>NW_019392809.1:42122-662122 GCF_000648675.2 Cimex lectularius
TGTTTTGTGTGTGTGTGTATATATATATTATGCAGGGTGGACGACCAAGACCCGAGGGGTTAAATGCCTGGGTAGACTCGTACCCCATCCCTAAAAGGTCCGGGACTTGGTCGGTTCACGTGTCCTGCATAAATCTCTTGGACTTGTTCACAAACCCCAAGATTTTGGACCATTTTATCTCGGGGAGTGATTTGGTGATGTCCTCTCCTTCAAAGATTTCAAATTTAGACCTAGCATACCTATCACACTCTGCGAGGTAGTGCCTTGCCGTTTCTTCTTTTATTTCGCAGAAGCGGCAAAAGGGGTAGGATACCCATTTCGAAGAGGTATCTTCCCAGTGGGCAGTGGCCCGTCAGGATACCTATCAGCTTCCTAATTCCCTTCCTTGAGATCGAGAATAGCCATTTCGATTCAACTGGTTTGATCGCCTTAAAAAACTCTTTCGATTGCCTGTGTCCGGGGGATAAATTCCACTCCCTAAGGAATTGTTTCATGCCCCAGTTATTGATACTCTCTTTCGCTGTGCTCATAGAGTGAGGTAATACCGGTAGTGGCCCGACAAACGCAGTATTAGAACCTTCTTTGGCTAGGCCATCCGCCTTTTCATTGCCATGGTGTCCTTTATGTGCTGGTATCCAAATAAGGGTTACCTTGTTCTCAAACCTGAAAGAGCCTTCTTCTTCAACAGAATAACATCAGGGTTTTAGCCTGGCCACCCCGTTCTCCAGATTTGAACCCCATCGGACATTATTTATGGGTTAACCTCAACAGACCGTAAGACGAATAAGTGCACGTCCATCACTTCCTGATACACTTCACGATCTTGAAATGACTCTTCCTGAAGAATGAGCTACCCTCCAACAAAGAGACATTTAAATGGTCCTTAAGACTCAATTATCCGAGAAATTCGTACTCTTCTCATCATCAGGTGGTTCACAGTAACCATGTTTTGTGTAGACTTCTCGGAAATAAATTAATTGGACCTTATTTCTACGAAAATAATTTAGAAGGTGTTCAGTTGGTTTGGCTAACACTATTATATGACGTTCCTCTGCAACAACGAAAGAGAATGATTTTCCAGCTTGATGTATGCCCCGCACACAATACTTTGCAGGTGAGACGTTATTTGAATCCTCACTTCCGGGATAGGTGGATAGGACCTCATGGCCCGATCTGTTGCCTCCTCGGTCCCCTCCACTTGTCTATTTTCTGTGGGGCCATTTAAAAAATAGTCTCTACGCCAATAATCTCAGTTGAAGAACTGCGGCCAAAAGATAGAGAATGCTTGTGAATCCAACTCCCCTGACTCTATCGCTCTGAGCACCGGTGGTTAAAAAGAGCAAATATTTGCATCTTTACGCAAGGCGGGCAGTTTGAACATGAAATGTAATTAATAAATCGCAAACCAAATGATTTTTTTTTAACTTTTACCATAATTTTGTCGCTTTTTGACCAATTTAAAATCCGATTACACCATTGTGTTCAGCGTAATTTTTTTTTTAAATCATGCGTCAGGATATACAGGGTCGTATCTAAAATTTTGAAGTTGACCTGGGCCTGAGCTACCCTGTATATTTTTTCTCCTCAAAAAAAAGGTAAAAATTCCACTAAAAAATATTAAAGACGTATTTTGTTTTTTAGCGTCATTGGTTCAAGAGAAATTCAGCCGAACAATCTAAAAAAGACACCCAAAGGAAATTATGAATGTCATTTATTAGTAAATCCATTACAGCTCGTGGTCCGATTGACCAATTAACATTTTTCAATTAATTAATATTTAGGAAAATTCGAGAGGTGAGGTTGAGATGGGAAGTTAGTGTCCGAGCGGATCGAAGTCACGATAGCTCAAGTTGTAGAGCAGCGGCGTATCTAGCCGAAGATCGTGGGTTCGAATCCCGCTCGTGACGCTGACTTTTTTTTATCTCGACCTATACCTTTCATAAATATTAAGTAATTCATTAGCTTGAATGGAGAACCTTACCTTAATTACCCCGAGGAATATCGAGTACTTTGGGTTGTCATATCAACGCTTTTAATATACAATTAATTAATGTTTTTAGTTGAGATGAAAAAAAGCTAATGGCACGAGAGGGATTCGAACCCACGACCTTCGGCTTGATACGCCGCTGCTCTACCACCTGAGCTATCGTGACCTCGATCCACTCGGACATCAANATAAAGAAAATGTTTTTCTGAAAACTACATCACACCAGACCGCATCTCACGATTTCTAAATAAATATCGATTAACGGTCACTAATCACCACACATAAAATTAAAAGTTAACTCGCTATCCGCTGTACTGCAGTGAATTATTTTCAAAAAACTATCAAAATACTTCTAATTGCCGAAACGATAACTAGAAACCCTCAAAGAATGGAACCCTTAGGACAAAAATTAAATTCATCTTCCCTCGTAGAGAAGTTACAAAATGATCGTCGCTCAACGTAATCATTCCCACCCATGTTTGAATAACCAGCATAAATTATTATGGGGCAACTTTGGTTTATTTTCGGTTTCGAAAAATGGTCGAAAGGACCTATTCAGCACAAACTTTCAAAATGATTATGGACTCAAAAGCTGTTTTTGTAGATAACCATTCTTGTCGGTTGTCAGTCCTTTCTTGCCCAATTTTGCGTCAGGGCAACACTAAATTTAGCAAATTTGCTAACGATTAGCAAATCCCAGGAGTTCGAGAGGGTCCAGTGTTTTTTGTTCAATGTTTCCAATCGAAAATCTCTATACAGGAATTTTCAACCCGCTACTGCATCTCGCATAGATTGTTATATTTGCCGGCCATATATTTTTTCCTATCTAGTTAATACCCTTTTCTTGCCCAAAGTTGCTTCACAGCAATGCCAACTTTAGCAATTTTCTTTCAGGTTAGCAGGAAAACCTGTGAGTTTCTGCCCATAATATTGCCAACACAAATTTATTTGGCGCCAATATAAATTCTACAACATTAAATCGGCCGGATTTCCCGCTAATTTAAAAAAAATTGCTAAAATTAGTCTTCCTCTATCTTTCTCTAAGAAAAGTTTAGGCCATAAAGGATTAAAAGAGAGCAGAAAATCATTATTATCATCATGGTCTAGTGAGCCCTTTGAACCAGGACAAATTTGCATTTATTACTTTAACCACCGTAATTTTAGGGAGTCTGTTGTCAGACAACGAATGTTTCCTGCTTAAATGTGAAAAATGTAAATTTAAAGTGTATAAAGTGTAGTTCTGTATACATAGTATCCTTTATGGATGTGAAGCAGTAGCTCGGTTACGATACATCCATATTGTTAAGGCAATCCTCACACCAAAAGAGGTGCGCGAGGAGTCACCGAGGAAAGAGTTTAGTGTTAAGTGCACTTTCCTAAGAATGGTTATAATTTATAGAGATTCAACATAAAAAAATGAAAATATTATGAAAAATGTATTGTTAAGTGGTTTGATCTACTGCCCGGAACACCCAACTTGAACGTTAAGCCCTCCTGTAAAAAAGGAATTTCTATACTTTACTTTAATTTAAAATATTTTTCAAACAATGAGTAGGATGATTAATTGACATTTTTTCTTAAGAAGATTATCGTATTTCTTTTAATGAGCTTCGTTCTAATTATCACCCAAAGCAATTTTTCAAAAACTTTTTTCCGAACTTAAGTTTGAAACTGACAAACTCCTAAATAAAGGGTCAGTTTAGACAATTAAAATAAAATACGCAACATTAAAACAACGTGAATTTTCAACAGGGTGCTTTTCTGCTGGAGTAAATAATTAAGACATTCATGAAGAGGGAAAGGTCGGTCCTTCCCTAACTAAATGAACCATGTCCTTTACAAAAACACAGGCAAACAGGTTCTGTACAAAAACAAAACGAATTTATGTAAATGTGTAAATTGATTTAAACAAAAATTATTTTAACTTTATTATTGTTCCAGAAATTAATAGTTATTTCACTAAATTATTTTTTTAATTTTATTACAACTACAGGCTTTTATTATCATATCCTGAAATCCAACATAAACTGCTAGCTCAAAGTGAAATGCGGTAACGGTTCTCGGCAATCAAGCCGATACAAACGAGCGTCCCACAAGGAAGCATTTTTGGTCCCATCCTTTATATCTTTTATGTTGTTGACCTACTGTACTTGTACGTGGACGATACAGCGTTTTGATCCTTTAACTCGAATTCTATCCATGCTCTACATAAAATTAAACTTTAAACTTATCAAAGACTAGTGCGAAAAATTGCAGAACAAGAATAAAAGAGGGGAGATGTACTCAGTGTTAACATTGAAAAAATAGTCTTGCACTCCAGTGTACACCAATAGCAAAGATATACCGACCATTCGATTCAAGTCAACTACATAAACCGGGAACAAACTTACCCGATGCAACGCAATGCGACGCTACTCGACGCCTTGTCACGCTTCGGTAGGGTGTGCACATCTATGCGACGTTAGGCGCACGCCACGAAGAGTCCACAGCGTATATCACAAATCAGTATCACAATCGCAACGCCTCTTTTGTTCTTAATGCACTAATTTGAGCAAAACCGTGTAATAAATTGCTAGTTAAATTCATTATATCAAAAAATCGTATTCCGGTGTTTTGATCAATTTTCTACCAAACCATTAAAAAAAAATTAAATAAAACAAATGAATTTTTGATCTCGGTTAATTTGGTTTATATTAAATTAAGTATGTTGTAATTAATATAAAGACAACAATACATGTAGTTTGAATGAAAATATGAGTGTCAGGTTCTTTTGACTTCGACTGTTCTCGATGCTATCCGACGAAAATCTGGACAGTGGGGATAGCAGAGCGTAGAGTAGGGTAGTGTTGCGTAGCATCGGGCAGATGTGCACGGGGGTAATACAATCTTATGGAAAAATGGACTTTGGATTTGCGTCGGGTAGCGTCGCATAGCGTTGCATCGGGTGTGTTCCCCGCTTTATCCTACTCCGAAGAATATCAAGTACTCAAGTACTTACAAGTTGTAACGCATTCTGATGTGTGAATTGGGAACTAAGTCTTGTGGATGAATGTAATTTATTAACGTGAATGAAGGGGCTCAACCCAATTAGAAAAAGAAGAAGAAGAAAAAAAATAACTTTATTCTGTGACTGGTGTCCCCTAAGAATAATTTAAATGAAATAAATAAAGGAAGTTCCTTCTATGAAGTTAAAAGTAAAAAAAAGATAGAAATCTTGGCACACTACCCTATGTTGCGTGTCAACAGGCAGATGTGCACGGGGGTAATACAACCTTATAGAAAAATGGACTTTGGATTTGCGTCGGGTAGCATCGGGTAGCGTCGCATGGCGTTGCATCGGGTAAGTGTGTTCCCGGCTTTAGGACTACACTTAGACATCAGGCCGACGTGGAATCCCTCCCTCATAAGACTTAACAGACAACAGCTTAATATAAGTCTAGGACACCTATGAAGACTTCTAGGACCGAACAACACTAAACTAATCTTACACAAGTATTTACTGCGACTAATTTGGACGTAGTGCAACTGTGGGGTTCGCCCAAGCCATCCAACATCCAACGCATCGAATCCTTGAAATGAAAACTCGTCAGATAAATCGTCAAAGATCTTTATTACGTCACTAACCTCACTATCCATAACAATCTCAACATTCTTTTGGTCAGCGAATTGATCCCAAAGCGATTCCAAAGGTTTCATACCGACCTCTCCATCCTGACCCTACTGATCGCGACTTCTGTGCCCATTCCCATTAAAGAACCCGCAACTTCGCCTTAATCGACGATGGCCTGAAGATCTCTTTGTCCTTTAATCCCACATATTGAGTGACAGCATTGACTGGTTTCTCATGGCATGTCCTCTGGGTGCAACGCTGGTATTAATATTAGTGCTGTGTGAAAAAAAGCTGGGTAGGTTGGGCAGTACTGTTTATCTTGTAAGCACAACACAAAGTTTTAATACATTTAAAAAAAATCAGTTATGAAGGCTTTTCAAACTTCCTGTGTTTGAATCCCGGCAGAGCCTGTAGCATTTAATTGATCGTACTATGACAAATGTATTGTAAAATTGTTTGACCCCTCGTCTTCGAAATCGGACGGGTAGTTGGACGTTAAGCCCTCCTCTATGAACAGTTTAAACATAAATTGGATTTCTGTTGACTCAGCTACTGGCATTGAAATAGTAACGGTCAGAGTTCCATGGTTATAACTTTTCCCTGATTCAGGCTCGGTTCGCCCGAGGGCAACAAACATATATTAATCTAAAACAGAGCCATTCTCATGCCAAACTAACAAACTAATTGAAAAAATTAAAAAAAATCCATTGTACGAGTTCTGTAAAAACAGAGGATTTTACTCAAAGCAAGTTTTGCAAACATTTTTATTCTTGCTGTTGCCCAGTTATTGCCAAATTACAAGAGAGAGTCCTCCTACAATCTCAAAATATCAATCCTGACCATCAGTTTCGATTACACCACACAGCTGTGATATCGCGTTGTAGACGTCATCACTTCCTTTCTTGAGCTAGGTAGTTAACTAACTTATTTCTCAATGTGGCCCAGGTTTTTATCAGCTGTTCTATCCAAGATTCCTGTTGCTGCTCAAAAGCATTCTCCCAACCTATTACCTGATCCCATGTTGCTACTTCCATAGCGGTTTTGCCGTGATAGTTTATGCCATACTGTAGAAACCGGTGTAAGCTAGTGTCCTGGTCGTGTTCACCCGCCTTTTTTTAGGTTTAAACAGTACAACAGTTTTTTTGAAATTAGTTTTCGACGACGTTGAACCTATTGTACAAATATGAACCAATTAAAAAAAATTATCAGGCCTGAATTTAATTTTCAAAAAAAGCACTCGACACAAACTTCAAATTTTTGTGCTTCTTAAGAGAAAACTAAGTAATTCAATATATTGAACGGAAGACGAGAAAAAGGAACATGAAAAGGTTACTTTTCAACTAAGGTTTTTTAGTTCACATTCAATTTTCGACTTTTTGAGTAGGCTTTGTGAAGTATCTTTTTTTTAAAGCCACAGAGTACTGAAGACGTTGAGCCATTTCCACCAAAAAAGACGATTTCTGGATATATCGGATTTATCCACTCCTAGATTTTTCTCTTTTTCATTTTCAAATTGAGCACTTCCTGTGTTCAAAATTGAAGATATTGCATAACAAACGATGCAGTAAAGATCTAGTTTAATAAAAAAATTAAGTAAAAAACATATCATTGTTATGGCAGTTTGTTTGATATTGATAATAACAGTGTGTAAATTTGATCTTAACAACAAAAAAGACAGGTACAGAGTATAATATCCCATAGGTATATTATATCTTAGAAAAATTGAGTTAAATTCAATATATTCAATATCAAGTCGACAGCCTTTCCTTTTATATTTATGATCTCAGGTCCGCTTCCGTGTTTCGCCTTTATCGACATCATCTCTGAAAGTTTAACAGGCCTGGGGCTAGAAGATCATTTTCAATCTCCTGTCAAAAGTTAACATCGACCAAAGCGAAAAAAAAATTAATTTACTCTTAGCTAAGTTAATTATTTTCAAACGAAACAACCGTTTTTAGTATAGTGGGATGCTTTGATATGCAATGACTCTCAAGACATTATGGGAATTGTTAATGATTCATTGAAAGAGCTATGCTGTCAAGGGGTATTGTTTAAATGGTGTTGATATTCCAAAGCCAACCTTCTTCCTTAATAAGTTAAATTGGAGACTTAACGCTTCTCGATTTTAGAGCAATTGTTTTGAACATCGCTCGTTTTGCAGCTTTATAACTCATATATTTCATTAAACAACAATCAAAAACTTTATTTTGAAGACAGTACGTGCATAATAATTTAATTACAAATAGATTTGTTGTCTGGTATTCTTTGAAGTTATCGGTCTGTTGAGTTTTATCCTTTTGGGTTGTGTATGGGATTCGAGGTGAGTTTTTTATCAAGATACGCTAGGTTACGTTATTACGCTTTCGATGGGAAGGGAGTGAGATTATATCGATCGGAGGTAGAGTGAAGGTTATCTTTTGGGACTTTATGGTGTTTGGTTATATTCGCCTTTTTTGGACAGATCGTTCAATATAAAGGTGTGCTTGGTGAACAGGTCGGAGTAAGAGGATAGACTGGCTGTGTCATCAACCTTTACTAGGATAAAAGCATCGAAATGGCAATATCAGCAGTATTGCAGTACTGAGTACAGTAGCGGGCTGAGACGCTACCCTTGAGAAACCCACGCGTCTAACCTATAAAGGAGAGAGTGAGGATGGAACTCTTGCTCTAAAATACTAGTCGCCCAGGTAGGATATAAGGATGAGGAAGTGAGTTAA
This sequence comes from Cimex lectularius, assembly GCF_000648675.2. Classification (NCBI taxonomy): domain Eukaryota; kingdom Metazoa; phylum Arthropoda; class Insecta; order Hemiptera; family Cimicidae; genus Cimex; species Cimex lectularius. Next base: position 50,437 of record NW_019392809.1, read on the forward strand.
GTGAAGACGGAATGACCGTGACATGACCTTGTTTTAATTTAAATGTTAGCATAGATTTGTCGGGATGGGAAGGGATTTTGGTAGGTACTCTGGAGCCCGAAAGCTCTTTCATTATTTAGTTGTATATGAGTATTTTGTTGTCATAGGACCGTTTATATCTGTTGTCTAGTAGACTCTGTGCGACGGAGAGCAAAAGTTTTTATGGTTTTGTCGCCATTTGTTGCATCATTGTTCAATGGAATAAAGGAGGGTTCGGTGAGCTATAACAGGGTCGAAGTTAGACAACACAATGGCAGTGTGAGTGTGCCCTTGAGTTTCCGTAGCACATCCGGGTGCCAGACTCGATCGAAAACAAGTTCTGGAGAAAGCCTTCGAGTATCATTATTGCTTTTCAAGGGAGAATACAATGATATACACAAAGCGATGTCACTGTTGAACAGCGGAATGGTGACGCCTAAATCAAAATTGATTGTAAGAGATTATATCAGACGATTCGAGGAAATGGGGTGTATTTGTTTAGAAAGGGGGTTTTCAAAACTCGCAGTAAACAAACGGTTCGGAATGGTGGGATAATTTCCATAGTTGGAGTTGTACGGAGAGTTGCATTATAGAGGGTGCTGAGGAAAACGGGCTTTTTTTTTAAAGTAATCGATGGATGTAAGGGGTAATGGAGTCAAATCTTGGAGCTTTCTGGAAGGATAGGTTTTATATATTTTCCGTCAGAAGGAGCAAAAGGTTTACTGGGGACAGATGTATATAGCAGAACGTCGTGGAGTTTTTGTTGTAGGATTTTGTAGTTAGGGGTCGGGCAGGTCGGATCCTTCTGTGCGGTGGTGTGGAAGACAAGATCCTTTCCGACCCTGTCCACAGGGATTTATCCGTCTGCTGTCAGTGATTATGTATAATTCCCTAATTTCGTGGTCCGCTTGACCAATTAAATCATTACAATTGATTAAGGTTTTTAATTGAGATGAAAAAAAGTCAATGGCACGAGCGGGATTCGAACCCACGATCTTCGGCTAGATACGCCGCTGCTCTACCACCTGGGCTATCGTGTCATCAATGATGTCAATGATTGAAAAATGGCAAAAAGAGGGAAAACTCATAAGGTGGGGTTAAGATAAGAAGTTGATGTCCGAGTGGATCGAGGTCACGATAGCTCAAGTGGTTGAGCAGCGGCGTATCTAGCCGAAGATCGTGGGTTCGAATCCCGCTCGTGCCATTGACTTTTTTTCATCTCAACTAAACACCTTAATCAATTGTAATTGTGTATAATGATGAAAGTTGTCCGTAAGGTTGTAGAGTTCTATTTTTTAGTGAGTCAAAGGTTTGATGCGTAGAATGTAATGATTGTTTTATCGATCGAAACGTTGGCACGATAAATAAAATATTTTCTGAACCAACGCCACACCAGACTGCATCTCTCGATGTCTAAATAATCATTAAATACCACACACTTAACAATTGATTAATTTTAGTTGGAATAATTAGTTACAATTGACTAATTATGTTATATAATCTGTAAAGTTAAAATGTGGTAAAATTATTGAACTTTCACCCTTAAGGTGTTACTTATCCTGGGCGCTCCCCTTATCCCCATTGAGCCACATGCCCATGCAAGTGGATTCCCACTTATGGAAGTAATGCTCCAACGGAAACTTTCCACAGCTAGGTCATATCAGCCCCCAACGCTGTAAAATATTACCTAGCCTGAAACAGCTTTATTCTCTTTAACTAGGGAAATGGATATAGCAGAGGTAGTTCATATTTCTCAGAGCGTGATTCCGAGATACAGGAAGTGTCATTAGGAGGACTGGAAGTGGATTTCAGGGCATTACGACGTTAAGGGGATACAGAAATAATGTCATTGCTACAAGACGGAACCTTTTCCATGGTGCTCGCCAGATCTTAAATGATGTACAAAACGATTTGGCAAAGCCGAATCATTGGTGGGAAGTTGACCGCACATCGTCCTTTGAAACGAGCTGCAGGAAAAGCCAGCCACCTGCTGTTACGTTCATGAGTAGCGTTTCTGTCTGTATAGTGATAGCAGGCGCCGAAGTGTCTATTGAGAACAGGGGATTCTTACAATGCCACAGTTCGTGCTTTTTTCAGTGCAGTTTGGAAGAAGCAGTGTATTGGTCTGGGCTGGGATTTACACTGGAGGGCGACCTGGACTCGTTGGAATTGTTGAAGGCATCCTCACCGCAGTTCGTTATGTCCAAGATCGAAGAATACACATCTCAAAACGGGGACTTCATTGGCAGGGATTTGAGCAGTTTATAATCAAACCAGCATCAGCAAAAAAGCGGAACAAGGGAAACTTAGAATCATTCTTAAATCTGGCGGTATGTCTGCACGCACTCTATAAGTAGCCAAGGGATGACAAGTTTCTATTTGTGGGAAACATCGAGCAACCTTCTCTGCATAAGGGTCAAATTATTCAATTATTATTTTAGTGGTAGACGCAGCTTCCCATTGTTCTATGTGTCTATCCGACAGTGTTTATTCCGGAGAGCCTTCTTCCACTCTACGGAGGTGGGAAATCGTCCTCCTCGTAACAGTACCGTATCCCGTTCAAGGATTTTTCGGATGGCTTTTGCCACCTACACATAAAATGTAAACCCGAGGTCCGCCGACATCCTCTCTCCTATCGTTTCGCACATACTGTACTTTTGGTCTCGGTCCTAGGAAAATCGACCCCGTGGCAGCCACAAATACCTGATTGCTCGATCCAGGATGACCTAGACAACAGTCGAGGAGGAAAATCTGGCCAAATGCCGACGCCTTTTCCCAATTCGTCTCCTTGGGCCTGCCAGACATGTCTTTTCTACAGTCGTCACCCTCTGATCTCTTTTTTCAATTTTAAGTAAACATTTTCTTGTCAAAACTAACCGTTTTGAACAACTTCGGTCCTGACTTGGCTTTTCTCTCCTTTCCTTAGAGGTTACACGATACTTTCCTTTGGTGTGGTGGGGGGACTTAAGTATTTCTTTTAACCCCTTTTTTTTGTAATGATAAAAGTTGGCAACAAGTTATTTGATATTTCAAGAATAAAATATGAAGATGAAAAGAAGAACTTCCTACTTAATACTACTTACATATTAATTATGCTAGCTTACAATTATATTTTGAAAAGTCGAGTGCTGAGTTTATATTTAATACTATATTCTTTAAATACAATTTTATTTAAAAAGTTGTTTTGTTACAGGTCGTCAGCTGTATAATCAGCTATCAAGAAGGAAGGTAGGGTACTTCTGGAACTTCTTTTTCTTGCACGCAAACACCATTTTCAATGAAACTTCATAAACTTTTATATAAAAAATATTAAAAGAAGCGATAAAGTTTCAAATTGATATTTATCAATTCTGTGAAAGAGGTAAAGAACCAACCTTGTGGGGCATTCAAAAAAATAAATACAAATAGTTTACGAAAGGCAAGATGCCCATTAAAAAGGACGTTCTTCACAATAACCCATTAAAACCCTTCAATTGAAAGCAGATTAAAAACCCTCGCGAGAAAAGGGTTTTTACAGTCTTTTCAAATAAATCGGTATATTTCTGTACTTTAGAATTATTCCATTGACGGTTAGGTTTCAAAATGATTCAGCTTCATTTTCTACAGTTGTTTTGTCAACGAGAGAGCGAAGTAAAAAAGGCAATTTTGAATCTTTTTCATCCTCGAATTTTACTCTACTCTCTCACTCACTCACTCACACGCTAGCTTTATAATCTATACATTAGGAAGTAAATGGATTTTTAATTTATACAGACCAGTAGTGCTGCCATTGTATATAAAGGAGAAAGTGTTTTCATGGAACTGCAATATCTTTAAACTGTTGTTCTAACAACCTGACCAAACAATTTGCCTAGGTAAAAGCGCTTCAAAGGATATGTGAATAGAAACAGCGAAATAATATAATTACAATAAATAAATTTTTCCACTGCATAAAAAAGGAAAAATTCACCGTCCTTCGATCGAATACACTGAACAACTAATCCTCCACCTGAAAACGGATTGCGGAATAGAGATTGGTTTTTGCTGGGTGAAAGCACACATTGGCCGAGGGAAATGAAGATGCGAATCTGATGGCTAAGCGAGCTTCTGGCAACAGCAGATGGGGGAATCCAGACGGAAATTGCAATTGGGCATTTACAACTCTTCCCAAACTTCCAAATCACCCAGGTATCGAGTAGACATGAAGAAAAGCACATCTGGACACATTTAACATTTTAAGTGGGCCTTATTGTGTGGCAGACGTTCACCACAAACTCGGTGTCCAAACATCGAAAAACAGATATCCTTTCTACTTCCTAAAAACATCTGGTCATTTTTCAATCTATCAATATTTGTGCAAATTAAAGACTTGTGTAAATAACTAACATATTATTTTTAAGACTTAATTTCTAAACATAAAAAAAATTAAATAATTAACGTTGCTATCGATAAGATATACTTGGAGCATGGATCAATAAACTCCCCAGGGGTTACTCTAATGGATGAAGGAAAGGAAAAAACTAAATCTCTCACTAATTCTCTCCTCCCATCACTCTCTCTCTCCCTCCCTCTCTCTCTCTCTCTCACTGTCTCTCTGAGTCTCTCTCCCTCTCCCTCGCTCATTCTTTCTTTCTCTTTCACTCAATCACTATCTAACTCTCTCTCGCACGCTTGCAATATCTCGCTCACTCACTCACTCTCATTCACTCCACACTCACATCTTTCTTCCACACTCCCACTCACACACGCTCTCTCCCACACACCCACACACAATTCCTTTCTCTCTTTCCCACTCTCTCTCCTCTCTCTCTCTCTCTCCCGCTCAGTCTCTCTTTCTCTCTCACTCAATTACTATCTAATTCTTTCTTGCACACTCACTTACTTACTCTATCATCTCTCACTCGCTCTCTCACTCATGCAATACTCTTCTTTCTCACTCACCCGCTTACTAACTCTTTGAGTCACTCACTCTCATTCACTCCACACTCATATCTTTCTCACACCCGCTCTCTCTCTCAATCACTATCTAATTCTCTCTCACACACTCACTTACTTACTTTTTCATCTCTCACTCGCTCTCTCACTCATGAAATTTTACTCCTCTCTCTCACTCATGCAATACTTTCATCTCTCACTCACTCTTTAACTCACTCACTCCCCTTCACTCCACACTTATATCTTTCTCACACACTTTCACTCACACACGCTCTCTCACACTCCCTCTCTCTCTTTCTCACTCTCTCTCTCTCTCTCTCTCTCACTTTCTCTCCTCTCTCTCCCTTTCACTCTCTCTCTCTCTATCTCTCTCTCTCCCTTCCTCTTAAAATATGTTTCGTTTAAAAATGTATTCACGTAATTTGTTTATCCCTGATGAAAAATGTTAGCCGAAGCTGTTTATAGATTAATTGTCCCTGTCCTATAAACAAAATAAACGAAGAAAAGTGAATAATATTTCTAAAGACCTGGTTATTGATAAATGTTTAGTACTTTGAGAAAGAGAAAACAAAACTTAAACGACGATTTTTTTTCGAATAGTCTAACCGTGGGGATCAAGTTATATATAGCCCGTAAGACCGATGCGTCTTGATGGTTTAGTCGATTACCCGCTCTTCATTTTTTTCAACAAAAGAACCTATAAGTTAGGATTATTATTTATTATTATTACATCTAGATGGCTGTAATATGAGAGTTATAAAAAAAATATAACTTCCATACTATTTCATCATATAAAAGGTTTATTTAAGAGCTTCTACAGCAATTGTGCCTTAAAAAAATCCCTTTTTAAAAATTAACTTCGAGCATTTGGACGCCGTGAGCAAATCATCAATGTTTATATTGATTTTTTTTCGTGGTTCATCTAAAATGTAAATCTACGATTTGATTCAAATGAGGATGTAAATTCAAATTGTATATTTTTATAAATAATTTTACCTTAATTTTATAATAAAAATAATTAAAATCTAGAATGTTGGTTATTTTTTTGAAGTAAACTCACCAATTTATTTTTATGCGATGTATTTAGTTCAGCCCAAAATGCATCAACAACTGAAATATCTTCCATAAAAATAAATTGTTGTGTTTAGTTTTAAAAAAAACAAAAAAAACCGTAATAGTTGATGAATATGGTTGTAAGGAAATCGAGGTATTTTATGCTGTTTGTTCTCTGAAGTTTTCTAGCTTATTGTACTTTCCTAGTTTGTTACAATAGTTCAGAGCGATTCTACTCGATTCTTATCTTAAAAAGTTCCAGTGCGTTGACTGTCGTTGCTTCCTTACCCTTTTATTTTGTATTCCAGGTTGTGTCTTCATTAAGCATTCACATTCAGGATGATACGAGTGGCTGTTTCTTCTTGTTCATTGTATAACTTGCAAAAGGGGCATAACATACCCATGCTATATAGATGATTTCTTAGGTGCCAGTGACCGGTAATTCTTTCACTTTTCTGAGTTTAGCTTCTCTAACTGTAGCAGAGCGTTTGCCAAACTTGGTGAGTGTTTTTGAGCATAAGTATTTTTCTTTTAATTCCAGGTTATGACTCTGTCGCTGTCTGTACTCTATGAGCCTTCGCATTCGAAGATGATATGGATGGCTAATTCTTGTTTTCATTGCATTAACTAAATCCTAGGTCATCATTGACCTGGCAGTCTTCTTTCTTAAGGCATTTTTCGGTTCCAACGTAAGCACACACTCCGGTTCTGTTGTGGTTCTGTTCCCGTGGGTGAGAAAGCGCTACCCTTTTTCTTAGCTAGTTGGTAAGACTGTCCATTCTTCCCTAAGGTAGGACTCATTTTAAAGTAACCTTGTGTTTTCCTAGAGCCATTAATCTATTTAGGAACTCATAATCAAGTTTGGAGTTGAATGCATTGGCATTTTCTGCCTTTATCTACCTGACAGTCTGAGAGAATGTAAATCTGTTCACCTTTTAAATTTTTCTTTCGTAACGTCCGTTCACAGAGTTGTATTGCATGGACCTCAGCTCGGAAAATACAGGGGATTAGTCCAAGGAATTTGCTAGGGGATAGTTCAGTTCTTTACACCTACAAGAGTAGTGGTATAATGAAAGAAGGCTATAGGAGGAACATAAAGCCCCCCGTTCCAAGTATTCATCATCATCATCATCAATGAATAATCGTTTGTTGTCAATAGCAGAAATAAATTTTTGAGCAATAAAATTCTAATAGAAATGATGGTTGTTTGAACTTTTTAGACCTAAAACTGTCCATAATAAACAACCTAGTTGAAATAGATGTATATAGAAAACCCACAACTACAGACACTATGATACCAGCGGATTCTTCCCACCCATGGTCCCAAAAGGTTGCTGGTTTCATTTGGCTCATAGACCGGATGTTAAAACTTCCGCTAACACCTGTTAACTATAAAAAATAATTAAAAACTATTAAAACCTTAGCAAAAAAACAACGGGTATCAAGAAATATTTATTGATAAGTTGCTAGTTAAAAGAATAAAAAAATTAACTTTAAACGAATCAACAATAGGACTCAGCCACCCCACCACAAATGAATCAGTAGGTTTCCGTTGTTTGCCATACATTGGTGAATTATCGCAAAAAGTTAGTAAAATTTTTAAACAAGAAGGTTTTAGAATAGCTTTTAGAAGTACGGGTTCACTTAAAAACATCCTCTCAAAACCTAAAGACAAAGTAGACAACTTGGCAAAAAGCGGGGTTTACCAACTCAATTGTAATGATTGTGATATTAAATATATAGGACAAAGCGGTAGAGAAATAAAAACAAGAGTAAAAGAACACTTGCCTAAATCGAGCAAATTTTCGGAATTTAAGGACCATCTAAAAGAAACAAAACATAATTTCAATTCAAATCTAAATACAAGAGTGTTACATAGTTTCAACAAAGGGAAAGAATTAGATTGGTTTGAGAAATTTGAAATTAAAAAATGTAAAATTGAACATGGTGATAAATGCATTAATAATATAACAGATTTTGATCTACCTCCCATTTTAAATATGTACATAAATAATATCAAACATCCAAATAATTAAACTAATTATTTTAATTGTTATTATTTTTATAGTAATTTAATAATATTAAGTATTTACTAGTATAATATTTATTTGTGTTATAATTTCCGCGTTTCGCACGTTCAAATTGAGCGCCATTAAAAAAATCAGCTGCTAATTGGAACGTCGCGTTGGCGGAGGTATCAGCGGGTTCACTTTGGCAATTCATGTCGAGAGACGTGGTTGTGGAAGTCCTTCAACTTGATGATGAGCTTGAAAAGGCTCGAAATCCGGATCGTTGCAAAACAACTTACTGTGAGTAGGAACTATCCTTTTAAAAAGTATAAAATTCTAATGTAAAATTTCGTAACAACCTTGTAACCATATTTCACGCACGCATACGCATTTATTAGCGCTACGCCTTTTTGGGTGGTTGGTCGGATTACTAATTTCCTGCCATAACTTCATGTCACGAAATTGATTTCAAAGTAATCTTGTGTTTTCCAAGAGCCAATCAATTTAAGAACTTACAGACAAGTTTGTAGTTAAATGAATTCGCATTTAGTGCCTAGCCTGGGTTCGAATCCCGCTCGTGACACTAAATTTTTCATTTCAACCAAAACCGTACATAAAAAGCTTAAAACTATTTATGTTAATACAATTCGTCGATTATTGAAATGATTTATCTTTATACGGTAAAATAAACAGAATTTCTAAAAGAGGACTGTGATTTCTTCAAAATCGTGAATATAACAACTTTTTTCTTATTTAAAACATAATTTCAACAAAAGAAATATCATTTTCAAGGGTAAGTTATCAAATCATCAGAATCGATCGTCTGAATAATTGATCGTAGCTCGGAACTTTGATGTTACGAGAAAAAGGGCCAGAGGCATTCAATTTTTCTGTCGATAGCTATTTTCCGGATAGAACAAAAAACAGGTTTTACAACATTCATCGATAAGTGTTTCGTGTTTAACACCAGTTTGTTACCCGCAGATCTGATCTGAAAGGGTTCCTCGTCTGTTTGCAACCAAAAAACTACTTCGACTTTATGAATGAATTAATGAAAGAATTGATAGTTTTGTATATTATGGACTATTGATTTGAAATGAATTCAATATAGCTGTGTTATGCAGGTACATGTTAGAACTGGGCATATGACTAACAAAGCCTCACAATAAATCTTTTAATATGTATAATTATTCTTAATAATGATTTCTTCGCTATCTAAACCAGTTTTTTATTCAATGTAGAGAAGACTGAGAGGAAAATATTGTGTCACTAGCGGGACTCGTACCCATGACCTCTGGATCACTACCCCGACCCTTCTACCACTTGAGACATTCAGTCATCTCAACTACTATTTAAATCTTACCTCGCTTTACGCTCTACAACATACCTAACTTATAGTTTTTACAGTTATTATGGCTATTATTCTTTAAATAAATTTCCCTATGTCGTTTTAATATAAAACTAACGCAAATTATCCTTAGCTCAATTTAGATTATGAATGAACAAAGTAAAACAAATCGGATTTGGAAGGTTTTAACATTTGTTCATTACTGCACTAGAGATTAAAAGACTTTATGGTTTCAAGGAGTAGGATTTTATATGTACTTTATCACCCTATTTTAAATATAAATTAATGTCATCTAATTTAAATATTGGTTCCAACTTCTTTAATTTCCTTAAAGAAATTAATAAATTCAGTTATTTATTGATAATTGTATTTATAATTAAGTAAAAAAAAACGTAGGGAGTGAGTAGGAGAGGCAGGGGGAGAAAAGGAAAGATACATTTAGTGAGAGAGTGAGAATAAGAGAAAGAGCGTGAGTGAATGAGGAAATGGGAAATCGGTAAGAGAAGGAAGGGAGTAAGAGAGAATGAGAGAGTGAGTGATAAAGAATAGCTGAGTGAGTGATTTAGTGAGAGATTAAATGATTGGTGTGTGTGTGTCTGTGAGAGAGAGAGAGAGAGAGAGAATGAGTGAGTGGATCGTGGGTTACTGAGTGTAGTGAGTGTGCGAGTGGCTGTAGAGAGAGTAAGAGACTGAGTGATTGAACGTGAGTGAGTGGGAGAGGTCGTCTGAAAGACCAGGGCCAGTTTAGACTATACAAATCTTCGACCACTTCCTGTTTATTGAATTCCTCACCTCAGGACTCAAACTGATAGTTGTCTCTAATCAGCTTTAAGAAAATCAACAGTAATTAAGTTGTCACTTGTCTTCTTTTTTTAACTTGTAACACAATAAATAAAAATTATCTAGTTCTGAAAGAAAATTTCAATTTCTTCGATGTGATTGAGTTTCTGATAACATTCCTTTTAGAATGGAAACGACTTTCAACCCGCGTGAAAAAAATATTGCTTTATATTATTAAAAAAATTATTACCAGGTCTGCTTTACGCGCCAGCTTATTAAAATTCCTATAGTATCATCAGATTCTCCATAAAAAAATTACCTTCGGTACTTGGTATGTTATGGTAAAAAGGATACTAGGAAGCTGGGTTTGTGCTCCCCAGGCATTGCAGTTTTCTGGCTTATTGTACTTTCCTAGTTCCTTAGTTCAGCGCAAAAGACTCAATCCTTCCCCTTGTCGGATCATTGACTGTCACTGCTACAATTTCATCTCTCTAGATTTTTTCGTATGTTAGGTTAAATCTCTATTGAGCTGTTGCTTCGCATTCGAAAATGATATGGGTGTCTGTTTCCTCCTCCTCATTACATAATCTGCAATTGGGATCATCGTTGTATATGCCCATGTTATGTAGATGGTTTCTCAGTTGCCAGTGACCGGTTAGTAGTCCTACCACTCCTCAGAGTTTTGGCAGTTTCCAATTGCAGCAATGATTTTGCCAGTCTTGATGTTGTTTCATTCACTTATTATTTTATTTTTGGATCCTTTTTTGGATGGAGGATTCTATAATAGTTTTTTATCACAAGTATAGGTTGGGGGCCTATGTATGGTCTTGCAGATCCTCCTCTGGCCAGAGTGTCAGCTTTCTCATTACCCAAAATTCCTCTGTGCTCTGGCACCCACCTCTGGTATTTAGTTTTACAATAAATTAGAAGTCGTAAAAATAAACTGGCTTTTTTTAAAATTCAATCTCACAAAATATGACGGCCATTTGTTTTCTAACTTCTAATTCTGGTCTTTCATACGACCTCTCCCAAACACTCGCTCTCAATCACTCAGTCTCTCCCTCTACACTCGCACACTCACTACACTCAACTAATATTGTATTGAGAAGTGGCATCATAGTGAAAAACACGTTTCATTTTGTTAAATATGGATGTTTCTTTATTTTATTATGTTCTTCTGTTCCGTTAATACACAATGCAGACTGCAATTTATTGTTAGTAGTGTAGAAAGAAACATTCTTGTTATAGAATTCACTTTGGGATCAAAAGATATCTCATTAATCTGGAAAAAAATTTAAACGTCATCAAATCAAAATTTTGTTGTTTGCCACTTCCCTTGAGTCCTTGAACGGCATCTGGCATGACAAGAAAAATTAGGTAGGCCGTCCACTGGAGCCGTTTTCGGCCGAACTTGCTCGGCCGTTGCACGGCCGAATAGGGCCGGATGATCCAAAAGCGAAGAAACGAATGAGCACGCGTCCATAAGAACCAATTCGTTCGGTCGAGTTGGGCCGTGTACGGCCGAAGCACTTTCCGATACAAATAAAGTTGGATTTTCCAGTCCTATTCGGCCAAATAGTTACTTCGACTTCAACTGTCAACCATGTGACATCAAACGCTCACCATTGTTTAACGCCGTTCTTTGCTTTTTGCTTACCTTTTCGTTTCGTTTTCATTTCGATGGATTGCGAAAAATTGATAAGTGCGGTTGAGGAGCAGGCTCTTGGGACATGCGTGATCCACTCTATCATCGGAGAGATGTCCAGCGTAAGCTGTGGTCAAGGATAGCTTTAGAAATGGAACTTCCAATATTTTTGTTTATTTCTTTCATTCCATTTGTATATAAACTAAGAATTTTCGAGCAGCAACAAATCTTCTACATCCATTTGGGAACTGACGTAAATCGGCTACAGTGGACGACAGGGCGTTCGGCTATATTGCCAGTCGTCTGTTTGGTCAAATTGTTCGGCTGTTGAACGGCCGTCGTAGTTCGGTTCCAATGGACGAGGAGCCTTATGGTCATAAAACTACAACGTTAATAATCGTTTACGAATGTAAAACATAAAAAAGTTTTGGTAAACGTTGTGAGCACTAAAACGTACTCTGGGAATTCTTAGAAACTGTGGTACCGTTAAAGCCGATATTTCTACGGGAAATTGCTGATATTGAATTACCCGAGGAATGCACATTATTAAGGAAGCTGTAAAAAATTTACAGCAATGTCTTTCTGTTGGAAATTGAAAAAGGTGGCCGAGCTATAAATAGGCCGAATATTAATGGACGGTGGACTTTGCGTCGCCTTCGGCCGTGCGACGACTAATTCTAGCGTTAACTGCTTGTTCTTTTTTAACTGCCTCAATAAAAAAGTTCCATTTTCTAAAAACCCCTAATGATGAATTAATTGCGAGAGTTAGTTTGTGGTAAAAGGGAATTTTATAGTTGAGGTTTACGAGATTAGGAACACTGAAGGTCGGGTTATTGTTTTGTTGTCTCTATTCATACTCAGTTTTACAGTTATAAATAAAACTAGATATTTAGGAAGTCCAAGAGTATCTGTATCTGCTGGACCGGTAGTGATGTAGAGTCTTACCTTCTTCAAAAAAGAATTTAGCCGGAGTGCGTACTCTAGTCTGGCACGAGTGATGATGGCTGCTGAAGTTGATGTCTTAAAGCCGTACGACGAGGGTTGCTGGTTACGTTAGTTTGCGAACATGAAGAAACTGATTCGGTTCTGCTGTTAACAGTGGATGAGTCCCCTTGAAGTTCTTGGCAAGCCATAATATGATCCAAAGAAACATAACCTTTCTTCCTCGTACTTTGAATGTGTAGCTTCCTTGAATATTGAAGGGTCATTCGTAGAGTTAAGTGACAGGTGTCGAACAGCCATCTAACCGTAGGAAAGCTTGGGTGGCGGTACTTAATCCTTTATGGTGATGGAAGGAAGGGAACAGTACGTACACGTTAACAAAACGTTACTCACCACCTTCGTCAAACCCCATGATGGTGGAAGACAGTGACGGGACTCGAAAAAAATAAGGGTTGTCACAACGGTCGCCGTATTCCATAGTTGTTGAAAGGAATGAAGTCAAATGGCAAAAAGGGGATAATAAATACCCCATAATGATGGAAGATAGCAAACAGTGAAGAACGAAAAAATAAAGGTGGTCCTAAAGCGGGGACACACTTACGAGATGGAACGCTATGCGACGCTACCCGATGCTACCCGACGCAAATCCAAAGTCCAATTTTCCATCTGCCCGATGCCACGCATCGCTACCCTACACTACGCTAGCGATCCCCACTGTGCAGATTTTTGTCGGGTAGCATGAGTACAGTCGAAGACAAAAGAAACAGACGGTCATACTTTTATTTCAAATAGTCGCTAAATTAATTACAACATACTTATTTTAATATAAACCAAATTAAGAGAGATCAAAATTTTATTAGTTTTTATTTTAAAAAAATTAATTTTAATGATTTGGCAGAAAATTTATCAAAACACCGGAATACCATTTTTTGATACAATGAATTTAACTAACAATTTATTACACGGTTTTGCTCATAAAATTTGACTAACAATTTATTACATGGTTGTGCTCATAAAATTTAACCAACAATTTATTAAAAGGTTTTGCTCAAAATAGTGCATTAACAACAAAAGAGGCGTTGGGATTGTGATAGTGATTATTGTGATACACGCTGTGTGACTGTACGTGGCGTGCGCTTGACGTCGCATAGATGTGCACACCTCACCACAACGCGTCGGGTAAGGTTGCCTAGCGTTGCATCGGGTAAGGGTGTTCCCCCTTAACCGTCTTCGTAGCCTATGAAGCTGGAAGAAAAAAAGTGACTTCACACGAAAAATGTTTCCCTACCATCATCAAACTCCATGATGGTTGAATGAAGAAAACAGTGACGATACATGGCAAAAAAAGAAGCGGTCACTACCTTCGTAAAACCCCACGGTGGTGGAAGGGAGTTAAGAGTGACGTCACATGGCAAAAATGAGTTGTCACTACTCTCGTCAAATCCCGTGGAGCTGGGAAAAAAAACAGTGACGTCGTACATATATAGTGGGGGGAAGCAAGCCCCACTCCTCAAACACGATGATTGGCGGGGAGTCTGATTGGAGGAGGAGTGGGGGAATTTTTTTATCTTTTCAATTTTGATATTGTTATTCAAGTAAGTTTATAGTAGATTTTCCAGTAATTATTATGTATGTACCGCCATAGTTTTCAACAAATATGTCTGTGAGTATGAGTGAAGGTTGTTGTTCACTCTTAATATTTTTGATGTGTACATTTGTCTCTTAATACTTTTTTTTGTCTTTTGTATTACTTCAAAAGTAGTTTTGCCTTGTATTTTGTGTCGTGTATCTTATAAATATCCATTTTCGTTTACAAAAAAATTACACTTAATAAAATCAAATTGATACTTGTTTATCATTATGATCTATTTGATAAATACCGGTCATCGCTCTCTCTGTTCACCTAATCTCGACGCTTGTTAATTGTAAAAAGGCCTAGTCTTCAGCCCCATCATAAATCTAAAATGAGTGATGAACCGCTGACAAGAATTTTCTCGCCAGCCATTCAGCTTAAATTTACAATCCCATAGCCTTCTTACTACAATCCTATTACCTTGTACATTATTATTCTTTGAAATGGACATTGTATTATTATCTTGAAAATACATTTCAGCAGCATTTTCAGGATATTTCCTTCCTTAATTATCTCTCATTATTGTAACGTATTACATTATTGTTGATTTTTGGGATTATTGAGCAAAAATTATAATCCAACGTTAAAATTGTGATTGAATGGTGATATCGAAGAATAATCAAAAACCAGAGAACGCTCATTGTTGAAATTTTAAATTATTAATTAATGTTTCAAAGTCTTGATGAAGCAGCTATATTCCTCGAAAGGACTGGGCGTTTTCTTTTTAATTGGCTTCAGCCCTGTTTATTTATTCATATACAATGTTCTTTTCGTACTTTCTTAGTCCGAACTAATTGATGAAGTGTCAAGTCGTATTCGAATGACCGAAAAATTTGGAATACAGGTGTTATAAAAATACCTATATGTAGAAAAAAAATCAGCACAATTTACTATTGCTCATTGTATACCCACAAACTAATTACAATACATAAATGATGTCAATTTTTCTTTTAAAAAATCAGTTTAAAAAAAATTTATTTAAGATTTTCTTCATTGCTTTTTCCTCTTTTCCAGCCATTTTTAAGCAGTAGGTTTACTTAACACACAAAAATGGAGACTATCTAACAATAATTATTTTTTATTTTTTATTTAATGCTTTACTTTCTTACNTTCTCTAAATATCACTCATTCTTACACTCTCGTTCTCACTTATTCAATCATTCTTTGTTTTATTTTTCTCTCTACACACTCTCCCTCGTTCAATCTTACACTCTCTCTTTTTCATTTTCACACCCTCACCCTCAAATAATATTTCATTTGTGTACTTTATATTCCAGTTCGTACTAACGAAATGTTCCGTGTACCGAACCTAGGATTAGGCAGAGAACACTGTATAAGTAATTTTTGTTTTTTTGAGTACTGGTCATACCTTTTTGGGACTGAAATAATCAGAAAAGTCTCTTTTAATATCAGCCAGATTCAACAATACGAAAAAGTCACTATTAACTCTGATCATCGAGACACTCGGCAATTAGGATTTTTATTGTTCGCCAACAATCAACTCAAAATAAACACTGAGAATTTTATTTGGGTATCCTGCAAGTAATCGAACAGAAGTCTAAATATTGACAGTGTTAAATCAAAATTGATCATCACCGGTCCGCCAATTCTCGCTGTTGGCCGGTAGTCGGAACAAGTTGATCGGGGATGATCAATTTCGATCGGACCAATGTCAATATTTATTAGTGTAGATTAATACATTCGGTAGAATCCGATGTTTAGCCTTACATCTTAAATGTCAAACTCCTTAACTGTGATGTACAAGACAAGGATTTACTTGGATATTTAAATGGATTTTGTCCTCGGGTGAATTTTCCACACGGTTGAAATGTATTTACATCTAGAAGGGAGTAATAAGTAAGGAAATTGCAAAAGGTATCATTGCTCGACAATGGGAACAATGGAAAGCTAAATTAAACTTTCGTCTTTATAGGATTCAAGATGTCGATCTCTATAGAAAAGTTTCTTCTTGATAGTTGACTAAGTATATTAGAATTTACAGAGGGACCTAATTGTTCGATGCTATTCTAGTAATCCCTGGGGATTTTTCCTCTTGTTAATTTATTAAAACATGGAAGAAAAAGTCTCTATACAGAAATTGGAAAACGCAATTTTAACCTTCGGTCAACAATGTGAAATGCCCGGATATGTACTACAATCAGCGTTGGGCAAAAATTAGTCATGTTTAATGATTAATGATTGATCTCTCAGACCGTTAGTCATGATTGGTAGTAAGTGACTCATTCAGTCATTAGTCACCATATGTGATTGATGGCTAAGTTAGTCATGACTAGTAATTAAATACGAGGCTTGACTAATTTAGTCACAATATAGTTAGTCATGACTAAATTTCGATAAATCATGTTCAAATGGGAGCTCAAAAAATGAAAAATACACAACTTCATCACTTTAAAAAAATGTTCTAACAGAAATTTATTTCATCAAAACGAAAATCCTTCAATCCCTTATTTAACAAAAATCAATCTTACAATTATAAGTAAAACTACGTCGTTATGAAAAGCCAAAAAATACTGATAATAGTAATAATAATAATAAAATTAAAAAAAACCCTAGAACAAGCTACGCTTTGAAAAGTAAATATGTTTACATAACCGATCAATGGAAAAAATATTTTGAATTAAAATCNCAAAACCACATTTTTTCGATATAAATGTTTTAAAACATATTGTAATCACAATAAAGTACAGTCTAGCAAGGAAAAACTGGAAGATTTTGGGAAATCTTTCTTTGTAAAAGTTTAACTTCGAGTTTTTGATATTATTTACAAAACAACAGTCAAACATCTTCGTAAAGTGCACATTAAATTCTTATAAAATGAAAATGAAAAAGCTACTTTTACAAAAATGGAACAGTATCACAAGGAACAAAAATGATATACATACTCCAAACTGGTCGCTGCCCCCCCCCCAGCGTATACTCGGCAGAACTGCATGCGATCTGGCACGCTCTCGAGGCGGTGCGGACCGAGGAAGGATATGCCTTCCTCGTATGAACCGACTATCTGAGTGCTGTTTGGGCCCTGCGAGACAGGATTTCTGTGGACCCTCTCGTCGTGCTGTTGATGGAAAAATTCGCCGAGTTGAAGCACTTCGGAAAAACGGTGGTTGTTGTCTGAATCCCCGGACACGTCGGGCTGGAGGATAATGAACGTGCGGACGAGGCGGCAAAGGCCGGGTGACCAGACCATCGCGACCAGGCCATCTGACGCCAAGCTAGCAGTAAAGAACATGATAAAAGAAAGATGGCAGCGTCAGTGGGCCGGGTCTACCAAGAGGCTTTTGCGCGTCAAGAGCACGATTCGTAGATGGCCCCCCGAGAACCTGAGCCGTAAACAAGGAATCGTCCTTACGCGATTAAGAATAGGCCTTACAAGGTTGACACACGGGCACCTGCGATTGGGCCAAAGCCCGCGCAGGTGCCCCTTATGCAGAGAAAGGTTGCTCGGTGTGTCCCACATACTGGAAACATGTCATGCCTTGGCTCCCTAGAGGGAGCGTGTAGGCATGCCATGTAATGTGAAAATGGTACTCGAGCACTGCAGCGAGTTTCAGGTTGGTTGGTTTTTTTTATATTGAATATGATATGTCTTATGTGTTGTGTGGCTATATGTTTTGTCTGAGTGCATGTATTTATTAGCGTGAATGGCGAGGGGTGAGGGTGAAATATAAAGTCATCATCGCCCATCGAACGTTGAGAGCGTATGAGTGTGTGTTCGGGGTCGATGGCAGTATTATTTATAAAAGTCATCGACCCCAATCTAGATTAGTTTGAGTATAGGTCGGTGGAGGAATATCAAGTACTCCACCGGCCAAACGGAATGAGTGTATTGTATGGATGTATTTATATGTATGAATGTAGTGTTTGAAAGTGTAAATAGAATATTGACTTAGTTGGGGGCTGAAATGACCGAGATATCGGAAGCCCCAGTAAAAAAAAAAAGAAAAAGAAGCCGGAATGCTGCAGCAGTCCATGGGGAACAAAAAATTCCCGCTCCCTATTATTAATATTCATCACCATCATCATCGTCGTCGTCATCATGAACATCATCATCATTATCTTTATGATCGTCGTCGTCATGATCAGGACCATCGTTGTCATTATCAACCCTTATTTTTATGTATTAAATCTTGTCTAACACGCTTTACTAAAATAAAAATGGTTGACTTGAACTTAGGCTATCAAAATTTGGATGTAATCAAAGCATTCCCCAGCTCCCAACGGAGCCAGAAATTCCAATCAAAAGTCATAATTAACCTGTCTAACTCTTCTTCAACCAGGATTTTCAGGTTACTGAGTAAACCTTTACGTTAATACAATACAAACCATTGGTCTAGTTTTGATTTATAATAAAAAATTAAACTTCCATTTTTTTTCTCCTTTTTACAATCCAGTGAAAAATTTCGTTATTCATTAATAAACAACGTTTAAAAAAAAAGTATGCCATTCCCCGGATTAATTTCTGAGATAAACGGCCCGGATTTGTCAGATCAACGGCAGACAAATCACCTCCGGGCTCAAATTAATTCATACAGTAACCGTGTTATTTTCAGATTAGAGAATTTTCAGTTGTGACGTATACACAAATTGACCGTGGTTAGCGAATAAGAGGAAAATCTGAAACCGCACGTTTGTAAAGCAAACTCAGCTCAAATTTTATAACCTGGAATGCTTAATTAAACTGTAATAAATGACAATTACACTCCACCTGCTGAAATTAAACCGATTCCAACACCGTAACAAGATGGAAAGTTGGAAACTTATTTACAACGTTAATATAACAAATCATCGGGCTTTTGCAACACGACGAAAACAAAAGGAAAATCAGTTGCAAATTATCAAAATCTAATTAGTGACCTTTCGAAATATTTGAAACGTTGGGTGAGATTTGATTGAGATTTAATCTCTCCCAAACTGCCTGATCGAGCAATAAATGTCTTCTGTATTCAATCAAAAAGGTGTTTGCTGAGAGAAGAAATTCGGTTTACTAGATTATTATGATGATTGAAGGAGACTAGGAAGTGAGAGCTTTTGTTCCGGAAGCACTGGAGCCTTCTGAGTTATTGTACTCTCCTAGTTTCTTAGTTCAGATCAGTCGACTCGTTCTCTCTTCAATTCATCTGACCTTATGGCATCATTCTGAAACAGGAGCCTGTTGGCACTCACAAAAGCCATCTTTTGTACATAAATATGTAACATAGATACAACAAATAGCTACATAAAACAGGCATACATTGGCCAATGGTTGAATTGCGTTTACTTAAATCTGAGACTTTGAAAAGACGGTGCTCAAGAATGCTGCGGAGATGGGAGCTGACGTGTATTACACGATTATCGTCCACAGGGTAATTGGCAAACAAGATTTGTCGTAACAGACCAAGTAAGGTATAGAATAAAATTAACTCTACCGTACATTTTAGCACTAGTTTGTCTCATCAGGCCAATTAATTTGGCAGTTGACACTCCGCTCTGTTGTTTAAGAGAAATAAATCTCAAAAATAATTTTCCGAGTTTTTCAGAGATATTCTGCAAGAAATAATTGTTCTTAACGAAATACAAAAATAAACCTCCTTCTCGTTTATTAAAATTATACTCAAGCAGATTTAAGTTTATTCGATTGTTAAACATTTCCGAGGTAAAACTTAGATATGAAAAATTGGTGGAAATATTATGCACATGAATATGAAACTTGTCGTCTTTTACGCCAGTAAAACATTAGTCAAATTCTTCTTTAATGTAATTTTTAATGTAACAATTCTATCCCAAACTGCTTTAGCAGTATTCGACCGAAGATATTTCACGAATGCCATTTGGCGAATTTATAGACAGTAAGCACATATTTTGAATTGTTTCAAATATGGTTGGATTGAAGGATCCAACTCAAACATCAAATTCATATTGAGTTCCTCTATGAAATTAATAACGAATATAATAATAAATTTTTATTTCTCGAGAATAAAAACTACGAAAGATGATAAGATTTCTTTTTATTTTTTAATTTGAGCTTGAAGTTGCTTTTCCATTAAAGCCTGTTTTCAAANTCGTTAAATTTGGCTATATTTTCTTATATCTCAGGAGTCTTTTTGGCACTCCTAAAACCCACATTTTGTACATTAGTATGTTAGGGTCGAAGGTGGAGTGCGGTTTCCATTGCTGTAGAGGGACAAGTATCCGTGCGTGAAATATAGTTGCAAGGTTGTTACAAAATTTTACATTTGAATTGTATTGCTCAAAAATTTATTACTGCTATTGCCAACGAACGATGGCTGCTTTTAGTTTTCCATTGATGATAATGATGAATATCGATATTAGGAAAGGGGATTTTATGTTCCTAAAGCACTGCAGCCTTCTCTTAAGAAGTCTATGCCATTACTGTCGTTGCTACAATTCTCTGGGTTTTCTTTGTATCCCATTTTATGTCTCCTCTGAGCATCGGCATTTGAAGACGATGTGGGTGGCTGTTTCTTCCTCCTCATGCATAAACTACGATGGGGTCATCATTGAGTATACCCACGCCATGTTGATAATTTCTCAGAAGCCAGTGACGTGGTAGTCCTAATACTTTTCGGAAGTTAGCCCTCTCTAAGTGTAGCAGTTAGTTTGCCAGGTGAGGGTTATTTTAACATAAACTTGCCGAGTGTAGCACCTGTAGAGTTTATCCACTTATCCTTCTGTCTCTTTTGTCATTGTGTAATTCTGCGGTTGTTTTTGTCACCGCAGAAATAGGTTCAGGGCAAGTATATGGTCTTGTCAGTCCTCATCTGGCCAGTGTATCTACTTTTTCGTCACCCAAAATGGCTTTGTGTTCTGGTAGCAAACACATAAGATTGTTGGGTTTCCCTAAGTTTTGGAGATGCTGAGTAAATATGGTTCAATATCGAGCCAAGAAAACAAACTCAGTCCACGACCCTTACACCTTCCATTTGGTTCTTTTTATTCTGCAACTTGCTGAAAACTATTCTAGCACTATAGTTGTGATTAATTTCTAATTTTTCAACGGTTTCAGAAACTTTGCTAAAATATGGACAGGTTGGGCCCAAGAAAAGAGCTTTGAATTGTTTTGAAGACATAGAAGAGTGGCATATTTTTTTATTTAGGGAGGGAAATTATATTACCTCATCCTCCACTCTATACCATCATACTCATAATATTATAGTTATATTATTAATTGTTAAAATAGAAAAAAATATATAGATTACGCTCAAAATTGCGCTTCTCCTATCAAGGTTTGCAAACATTTAACACGATGTAATATAAGGTAAATTTAAGGCAAGCTTTTCCTAACTTAGCACAAGAAACTGTCAACAATGTAACAGTTAATTGTGACTTCAGACCTCTCCCCTTGGGCAGGTTTAAAATAAGTGTTGCTCAGGACTAGCTTCGTTCTTCGGATGTTTCTTTGTTTCTTTCACCAAAATTACAACGATTAAGAGCCTATTAAACAAATTCCACCAATTAGAGTAACTGCTTGAGTACATTGTACTACCAAACGTTTTTTATGTCCAACGTGACATAAATGACGTCATTCACCCATGTTCACACTTATATTCCCATCCTTTTAATGGATTCACAAAAGCTACTTGGCTCATGAAACAGGCAAATGTATCATGGAATGCTTCGAGATGAAGCCCAATGGGCTTGGGGTTAAATTAATGCTTCAATCTTTCAAATACCGCCCCAATTACGGCTTCTCTTCTTTTACATAAATATTTCAACAGCTACCAGACACTTTTCAATTAGGACATCCTTTTAAAAATTCTCTTAGGAAACGTTACTTTCAACAACACAAACAGAATACGGCGTAACAATTTATCATATATGAATATATAAATTGTAATACGTAAACATTTAAAATTGCGGTCAT
This sequence comes from Cimex lectularius, assembly GCF_000648675.2. NCBI lineage: Eukaryota > Metazoa > Arthropoda > Insecta > Hemiptera > Cimicidae > Cimex > Cimex lectularius. The sequence goes on from NW_019392809.1 coordinate 72,661, forward strand.
GTTCAACTTGTTTTTTTAGTTGGATTATGAAATTTAGTTGCTAGTCATTTCAATTTTAACGTGCAAAATTTTAAAATTTAAACTGACCCGCACTTTATTCTACTGGGATTGTCTACCTTCTCGTGTGTTTAAATTTCACTCAAACGGCTTTACGTCATTTTCAATAAGGACGCTTTAGAAAATCTTAAAAGAGGTTACACTGATAAATATATCCTCATAAGATGAATAGCGAAGGAGCTATTAGTTATTATCATGTAAGCAATAGAATCAAAATTAGTCAGCGAATGCAACCAAAATTTCCAAAACTTGGGGAACTAAACAACATGTCGTCTTAGGTAGCAGTACACAAAGGAAGATACACTGGACAGAGGAGAACCTCAAAGATCATATTATGCGCTCTGATCCTATTCCTGGGATAACAAAAACAAACACGGAATCCTTCATCATACAATGGATACAAAAAGGCAAAATTAAATGACGATGAAAGGAGACTAGCAAGTGAGGGTTTTGTTCTTCAATCTCTACAGCCTTCTGGCTTATTGTGCATTCCCAGTTTTTTAGTTCAGTCTAATGCGTCGATAATTATTTTAAGACTGTCAATGGCTGTCTTTGTATCCCAGGTTATGTCTCCACTGAACATTCGCATTCGAAAATTATCTGGGTGTCTGTTTCTTCCTCTTAAACCTAGAACTGGAACCATCATTGAATGTGCCCATGTTGTGTACATTTTTTCTCAAATGGCAGTGATCCAATCACTCCTCCGAATTTTACCCTCTCTTACAGCAGCAATGAGTGTGCCAGTCTTGGGGACGGTTGTTTTAGCATTTGCTGTTATCCTGTTAATCCATAAGCCCTGAAACTATTCTTGGGATATCACAAACAAGCATAAAATCATCCATCGCCGATACAAACATGGCTTAGGGCAAAGGTAATGTTCATACCGAAAGTGTGGAAAAGAGACCCTACATTACCTAAATCCTACAGGCCAATCAGCTTAACATCCTTTCTAGTAACAACCCTTGAAATGCTGATAGACAACCATATAAGAACGACAGCACTGGTGGACAAGCCTCTACATTACTGTCAGCATGCATAGAGAGCAGGAAGATCAACAGAAACTGCACTGTACCAGCTAATCAGTGACCTAAAGGAAACACTGGAAACAAAGGAAATACCAATCTGCGCGTTCGTCGATTTTGAGGGAGCCTTCGACAATGCATCTCATGTATCAACGAAGGGAAAAAACACGTAGACCAAACCACATCCAGATGGATTGGAGAAATGCTAAGAACTAGAATAGCTGAAACAAATATAGGAACAGACACTATAGAAGTTAGCACAACTGGTTCTCGCTGACGAGGTGTCAAACCATTTTACAATACCTCTTTCATGCTGCCGGGATTCGAACCAAGGACCACTATCGTAACAAAAAGAGTCGGACGCCCTAACCACTGGGCACCGCGGTCTCCCGTATCTTGTTTGTAGATCTATTATAAATATTATTATAAAATACACTGTAGCGGAAATGAAAAGTAAGTTGTATGAAGAATGGAAGAAAGTTTACGGTGAATCTCTGAGGATGATATCCACTTGCCGGTGACCTCCGTGACTTATTCCCACAGTAATTGCGAACTTTTCGTTCAAGATGACGTCTTTCCATTGTTAAAGAGAATACAACTGGATTAAAATGGAGAAAAGACGAGAAAATGTGTTTGTATAGAAAATGAGTAATCTTCATATTTTCTATTCTTAAGTAAATCCGTTATTATAACTGAGGATTAACATTTGTTTGTTTTTGGTTTGTATTTTATATTTTCTTTTATCCAATTAACAAGAAAATATCGTTTAATTTATATAAAATTAATAGAATAAGAATAAATTATAAGTATCCCTATCCATTTTTGAGTTGTTTATTTGGGATTTGGCAATAAAGAGGGTTGATCCGATATATAATGAAGGATATAAGACTACTTTTGAAAAGATACAAAAGTTAGGAAACGTCAGGATGGATAGGACTTATCCGGACTTTTTAGTGGGTACTTGACCCAGCCGAAACGATCGGGATTGTCTCCGAGTAAGAATCCAACAACGATCAAGTTTTTCCGTCGACGAATTTGGAAAGAAAGGCCGTCAAAGTCCCACCAAATTACGACGGAGAGGAACTTGGCCCAACGTCACATTCACATCCACTCACATTCTTTCCAACTTATCTCTCCTTTCGATTGCGAAGTCATAAATCATTTGGTTTCATAACTAAAAATTACATCGTTTTCAAAAAAGTATTCCTACTGTCTATTCAAAATTCGATACCTTTGTTACTTTAATCCCATGTAATACTGCTAAAAAAAATCGAGAGATATGTAATAATCATGAAAAACATATACAACACAGGCAAAAAACCATAGTTAAAAAAATGGAAATTATATAATGTTTTGGTTCTAATTGGCAAGAACACTCGGTCCAATATATATATATATATATATATATATATATATAATATTTCTCAACCTAGTACTACAAAAAAAATCATTAAAACCGACCCTTTTGTAAAACATAGACGTAAAACAACTTCAATTTACATGCGAAAATTTTTCTGTAAATTTTATAACAATAAATATAATCTAAATATAATATCTAAAAATACATTTGCTCGTCAAACTGATGGTCCAATTCCATGTTGATCACCTGGTAACAGGCTGGGTGAACCTTGTTTTTAAAACTTTTGGGTCTGTTCAGTATGCATGCGTCTACCCTTCAATTCCTTCCTGTTCTGTACTTTATGGACTCAGTTCTTCTGTCAAAAGACAAATAGGCCGTTAATAAGCCTAAGAAGAATCAGTTTCTGTACCCTTAAACTTGTTTTTTGTTTAAGAAGACACATTTGTTTATTATATGAGCTTCGCTGCCGCCAGTATACTTCAGCCGCCCTAGATAGCACGTTAACAAGTTGCCAGTATTTCTCATAAATTTGATCAACATGGAGGTCCAAGCTCAACTTTTGATCAATGATGACCCAAACGATCTCAGACTCTTTCCAGCCTGTCAGTGTTCATATAAAGCATTTTTCAGTAAATTTTACCGTAGTGGTGTTCTTTTCACGACGTTTTAGCCATGATTTTTTCTTACTAAATTTCATTTTAGACTCTGAGGCCAGGTGTATTTGTGTTAATTGAATTAAACAAGTAGACAGTTGAAGAAGAGAGGACCCAGCAGAGAGGAGGATCTAGCCGAGTTAGGGATGGTGAAATGAGCTGGAGTGGACATTTTACGCGATATCCCTGATCTTTAATTAAACGGGAAAATTTAATTAAGAGATTGTACACCACTTTCTTCAATTCAGTAAAGAGAGTATTCGCAAACACATTTAAATCGTGTTGACATGTAAACCATAATTAAAACATATACTATGGCAATCTTGCTCCCAGTTGTAATTGGGTTGTCATTTTCCCGCATCGGTTTTATAATTACAGAGCATAAATTAATACCATCGTTACGACTAAATATCAAAGTATCTGGCTGTCATTTACGGATTAATTTCATATTTAAACCGACGTTTAATAAACGGAACCCCCCCACCCACCCACCAGACAAGACTTAAGAGCATAGAGAGAGAACATCCAGCGTATCATTATATCGTCACTAATGGGCTCAATGCGATTGAGATGTGGTTACAATGAGGGAAGGGGCAGATGGGAAATTCCCAGGTTTTCTAAAAACATTGGTTAACAACTCTCCCCCTATGAGGTCTGCCGGTGCATATTGAACAGACGCACAAGTTTTAAAAGCAGGATTCATCCAGCCTGTTACCCGGTGATCAACATGGAATTGGAACATCAGTTTGACGAGGAAATGTATTTTTAGATATTATATTTATATTACAATTAATTAAGGTTTTTAGTTGAGATAAAAAAATCAATGGCACGAGCGGGATTCGAATCCACGATCTTCGGCTTGATACGCAGCTGCTCTACCACTTGAGCTATCGTGACCTCGATCCACTCGGACACCAACTTCCCATCTTAACCGCACCTCTTGAATTTTCCCTCCTTTTTTTTTTTTTGCCNGACCACGAAATTAGTGAATTATATTTATATTTTTTTATTGTTTTAAAATTTACAGAAATATATAACATAAAATTTTTGCATTTACAGTGCAAGCGGCGGGGCATATATAAGTAAATCCCCATTAGGTCCCAAATATTAGTAGAGATTTATAAAAATTAAGTAAGTTGTGGAAAATAATTTGAAATAACCACAAAAAAAGATTTTTACAAATTTAGGTCAGATACGTATAATACAATACTTTCCTAGCGTGATTACTAAACTGCTCAAAAATGGATAGGGATATTGCCAATTTTCTAGAATTTACTTTCCCTAGCATTTTTATTTTATTTTTTATAAATTGCGTTAAAATTTATTGGAATTTTACTCAAGTTTTACAGAGGTTTAACTCAAGGAAAATTTAATTAAGGGATTTTGAAAAATAAGAAAATGAAGGTTTGCCATGTCAAAATTCCATAATTTTGTTTATTGGACACAGTAATTTTTTTAACAATCTATAATGTTGTCATTCAGCTAAAACCTCTGTTCCTCTTAGGCATACTGTTAATAAGGTTGTCACTAATTTCATAAGGAATTTTGTTCCTTAGATGTTGCAACGCTGCACTCAGTTGTTACAGGTCAACTGGCTGCGGATGATGATGGGAGGATGGGGCAGATGGTAGATTCCCAGATTTTCTAAACACTGCGACGATTTCGCCAAATTTTGAAATTAGATTTTATTGTTATTATCCATTTTTTGGGAATCGTCTCGCCCTGAGAAAGGGTTTGAGGTGCGATGTGGGGCCGCGGAGGCGGTGTGGAAGAAAGAGGGGCTATAGTGGACAAACAACTGGTGTGGGGCTACTATCATAGTTAGTTCCCAGTGAAGAAGAGTAGTAACAACTGTCCACCAAGAAGAGATTTTGCGGCCATCTTGGAACGGAAAACCTGGGACCCCGGAAAATTTAAGTCTACACGAGGTGCCTATTTGGAAGATACATTTTAACTTTTTTTTTGTCAAAGCCAGTAATTCCAAAATTATAATTTTTCATGAAAATTAAAAAAATTTGTTTTAAAAAATAAATAATTTTTTTCTTTACTCAAAGGTTTACATTTTTTATTTTTTTATTTCATTTCTAATTTCGTTATAACTTTTTATTTTATTATACATTTCTTTTCTTTTAGTTTTATTTTGATTAACCATTATTTTAACAAGCCTACATAGCTGGGCAGATATGTGAAGGCAGTTTTAGTGGACAGTCTTTCTCTATACGTTTCAAAAAGAAAAGCCAATGCTCTAGCTGAAACTGACCCTCACAACTGATGCCAACTCTGCCTCTATGAGGTCTGTCATTGTCATCCAGAACTCGAAAATCCCTGCCAATGAGATCCCTGGTTTGAGGGATGTATTCCTCGATAATTTCTTGGACATAACGAACTGCGGTGAGGTTGCCTTCAACAGTTATAGAGTCCAGGTCGCCCTCCAGTGTAAATCCTAGCCTATACGAATACACCGCCTCCTCCAATCTGCTCTGAAGGAGCACGAACTGGGGCATTATTAGGATCCGCTGTTCTCGGTATACTCTTCGGCGCCTGCTATCACTATACAGACAGAAACGCGGCTCATCAGCAAGCGTAATAGAGTGGCGGGCTGTTCCTGCAGGTCGTCCCAAAAGGGCACACGATGTGCGGCCAACTTCCCACCAACGATTCGGCCTTGCCAAAACATCTTGTACTTCATTTAGGATCTGGCGGGCACTATAGAAAAGGTTCCGTCTTGCAGCAATGACAAAATGGCGAGCTAGGCAGCACAGGATAGTCGGAACTACTACTAGCGCATCAACTTAAGGACCTCTGGAACATATTTTTCTGTCTNCCTCTGTCTCTCCTTAACGTCGTAATGCCCTGAGATCCACTTCCAGGCCTCCTATTGGCACATGCAGTCTCTCGGAATCACGCTCTGAGAAACGCCAACTGTCTCTGCGATATCCACTTCCCTCGGTGACCTCGATGAATCATTCTTCATGTTTGCTATTCTTAAGTAAATCCGTTATTATGACTGAGGATTAACATTTGTTTGTTTTTGGTTTGTATTTACTATTTTGTTTTATCCAACTAACAAGAATATATCGGTTAATTTAATTAAAATTAATAGAATACGAATAAATTACAAATATCCCTATCCATTTTTCAGTTTATTTTGTAACTCATCAATAAAAACATAAGCACGGTAACAAGTATATAGAAATCTAGTACAATTTTGCAAAATCCTAACGTATTAAGCCAATTTAGATTAACAAATTAAATAGATAAATTGAATGAATTAATTAGATAAATTAAATATATTATTGTATATAATTAGAATTGTTTAAGTTGATACCTACGGTTTAATTGTTGTTTAATTTTCCCATATTTCCATAATGTATTCATAGAATAGATTCCAAATTCAGGGCATGTAGTATTACTGTGGTTAATCAGTTTATTAATGAACTTTACAGAGATACGCTTAACTTCATCTTTTGTATAACCCAATCCCGTGTTATCATGGAGGAGGCTAATTCTTGTGCGGCGTTTCGAAGAGGTAATTAGCCTGAAAAACCAATTTTATTTACATCGAATCTCCGCGCAATTTGATTGGGACGTGTGGTTCAAAGCAGGGCAGGATACGAAAGGGCCGGCTTTACCACAAACTTGTAAAGATGGAACACCATTTTTAACGTTCGGTCTTGAGTCGGAAAAAAAAAACGAGAAGTGGATCCTCGTAGCCAACTTTATTTTACTTTACTCCTAAGTATGTGATTTTTTTCAGCCCAAGCAATCGGAAAACCATTAAGTGACATTTTTCTCCCTGAAGATTGACCGTCGTCTAGTCAAATACGGCCACAGTATTAATGGCAAAAAGGAGGGAAAACTCAAAAGGTGGGGTTGAGATGGGAAGTTGGTGTCCGAATGGATCGAGGTCACGATAGCTCAAGTGGTAGAGCAGCGGCGTAACAAGCCGAAGATCGTGGGTTCGAATCCCGCTCGTGCCATTGACTTTTTTATCTCAACTAAAAACCTTAATTAATTGTAATATATTAATTGGTCAAGCGGACCACGAAATTAGTGAAACCATTTTTAACGTTCCGTCTTGAGTTGGAAAAAAAAACGAGAAGTGGATCCTCGTAGCCAACGTTACTTTACTTTACTCCTAAGTATGCGATTTTTTTCAGCCCAAGCAATCGGAAAACCGTTAATTGACATTTTCTCCCTGAAGATTGACCATTGTCTAGTCAAATACGGCCACAGTATTAATGGCATTTATTTTGTATTTCCATAGGTTGCAGAAACGAGACACCTTATTTGCAGCCTCGGATGTTCTGCTGATGACCTCTAAGACCCATGTATTGCTAGGTCATTTGTATTTAGTGGAATTTGGCAAGATCTTAACTTAGGGCGAGGATTTATAAATAGGAAGAAAATTGTTGTTCCCAGAATAGAACCTTGAGGGACTCCAGGTATTTGAAGTTATGTTGTTTGTATAGGACACAGAAGTAGCGGGATTTTAGGTAAAACGGAATTAATAGTTTTTACGATGTACCCTGGAAAGTTCATGCCAATCAGCCTACACATTAAAGCCCGATCTGCCAAACTGTTTCGATTGTTTTTCCGGTCGAACAGAATGTGAGCAGAGTAGAGGTATACAGGCCGGGACTAAGCCATGGTTCTCGTCCACTATAATATTTTGTCTCATGATGTGGTGATGATTTCAACCAATACTTTCCATAAAAAGATTAATTAATTGAAATAAGTTATTTGGTCAATCGGACCCCGAAATATAATGGATTTGATAAGTAAAACGAAGTATATTTTCACTAACAGCTCTCCGTGGCCACTTCATATGTCGCCGAAAATCGCATCATGATTACACGACATTTGAAAAATGGCAAAAAGGAGGGAAAATTCGAAAGGTTCTAGGTTGAATTGGGGAGTTGGTATCCGAGGGGGATCGAAGTCCCGAAGGGGTTAGAGCAGCGGCGTACTTAGCCAAAGGTCGAGGGTTCGAATCCCGCTCATCACACTAACTTTTCCATTTTAATCAATACCTTACATAAAAAGATAACTTAATTGAAATTCCTCTTAACTTTTTGCATATAGTCTAGCTAATCTATTTGAGAATCTATCCGGTACTCCGGTAATATTCCGAGCTCAGCCTTTTCACGCTACTAAATACATTAATCTTTAATATACACTAAGGTACAAAAGACGTCTATAAAATACTACATTGTATTCAGTACAACAGTCCTTTTTCTCTAACACTCGAATAGATATATCGGGTGACCTACACGCTCTCTATATGGAACCACAAAACCTTTCTCTCAAACCTTTACATATAATTTAGCTAATCTAATTGAAGACCTGTCGGGTACACAATATTCAGACATCGACCCTCTCACGCTAATAAATATAGGCATTGTCAATATGCACTAAGAAATAAAGACGAGATATATAAAAAGTACTATATACAGTAAAACTGTCCTATTTCTTTTTAAAATCTGAACAATGGACCCAAATAGTTTCTGCCGCGGTCAAGCACAATTTTCATATCGGGTGGCCTACACGCTCTCTATATGGAGGTAAAGAAACTTTTTCTTAACCCTTTATATATAATCTAGTTAATATAATTGAGGATCAATGGATACACAATATTCCGACATGGCCTTAAATGAAATAAATTCACGCAAATAAATACATTCATTCACACATACACATTCTCCATTATGGAGCCAAAGAGCCTATCTCTTAACCCTTTCTTTTTCAATAGTCACTAAGAAACACAAGACGAGATATCTATAAAGAACTATATACATTCAAATTTCTATTGAGATTTTTCGATCCTGTTGGTGGAAAAAGTTTGCGGAAGAACTGGGCCATCGATATTAATCGGGCACAATGAGGCCGGTGGGGCTCCCCTGTGGCTCATTTTTTCCTTTGGGAGTTACAAACGGAATTAAATTGTTATCGAGTTGTTTGGCTCGCGGTACAAAACATTTTAGAGAGAGAGGTAATACTTTATTCTGGGACTAGAATCCCCTAAAAATAATAATAAGGACACAAAATTTTGTATAAGTTTTTTATAAAATTCTATTTTTTTTTTGTAAATATATTTTTTGCAAAGCATGACTGTAATCGGACAATTCGGCATGTTCATAATCGTTTTTTGGAAGAAAGGGTGCGAAAAAATAGATTGTTAACAAAGACTGTTAATGATAACCGATCTGAATTTCCTAAAAAGAACGATCACGTTTCACGGCCAAAAACTGCCAAAAGCTTTCAAGTTAATTATTAATAGCCCCGAATTTCCATGATTATTTCAACATCCTAAACGTTTTATACCGAAAATTCTCTCCAGGCTGTCCCGATAGAATAACAAAATTGGTCAGTTACGCGTCGGCCATTAAAAATTTCTCGCCTCGGACTTTTCGCCGGCGATGTTGATTTTTATGCATGACGACGGAATATGTGCAAAGGGAAAACGGAAGCCTTTTATTTCCGCAATATGTACCTGACCTGACAACACTGCCGATGGGGGGATTTTTTTCCATCCAACCAACTCCTTTTTTTTACTTTGGACTTTAACTCTGTTAAAATAGATCCTTTATTACCTGTTAGCCCTAGTACACTGAGGGTCGTAGAATGCACGAAGGGACAGAGGCAGGAATGTTCCTGGAACCAAATACTCAGAGCCCAAGGGAAAATAGTCCAGTATCTTCCAGTCTGAAGTCCTGTCCATTAGAGAGACGTACACATTTCAACTTGAACAAAGGGTACAAAAACAATATAGCTGTCATGTCAGATAAGCAAGCAACCATCAAAACACTAAGATCAAACATCATTAGCCCAAAGATGGTGCTGAATTGCAAAAGTAATCTAAACAGATTAGCTAAGGAAAATAAAAATACCCTCTGCTGAGTCTCAGGGCATGTAGGAGTAGAGGGCAACGAGCGAACCCCTTGTAAGGAAAGTGACAGCCAAACAGCTAATAGGTCCTGACCCTTCTGTGGCATAGGAATTCACACTATCGATGAGTACGTAAGACAATAAGACTAAATAATATTGATGAAAAAGTGGAAATCACTCATTAGAGATAAACAATCCAAGAACCCTTCTAGCATGTTTTGGAAGGAAAGAAACAACAGAATGCATCAAAAGAAGCAGGGAAAACAACAGAATCCTAACAGCACTTTTAACAGGACACTGCAGACTGAATGTGCATCTGAAGAAGATCGGTATAACCCAACTCAATACGTGCAGTTTTTGTAACGTAGCAGAGGAAACAATAACACTCCTACAAACAAATCGTGGCGCCATATTTGCCCATAGACTGGCTTACTACTCAAGTTTCTTGATGAACTAGGAGTCACCGGTGTGCTATAAGCATGGCTTGTATTTCACACATGTATAATAAAGGTTTATTTCGCATTTGGTCACTCGGGATGAGAAATGTGTCCTATCTTTAAAATGAGCGTACTTTCCCATCTCTAGTTGAAACGCCACCGTCTTCGTCAAGAGCAGGATTGCACTACCTTAAGGTCCTGTTGGATATTCGAGTTATAATTTATTGGAACTGTTACCACGCAGCCAAACCCTTACGGAAGAGGTGTTCCCAGCTAGAGTGTCTTGGATCAGCATTAAAGGAAAAACGTCCAGTCCTAATAACGTCGTAATATTTCATCATGACAACCCTTGCCCTCATACAGCTGCATTCGGAATAAAATCGCCGATTAGGCTCATTACTCCAGACCTCGCCCCTCCAGATTTTTTCTTGTTCCCAACGACATAAAAAGTAGGGAATTTTTTTAGGAAAGAGCTATGAAAATTGGACTGATTTCTTCTCGTCTAAGTCATGAGACTTTTACAAAAATGGGATATTTTTGCTACCAGAACGTTGGCAGTACTCTAACGTTATAACGTTCATTTATGGTTTTAAACTGCGATTTAACATAGTTTTAAGTCCCTTGTACTGTTATTTAAGTGAGAATGAACTATGTGCAATTCATGATTCATTAATTTAAATGAGGTGTTCGAACAAATTCCCTTCTGCGCCAACATAATAACATAGCGGATTATAAAATGGATAGCTGGACGTTGTAAATTTAAATTGGTTTATTGATTCACATATATTTTGTAGCAACTCGTAGTTGGTCGACATTTTCAAAACCTTCAGCTTTCGATAAATGAAAATGGCGAAGAGCTTGTGTGCGCGCGCGCGCGCGCGCGCGTGTGTGTGTGTGTGTGTGTGTGTGTGTGTGTGAGAGAGAGAGAGAGAGATCCCAGCAAAGGCTTACGAACTGTTCGTTTAGGGAAATTTGTTGAATCTTTTTTTCTCGCCATGCAAATTTCGGGTAACACTGATAGCAACACTGATTCCTGTATGTGATGTTGTTTAAGTTTTGGATTTTGAGCGTTTATGCTTGTGCGTTTAAGTAAAGCTAACATATGTTTGATTGATCTATGACAAAGAGAAAAATGTGTATATATAATATATATATGTACGCAACAGGAAATAATACTCTCTCTCTCTCTCTCTCTCTCTCTCTCTCTCTCTCTCTCGCTCTCTCGCTCGCTCTCTCTGTGTGTGTGTGTCTGGAATTATGGGTAAGATAAATTTATTGAGCGCGAGCAGTGAGCCATGGAAAAGAGCTGATTCATTTCACTGAGTGAGCGGTTTTGATCCTATCTTTAAAATGAGCGTACCTTCCCACCTCTAATTGGCAGCATGTTATAGAAAACAAAAGGAATTATGTTTTGGATTAAAAATAAAATACATTTAAAATTTTCCAAGTTTGGCTTTTTTCTAAACTATACTGTGGTAACACGTGATAGGGATGTTTCCTCCAATAAATGGATATAAACTGACTTTTTTCAATGTTAAGAGAAAGTATATTCCAAAGGTTGAATCTTCTAACGTGATTAAGTATCACACAATTGGGGCCAATTCGTGATTAACAGTGATTACATATCAATAACAAATTTTGAATGCTATTACAATTAATTTCTCTGAATCCAAATGTATATTCGACATGATTGTTGCAATATTGTTGACCTTTTCCCAATGTAAACATTCGACTTTTCATCTAGAGCTTGATAAAATGTCCGAGGTTCCCTTCAATGTTTATAATCTTGATATGTTTAAACAGGTTCTTACGTTCTTATCTATTCTTAAAATAAATATTAACAATAAGTTAGTGTTACAACTTTGGAATTTAATTGATGTTTATACCTTTGAGTATCCGCTCGGTCTGTTTCACTATGAAGCGATTAGATCGATCGTACCGACGACCTTTCATACGCTTCCAACCGTGCCCTTGGGATCTCAACATTTCCGTGATTAGTTTTTCTTCATTTTTTGGTTCGAATAGTCTCTTTTATGTGCCAACGAGATTACATTTATATTTGGATGTATAATTTATATCGCTAAAAACAAAAGCATTTATTTCTATTTAATTTTCTATTTATATTTTCTATTTAAAAATATAAATTTTTAAATGCTTACAACTTTTAAAATTAAATGGACGAGTTTTTCCGGATTTCGGGTAAAACCGAGTTAAACTTTCAAATTATAAATGTATTTTAGTATTAATCTAAAACAATTATTTGCTTTGCATACTGCTAACGTTCTGGTAGCAAAAATATCCACTTATTTAAAAGTGCGATGATTTAGACGAGTAGTCAATAAGTCAGTTTTTCGTTTCCGCTTACAAAAGCCTTAACTTTTAATTGATTACGAGTTAACTGTGTTAAAGTGTAGAACAAGGGAAAATTTCCCAAAAAGTTATTCCTCGAACATCCTGCCAAAGGTGCAATCCTGCTCTTGACGGTGGCGTTCCATTCATTTTACGAAACATCCTTCGGGGTTTAATGTTTTTATAAAGGACCCAATTTTCATAAATAAGAAATAAACTCTCTCTATTTCTTTGTCTTCTTAGTTCATGAGGGAGAAATCATGAGTTCGCCAGGAGTTTCACACCGTAACCCAGATGTGGTATTCTTCTTTCTAATGTTGTGAGATGTTCCTGAAATCTCTGCTAGCTCTGCTTCAGTTAATTTGTACTCATCCTTTCATGCTATGTCGTCGCTAGAAAGTTCAATAGGCCGCTTTATATCCGAGATCGAACTAACAAAGTCTAAAAATGAATTTTATCTGCTTCGATGTATAGCATGTCGCAGTTTACTTAGCAAAGTCTAAATGAATTTTATCTGCTTCCATGAATAGCATGTCGCAGTTTACTTAGCAAAGTCTAAATGAATTTTATCTGCTTCCATGTAGAGCATGTCGCAGTTTACTTAGCAAAGTTTAAATGAATTTTATCTGCTTCGATGTGTAGCATGTCGCAGTTTACTTAGCAAAGACTAAATGAATTTTATCTGCTTCCATGTATAGTATGTCGCAATTTACTTAGCAAAGTTTAAATGAATTTTATCTGCTTCGATGTGTAGCATGTCGCAGTTTACTTAGCAAAGACGAAATGAATTTTATCTGCTTCGATGTATAGCTTGTCGCAGTTTATTCTAGAATTCGAAAATCTCCCACCCCGGGTGTTGCCAGTTCGGGGTCAGACCTTGCTCTTCTCCGCCTATCCACAACGTTGGGCTCCAGAGGATACCAACATCTAGGTCATTTCATCCCCCAACGCCCTACCATTCATGCAGTTGTGGTGGTGGAGTACTCGATATTTTCCCATAACCCTTAGACTTATTTTAGAACTAACTTAATTGAGGGTCATTAGGGTTGTCAATATTCCTCCGTCGGCTCTCTCAAACTACAGATTCGCGCTAATAAATGCATTCAGTCTGAACACACTAATGACACAAAACTATCCGTACTATATACAATAAAACAACATTGTTTCCTCCAATAATCGGTCTCAGATACTCAAGCACAGTTGTCATATCAGGTGGCATTCGTACGTGCTCTCTACAGAAGCCAGAGAATTACAATCTTCAATTAGGTGCACATCGAGCAAACTTCCTCTAAAAGCTGGACACATTCGAGGGCTTGTCCCAAAAATTCCGCGTCACTTCGCATGGCCTATTCTTAATCGTGTGAGAATGACACTCCGTCTACGTGTCTGATCCTCCCATTGCTACCAACTACATGAGAGCTTTTCTGTCGATCCACCGACCTCTTTACTCGCTTTGTGTACTTACTTTTCTATGTATGTATTTATAGGTTCTTGTGATATCGGAGAAATTAAATCTGGGTGTATTGTGAAGTCCTTCGATTTACTCTCATTATATTTAACTTCCAAAATAGTATGTTTAATTAAATGGGTTTTCAATAAGAACAAAAGCTTCATTATATTCTAATTTTCATCACATCAAAAGATTTCATCTACGTAGACCCGTTCAAAGCCCTTTTAACAATGAGTTTATTGTTCCGTAATTAAAATCATAATTTACCGTAATTTTAAAGCGTTCTTTCCAAAAAATGTTAACAACCGTGCAATTTTTATTATTTTAGGATATTGAGCTAAAAAATAAGTAACGCAATTTAGTATATTCAAGGGCATTTTGGAACACAGTAATAATGGAAGCGAAAATTTTATTACATAAATAAAACGCAAATGGTCGCATTTTGTGGCTTTTTACACGTGGTGTTTTCTCATCTAGAATGAAATATTTATTAGTGTGAGTGTTGAGTGAATGGGCGGGTTTATGGCGGAATATAGAGTAACCCACAGACCCAAAAATTAGGCTAGTTTTCACGGTAATTTTGTTTACAGTGAACGATAGCAAGGCGGAATATCAAACCCCCCTGGCTCCACAAATTTTATCTACACATAAGTATGAAAGTTTCCAGTCAGTATGAATGTAGTTATTAGCTTGAACGAAGTCCTACTTCTATCCTACTTCTACCTCGTCGTATTAAATGACTGTATTTATTAGCGTGATTTGTTGAGGGAGTGAGTGTGTGTGTGTGTGTGTGTGTGTGTGTGTGTGTGAGTGTGTTGGTGGGCTTATAGCGGAATATGGACTACTCCAAGGACCCAATAACCTTGGTGAGTTTTATGCATTTTTATATATTAGAGTGATTGTGGTCGAGCCACCGGCGTAAAACCCTTAAGCCTCCTAAATTTTTAGTTGTACATATGCTATGATTGTTTCCAGTCACGTGAATGTATTTATTAGCGTGAATATTGCCGGGCCCTCAGCGGAATATCAAATACTCTGAGAGCCGCCAAACTGCCACACATAAATTATTTTTTTATCGTACTGAAAGAATGTATTTATTTTTTTAAAATTGTTTTTACGAGGGTTCGCAACAACAGATGTCATATAAACCCTCTGGATTTTGGTGTTTTTGAAAAAAAAGCCCATTTGTAAGTATGTCGGGTTCGAAAGCAGGGCCGCTGGATTCGAACCCGGGACCTTTACCTTACAGTGATGTGTGTCAACGCCTAAACCATTCCGCCTACCGAAGCCCCTTAATGTATTTACTAGCTGAACCCATGTGCGTGTGTGTGTGTTATTTCGTGAGTTTATTAATTATGGAGTACCCTCCGATTCACCAAATTATGTTAATTATTTTATCGTACTGAATGAATGTATTTATTAGAGTGATTAGTTTAGTGAGTCCAAACCAGTACCGTCTGTACGGTATTCTGAACCTACAAACTGTACGTAGGTGCCAGACCCGGCAAACTTAGGTTAGGCCATTAAAATTGATAATTGGGTCTCAAAAATTTCATTGGACCCTATACTGGAGAGCCAAATTTTATCAATAAAGAACACAAGGCTTTACAGAGGGAAATTTTTTAATGTATAATTTTATATTCAGATAAAATATATTGTATGGTGTTTAGTGACCGTTAGTTAATGATTATTTGGAGATCTTGAGATGCGGTCTGGTATGACTAGGTTTTAGAAAAACATTTTCTTTATCGTGCCAACGTTTCGATCTTTATTGAGATCATCTTCAGAGCCTGGGATTGTTATTGCTGATAAACAATGTTCTCAGGGTCTCCAATTATGTTTATAATATTTTATATATTTTTCAGTGATACGTAGTAATCAATAAACTACTGTATTATTTAATTTGTGTGTCTATGTTTGGTCATGTAATATTATAGTTTTGTTTATTAATATTAATGGCTTTTATGATATAAATAATGTAAATCAGCAAATAAGGGGAATTATATCGACCTTTTACAATTTATCTACCGGTCCAGGAAAAACGGTAATTACGAGGGCTTCCGCGGAAAGGAAATCCCGATATGATTTGTCGAGATATATATATATCATTGCTGACGTGGTAAGTAAACAGGCCTGACTCGAGGTAAAATCTCCTTCAAGAGGAAATTAAGCCTTTCTCTATTTGTGACGATTACAGAAATGAATGACGCACGGCCAATTTACTAACAACCCCCTTCCAACAGTCCATTAGTCTTGGTAAATGGGTTTGGTTCAGTATTCGCGAGTTGTGCAGAAACGTTTCAATCTGAATGTATCTTTGAGCCATCCCTGCCTGCACCCCATCGTCATGGAGCAAATAGATCGATCGGCGACATTTCATAGGGCTTTCATCATCATTGCATTCTGTTAAGAATTACACCCTATAAGTGATATCGGAAATTGAAACGTCAAACTCACATAAAGCTCATACTTGATCCGATAACCCTTTTTTTAACCTGACATATTTTATTTTATGTATAATTGCAACGCTGTAACAACATGAGTAAAAACTTGGAAAATGTTCATCACATTATCATTTTTTTTATGATTTTTGGGAGTTAAATATGGATTTTAAAAATATTTCCCTACATTGCGACCTATACAGGGCGTCCTTTTTAGATGACCAGGCTGAATTTCGATCGGATTTTAAATTGGTCAAAAAAATGACTAAGTTATGGCAAGAAGAAGCTGACAATGTAATTTCGACGAGGTGTTGAATATTTTACTGTATTAATTAATCTTTTTATGTAAGGTTGTGGTTGAAATGGAAAAGCTAGTGCAACGGGCGGGATTCGAACCCACGACGTTCGGCTAAATACGCTGCTGCTCTACCACTTGAGCTATCGTGATTTCGATCCACTCGGACACCAAATCCCCATCTCAACCTACATCCTTTCGAATTTTCCCTCCTTTTTGCCATTTTTCAAATTCATGCAGCGGCGTATTTAGCCGAAGGTCGTGGGTTCGAATGCCGCTTGTTGCACTAGCTTTTTCATTTCAACCACAACCGTAAGTAATTTGGTCAATAGAGCACTAAATATAATGGATTTAATAATTAAAACGAAGTGTATCTCCGCTAAAGCTCTCCGTTGCCATTCCATTTGTCGCCCAGAATCAAATAGATTACACGACATTTGAAAAATGGCAAAAAAGGAGGGAAAAGGTTGAGATATGGAGTAGGTGTCCGAGTGGATCGAAGTCACGCAAGTGGTAGAGCAGCGGCGTATTTAGCCGAAGGTCGTGGGTTCGAATCCCGCTCGTGGCAATAGCTTTTTCATGTCAACCAAGGCCTTACATAGAAAGAAAAATTAATTGAAAGAAGTAACTTGGTCAATTGACCACTAAATATAATGGATTTTACTGAATTTTCGCAAAAATGTTAGAAGGGTTTTAGGTTTTTAAAAAAATAAAATTAGATGTGTACTCCGGACTTAGAATTTTAAGCCGTATCGATCTCCTCTTGTCCAGGGACTTCGGGACTCTGATTGTGACAAGCTACTAACGTTTCTTGCACAATTGCCTATTGGGAGGCTGAAGAAAACGTTCTTCCATAAATCAAGGACAAAATACAGCGTCATCGGTTCAAGAGAAATTCGGCCGGGCCATCTAATAAGGACACCCTGTATAGGTCTATTTGTGAAGCTCCTATAAATGATTGACCATACCTTGAAAAGTGCATTTTTTATGTAAGATTAAGCATCTCCGCATTAATGTGAGAACTGCCTTACCCAAGTTGTGCCCTTCATAATCACAAAGGATATGTGCCGATGCTGCTCCTGACAGTCGCATATATCTGTCTCTACTTTGTCCATCTACTTTAGGTGGTATTTAAGTGAGCAGTGGCCGGTATAGAGGCCTGTAATTTTCCTCAAATCCTGCCTGTTGAGAGAAAGGACTCCTCCTAGCAGCTTGTCGCATACGTGGTTTTTGAGTTTTTCCTTCTCAAAGCACGATTCCAGTTCCAACGTAAGCACGCACTCCAGTGCACTTAGTTGTGCTTTTGATGTCATGGGTGAGAGCTGCCTATTTTGGATAGTTGGTGAGCCAGTTCATTTCCTTCTTTACCTTCATGTCCCAGAACTAACTTTAAAATAATATTGTTTTACTAGAACCATATAAAATACAATATATAATTTTAAAAAATTAATAATAAAAAAAATCTTATAAAATTATCGTGGTGGGATCAGGACAGTTGTTTCAGGTTTTTGAGATGAAATAAAAATAACCACAGCAATTAAATACAAATGAACACCTTTTTTTTCTATTTTTAACAAAAATAAAAATGAACAAAACAGAATAAATTCCCTTTTTTTAATTAAAATAAAATAATACAAATAAATATCTTTTCTATATTTAAAAATGGACAATATTGATTAAGGCCTTTTTATAAAAAATTAAGAAAACAAAAAAAACATTGTGCCGGCAATAATAAAGAAAATCAATTGACAAAAGTGAACAATTGAAAATAAAACGTTCTCTGGACAAGTGATTACCCTGCCGCTCGTTCAAAAGTCCAAGGCAAATAGTTGTCGAACTCGTATGAAGCCGTTGTGCAGTCCGACGTGCAGAAAGATCTCTTCCCTCCGTAATAAAGGCTGCTGAATCCAGAAAACGTCCACTTGTCGTCCCCGGGGAAAAATAACGAGAGCGCAAACCACAAAAAAAGACAAGCCACCTCTCCGTCGCCACGCGTTCCTCGTCTGCCGGAGCCGCCGCGCATCAAGCGAACTCTCGTGCACTCGCGCTTCAATTTGAATGTGGTTATAACCATTAGTTAATTTAGGCACTCCCAGACGATTTTGGCGTTTAAAGCATACGCATTTAGTGCCTTTAAAGCTGCCTGAATGTCTGGGTGAATGTAAAACTGTTCACGTTTCATATTTTAATTCTGTTCGTAGAGCTTGTTCCCCCCTTATTGGGGCCATGGAGCTCAGCTTGGATAATTGTTAGAATTAGACCAAGGGGCCTTGCTATAGATCGGCTTCTGTGTACCAAATTAAGTCCTTTTCCTGAAACTTAGGGCTACTTTTCTTCCAAATGTATCCATTGCCTACGGCCGACTGGAAGAGTGTGTCAAAGTTGAGTTTTCTCTCTTGTCACGTATCGTTATAGCATAATTTATTTTAATACAATCCAGAATTTTATCGTGGCTCCTCATTAGATCTGGCTTTATTTCCTTGCATCTCAGGAGTGTTGGGATTTTTCCGTGCCATATTTATCGCATAAATATATAAGGGTGGAAGGTCGAATGCAGTTTCCAATGATATACTGGGGTATGCATTGCCCCTGTTATATTTAAACACACCAGACTGTATATTTTGTAACTTGTTCTATGTCCCTTCGTTCAGGGTTTTAGGCCATACTAGTGCTAACCGTTGTAGTGCATAACCAATACGTCATCCTGTGGTTTATTCCGCAGTTTTTGTTGCATTAATTCCATGAGAATACAAGGACAATATTAATCACGATAGGTTCTCTATTCGCGCCCTGGCAAGGGTAATATATAGGTACTTTGTTTCTTTAGATAACGTTAAGGCTTCATCTTTTATAGAGGGAGCTTTTAAATTTAGCTTCCTTCTTCTTGTAAAAGATATAGGTAGTTATATAAAGTTAAAGATAAGATGTTTTGTTAAGGTTTATGTTTAAACCATTTTTCACACCATCTTCCTACAATATTTAGGGAGTTTTCCATCTGAATGACAGAGTGTCGTCGAATTTCCTTTTTATGATGAACGAAGAAATGTTTAACAAGTGTTCATTTGACATTCCACATCATTTTCCTTTCTTGCTCTTTGAAGAAACGCACCTTTCATGTGAATGTTATTCCACAATTGTTATCAACTGTTCGTATGTTCGTATCAACCGTTCTGTAACACCCTGTGGTTTATTTTCGATTAAAGCTTAAGGGTTGTCTTCGGCTTTATCGGGTGTACTTTGCCATCCGGCTTAGTTTATACTGTCACGGCCAATATTAAAACAACATTTTCACAGTGTGCTGCCTAAATTGTTCTTTTGTGCTTCAAAATTGTTTTGTTTTATATTTCAGTTAAAATGAATTGGAACTTAAAGTGTTTCACATAAATAATATCAATTATATCCTAAATAGTAATATTTTTGTGAAGGTGATGTTAAAAAGATGATGTCAAATGAAAAGGATTTTATATAATATAAACATAATTTTATGTTTTAATTACTCGCCATAAAATGTGACAATTTTTTGCAGTTTTCAATCCTCATATGTTGTGTACGGTGAATAGGTTATGACCAAGAGTTATACATTGTGCTCTAACTTAGCCTGACCTACTATTGCGACGCATAATTATATATGTTGCTACACGATTAAATCTCAATGGGTCACGCCGAAATATTTCACGTAAAATCATACGAATCGCAGGAAAAAATGCTGCTATATGAAGCAAAAAATTGTAAAAGTTAATTTGTTTATTATTATTATTACTATAAGTCAACCACATTATTTTAACAGTTTAGTTTAAGGGATTTTTTAAAGCAGAAACAGAAAAACTTGATAGTCTGAGTAGCATACACACTACCCGAGAATATTTGATATTCCCTCGATATTCCTCCGGGAAAGTGAGATAATTCCCACCATTCACGCTAATAAATTACATTTACTCATTCAATCATTCTACCTCAAATTACTCGATATCTCTCGGGTTAATTCGAATAAGTCCAACTATTCCTCCGGGAAAGTGAGATATTTCCCACCATTCACGCTAATAAATTACATTTACTCATTCAAGCACTCTACCTCAAGTTACTCGATATTTCTGGGGTTAATTCGAATAAGTCCCTTTCATGCTAATAAATAACATTTACATATTATACCATTCTACTCCAGACTATTCGATATTTCTTGGGGGGATTGGTGATATGGCCCTTCATCCCCTCTAATATATTCCATCCACACATTAATTCTCTTTACCCCAGGGTACTGAATATTCTTCAGGGTAATTGGGGATAGTCCGTCCATTCACGCTAATAAATTACATTTACAACTTCATCCACTCTACTCCAGATTTGTATGTTGCACTGTATGGCACAAAAAATTATTATATCAACTAACATTAATTTTTTTAACAAGAAAATTATATTAATTTAAGTTCAATACAATCTAAATTTTAGGTGCATTGTGGGAAGTAAACATTTTTTAAATATAGAAACCAATTTATTTTTTAATCAGTTGTGCAATTCATGTTTTATATGTAAAAAAAATCTTTTTTTCAATAATATACACGATTATTGCATGTATTTCCAATATGTGTCCCAAGTTCTAAGCATCTTTCCAGGTCATTGTTTCTTTTTGACTGAAGTGATAATTTTCAAAATTGTAGTTTCGCTACACAAATGTTATATGTTTGGAGTTGGAATTTCTAACAAAATCGTAAAAAGATACGACGAGGTGCGACAAAGGGTTTATTGTTGGAAATAGAGCGTGAGGCAGCAAGTGCTTTCTTATCCTAAAGTATAACACCGTCCTATCATAAATCCGGCCATGTTTTAATTCCCTCACATAATAATTCTTCTCATATTTGGCGGCCATAATTTAGGACTCTGTCTCTGCTTTTCTCTGGCATCGCTCCATCTCGCTCGGAAGTTTATCTGGAACTGGAAGTAAACAGAACTTTACCGCCGACCAGTTGGCTCAACAAACCAGGCCGAGAACTATTTTATTTCGTAAATTACTGAACGGGTCTTGCTCAATTTTACGTTGGGTTTTCATCTCGCGGAACGTTTTACATACTTAAGTCAAACAAATTATTACATTCGATTGACAAATGAAACGTATCAATTTTGGTTCTATATTTACACTTGGAAACAAATACAATTTCAACCTGTAACCATGTAACTATTTGTTCGGTAGTTTGGAAAAGTACCATGTTTTTATAATTTGGCTTGGTCAACTGTGGCACTCACATTCACGCTAATAAAATACGTTAACATACCAGACTTCGTGCAAACTACCCCAGACTACTCGATATTACTTAGGGTAATTGGGGATAAGTCACTCCATTCGCGCTAATAAATTACACTCACACACCAGCCTGGTTCACACTACCCCAGAGTACTGATATTCTTCGTGGTGATTGAGATCAGCGACCCTATTCTGAAGTATTCATTCATGCTACTATAGATTACTTGATATCGCTCGAGGTAATTGCGGATTAGTCCCTCCATTCGCGCTAATAAATTACACCCACACACCAGAATTCGTTCAAACTACCCCAGACTACTCGATATTCATTGGGGTAATAGGGGATGTCCTCCATTCGCGCTGATAAATTGTATTCATTCATTCTACTATAGATTACTTGATATCGCTCGAGGTAATTGCGGCTTAGTCCCTCCATTCGCGCTAATAAATTAACCCACACACCAGACTTCGTTCAAACTACCCCAGACTACTCGATATTCATTGGGGTAATTTGGGATGTCACTCCATTCGCGCTAATAAATTACACTCACACACCAGCCTGGTTCACACTACCCCAAAGTACTGATATTCTTCGTGGTGATTGAGATCAGCGACCCTATTCGCGCTGATAAATCGTATTCATTCACTCTACTATAGATTACTCAATATCGCTCGAGGTAATTGCGGATTAGTCCCTCTATTCGCGCTAATAAATTACACTCACACACCAGACTTCGTTCAAACTACCCCATACTACTCGATATTCATTGGGGTAATTGCGGATTAGTCCCTCTATTCGCGCTAATAAATTACACTCACACACCAGACTTCGTTCAAACTACCCCATACTACTCGATATTCATTGGGGTAATCGGGGATGTTACTCCATTCGCGCTAATAAATTACACTCACACACCAGGCTTCGTTCATACCACCAAGAGTACTCGATATTCCTGTGGGCGACTAAGGATAAACCCCTACGTTCTGGCTAGTACATTACACTAACATAGTCATTCACTCTACCCCAGTGTACTCGATATTCCTTGGGGTAATGAGGGATAATCCCTCTATTTGCGCATATAAATACATTCATTACAATAAATAACACATATTATATACATGAAGGCACTAAGATCAATACACATTTAAAAATATTTATGGCCCTCAGATATTTGATCAGCGGATCTGTACTTGCTGCCATGCCTTAAGGCTGCACAAAGGTCATTGGGGATCTCGTATTTCTTTCTTTGCAGTATGTTATTATGTTTTCTACCTTTATAAGCTCTCCACACAATGCGCACCTATATGTTTTCACCGTCATTAGCAGGTGCCCTAGGTGATCTTGGTATTATCTATGCTCAACCAGTAATGGAATTTTCCTTTCTAGGCCCACTGTTTCTTTCGTTCCAGAGAATTCCCCATTAATGTTTGTATTTTAACCTAGCGTACGAAAAAGACACAGGGAACCAAATTGCAGCAATAACAGTCAATGACTTGATGCTTCTGAGAAGAAGGATTGAGTCTATTGACTAAACTAGGGAACTGGGAAGGTACAATAAGCCAGAAGGCTGCAGTGCCCGGGGAGTGCAAACCCCGCTTCCTAGTATCCTTTTCTACCATACCACATACCATACCATACCAATGTTTGTATTGAATTAGCAATTGTTTTTGGTTTTAGAGTAGGTTGGTATAGATTTAGTTTACCTCTCATTTTTTTCCGCCTGTCATTGCTGGGTTGTTCTAGCACACGAGTTTTGGCATATCCCTATCTTCTGTCCTACAAAATGTTCATCTTGCAAGTTTTTTTTATTAACCGCGTTTAAATCGGAAAAGCGATTTCTTCTTGAGATTTCAATTCGTTCAATTTCGTAATCGAAATTACGTTGAAAAAAATATTTTTCAGTTGTTATTCTTCTTATTCTATAAAGGGGTGATGTTACTGTAAACCGCTGATGAAATGTCAACCTGACCGCAGCTTGCTTTGATGGATATTCGACGTAATATTCCCTTTGTTCCTCTGATAACTCATTCAAAACCGAAGGATTTCCTTTAACATAAACTGAAGCATTATTCATTTCTTGTATCACTGGTTGAAAAATCAATTGATTGTTTGCGATAAAAAGCAATTCTGAAGAAACGAATTTGTGTGAGAGTGTGATTTAGAGAGTGGGAGCGTGTACTAGGTTCAATGGCGTAATATACTCTTTGTTTAATGGCGATACTTTAATTTCGAATCTGCTAATTAAAATTCATATTCAACACTTAGCAGGACGATAAGTATGATTACCATTGAAGTTCCGCTTGACGTCATGAAAATTGCGTGAAGATCCATTAAGGTAGATAGATTTAACTTTATCCATTAATCATGTCCACAGCGGAACTGCTCTTTTTGCTGTTTTCATCCAATTGTATTCCTCGAAGAAATAATCCATGAAAATAGACATAATTTCACCCGTTATTCAATAAAAGATAAGATCAATAAAAGAGTTCTGGGACAGTAGGCATTATTTCGAAGAATAAAATATTAATTACTGTACTTTATATGCTTTATTTCTACAGATAATAAACTTTACAACTTTTTTATTATTTTTAGCTGTTCATGAATGTGATAGTTATTAATTTCTGTACAAACATTAACTTTTATTATTTTTTTAAATTTATATATAATAATTAAGGCACGGAATTAAAAGTAAAACGATCATTCTAAATTTACGTAAAGAGAAGCTTGCTAAAAACTCCGACTTTCAACATAATTTTCAAAAAATAAAAATATATAAAAACATAAACAAAGAACTTCAGGTAAATGTAATTAATGAGAAAAACTTGATATTTTCGTTGATTAATTTTATTTTTAGCATGCCTCGTTTGATCATATTTGCACTAGGCCCTGTAGAAACGCAATGAATTGACATAAATGCCAATCTACCAGATATCAAATTGGCTCACATTGTAAATAAATGTACATAAGAAAAATATAGAAATAATTAATGTGACATTACTCGTTGAGGTGTGCGATGTGAACCACTTTCATGTTCGTCAATCTACTTGGTCCGCTTGTTTTCGCTAGTTTGATTAAATTCAGCTACGTTGATAACTTTATAGTAAAACAGCATGGATATAGCCAATGATTGCTAATAATTTAAACTTTCAAATATCACAAATAACAAATACAAATACACATAACGACAGAAGCAAGTTAAAACATGACAGTCCATGATGTTTAGCATTCCCATTAGTCAAAAGTACTCGATATATTTTTTTTACGAGGGTTCGCAACAGCAGAGGTTATATCAAACCTCGGGGTGCCGGTGTTTTTGAAAAAAGCCCATTTGTAAGTATGTCAGGTTCGAACCCGGGACCTTCACCTTACAGTGATGAGCGCCGTGACGACGCCTAAACCGTTGCGGCCACCGACGCCCCCGCCCTGTATTCGATATTCCGGTTAATTGGGGATGAAGCACTCCATCCACTCTGTCACGTACTTCTCGATATTCCTTGAGGTGATTCGGGATGTGGTCCTTCATTCACGATAATAAATTAATCCACACATCCATTCCCTCAACCCCAGGGCACTGGACATTTCTCAGGCTAATTGGGCATAATCCACTCCATTCACGCTAGTAAAAGAAATTCACAGATTCGTCCACTCTACTCCAGATTTCTAGGGCTTGTGACTTCCCATTGTGATATTTGCAAATAATTTAAGGCAACTGTTTGAAATTTACCTTGACTAAAAATAACTAACATATAATTTGTCACCCTATAACTTCCCCCAGTCCACCTTCAATACAATCTTTTGTAATTTGCAATAAGAGAATCATCTATCCAGTCAGTCTGGTGTCTGGCGTCGGTATTATCCGCCAACATCTAGGTCATTTAAGCCTCCAACGCATGCAGTTTTTAAATTTAAACATACTACTATCCTAAATACATTCTTTTCTCTTTAGAAATCATTCGCTCGCGCTAAAATAATTTAGTGATTTGTAAAGTACATTGACAGAGAAAAAATTCCACCCACTTGTAATATAACTTGATATATCAATATATTATCCAAAGTTTCACGCTTTTTCACGTTTAATAATTGAGTCTTTGTTTAAAAAAATGTAAATTACTAAAGGAAACGAAAAAAAAGACGAGCAACAGATAGCAGATAAAATTTGTTTTAATTTTGTTTTAGATTCATTAATTTCGTGGTCCGCTTGACCAATTAATACTTTACAATTAATTAAGGTTTTTAGTCGAGATGAAAAAAAGTTAATGGCACGAGAGGGATTCGAACCCACGACCTTCGGCTAGATTTGAAAAATGGCAAAAGGAGGGAAAACTCATAAGGTGGGGTTGAGATGGGGAGTTGATGTCCGAGCGGATCGAGGTCACGATAGCTCAGGTGGTAGAGCAGCGGCGTATCTAGCCGAAGGTCGTGGGTTCGAATCCCTCTCGTGCCATTAACTTTTTTCATCTCGACTAAAAACCTTAATTAATTGTTTGTTTTAGATTTTTAATTTTTATATCTGTATTTATATATCTATATATTTATATATCGCTTATTTCCTCTTCTTGCCTTAATTACATCTCGTAGACTCCTCGGCATACTTTCTACCAGGCTGGAAATGTCCCATTGCTGGAAGTTAGCCCATTCTTTACGAAGAGTTCTTTCAAGATCGTGGAGTGAATCAGGAAGGGATGGAAGTTGTTCTTATTCGGCTTTTCAGTTATCCCATAAATGTTCGATGGGGTTCATGTCTGGAGAACAGACTGGCCAAGCTAAGACCCTGATGTTATGCGGTTGAAGGTGCGTTTGTACTATGCGAGCGACATACGGACGGGCATTATCGTGCATTAGAATACGAATGTCGCTGATTTCAACAACGATAGGGAACGCACGATGTTCCAAAATTTCATCCGCATAGCGAGTGTCCGTCAAAGACCATCCACGGACAACAACCAACTCTGTGGGACTCTCCAATGAAATTCCCGCCCACATTATCACTGAGCTACGTTGAAAAGGTCGGCTACAAATAGGATTGTCGCTGATTTCATCGAGGATAGGCAACGCATGATGTGCTGACGGATCCCTTGAACAACAGTAAGATGCCAGTTTCACAACATTCTCAAAGTGAAAAAACGGTCATTCTGTAGTTCTGTTACTCTAGGGCGTCCAGAATCGGGCGTTCTATGGTAGGACCCAGTTTCTCTAAATGTATAACGGCGTCTCGCAGAGTTTCGTAGGGAACTCCGATGGCAATAGCAGCATACCTGGAATCATCGGATCATCGGTAAGATCTACACCACTCGCAACATCTTCAACTCTAAGTGGCATATTTAGGTTTAAAAATTGAAATTAAGAAAACAAAGATAAAAACTAAACAGTTTCAATTAATTAAGGTTTTGAGTTCAGATAAAAAGTCAGTGTCACGAGCGGGATTCGAACCCACGACCTTCGGCTTGATACGCAGCTACTCTACCACTTGAGCTATAAACCTCGATCTTCTCGGGCACTAACTTCCCATCTCAACTACACCTTTTGAATTTTCCCTCCTTTTTGCCACTTCTTAATTGGTCAAGCGGACCATGAAAAATAGTGAATTTACTAAACAGTTTATTGCTTCAGAATTGAATGGGGCTGAAGAACCATTTTAAACTGCGTAAAAATTAACATTGAAAAAAAACGTTATTCTTGTTTTGGATTAAGAATTAAGTGTGTTTACCTGTAATTGATATTCCCGATTTAATACATAACATAAACAAATATTTATTTGTAAAAACAATTTAACGGCAGAGTTTTCTTATTCGAGAAAATGAAAAAAAAAATCAATTGGGTGGAATTTTTTGATTGTCAGAGTATTAATCTTATTGTACAAATGCTCATTGTAAATTAATGGATGGTTTATGAAGATAAGTTTCATTTTTGTAAAATATACTTTAAAATGGTATAATTAACATTGTACTATGTAAACACATTAGAATGGAGAAAAAGGCTTACCGGTGAAAAACGCATTTGGTGGCAAGTTGACTGAGATAGACAATAAAACGTGTGTCAGATGTCACATTTGTAAGAAAGGATGTGACATGAGTTTCAAACGTTATTTTAGCATAAAACATATTAGTTTCGGAAGTAATCAAAGGAATGCTGAACCGAATAAAAATGACTTGTCGGCCAGAAGAAAATCGGTTTAAACCCAGTGTAGGATGGGGCCGATAAAGTGTGAAAAAGAGATCAGATCGGCGAGAACGTCACGATCTACGATTCGTTTGAGGGTGTTGACACCCTTGTGCGGTGGTTGTTTTATCACCCCTTTGATAAATACATTACCCTTTTTTACTGGCTAAACGACCCGGATTTTCACAAATTTAAGCAATGTTTGTGTAAAGAGGTTAAATTTTTAGGGACCGGAACTGCCTATTTTGGTTAGAATTAAGCCGACCATCTCTATGCAAATATACCGTTTAGGGGGTGAATTCTCACGTTCATGCGATGTGTGGTTTAAACAAACTTTTCCCCATTCAAAGAGATTACGAAGCCTGTTGAACCTGGCCTTCCTCAGGGCGTAAGTTGATTTGTGAACAGTTATGAAATAACGAAGCAACACTGTCTCCAAACTTGGTTATAAATTGAACAAAATATGAAAATTAGTTAATAGAACTTCAACTGAATTAATGCAGGAAATTTTATCTAATTTAAAAAATACTCAGCAGAAGAGTACATAAAGATCTTGGGCATCTTGTGTTGTGCGTCTTTTTCGTGCTTACACACTTACAAAAAATAAATTAATCAATCATTATATGATACAATAATAACAAATAAAGGAAAACAATAAAAGAGAAAATAATATTAATAATAAATTAAAAAAAAAAATAAAGATGCTACAATAGAAGCATTGATACACAACTATAGAAAATAATAATAATACTTCTGCGGTACACATACTAAAATTGGAACGATGCAGAGAAGATTAGCATGCCCTCTGCGCAAATATGGCCGTCCTCCGAAGGCCTGAACCGGAAACAAGGAACGACCCTTGCCCACTTAAGAATACGTCATACGCGGTTGGCACATGGGCAGTTGCTCGTGGGCCAACCCTCGCGCAGGTGCCTTCTATGCAGAGAAAGGTGGCTGGATGTATCTCACATAATCGAAGCGTGGCACGCCTTGTCTCCTTATAGGGTGCAAAAATATATGACATTAGCTTGTATAGAAGGCCTCATAAGTCATAACCAATTATACCCACGAATATCTAGGCTGCGGGGTAGAGTGAAAGGATGTATTATATTAGTGCGAAGGGAGGGCGAATCCTACCTAGGAATATCGAGTATTCTTGGGTGGAGTGAATGTCATTTATTAGCGTGACTGGAGGGCCTTATCCGAGGAATATCAGTGCTTTGGTGTAGAGTGAATAGATGTGTAAATATAATTTATTATATTCACTAGTTTTCGGGTCCGCCTGACCAATTAATATCTTTCAATTAAGATTAATTAATTGAAAGATATTAATTGGTCAAGCGGACCACTAAAACTAGTGAATTAATAAGTTAAAATGAAGTATACCTTCACTAAAGCTCTCCGTGGCCATTTCATTTGTCGCCGAGAATCAAATAGATTACACGATATTTGAAAAATGGCAAAAAGGAGGAAAAATTCAAAAGATGGGGTTGAGATGGGAAGTTAGTGCCCGAGTGGATCGAGGTTTATAGCTCAAGTGGTAGAGTAGCGGCGTATCTAGCCGAAGGTCGTGGGTTCGAATCCCCCTCGTGACGCTGACTTTTTGTATCTCAACTAAATACCTTAGTTAATAATTTATTATCGTGAAACGAGGTCCTTATCCCCAATTACCCCGAACAACATCGAATACTCTGGGGTAGAGTTAATGTCATTTATTAGCGTGACTGGGGGGCCTTACCCGAGGAATATCAGTGCCCTGGTGTAGAGTGAATGGGTGTGTGAATAATTATAATTTATTATCGTGAAACGAGGTCCTTATCCCCAATTACCGCGAGCAATAACGAGTACTCTGGGGTGGAGTGAATGTCATTTATTAGCGTGACTGGAGGGCCTTATCCGAGGAATATCAGTGTCCTGGTTTAGCGTCCATGGATGTGTGAATATAATCTATTATCGTGAAACGAGGTCCTTATCCCCAATTACCCGCGGCAATATCGAATACTCTGGGCTAGAGTGAATGTAATTTATTAATGTGAATTTAGATCCTTATCCGCAATTATCCCGAGGCATACCGTGTATTCTGGGATGGAGTGATGGAATCTGGGAACGCGTGAATGTAATTTGTTAGCGTATATGGAAAGGATTATCCCCAATTACCCCGAAAGAAGAAATTTCTACGAATATCGTTGTTGAAAATGCCGCCAGTTGGGGGATTTGTGAGTGGTGGTGTGCTAAATTTAGATAAGGCGATTTTTCCCTCGTAAAGAAAACACGCCGACAACAACCGACCAAAAGCTCGTTTGAAAATAATCCAATTATACCAGTAGGGTGAACCGAAAAGATTTGACGTTCCCATATGAAAGCCATCAGCAGATGAAATGAAATAGATCGCATTTTTATTTTCGATTTGCTTAAAAGACAAGATCTATCGTCTAAAATTGGGGTGTTTGCTTTGAAATAGATTTAGATAAGCTGTAAGGCAATCAACTCTCCTAATTTCACTCGTGACCCGATCATGATCGCATCGAACTAGAATCCTTTATAACGGAATAATCGTACAATTCCATCCAATGGGGTACAGCTATTCAATAAACTCTGAAAAATGAAGTGCCGTTAGTTTTAGCTAACACGGAAAGAGCTCATATTAGCGGTGTTTTACACAGTTTTAAAAATATTCGCCAAAAAATATCCGTTTTGCGGCACTTTATTTACAATTCCGTGGAAATTGCCCTTTGGAAGTTTTATTTAGTTTTTCTAATCGTTCAATTTTCTTAAATGATACGAACGCTTATTTATTCTAATTTAAAGCAAACTTATGCAAGTTAATTCATTACTCTCCATTCCGTTCACGGGAGGTTTCTAGACTTGAAAGAAAACTTTAAAGCTTCAAATGCAAATTCACATTTAAATATGCAATTGTAAGTAAATTGAGAAAATTTCTTTTATTATTTTCAGTTGTTGCTCGATTTTCAACCCAAGATGACCTTTATGTATGTTATCTCATAATAACGTACGTAATCGTCACTTTAACCACACAGTACTTATACTTCAACGATATAATTATAAACAACACACTCTATGTTCGCCAGAAGCCAAATACAAAATGGCGCCGACGAACACCGCCGGAGATAGGAGTTAATAAGAAGATTGTTTCGGCACCAACGGGAAAGGAAGATTACCCATTGAATAGGAGATGTTAGTTTAGGAAGAATTAAATGAAGGAATAAATAATTAACGAAAGGATTAATTGAAGACTCACTGTTTAATGAAATTTCTATGGCTTACTAGATGGCCGACGATCGTATTGGAGATCTGGAGGCGATGACGGTCTAAAGGCGATGAATCCCTCTGAAGGCGATGAAGGCCGGAAAGCGGTGAATGTCTCCTGAATGCGATGTCGTGCGTTGTTCAGCGATGACTAGGCCAGTGCACTGGCCCTGTTCTTGCTACGTTGATGATGAGGATGATGATGAGACTGGATGATGCAATCCGGCGGCGAAGATAATAAGACGATGCAATCCAGGTAGTAGCCAGATGATGGAGTCTTCGGGGGATAATGATGGATGATTCGTTCGTGCGATTATAATGATGATAGATGGAAAAGGGGAGAAGAGATATTAAGGGAAAATGGCGATGATCGGTTTGGGGACCATGCGGTCGGGAGATGGGACGCACGCGGAGGTGAAGACCGTATGGCGATTTGAAGGGGAATCCGTGGGGATTCTCGTGGCGAGGAAACTTTAAGAAACGGCGATCTTACACGGAGGTGAATTACAATGGCGCAACACTTTGGAGAGATAGGGCGATAGAAGGTGTGCTCGCTCCGAGAGCTGACGGAGAAGAGAGCCAAGAAGGGATGGGTTTTTGGGGAAAAAGGAGGGAAGTGTGTTATGATTGGTGGACTTCTAGAAGCTAGTAGTTGTAGATAGATGTAGATACAGGGGTACAGGGTACGTCGCAAATCGGGCGCTTCGGTGACGGAGACGCGTCCGAACACTCTATTTTATTGATATATGCAAAAATACGAGAGTTAAGCGGGGAGCACACTTACTCGATGCTACCCGACGCAAATCCAAAGTCCAACTTTCCATGAGATTGTACGACCGACGATGTAGCGACGGCACATCGGCCCGATGCCACGCAACGCTACCCTACTCTATGCTACGCGATCCCCACTGTCCAGATTTTCGTCGGGTAGCATCGAGTACAGCCGAAAACAAAAGAACCGGACACTCATATTTTCATTCATACTACAAGTACTATTGTCGTTATATTAATTTATTTTATCTTTTATGTCTATTTTAAATAATAATAACAATGACAGAGAAACACTCACGAGTTCTAACTCCTGAGACATTTTCTGGAGAACTGCCTCTGTAGTGTAGACGTGACTTATTGTAGCGGGACAGCCCCCAAACACATGCCAAAGTTGAATCGGGGCTTTCCCAACAAAGACTCGCAACTTTGTCCCTTGTTTGTACTAAGGTTAAAGCCGGGAACACACTTACTGTGTGTGACTACGCGGCGTGTGCTTGCGTTAGGCAGATGTGCACACCCTACCAAAACGTGGCAAAGCGTTGGGTAGCGTGGCATCGGGAAAGTGTGTCCCCCGCTTAACTGTCCTCAAATCCTACAAAGCTGGAAGAAAAAAAAAGTGACTTCAAGCGAAAATGTTTCCCACCCTACCAAAACGAGACAATGCGTCGGGTAGCGTGGGGTAAGTGTGTTCCCCGCTTTAAGGCCCTGTTGCGACACCTAGGAATTCGCTTCGGTGAAGCCTTGATAGGTTAGCGATTACTAGGAACGGTCTTGATGTGGCAAACCAGCCGACTTCCGCCCTAGTCCTCCGTTAGCCGTGTTTGTCATGACGTCTACTCCATACTTTACCTTTACTGAGCTCAATTCTTGGAACTTAGATCGAGGTACGCCGATTTTGTCTTCTTCTTCACAAACGGAACCGGCTAAGTTGTGGCGTGCGACTTGAATTTCTTAAGGTGATTGGAGACAATGGCGACTCTGCTTAACTGGTTCACACCGATTCTCTCAATGGGGTTACTACGTGACAGGTCCTCTTTCGACCCTCTCGTTGTGCTTTTATTAGAGAAATACCATTAACTGGGTGAATCAGCAAAAAGGTGGTTGTTGTGTGATGGGTAACGAAAAAACGGACGAACGGCCAAGACCGGGACGTCTTTAACCACCGCGATCTGACTCTCTGACGCTGAAACTACAATAAAAACGGAATTAAAAGAAAGTAGCAACGTCGGAAAAGAAACTGCAGTATCAAGAGCACTGTCCGTAGGTAGCCCTCAGAGGATCTAACCCGTAGAAGAAGGCTCATCCTCAGCCGATAAAGAATAGGCCATGCGAGGACACGCGGACAGTTGGGGGTCAAAACCTGATCATGTGTACTGCGTCGGAATGGATAGAAAGTTTGACCGATGTGTCTCATCTATTTAAAGAATGCAATTCCAAGGATCCATAAAGAGAGCTCATAGGAATGCTGGAAGAAGTACGGTGGCCTGTCTGTTTCTATTCTTGGAAGAAACGAGGTGGTTTTATTGTATAAATTATGGATAGTTTTATGTCCCTAGTGTGTATTTATTAGCTTGAATGTGTAGCGTGAGAGGGTGAAATATTGAATACCCTAATAATCCTCAATTAGGTTAGTAGATAATAAGTCTATGGGTGATGGGAGAATTCGAGTATTCAACGACCCTAACTGCATAAATGGTAGGGCGTCGGGCTGAAATGACCTATCCTCTGGAGCCAAACCTTGTCGCTAGGCGGACAAGTCTGATCCCGGACTGACAAAGCCCGTGGTGGGTGATTTTCGAGCTCTACCGGCAATTTATTATAAATTCGTAGCCGTTTCAAATTGGCAGTGAGTTTAAAAATACATACATTCTTCGGATACATACATTTACAAAATACATACAATAGCTGAATTAACACAAAAGTTACAATAGTTTTAACTTATATGAAAAGGAAAACGTTTGATAAGATGGTTATGTCACAGATCGTAACAACAAATTATTTATGTACCTTTAATATTTGGATCCATTAAATTAGGGTAAAAAAAAACAAAATAAAAACTAAGCTTAGTTTGGACTTAGATAAAAACAAGGAAGGTACTTTTCCATCGTCTTTGTGAGAATGTGCTAGGGTTATAGAAGAAGAAAGAAAATCACAAAAAAGAAATCCCAAAAGGAAGTAAACAAAAAACAAAACCCTCATTATTGAGAATAAGGTAGAGATTTTTGCCATATTGCAAATTTTAACAATCTCCCTTTTGTCAAATTTAGAACAAACCTCTTTAATTGCAGCGTTTGATAAATCAATTAGTTATGGGTTCATCATTGTTTATTGTGTGAGGTTTTTCTTCAACCTGGGAACAGTAGGCATGATTGTTGATTGAATTCAATTCAGCGCAAATATACAACGTTAACAATGGGCTGCATATAAATTACGGAATAAATTCAGCTTAGACCCTAATATCCTCGTACCGGCCTTCTTCCTGCAAATGTTCAAAATCCTCAAAAGATTATTTAAAAAAAGGCTTAATACGCACGATAGATACTCATAAAATCATTCCTTCTCACCAATTCGGCTTCCGTCTTTATCATTCCACGATACAAGGTTTAACAACATCGATACCATCTTTACTGCTCTGCAGAAAAAATAGAAATGTGTGGTGATTAGTGACCGTTAATCGATAATTATTCAGAAATCGTGAAATGCGGTCTGGTGTGATGTAGGTTTCAGAAAAACATTTTCTTTATCGTGCCAACGTTTCGATCTTTATTGAAATCATCTTCAGGGCTCAAAGTGATTGTCTTCTGTGTAATTGTGCCATTCTTGCGTGTCGTGTCGAGCACTCTCAACGACACGCAAGGATAGCTCAATTACACAGAAGACAAACACTTTGAGCCCTGAAGATGATCTCAATAAAGATCGAAACGTTGGCACGATAAAGAAACCTAAATCACACCAGACCGCATCTCACGATTTCTGAATAATTAAGAAAAAATAGAATTGGTTGGGCGCAGTTTTAGATGTAGGTCAGCTTTAGGCACCCGTACTTTATAAACTTAAAAGCTTAATTGTCTACCTAATCCTTCTTATCGTTTCCTGAAAACCTATCTAACAGCTGCCTCGGAGTAAGGTTAACGAGTTCTAGGAAATCAGATCGATACAAGCAGGCGTCTGACAAGGGAGCATTCTTGGTCTCACCCTTTATATTATTTATACTACCTACATACCTAATACATTCATCACCTCCAGCTACCTCCAATATCCAAGAATGCCGCGAGCTTATCGAGGTGGAGGACAAGACTGAATGGATAAAAATGTACATTGAAAAAAACAGTCTTGCCCTCCACTGTAATCCACAACAAACCTAACCGACTTGCATTCAAGTAGCATACTCAGGACCTTGATAACAGAGTAACGTGGAATCCACACAGAAGACTTAAGAAACAACAGCAAAACACATGGACAACTACTGAGACCTCTAGGAACGAAATACGTCATGACCAAAACCAAACCAACCTTATACAAAGTTTACAGCGACCAATTTAAAACGGGACAGTGGGTTTCTCCCAAGTCATCCAATAACCATCGCATCCAATCTTTCCAAACAAAAGCCCTCGAAGAAATTGCGAAAGCGATTGAGCGTCATGCGAGGACGGATAATTTTCGGCCAAAGCCCGGAGTTTGTGCCTGCATGCAAGCTAAGGTGCTCGATGTGTCCCACCTAATAGTAGGTTATTAATTCCTTGGCTCCATATAAAGAGCGTGTAGAGATGCTAGTAGAAGCACGGTAGCGAGTGTCCTCTGTTTCAATTCTGGGATGTTTTATTGCACATAGTTTTACTGATGTTTACTATTTGATGTTTACGGATGTTTACTGATAGTTTTATGTCCCTAGCCTATATTGACGGTATTTTTTTGTGGCGCCAATGTGCAGTGAGAGTTCAGATGACTCTCAATTAGGTTAGTTATATAATACAATGACAAATATCGAGTACTCTTACTGAAAAGCATTTAAATAAGAAAGAATGTGTTTAAGAATGAGAAAGAGTGAGTGATTATAAGTTATAAATGCATTGAGGGCGGGAATGAAAAAGCGGCCGATAATCCCTGCAGCGATATGTTCAAAGAGAAAAAAGAACGACTGTTTTAAAAGTAAATAAAAGTCAATCTACTAGTTTTCGAAAACCGCATAGGCGAATCGGCAGTTGTGTTTGCACTTCCTGGAGCGTTGATATAACGATCCAGTTTTGAAATTGTGTTTTAATTCACAATGAGACCCCTGCGTAGGCTTGTGATATATGTGGTCATAGGGCGTTTAATTTCAGCCGGTAACATACATCCACTCGTTGGCGAATCGATATGGGATATAGCTGAGTTCATAAAAAACAAAAATTGAACACGTCCTAGGCTTTTGAGGTTTTATTAAATCACTTGTAAACTGACACGACATGCATATCAAGACAGGTGGGTGGGAGCTGCAACAAGGAAATCATTACTGTTCATTTTCCGGTTAATTGTAGTAAATTATTTGATCAATTCACCCAACTATTTGACGAATGTTTTGTTTATTAACAAATTTCTTGCGGAAATTTTAGTTTTACCGTCATGTTACGTTTGTTTAAAACAGGATTTTTTGTACGCTGTGTCGCTGACCAAAGTTTCTGTTTTTTGACATAATTAGGTCCCAAATTCTTTACACACAAATTTATCGCACCACTCAATTTATTTAGTTTAAAATTAAATACGTTACTTTCTACATCAGTTACATGTAATTAGGCGCTACCGTAGTGAAAATCAACAGTAAATAATGCTTTTTTTACGTTCTTTGTTCACTTGTGTAGTGATTAATCCCTTTACACCAAAAGTAGCATTATGCCCTTCCATTCTGCTACCCCTAAAAATCGCTTTCAGTTAATTCTTATCTTCGTTGATTTTATTTGACATTATTCTTAAATTCATTATATTTTGTGGTCTGCTTGACCAAATTACTTCTTTCAATTAAGTAACATTTTTATTTAAGGTTTTGGTTGAAATGAAAAAGCTAGTGTCACGAGCGGGATCCGAACCCACGACCTTCGCCTCAATACGCCGCTGCTCTACCACTTGAGCAATCGTGGCTTCGATCCGCTCGGACACCAACTCCCCATCTCAACCCACCTTTCGAATTTTCCCGAATAGTGTCATGAGCTGAAGGTAGTGGGTTTGAATCCCATTCGTGACACTAGCTTTTTCATTTCAACCAAAACCTTAAATAAAAATGTTAATTAATTGAAAGAAGTAATTGGGTCAAGCAGACCACTAAATATAATGAATTTAAGAATAATGTCAAATAAAATCAAATTTGGTCAGCGACACAGCGTACAAAAAATCCTGTTTTATACAAACCTAACACGACGGTAAAACTAAAATTTCCGCAAGAAATTTGTTAACAAACAAAACATTCGTCAAATAATTGGGTGAATTGATCAAATAATGTACTACAATTAACGGGGAAATGAACAGTAATGATTTCATTGTTGCAGCTCCCACCCACGTGTCTTGATATGCATGTCGTGTCAGTTTACAAGTGATTTAATAAAACCTCAAAAGCCTAGGACGTGCCCAATTTTTGTTTTTTGAACCCAGTACCTTCAGCTCGTGACACTATTCGGGAAAGTTCGAAAGGTGGGTTGAGATGGGGAGTTGGTGTCCGAGTAGATCGAAGCCAGGATTGCTCAAGTGGTAGAGCAGCGACGTATTGAGGCGAAGGTCGTGGGTTCGAATCCCGCTCGTGACACTAGCTTTTTCATTTCAACCAAAACCTCACATAAAAATGTTAATTATTCTCATTCCTAAAACTTTTTCAAAGGCTCCAGTCAGGAATTTGAATGAAGTTGACAGTGTCAGGGTCATAACATTATTAGACAAAGTATACAGCCAGTGCGAAGTCGCCAGGAGACGACATGGAACATGAAAGTTTATTCGATTAATTCGAGTAATGGGCAATCAATTAAGGAAAATAATAATTTATATAATAATATGCAATCAAAGAATGTCCTTCTGTACAGAACAGCCTTCAATTTCAGATCCGAAATTAGAGATGATCATGGTGTATCTCCAGTTGTTTTGTAATGTATCAGGCGTAACAATCTTTTTTGAACGGCTTCTGTGCGACTGACATGGGTGGATTGAATGGGAGCCCAAAGAGGTGAACAGTAATCTAATAATGGTCTTACAGTGTCAGTGAATAAATTTTAAGTGCATCTGTATCGGGAAATGTTTAGTATAACGTGTAATAAATCCTAAAGTTTTATTTGCTTTAGCAACAATTTTATTAATGTGTGTATAACTTATCTGACTATTAATAATGATGGCAAGATCTTTAAAAATTTGACGTCTAATTA
Source organism: Cimex lectularius (assembly GCF_000648675.2). Lineage (NCBI taxonomy): Eukaryota > Metazoa > Arthropoda > Insecta > Hemiptera > Cimicidae > Cimex > Cimex lectularius. The sequence goes on from NW_019392809.1 coordinate 111,427, forward strand.
TGGGCAGACTGATATAGCTTAATTAAATTCGATATGATATTTTATTTCATGGAAAGTCATAACTGGACATTTGTCAGAATTTAAAAGAGTATTATAAGTTGAACACCAATTATTAAGTTTTATTACGGCATGTTGAAGCTGTAAGCAATCAGCAACGGAATTAATTGTTAACAATATTTTAAAATCATCTGCGCAAAGTAGGGTCATAACGGTTGGAAGAGATAAGAGATATCGTTTATATAGATTTTAAAAAGAAAAGGCGCTAAGTGCGATCCTTGATGAACACCAGAAGTTCGTAGAAAACTATTCGACTATACCGTTTTACTTTTACTCTAACCATTCGACCTTCCAAATAAAACGCAAACCAACGTAGTAAGGTACTAAATTCACTAGGTTCATGGTCCGCATGGCCATGTAATATCTTATAATTAATTAAGGTTTTTAGTCGAGATAAAAAAGTCAATGGCACGAGCGGCATTTGAACCCACGATCTTCGGCTAAATACGCCGCTGCTCTGCCAGTTGAGCTATCGTGACCTCGATCCATTCGGACACTACTTCCCTCCTTTTTTGGACGGGAAAATTCAAAATGTGGGGTTGAGATGGAAAGTTAGGGTCCGAGTGGATCGAGGATTTAATTCTAAGGAATGGATTTAATTCTAAACTAAATAAATTTAGTGGTGCGTTAAATTTTTCCATCAGTGTATATACGAAGAATTAATTAAGGTTTTTAGTTGAGATAAAAAAGTTAGTGGCACGAGCGGGATTCGAACACACGATCTACGGCTTGATACGCCTCTGCTCTACCACTTGAGCTATCGTGACCTCGATCCACTCAAACACTAACTTCCCATCTCAACCCCACCTTTTGAATTTTCCCTCCTTTTTTCCATTTTTCAATAGCTCACGATAGCTCAAGTGGTAGAGCAGCGGCGTATCTAGCCGAAGTTCGTGGTTTCGAATCCCGCTCGTGCTATTGACTTTTTTATCTCAATTAAAAACCTCAATTAATTGTAATATATTAATTGGTCAAGCGGACTACGAAATTAGTGAATTTAACAGTAAATAATGTTTTGTTTACTTCCTTTATTTACTTTTGTATTGATTAGTCCCATTTGCACAAAACGTAGCGTTATGCCTTCCCATTCTGCTACGCCTCAAGATCGCTTTCAGTTAATATTTTACCTTTGTTGAGTTCATTTGATATTATTCTTATGCTTAAACCTTTTTCTATGGCTCCAGTCAGGCATTTGAGTGAATATGACAGTGTCAGAATCATAACATAACTAGAGGAAGGATACAGAAAACGTTAATGGTTATTACCAAGCGGACTTCACCACATTGTGTCACAGATTATTAATTACATTCAATTATTGTATTTGTATAGGTTACAAATTTACTAGCAATAAATATTACATTCAATGAAGTCTTGTTGATGTGGAAAGACAGCGACAATGTCAACAGGTAATACTTTTACAATGTAAATGTCTTGTACAAAACAATTTTATACAATTTAGGATAAACATTTTATAATGATAGATTATTGTACACTAATGAACGAATTTAACGCACGATTAAATATATTTAGTTTAAAATTATATCCATTATCTTTCCACATTTGAATAATGCTTTTTTTACTTCATTTATTTACTTTTGTACTGATTAATCCCATTTGTGCAAAACGTTGCATTATGCCTTTCCATTCTGCTACATCTAAAGATCTCTTTCAGTTAATATTTTTCCTTGGTTGATTTCATCTGATATTATTCTTGTTTTTAAACCATTTTTTTTTTTTTGGCTCCAGTCAAACATACGAGTGAGTATGACAATGTCAGGATCATAACATTATTAGAGGAATGGTATAGCCAGTACGAAGTTGCCAGGAGTCTGAGTGTAAATCACTCTCTGCAATAAAAAAGTTCTTTGGCACTGCAGAACAGGTCTTCACACTAGAAGGCCAGGGCAGGCCTAGGTCTACGGACGAAAGAGATGATAAATTCATCCGTTATCAGGCTCTATGAAACCGAAACATTACGGGAAATAGGATAAGAAATCTGATAAGACAAGTCCAAAATGTTTCGATTTCCTCCAGGACTGTAAAAACAAGGCACAATGAAAATAACCTTAGGGCCCGGCACCCGGCTTGTGGACCTCTTCTTACCACAGCTCAGGCAACGGCCAGCCTTCAATTGGCATGGGAACATGTGAATTGGACATAGATAGATCGGGGACGAGTTCTCTTTATATATGAGGTATGGGTTAGTCTGAAATCTTCAAATTGGCGTAAATTAATTTGGAGACGCTCAGGAGGAAGGTAAACCACAGGCTGAATGGTTACTCTGGTGATTCCACGGTGGATCATCGATGTCCAGGAGTGTAATTTCCCTGGACGCCGGTATCGAATTGGTTGTTGTCCGAGGAAGATCTCTAACTACGCAGAGGTACTTACAAAATATGATCGAATAAGATGTAGTGCCATTTGCCCCCCCCCACACACACACACATCGGCGGGAGATTCTTGTTAATGCAGGATAATGCCAGACCCATAGAACACGTACTGTGGATGACTACCTGAATGGTTGGAATTGAGTGCTTGGTGTGGCCAGCTCGAAGTCCTGAGTTGAACCCAATCGAACACATTTGGGACCAACTACAGCGTCTAACTAGCGAGACTACGGCGGCGAAACCCAGGACTTAACACCCTAGAAGGCTTCTGGAAACGACTGTTTGTGATGAATGGGATAGAATTCCTCAGGGTTTTGCTAGAATTTTTTTCAGGGAATGCAAGGCGTTTAACGGACGTGATTCATGTCAGATGTGGAAATATTCGGTTTTAAAAGGACAAAAAGTTTTTTTTCACATCTTTAGTTGTTTTTTATTATTTTTTGTATTGTTCTTTACTCAATAACTGTGTTTTTAGAGTTAAGTAATAATTTTTTTTAAAGGAGTAATTCTACAACCAATCCTATTTTTTGTATGCGAAATATGAATTAGCCTAAATGCACACACGAATATTTCGCAGTCTTGAGCGAAGCACATTGTATAGGAGCCTTTCTTTACGTTCGTGAGCCTATGGCACAAGGGTCTCATTTAAAACGTGATAATAAAGCGTGTCATTTCAAATAACTTCTATGTAACCCTCAGCTTGTATCAGTTCTAAATGGGATGGACTTCCAAGCTGATCTTAATTAAGTTATTTTGGGGTCGACAAGGATCTGTTTACTCCAACTACTTTGGCCGAGGGAGTGGCCGCTGAGCAGGGAGCATGGTGCTGCAAAAAACGTCACATGGCAAAAAAACGGTCACTGTACTTACCCTATGGTGCTAGAATGAAAACATCAGTGACGCCAAATAAAGGATGGCCACCCTCGTCCAACCCCATAGTAGCAGAATGAAAATAAAAGTGGCGACACCTACCAAAAAGAGGGGGTCACTACGCACTTCAATACCCTGTAAACACCGTTACCAAAATAGTAACGACGTTTACTATAAAATCAACCTTGAAGTGATAAATAAAATAAAACAAGGTAACTTTTAATTATTCTACCTTTATTCAACTAAAAATCCCAACAAGCTGGAGGAAAAATTAGTGACGTCACATTCCAAAAAAATATGGTGGGGTGGTCATAGCACTTGTCAAACCCAATATTAATGGAATGGAAAAAATTAGTAACGTGACACGAAAAAAATAAGGGAGATCACTACCCTCGTCAAACTTCATAGGAAGAAAGACAATAATGACATCACACGAGAGGTTCACAACCCTCGTCAAACCCCACAATGATGGAAGGAGGACAATAAAAGGTCACTACCTCGTCAAACCCCATGTCGGTGGAAGCAATAAACTGTGACATCATACTTAAAAATAAGCGATTCACTACCCTCGTCAAACTTCATGGTGACTGAAAGAATCGACAGTGACGTCACAAGAGGGGTTCGCTACCCACGCCAAGCTTCATGATTACGGAAAGAAACTACAGTGACGTTACCGGAGGGGGTTCACTACCTTCGTTAAACCCCACGCAGGTGAAAAGAAGACAACAGTGACGTCACAAGAAGAAAATAAGGGCGTTCATAACTTTCCTCACTAATAATGAAACCAATTTTGTCCATTGTATTGAAAAACGTTAGTCTCAATTTTGTGCCCCAGAAAACAAGGATCTCAATAAACTTTAGATATTGAAGAACAGTGGGTTGAAATATGTTTCATTGTCATCTTGATGGAAATGTAATTCATCAGGACAATAATTTACCATGTTAAGCCGATTTTATTAATTTTCGCTTGCTCACTACAGTCTTCTAAAACGGGTAATCAATTTTCCTTACAAAGGACAACAAACTTCAATTAACATACGATGTAAATAGAAATTATTATATAAAACATTTAAAAGTAATAAACCTTGTAACCTTTGACGTAAGGTTTCTTCATTAATATACTCTCGTACTGCCCTTTGATTTTCCTTTAATAAGAAAATGGTTGACATTGATCGATACTTGTTTAGCAAGATGGAAATGAGTAAAGATCAAACATTTCAAAGTAATTAGATTAGTCACATTTCAATTACATGTGATCCTGTTCGACATGCGGTGAATCATTTGCAAATCATGCGCTCACATAGTTTCAAGAAATAATTCCTTTTTATTGCAAGGTGCATGGAAAAAAGTGCAGGACAACGTACAGTTATTCAAGTTAACTATTTTTTGTTTTCGAGAAGCTTAAATTAAAAACCAGATTGCAGCAATTTTCGGATATTATTTATTCAGACTTAAGTTAATTGGATGGGGACCGCGGTAGCCGAGTGGTTAGCATCAGAGACTCTCACGCCGCGGTCGTGGGTTCGATTCCCACCGTCGCCTCTGGCCCTTTTTTCACAAGGCTAATAATGTGATAGTTCATAACGCAAAAAAAAAAAAAAAAATGGAAATGACTTTTAAGGGGCAAATTGGCACATTTTGGCAGGTAATCCATCCAATTAAATCCGATGAACTTTAGACCTCTCCAGTACTCCGGCTGGAGAAAATGTTCGTACGAAACCTTAACGTACTCTTTTACATAATTCGTAACCGTTGCTGTTTCATTAATTCAATACCTTCAAATCCTCATATTAATGCCATATATATTTATATTTTTGAATAGGGGGACTTTTAAACAGTGGATTGTCTCTATATCCCAGTCCAAGAATTACTCTCTAAGCTCTCTTCTGAAGAAGGAAAACCTTATAAAGCAGGCCCACTTCACTGCTCATATCCCATCCAATGCCATATACAACTGTGTCTTGAAACATAAAATAGGTTTTAGTAGACAGCAGGTTTCAAGATCATCATTCCAAAACAGGCATTATTCAATTCACGCACTAGGAGAGAAATGTGACAGACAATTTGAAGAGTGAAGTTCAATGCTTAAAACCTTAGCGCAATTCACAACGTTCAATTTCCCAACTGCAACGTGAAAGGAAGAAGGGATTTCAAAGCTGCGGGTTCATGGTTTCCTGTTGGAGGTTACACACGATGACTTAGAATGATTCAAGTCAAGGTTAACAGTAAACCTGCTGTATCAAATAATGAAGCAGTTGTAGATAAAGTAGTACGTTGGCTCTAGAAATCGTTGGTGTCTATTTAGCAGGCTACCTATTGGCTAAACTAGGCGCATTTGGCGCTGTTAGCCTCATATCCATCCCGTTTAGCGGAAATGATTTGGATTCGCTGTTTTCGTAGCACGGATTGTTTTGGGATTAGTAATGTCGTCGGGAATGGCGTTAATGACATTGCACTTCACAATGACTAGGATGGAGGGATCACTTCACAATCAACTACGATGCCCTTCAGACTCAGCGCCTTGCCGCTGCTATAAAGACTTATGCAGCAAATGAAGCCAGGAAGCTACCAAACTACGCCCTTCTGTTCAATGGCTTCGTTTAGGAAAGGAATAGTTCAAAAGATTGCGGAGGGCGAATATTGAACCGTGAAACGTTTTTGTTAGGACGAAGAAAACGTCCTAACAACGTCGGGCCTATGAGGTTCGCTAAAGTTGGCCAGTACGAACTCTAACTACGATTTTATTACAAAGGGCCGAAAAGAGAATGGTTTAACTTTTGTACAAAAATTTAAAAAAATATCCGTGAAACGTAATGATTTCGGGGTTTAGATTTAAGCTGTTTTTATAGCCGAAGTACTTGGGTAAAGCGGCCCAATCGCCATTAGGGAATTGGCTTTCATCCGGCCTCCCCTCGATCAGGGTATCCGCGTTGAAAATGAGTGTCATCGTGGTCAAAACTACTACATATGGAGCGTACAGAACAAATCTGTCCAATTTTCAAAGCGTTTAAAGTTCAAACACTTAGTGACGTGGGAAACCAATCGATATGAGTAAATTATCGAATATTTTCATTCGATACCGAGTACTTTCGGTATCATATTGTCTCTCAATAAAAGTACTGTATCGAGTACTTTCTGTAGTATCAGAAAAAATACAGAAATAAATTTTTCGTCGAGTGTTCAAGTAATACTGAATTGTTATTTCCGGTCGAAACTTACCTCTCATCAAACTGGGAGTTGACTGGTTACTGTTAAGAGCGCCTACTAGTGTCATGTGTCAATAAAATTAATCGAGATTTTTAATTGGTGGTTGGTAACTCTGCTGATAATTCTGGTAACTCATACGTCGCACCTTGCGCATTTAATTTCAGTAATTCCTTATAAAATGTTTTTGTCTTCAAGTCCTTAAAAAATGTTAGCCTTCTTTCTTGTAAGTAGATACTTTACTCCTTCACATAGTAAGGCTTCTTTTAGGTTATTTTACGAAGAAACCTGCATCTCGGCATCTTGTAACTCTGGGGAACACAGTGAGAATAGGTCGATCTTATTTTTGCTAACATTTGAAAACTCGATAACTATAAAATTGAAATATCATTTATTAACTAGTTTTCGTGGTCTGTTGACCAATTAATATCTTTCAATTAATTAAGGTTTATAGTTGAGATAAAAAAGTCAGTATCACGAGCGGGATTCGAACCCACGATCTTCGGCTAGATACACCGCTGCTCTACCACTTGGGCTATCGTGAGCTCGTTCTACTCGGACACTCACTTCCCTCCTTTTTGTAGAGGGAAAATCGGTGGGGTTGAAATGGGAAGTTAGTGTCCGAGTGGATCGAGGTCACGAAGCTCAAGTGGTAGAGCAGCGGCGTATCTAGCCGAAGATCGTGGGTTCGAATCCCGCTCGTTACACTGACTTTTTTATCTCAACTAAAAACCTTAATTAATTGAAAAATATCATTTATGTTGAAATGTGTTGACAGCTTTTCCTTGTTCTTACCTACATACCCACTGTATAAAAAAAATGCTTAAAAAAGAAAAAAATGCAATTTCTTGATTATTTTAACGCATGAGCGTATTTTAACAAAAGTCCAAAATATTAAGTTAATCATTTTTGAATAAACGAAAAAGTTCTCATATGAGTAAGTAAGTACTCGTTAGTATCGAATAATTTCAGTCAATATTTGCGTAGTTTCGAATATTTCTTTCGATACCAGTATAGAATAATAGTATCGAATTTTTTCTGGTATCACTACAAAAATCACTTATCTTTTACGTTGCCCAGGGAACGGAACAAGTAAAAATCGGAAGGGGCAAGGTGTGGGGGGTTTGAAAGGTGGTACAGATGGGAAAAAACCGCACGTTTAATGGTTCGGATCAAAACCGTTCACTCAGTGAAATAAATTAATTTTTTTGTGGCTCACCACTCGCGTTCATCAACTTGCCCTTAATCTCATGCGTGCACTTTATGCGTTCTTATCTCATCTTTACAAAGCCAACGCTTTTGCCAATTCCACCATCAGACATTCATGTCCAGCTCCCCAATAACACTTCTAACAAAGGATAAATCCATTAAACACTTCTTCATGTGGGGGGGGACTTTCTTGACGTATCACAAGCGTTTGATCCTGTGAGGGTCCCGCGTTCATTCTTCTTCCAAACCTTCATTTGGCGTTTAACATTTTTCTAATGGTCCCACTTCTCATCCATCCTCTTTGACCAAATAGGAAGTAAACCCTTTCAATTTATTTCTATCCAGATGTGTAACGCAACAAGCTATGCTGTCTTCCTTTGTCCCTAAGGGATAAAGTTGGTTCCCCTTTACCTCAAATCTCTCTGGTAACTCTGATACAGTTAATTTGTTCTAATCCTCCAATGAAAGTAATAAGTCGTCGCTTTTAAGCTCTTTAATCGTTACACAACGAGACTGGACTTTGGTTCGTTTCTTTCCATTAAGGAAACGTAAGAACCACTGTCGATTCACATGTTCGCTTAGTATGTTACCATCAATCCACATAAATTTCGACACGAATCCACCACTTTATCCCCCCTTTCAACTATAGCGTGAATGAATTTGACCACCTTCCATGTCGTACGAGTCGCAATTTATTCTTGACCGACTTTTGGGATCAAATACCACTGTTCTCTCTCAATAGGCCTTTTCCCACCCGAAATTACAGGGTAATCAGATAATAATGTTTCGATTTTAAAAGGATGAAAGTCGAAATTTGAAAAAACTTAAGCACAAACCGAATAATTCCCATTGGATGCTGGTTTATCGTAGTTAACGAGTAAGTAATTGAGTGAGCTTGAAACAATTTATTGATAAACTCTATTGTAATATTTGGCCATTAATAATATTTCCATATTACATGTTTTCCATAACTGCCTAGTATTTTATTATTATCAATAAATGCTGTACCATAACATATATCTTCTTAACAACAAAATGTTACATTTATTAATAATTTTTTTCAATATCGGTTCCCACAACGGATATAAAGCGTAATTATATTATTACTTGTAAAAATTAACGTAATGTCTATTAACTAAATTTTTAGTTGTTATAATAGTTTTACATGTTTTCCATAACTGCGTAGTATTTTATTATTATCAATAAATGTTTTACCATAACATATATCTTCTTAACAACAAAACGTTACATTTATTAATAATTTTTCTCAATATCGGTTCTCACAATGGATATAAAGTAAATTTTTAGTTGTTATAATAGTTTATATGCAAAAAAAATTGTGTAATATATACAAAATCATCAAATCCCTATCTTAACTTATAACGAAATATTTGTATTTTTTAGTGATACCTCTATTTTGGTTTCGGGGTATAAAAATTCTCCTCGCATTTTAATTTCATATCGTCGTAGTTCTCAAGGTGTTTTCCATGGTCATACACAGGATATGTCCATTTTTTTTGGCTAATTTACATTGGTATTCATTTTGGCATTTCAATTACGAGGTTACGAGGTTACTTTACAGTGTCAGCGATAAAAATATGTATACTTGTATAATTGTCTCCAATAAATTACATAAACACATTCATTCACTCAATGCCAATGTACTCAATATTCTTCGGTGGATAATGTCCTACATTCACTCTATTCGAAATACATCGTAACATTCACCAACTCTACACCAAGATACTCGATATTCCTTGGGGTAATTTGGGATGAGCCATTTAATCACGCTAATAAATTACATATATCCACCAGACTGGGTTCCCACTACCCTAGATTATTCGATAAAAAAGCATATACAAAACATAATAAATAAAAAATAATAGACTGGTTAGTATTCACAGTGCTCAGTGTAATCCGTATTCATCGGGGTAATTGGTTAGGGATGGTTAGGGTTATCTTTTTCCTTCTCCGCCAGCACTATCCGTTGGTTCCACTCCTACATTACCAATCGCCACCAAGCTGTTTCCCTTCCGAATGGTCTTACCTTCTCCTTCCTCCCTCTAAAATCTGGGGTGCCCCAAGTCTCTAGTATCTCTCCTATCCTTTTCTCCATTTATATCAATGATCTGCCCGACTCCATCCAGTCCTGTAACTATCACCTATATGCGGATGACTCCCAAATATTCATATCCTTCCACCCTTCCGATCTTCACTCGGCCATTCTCAAGATCCAAAAAGACCTCAACTCTATCAACGAATGGGCCCATAAAAATTCCCTAGTTCTCAATCCGTCCAAATCCACCGCCATAATTATCGGGTCCAGGCAACTCCTCAATTCCCTCCCCAGCATCCCACCTCTCATGCTAAATAACCATCCCATTCCCTTCTGATCCTCGGTTAAAAACCTAGGCGTAGTCTTTGACCAAAACCTTTCCTGGCATCCTCACATTTCCCAAATTTCCCGCCATTCCATTGCCTCCCTCAGCCTGTTTCGTCGGTCCTGGCTTCTCTTACCTTTCTCCACCTGCAAACTCCTTGTATCTTCCTTATACTTCCCTTCTTCGATTATAGCAGTTTGGCATGACGTGGTCTCTCGGAGGGGGAGAACGCGCGATTGAAGCGTATTATGAATTGTTGCGTAAGATTTGTGTACGGCACCCCGCGGGGATCCCGGGTGTCGGGGTTGTATTCCCAACTTTCCTGGCTATTCCCCTCCTTCCGTGCACAGTATTTCCTAGGTTGCTTTCTTTTCCAGTCCATCCACACTCGTCGTCCTCCTTACATCATCCAATCCCTCCAATTCAACTCTTCACATCTCACTCGTAAGACCCGCTCATCCCCAATCGANGAAGAAAATTTATCAAAACACCGGAATAACTTTATTTAAAACAATTATATTTAACTAATAATTTATTAGATCGTTGTACTCATAAAATTTAACTAACAATTTATTACAAGGCTTTGCTCAAATGCCTCGCATTAAGAACAAAGAGGCGTTGCGATTGTGATAGTGATTATTGTGATACACGCTGTGTGACTGTACGTGGCGTGCGCTTGACGTCTCATAGATGTGCACAGCCTACCAAAACGTGACAAAGCATCGGGTAGTATCGGGTAGCGTCGCATAGAGTTGCATCGGGTAAGTGTTTTCCCAGCTTTAGGCACTCTAATCACGGTAATAAATTACATATACACATTTATTAACTCAACGCCAGTTATCAATATTCTTATTTGTTTCATGCATTACATTCACGCTAATTAATTACGTCGTCACATTTATTCACTCTCGCGTTGGACCGGCTCAGGGTCCCTTACTGGGTCCGTCTCCACTTGCGGATTTCTCACTGAAGATGGCACAATGCCGAAACGCGTAAACCAAAACTCATCATCAAATCATCCACTCTACCTCTACCGCTTCACTCTACCAGGAATTGCATTATTATATTCCTTGGGGTAATTTGAGATGTGCCCATCATTCACGCTAATAAATTACATTCACCCACAAGACTTAGTTCACTACCCCAGATTTCTGTATAAAAACACATATACAAAACATAAATCTTTTTTTTTTGGGGGGGGGGCGTCGGTGGCCGCAACGGTTTAGGCGTTGACACGGGGCTCATCACTGTAAGGTAAAGGTCCCGGGTTCGAATCCAGCGGCCCTGCATTCGAACCCGACATACTTACAAATGGGCTTTTTTTCAAAAACACCAGCATCCTGAGGGTTTATATGACATCTGCTGTTACAAACCCTCGTAAAATTAAAAAAAAAAGTTCTTTTTACTATTCACAGTACCCCAGTGTACACTATTCCACGGCGAATTCGGGGGATAAGCCACATCTTCACGTTTGTATAAATGGCATTAATATATTTTGTAATATTTTGTTTATTTCTATAAATTTATTAAACTTTGCTATATAATGATAATATTCAACATCGAACAGCTAATTTAGACAATGTCATCACAGGTTCTTTTCGAATACTAATTACGTAGGCTTCAAACTACTTTTTGATACACATTTACATAAACTAATAATGTTATTGTTTTCTTTTTTCAAGCTAGCAAAAATTGTTTGTCCTTCGAGAAAAGCGCGTTTGATACGATTAGATAGAAGGGCGAATTGTCCAAAAGGGCCCGATTGATTTTCCAGTCACCGTTACGATATTGACTTTTATCCTCTTTCTGTTCGGCCGTGGTTGGGAGTGTATATCGGAGGTGGAGGAATAAGTTAGGACTTGATTGCTGTATTAGGTAAGTTTGTTGATTTTTTGGCCTGCCGTCCAAAAGCTTCTCACCGGGGCGGCGTGAGGGATAGAAATCGATTATTTAACATATCCCCCTGTCGCGCGAAACGATGAATAAATTTTCAAGCGCATTGAATTATGATTATATGATCAATGAAAATTCATTAAAAAAACGCAAAAACAATTTCGATGATAATATTGTTTTTATAGATTGTTACAATAATTTTTCAATTTGTGATAGCAATAGTGTAATATTGTAATGACGACTGCTTGAAAGTTGCGAATTGATAATTATAGGCATACCTTCCAGAACTGGTAGAATTGAAAACATTGATGAAATTTTAAGGGTTCGATGAATGAAAGATTAAATAAGAACTGTACATTTTTAATTTTTGTTGTTGTTTTCGTTATTTCTACATAACCGCTAGGCAAAATAAAGCAACAAAACCATAAACAACGTAAAATAAATTTTGTCTACAAAAACATGAAATCATGCATTTTACGGCATGAAAAGTCTTAATTCTAACAAGTCTTTCCTTTTCGGTAATTTGACAGAAAAATTGACATAAGGTCGTTAAGACGTTGGAAAACGCGTTTGACTAATGACGTGCTGGTAGAATGTTCGACGTGCATTCACCATAATACCATACAAAAATATGTTACCCCAAAGGAAATCTCATAAAGACCTGTGCCTTACATTTACCTTCATCACCCCAGCCTGGCAATATTCGCAGCTTTGACAGACGCGGTTCGACATTTTGTTTGTTTTTTATTTGCGTTTGTATTTGTCCGTGAAAGGTGGAAGGGCTGTTTTTAATATTTGTCCATTGAAGCGAGGGATGAAAGTTTTTTTTCTTGTATGTTCCGTTTTTTTATTATGAGCGTCTGTTCTTTTTATTTTTCTACTGTATAGCTTTTAAATTAAATATGTGACTTCTTATTGATTAGTGTGGCCATATTTTCTCTTATTTAAAATGAGTTGTATTGGGATGTTTCCATTTTATGTACATGATGGAACTATTTTAAAGAGGATCACGGTGGCCTAGTGGTTAGGTCGACGCGTATCTGCCACACTAGCGGTCCTAGGTTCGAATCTCGGCGCCGCCTATGGTTTATTAAGAATAATATAAAAAGAAGCATTGTCAAATGGTTTGTCCCCTCTTCCGCGACGCTCAATGGGTAGGACCGACTGTATGTGCCACGCTAGAGGTCCTAGGTTCGAATACCGCAGTCTAACCTACAGCTTTTTAATTGAAAGTAATATGATAGAAAAATTGTAAATTGGTTTGACCCTTTAAAGATTCCTTTTAAACGCTTAATACCCATCCCTGATACTCAAAAAATCATTCCTTCTCATTAATTCGGCTTCCATCTTCATCATTCCACGATTCAACAAGCTTTCAGAGTTGTTGACATCATCTTTCTCTCTCTCTCTCTCTCTCTCTCTCTCTCTCTCTCTCTCTCTCTCTCTCTGCTCTGTAAAATAAAAAGTATTATTTGGTTGCGTTCCTAGGTGTAGAACATTTAATCGAGTCTGGCATTCATTCATCTTCCCAACATGGGCATATATAACTATGATCCCATCTGCAGATTATGAAATTAGGAGGAGGAAACAGCCACCCATATCATCTTCGAATGCGAAGCAACGGCTCAATGGAGATGTAACAGAAAAAACCTATGGGATGAAATTTAGTCTATGACTTGATACTTCTGAGAAGAAGGATTGAGTCTATTGCACTGAACGAGGGAACTAGGGAGGTTCAATAACTCAGAAGGCTGCAGTGTCTGGGGAGCGCAAATCCCTCTCACAATCACCAACTGGCACTCATTATTATCTTTCCCTGAATTACTGCCTAACCGACCGCTTCTTCAGAGAGTCGTGCAACAACAATTTCACGGAAATTAGATAGATATAAGCCGGCGTCCCATTCTCGGTCTCATCCTTTATTAGTGGTGGAAAGTATGATTCTTTTAAGTGAATCGATTGCCTTCGATTCAATCCCTGAAATGAGTCGATTCTTTTTTTCCATTCTTCGATTCCCCCACTCCTGGTACCAGAGCTTTCTGTTTATTGGTTTCTCCTTTCATCCAAATTTCCCGCCATAATTCAAATTACTTTTCAATTCTAGTATTTATTTACCACAACGAAAAAGGTAATATAGTATTAATATTAAGTATATAAATTGTATCAAATGGTTGTATTTTTAGAAAGAAAAATAATGATGATAGTAATACTAATGAAAGCCTTATTTCTTTGTGCTCAGTGTAATTGTATATAATGTATTGATTATTTTGTGCAGTGATTATTGACCGTTAGTCGATGATTATTCTTTGCACATTTCTTGCAAGTAAATAAAAATAAATATTATTTTCAAAATAAATCTCAACAAAAATTACATATCTTTATTGATACATTATTAATGAATTATTACTTAGGTATCTTACATATGAATCAACCAGGATTTACATTTGTTATAAGAATTAATAAAAAGTAAGATATAAAAAATGTGTTATTAACTGATTGCTGATTTATATAGGCACAAATCCACAGACGGGTGTGCACATTACCCACAGGTGCAGAGTTGGGCCTATCACTTCTCAGAGTCCACCGACACTCTGACAGTTCCAGTTTCACAACAGATTGCCAATGGCTCCTGAGAATCACCTACCCCAGATATTGGGGTTAGGCTCTGTACGCTGCCAACAATCTAGGTCTTTTCAGTGCACTGAAATGAAATAGCTGTTGGCAGTGCACGATGCAATCAGTAATACAATCAGTACACAGTAATACAAGTGTGATTACACTCTTATTCACTCTTAAATACAATCATTCCTATTTACATAGATTACATACTCACACCATTCATTCAGTTAGGGCAGTAGAGTAATTCACTTAAGCTTAATTTTTTAAAAACTTAATTCTCAACTTATGAAATCTACATGTTCCAATCTAAATAGTAAACCAACTTATGTACCTTCAGAGTTTTAACTATTATTTACTGTAAAGCATATCTTTATTTTGATTAATAAATAACATTTGTGCAATTTTTGATGAAATCAGACGGGAACTTTTTTGGGTACATATCTGACCCCGCTTAGAGAAAATTCTCTCACAGGGAACAGAGGTTGCAGGAATGCACAATATTTTCAATGCTAGATTATACAAATTAGGAAATAGACTTTTCCTATCGTTCCACCAAACCATAGGGTCAGTGCGACGGTCCACAAGAGGTTCTGCTATATATTTATCAACTTCGACAATAGCAGAAGCTTTTGGATCTTGGAAAGAATCAAACTGTGAGTCCGGGAGTTGAAGAATAGAAAGAATCAAAGGAATCGCAGAGTTGATGAGTCGCCAAAAGAATCGAAGAGTCAAACTTCGACTCCGGGAGTTGAAGCGTTTCTTAGAAGAATTAAAAGGAATCGTTACAGGAAAAAGAATCGTTGGGAATCGTGTGACGTATTCCGTCCCCTCCAGTTCCTTGAACTGAACCGCAACTCACTTAAAGGAATCGATTGGGTGATCGATTCTTTTAGATCAGTCGGTTCTTTGAATCGATTCTCGATTCTTTTTCCCATCTCTATCCTTTATATCAACTATACTGCTGACCTGATACATCCCAATACCCTCATCGCCATCTAAGCGACCGAAATTCTGTCCTCTACACGAATCCTACTCAAGCTCTCTCCAACATCTAAGGACATCTGGAGCTTATCGAAAACTAGTGCAAAAGTGTAGGACAAGATTGTATGAAGAAAAATGTACTCAGGGTTAACATTGAAAAAATCTATTTTATTATTAATTATTAACTACTACGACTATTTTGGTTATATGGACTATGGGGTCTGCCGACGCATAGAACATCCGGTGCATCATTATATCGTCACTGGTCACTGGTTGACCTTATCAACATGAACATTCCTTTTGTCAACGAACTGATCCGTTCCGGATTCCAAAAGTTTCACACCAACATCTCAATCCTAACCATACTACTCTCTACAGACCGTAATCATGTCCTCTGACCGATCAAAGGTCCCTCCACCATCCTAGAACACCTGGAGTTTATCGAAGACTAATGCAAGAAGTGTAGGACAAGAGAATGAAGAAAAATGTACTCAGTGTTAACATTGAAAAACAGTCATGTTTCCACCGTACATCGACAAGAAAGAGATAACGATTTCCATTTAAGCCAAATACTTAGGACCATACCTAGACAGTAGACTGAACTTAAAACTTAACTTAAGACATGAAGAATGATTTCCAAGACGGGACAACACTAAACTAATCTTATACAAAAATTTACTATGACTACTTTGGCCGGAGTGGAACTGTGAGGTTCTGCCAAGCCATCCAACATCTAGCTCATCCAATCCTTTTGATCAAAAGTCTTCCAACAGATCGTCAAAGTTCCTTACTTCCTCACCAACCTCACAATCCACAACAACGTTAACATTCCTTTTGTCAACTCACTGTTCCTTTCCGATTCCAAAAGTTACAAAAAAGCTGTTCATCCATCCTGTCCATACTACCCAAGCGTTATTTACATTTTCCCATCCCGAGAAACTGCCTTAATCGACGATGGACTCGGAGTATCCTTGTCCCTTAATCCATCATACTGAGTGCCAGCATTGGCTGATTTATCAATGCCTATATTGTAGCAGTTTGTTGCATGCTAAACTCCAACAGTTATGCAGTAATCACTGTCTATCATAAAGATAGATAAAGGCCTTGGCCGTATGTCGACCGCGAGATGACCCCTTTCCCTTAATTTTTACCATTACCTGTTGCGTACATTAAGAATGTATATGTTACAAAACTATGTCCAGTTGGGTCAAGATTTTATGATTATGGAATGAAAGTAAAACGAAACCAGTCAGAACAAACTAAATATTTTTAACAGTCAAAATTTTGTGGTTCGGGAAATTAAGTTGTAAGGAAGTTGTGTTAATTCCTGTCTGTTTTCTTTTTTTTTTCTTTCCTTACGAAATGTGCATATTTTTATCAAGAATCGTGAAGGGAGATAACCCACATTTCGCTCCCTCTAATATTTACATACACTGTAGTAAGGGCTGTGTTTACATGGTGCTCGAGAGAGCAAAGCTATCTTCTCTCTTCCCCCGGTAACATACTGGTACTAGATAAGACTGTCTTTACCGGTTTTTATTGCATGCAACGAGGGAATATTTAACCCCGTACATAGAGAATTGGGGTCATATCTCTTTAAAATTTTTTGTACCGGTCGCGTTTTCAATATCCCTATCTCAACTGGGATACTTTCACGATACAATCTTACCTCCCATAAATAGGCAATTTAATAACGGAAAGAAGTAATGACGTATTTGTATGAAAAATCGCAGTAGAACGAATATAAACAATACTTAATATTGGACAGAAAAGTACAGGATTCTGATTTTAAAAAATCTTCTCTATGTGCTTCCAGTAGCGTCCCATTACATTGAGAGAGGACATTTTTTTATGTCTCTTACCCTTAGGTCTCATTAGTTGCACCACTTTAGCAGACAATGGAAGACAGTAAAATGCACTTGTACACACGCCAACACAGTTGGTTCAGACGAGATATCAATAAAATTGATCAAGGTTTTTTCCAACTATCCTTTATGTACTCTTTTATATTTATTATTTATATCTTTTATATTTATTGTATCCTTTATATAATCACTCTCCCATATACTCTCGACTTTCTCGGAGAATAAAATCATATGGAGCTAGAAGAATGCAAGCGTGAAGTCCTCATCGCTGGCCTCCGCGGTTCAGGGTATCAGGTCCTGGCCGAAATCCTTATAGCTTTACCTGACCCAACTCAGACCGGAGGTTTTAGTCACGGACGAGGTGCTGTTATTTATGAGTCACGTGGCGCCCTAGACTCGGTGACGGACAAGAAAGGGGTAAAGAACAAGGTATTACAAGAAACCCTATTTTAGTTGAAGGTATCTTTTTGAGGTCTAGGGGCTGTATGCCTGTTTGCGTATAATCAAGGCGCTCAGATCATTGAGGATGCAACAGCTCCCCAAGATACTCCTCACCCTGTTCGTAAGACCGTTCGTAGCTGGAGATAACGCGCGGCCACATGGATCGAGAGGGAATCTGCTCAACCAACAACATCCAACCCAGGAAGGGCCTAGAATTGGATCATCATTTGCATCCGCACCATCGTGGAGTTTAAGGATATCGGGCTATTCCCGGAAAGAAATTACTTAATTGGAAAAAGAGAACTTTTCCTTATAAAATTCCTCTTTTTCGAAAATCATGGATCCAATCTTTGTTCTAACCAATTTTTCCTTATTTTGTCATAAATCGAAAACCTCTTTCTGGTGTTCGCCGGTTTTCTCATGTTTTGGTGCAGGCCACCCATCCCCGACTCTCCTGAACTAGGTACTTTTCGTGACCGTCGTACTAGCTAGGGTACCTCGCGTTCATGTGTTTTGTTCAACAGCCGGATTCAATGGATGAGTGGCTAAAAAGCTGAACTCTCTGCTCATATGAGCGCTGTCTACGGAAGATTGATCGCTCCCCGATAAAAGGACAAGACTGTACTTACTATCTGCGGCGGGCATCCAATTTTGAGTAGGGTTTCCTTAATGGTTGGATGCGGCTCAGTGTGGAAAAGCTCCCGCGGCTTTTACATTCTCAGAAAATTTCATCATGCGTCAACCCAACCACCCGCAAACTCCTGGTCTCCTTGTACTCTCCCGTTTCGATTATGGCGTTTTGGGGTCTACTGTGGACTCACCGGTGAGCGTGTTACCAGACTCAAGAGAATCATTAACTTCTTGGTTCCGATCCATATCCAGTTCCCCAAAGACAAATGTCTGTGCCTAGTACAAATGGTTTGAAATGGCTATACCTCCCAACCGCAGGTTATCCCTTTTCGTCTCATTCCTCTATCAACTTATTTCTTCACATCCCCCTCATATAAATCCACATCTATTAGTCGCTCTTTCCTTATAAGTTGCTACAACCTTTGAACTTCCTCCATCAGTCCATTCGCCGTGCCTCAACCCTTTCCACCTTTAAGTCCAACGTCCAGTTTTTTATTACCTCTATCCCTACAAATTAACACCAAAGTTTCTTTTGTTTCCCTACATTTAGTTCTGTTAATTTTCCCCCTCTTTTATTGTATATACATTTAATTTCTTTTTATGCTGTTACGTTTAAATATCTATTTATGTATTCATTTTGACACGATTTGTGCCGAACGTGGTACTTTTGTAACTCAAGTTTAGAGTAAGTAATATATTCAGAAGCACTTCCCACTTTGAGGAAATAGGAGATTAGCCGAACGAATTAATATTGGCCAAACAGCAACGTATTGTGTTCCTGGTAATACGAATCGGGGGACTTCATGTGGTAACAGATGTGCTAGATAGCCATCTAATATGTTAATGTAATTAACTAAACAACTTATCAAGTAACATTCCAATTGATCAAAATGTCTGTATGCGGTAAAATCCAGAACGAAAAATCGAGTTTGTCGAAATCTGTTATGCATTAATTTTTTTTAATGGCCTTATGATCGATGCACATTAGCCAAGGAGACGATTATTATGTGTATTCATATCCGGGGAGGTTATCGTGAAAAAAAGGAAAGAAGCAACAGTGGGAATGGAACTCACGATTGCGGGGTCTATGAGCAGAGTCTCTCACGCTAACCACTCGACTACCGCGGTCCCCTGTTATGCAATAAAAAGCATAAAACAACGCATACCAGGACAAAACTGATTTATCGACGGAAAATAATTTACCTGAATCAACCATATGACAAATCAGTGGTGATAAAATATCGTAGAATGAAAAGAATGAATTTCCAAACTCATACTAACTTTCCGCTCATTTCCATGATACAAAACCTATCTTTCTGGATCGACTTTTACATATTTCAGAAAAAAGCGAAGTAGGTAATTGGTAATAAGCCCCTACAATCGTACTGATAAATTACATTAAAAAAACAAAACAATAAAAACATATTTTTCAAACTACCACAAAGTATTCGATATCCCGTGGGGTAATTAGGGATAAGCGCCTCCATTCACGCTAATAAATTGCATCCACACATTTATCTACAGCAGATTCTTTCTCATGCACTCTACCCTAGAATACCCAACATTCCCTGTAATCGGTTATTCGCGCTAATAAATTACATTCCTACACTATTCACTCTACTTTAGAATACTGAATATTCCTCGGTGTTATTGGTAATTCACCCTAATAATACACAAATTTATTTAATTACCCCGGTACAGTATGTTCTGCGGGGTGATTAGGGATTATGCCTTCCATTTATGCTAATAAATTGCATTCACTCAATCATTCACTCTACCCGAGTACTCCATATAACGGGGGATCTTAGATATAAGCCTCTATACGCGCTAATTACATTCATAAATTCATTCAATCTACCCCAAACTATTCGACATCCCTCGGGGTAGTTGGAGATGAGGTCCTCCATTCATTCTAATAACTCACCTTCACACAACAGACTTCCTTCACACTACCCCATTATTCATTAAGGATCATTTCTTTTCAATATATTCATATTGAAATACATAATATATTAAGTTAATATATATTTTTATAAATATATTTTACTTTGCGAATTACATATAAATACGCATGTAAGTTAAGTTTATGCGAGATAAGTTAGAAAAGTGTGGACGACACGCAAGAATGGCACAATTACACAGAAGACAAACACTTTGAGCCCTGAAGATGATCTCAATAAAGATCGAAACGTTGGCACGATAAAGAAAATGTTTTTCTGAAACCTACATCACACCCACACCAGACCGCATCTCACGATTTCTGAATAATTTAAGAAAGACTTTAATTTTATGTTCCTCCATGACTTTAGTAGAAAGCTGTAGGAAGCAAACGTGAAAACTGGAAGGCTGGAAGCGTATATCTTATCTACACTTTAAGTTATTGTAATAATTCCTGAGGCCCGCAAAAAAATTGTATGCCTCCTAAAATAGATCATTATTTTACACTAAAGTCACAATCCCCTCGACATAAAAGAACTAGAAGCTCGCCAGAAGTCTCTGTCAAGATAACGAAGAGAGTTCTTTCTGAGGGAAATATGGCCGAGTCAAGTGCTTCATCTCAGGATGTGCGTCATCTGTCTATGTCTCAATTGATGGAATCTGTGTCTCAAATGATGAATAATTTATTGGACAGTAAATATGGAGAGTAAGCTTTCGTCTCTTGCTACTAAGGAGGATATTTTACTTCTTCAAAATAGCTACGGCTCAAGGAAGAGAACGTTAAATTAAGAGAAGAAATTGAGTCTTTAAAATTGTCCCAGGAAAAAACCTATGAAATGGTTGATATCATTGATTCCAGAACTCGACGAAATAACTTAATTTTTAGGGGTCTCACTTATAAACCAGGTGATAATCTGGCCAAAATTGTTTCTGACATCAGTCGTGAGGTTCTCAAGGTTGACATTAAAGAGGAGTTTGTTAGCATTTCTCTTCTGGGCTCCCGAAATGCTCAACAAGGACCTCTTTTGGTCTCGTTTGTGCGTTTTTCAGACAAATTGACCATCTTGAAAGCCATAATGATGGCCGTCTGTGTCGTCCTCTCATCAGATTTGCTCGCCATGCTTGGACTTACAGATTCGAGCTAGACCAACACTTTAATTATTAATGTTTTACAATATCTCTTTATTTTGTTAGCTTTTCTTATTTCTATTTCTTCGATTTTCTTCTCTAGTATTGCTTTATTTTTATTATTTTTGATTTATTTATTTATTTTTTAAATTTTGTTTAATTTAATCGCAGTATTTTATAGTATGTTCATAGATTAATTTAATTTAAGTATTTCATGTATTTTTATTATTATTATTATTATTCTGTGTTTGCTCACATCAACTCCGGCTGACGGACTGTTGTCCATGCCGTAAAGTATTTTGTGACATATTTTCAGTTTGTTGTATTCCATGTAAATAAATACTATTATTCATTCATTCATTCACATGCAAGTTAAGTTTATGCGAGATAAGTAAGAAATAAATCAAACAAAATTATTCTCAAAAATTTAAGTTTAAGAAAGACGTGTGGACGACACGCAAGAATGGCACAATTATACAGAAGACAAACATTTTGAGCCCTGAAGATGATCTCAATAAAGATCGAAACGTTGGCACGATAAAGAAAATGTTTTTCTGAAACCTACATCACACCAGACCGCATCTCACGATTTCTGAATAATTTAAGAAAGGCTTTAATTTTATGTTCCTCCATGACTTTAGTAGAAAGCTGTAGGAAGCAAACGTGAAAACTGTAAGGGTGGAAGGCTGGAAGGCGAAAAAAAACCTTAAGCCTCTTCAAAGTTGTTTTCATAAGTTTTCGCTCTTCAGAGCTTCGCTGA
Source organism: Cimex lectularius (assembly GCF_000648675.2). Lineage (NCBI taxonomy): Eukaryota > Metazoa > Arthropoda > Insecta > Hemiptera > Cimicidae > Cimex > Cimex lectularius. The sequence continues at coordinate 133,790 of NW_019392809.1, forward strand.
GAATGCCGAAACAATGGTAAGCTTTTTAAAAGGAACTGTTTAAATGTTTTAGACCAACCTCCAATTAAATCACCATTCCAGCGTTGCAATGAAAAGCTTGTTTTGAATCTTAGCACCCTGCACAATGGACACCATAGTTTGTAACTTTGTAACTTTTCTCATAATTGTTAGCAACCCCCGTTTGCTTGATTTCCATTGGGCGATTTTCTCTTTCAGACTTCTTTCCCTGTACCAGCACAGAAGCCTTATAAAATTACAATTGTTCCCGATTTTTTTTTAACCTCTGAAATAACTTTTAATTTGGTAAAAATATTTGCTACCTATATTGTTCCTTTTTCTTACTTACTTACAGTTTTCCCTTAACGCTAAAATTAGGTAATCTAATCATTCCAGTTTTTTATTACTACGCCTTATCAGCGCTGCTACGATGAGATCTTGATAATGACGGATGGTTGTAAGTGGAGGTTTCTGTTCAACAAGAACTGCTGTCTCCCAGCTTATTGTATTTTCCTAGATCCTTAGTTCAAGTGCAATCGACTTGACCTTTCTCCCAAGGAGTGCTAGGTCATTGTCGTTACTACAAGTATTTTCCCTGGGTTTTCTTTCTATCCCAGGTTGTCTCCATTGAACGGTTGTTTAGCATTCTGTAAATAGGGTCATCATTGAGTATATTCTATGTAGATTTTTCTCAGATTGCAGGGACCATTATTTATATCACTTTTCTGAGTTTAGCCAGAAAGAAGAACAAACTACGGTCTGGATCTCTATTCCAGGGAAAGGAAAAGCCCAGGAATGAAGGATGCAAACGGGAGTTTTTGACAAAGCGTTAGATAATTACCGAAATTACAAAATAGACCAACATCTACATAGCATAGGTTATAACTCCATTGAGCGTTCGTATTCTAAGATGATATTTGTGACTGTTTCTTACTTCTCATTGCATAATCCACAAATTAGATCAGGATTGAATAAATCAACGTTGTGCAGATTTTTTTTCGGGTGCCAGTGGTAGTCCTATCACTTCTGAGTTTTAGCCTTCTTTAATGCAGTATCTAATTTTTTACCATGGGGAAGTAGAGAATAATCGTAATACTGCGCTTTGACCTAATTGGGTTTTATTATTATTTAGATGCTGAGACATATAGGCTATCAGATAAGAGAGATTTTATGATGCTGAGGTGTAAGAGTCTTTGTATGCTTAACCCTTTTTTGCTCAAAATTACCTCAAGGTAATACCAAATTTGCTAAAGCTTAGCTAATTCCACGAGTGTACAGCAAGAACTGTGTATTTCATTGTTTCATTCCGTGTATTGGCAACATTGATGTTTTTGGTAGAAATCTAAAATCTCCATCTTTGACCCTCCTAATGGCTTTTCACCCCATCACTGCATCTTGTATCGATTGTTATATATGAAAAACAAAAACTTTTCATATTCAGTTTATAATTTAATCTTTTCTTGTTCAAAGTTTTTTTAGAGCAATGCCAACTTTAGCAATTTTGTTCAAGGTTAGCAAGAAATCCCGCGAGTTTAGGGTTGTTACTGCCGGTCTATTGGCAGCACTCATTTATCTGGCGCCAATCTAAACTCAGGGGATTTCCCGTAAGCTTTGAACGAAAATGCAAAAGTTCATCTTGCTCTAAGACAACATTAAGTCATAAAAGGTTAACAAAAAAAGAGATCCATGATCAAGCTCATGTATCCTCTTTTTCTTCTCTGTATGTTGTTGTGTTAAGTATGGATACTCTAGATTAGCCTTGAATCTAGAAGCCATCCTAAGTCCTCCATCTTGAGATAATATTTTACCGTTACTTCAGACTGTTTATAACTTTTCGGTAAGTAAATGTTACCAGTTTGTTGGTTTCATTTTTCTTCTCCAGGGCGAGAACCGTTCACTTGTGGCGATCGACTTTTTGCAACCATGGCATTGGCCATTTTCTACGGATTCCCCTATCAATGCCATTGTTGTCAGCAAATTGGGCCGGTATAACGTTGTCTGACATCGGGATAGCGCTGGTACAGTTGTGATATAGAAATGGCCCAATGACGTTCCCTTGGGGCACTCCTGATTTTATTAGTTTTGACGTCATCGAGCAATGGCGCACTACATGTTCTTTCCTCCTTAAAGGTATTTTCTTATTTACTTAACATTGCAAACAAATTTTCTTAAAATAAAAAGTTTTAAATCTCTAGTAATGAAAAAATACAATAACCAGATAAACCTGTTACCAAGAAACTTAGCTCTTGTTAATATTAAAGCTCCACATAAGCACTAATTATTTAATTAGTTTAATAAAATAATAATAATAATGTATCTCAACTTGCTGTTTTATTAAGGCTTTCACTGACAGAAAATTTAAATTTTAATCGCAGCTTTAATAGCTTAGTTTTCTACAACTTGACGGACATGTTCCCCGGGTCCTTTGAATAATGAATAGGGCTTAGGTGAAAGAGAGTAGAAATAGTCATTTGCATATATACCCTTGAACGTGATTCCACTCCCGTAAAAGGAAAACAACTTTTGATCTATAAATCGAAAAGGGGGGAATCTCAACAATCGAACAGTACTAAATAGTCGGCGATAATGTTAGTTCATCCGAATAGTTTGAAATTTAACGCTGAAAAACATTTTCGCCCGGTTATTAAATGAAATATTCATACAACAAACACTACAAAAGCTTTCAACCTGTCTCACATTTCCCTGAACGCAGAAACTTATAGCGCCCTCGGGGCTGATAAATCCAAAGGAAAAAAGTCAAATGCGATATTTATGAGATTTATATTTATCTTTTTTTCTAATAAAATATTTATCTGTATAAGACAAAACATTTTCTAATTGTGCGGATTTTATCATTCATATTTACTATTATGTCTTGAGGGGAATTAGCAACTATTTTTGCTCTCCCAACTATCGAGATGCTGACCATGACAGATATCCCCATTTGTCAAGGATCCTGTAAATACAGCTGCTTCGGGCAGTTCTAACTCAAACGTAATTATTATGCACTATCTGGTCGTATTCCTACGCGCTCCTTATATGGACTCAGACAGTGAATAGGTGGACACAGTCAATTGGAGAACTCCGTCAAGCAGCCACACGTACCTTGGGGTGCCGAATCCTTGACCTTGTCATAATACTCATTCACTCTCAACACATTCTAGGGTCAGAGAACTATCATTACCATATACAATAAAACAACCCTGTTTCTTCCAAATATCGTAATGAAAAAAGAAAATTCATGAAATATATAATAAATGAAATATTCATAAAACAAACAATCCGAAGACTTTTAACCTGTTTCAGAGTTCCGTGTACACAGAAATATAACGTGCACTAGAGGGCCAAAAGTGTCCTTGTATCAGCCTCGCATGGCTTATCCTTAATCGTGTGGATATTACAATTCTTCTACGAGTCAGATCGTCTACGGGACGCCCACAACAGTTCTCTTGTCACGTGAGAGCTTTCGAGAAAAACGATGTATTAACATTCAAGTTTGGGGGACAGCTGTAACCGAGTGGTTAGCGTGTCTTTTAACCCGCAGTCGTGGGTTCGATTCCTACCTTCGCCCCTGGAATTTGGTAGCAGCAATGCCTGATCCGGCCCACCGACGTTGCCAGTTTCTCCTAGTGCATCGCGTTGGTTATTTCCGAAGGTCGGATCGTTGATGATCAAAACTATCCAGCTGTTAACAGTCCCTGTACTGGAATCTTGAATAAAACAATACCATTCTTCCATCTAATAAAATAAAAAAAGGTGAACATTGAATTATTTCCATATTGGTTCCATGCTGCCTATCCCTGATAACACCTATTTTTACCTACTCTTGCGAAATATGGGAGAATATAATTCAATTAACTCAGAATGGTATGATGAGACTGATAATAAATATGCCCTGGCAAAATAACTTTATCATCAAATGTAACATAATTTATTGTGTGGGCCTGATCAATCAGATTGCTTTTGCATCGTATTAATAAAACTGTCCAAATCGAATTTAATTATTTTGTGTACAGTTCTCTTCGATAGATATTCAATTCAACAGGTGGCTCTGAAATAATTAACTTGCAACAAGTCACATTTCGATATCGATTACATTTCGAGGTGATGGACACAAATTGTAAAGATAATGGGAAACATTGAATAATTCCTGGTTTTCGAAAAATGACACTTTGGCATCAAAATATTTTAATATTTTTTAATAAGATAGTTCCTACTCACAGGTTGTTTTGCAACGATCCGGATTTCGAGCCTTTTAGCTCATCATCAGGTTGAAGGACTTNGCTAAAAGGCTCGAAATCCGGATCGTTGCAAAACAACTTACTGTCAGTAGGAACTATCTTTTTAAAAAGGATTGAACACCACACTCACTCCATCATTTATCATTTCTACTTAACATTTTCTTTTTCGTGCCAACGTTTCGATCTTTATTGAGATCATCTTCAGGCCCTGGGATTTACAAACACTGTTTAAATTTAACAAATACATGTAGGATGTGGAAAAAAAGTGAATTTATACAATGCAAAACAATATTTTTTAATATTCAATCAAAGTATTTCCACTCACTCAAAGTGTTTGTTTACTGTGTAGATGTGTCTTTGCTGTGTGTCGTGTTGAGAGTGCCGGCGAGATATTAAAATTTTTTGTTTATATACATTGGAGTTTGAAGAAGTTGGGAAAGAAGTAGTGATAGAAATCCAGCCGACTATGGGAACAAATGCTTTACTACTTTACATCTAACGATCATTTTTACAAACAACTATTTGGTCATGGGTATCAACCTAGGCCCGTTACTTGCTGATATAATTATGACACATCTATTAATATCTTAATCTTAAAATCCACTTCTGTGTGTTGACTCCATTCCATGCGACCACTTATCAAATGCATTTTTTTAAAATAAAGTACAAAGATACATTTCGTACATAACGATAGTGATTTTTTTTGTATTTTTACATGGGGGGAAAGGTGCTTGTTTAAAAAGGCCCATTTGTAAGTATGTCGGATTCGAACTTGGGACCGACAAATACGGAGTGGCCACGACCCTCAACGAACCCCATGGACCTGGAAGGAAAAAATCAATGACGTTAGCCAAAAAAGGGGGGGTTATCTCTATTCCAACCGCATATTGGTGAAAGGGAACAGTGACGTCACATGGCAAGATAGTGGGGTGGTCACCTCCCTCGTCAAACCCAATTGTAGTGGAAGGAATAGAACTGTGACATCATATTGCAAATAAGGAAGGCTACGCTCGTCCATCCCCCAAGGAGCCGACGTGATAGTATACAAACTAATACGATATCATGGTTTTCGAAAAATGTAGGTTTGATATTTTAAAATAATTTTTCATGCATTCTTATCCTTAAAATCCACCTCTCTTATGTTTTTATTTATTATTTATTTTCTTTTGATTATTTTAATTAAAAATCAATGTTTTATTATATATATTGTAACTGTTTGTATACTTGGTTGTAGGTAATATAATTGTACAGAAAAGAGCCATGGTGTCAATTGGTTTCTCGTATGTTGTCCCCTGAATGAACGAAATTGCGGTTTTATTCGATTATCCGTCCGTTTTCATCTGAAATACCCGCCAGCAGTCCATTAGCAAGGGCCCACCTCTGTCGGAGTCAACAACAACAACAAATAGCCGAACATTGCCAAAGCCTGAAGACTACTACCTCGAAGGCTAAGTCGCAGGGAAGGGAGACAATTTACATGGCAATCACAATCCTGTTATAGCCTATTTACATTAATTAATCATTGATAAATATTGGGGATAATTTGGTAAAGACAAACAATAATATTTATGAAAAACAAGCGCTGCCTCGTTTGATACTGACACGATACGACATAGTTCCTTCCTATTGCAACAGTATTGAATGAAAATCAACATTATTTTGTGTATTTCTTTCACAAAAATGTAAATAATATATAAACAAAGTAGATAATACAAATTAAAATATAACAGCTATATTTCTTGTCTGTTCTTCCCACTCTCAATGAGAAACAATGACGAAAGGTTTTGTTTCAATTATCCGCTTTTGTTGACTTAAAACGAATTCCGAGTTTGCATATTTCAAAAGTTTTGACCACTTGATTGTGGAAATGTCTTGACTGGCTCAACTTGTTCGGCCTGATAAAAGTTGGCTGGATCAATCGGACTTGAGATATTTCCCCCGTGAGTTTTATATACCGTCACTAACATATATATTTCAAAATTTTACGTCCGCGTGGATATTTTAAAATATAACAAAATTAAAAGGGGGACCGCGGTAGTCGAGTGGTTAGCATGAGAGACTCTCACGCCGCGGTCGTGGTTTCGATTCCTACCGTCGCCTCTGGCCCTTTTTTCACAATAACCCCCCCAAATTTGAACACACTATAAGAATTGTCACATGGCTAATATGCATAGTTCATNAAAAAAAAAAAAAAAAAAAAAAAAAAAAAAAAAAAAATTTTAACGCTCTTAATCTTATACAACATTACGCTCTTATTTTAAGAATGAACTGTCAACGGTTAGGCGTCTTAATGTGTGTCATGAATATCATATCCTATATTTTTCTTTTATTAGTAAAATTTGATTTTCGAGGGCATTTCCTAGCTTATCCTTTTCAGTGATACTTTTATATTTTAATTAATTTGTTTTGCTTTCTGCTTTTTTTTGGCCAGAGTTCGTATGTAGTACATTATATTTTTAGGGGGACGGGAACGGGTCAAAAAATATAAACGATAAATGGTGGAGTTAATGTATTGTTCAGTCTTTTTAAAAAGATAGCTCCTACTCACAGCAAGTTGTTTTCAACGATCCGGATTTCGAGCCTACAGCTCATCATCAGGTTGAAGGACCTCTACAACCCGACCCGGCTATAATCCAAGAGTCTGATACGCTAACCACTCGTCTACAGCAGCCTTGCTTTCTTTTTGTACCCACTTCTCTATATTCCTTGGTTGAAAGAAATACAAATTAAAAAAAAACATTTCTTTTCATCCGTAGTGAACTTTTAATTGAGTTTGTCAGTTCCCGCAGGTTTTCGCAAAAACAAAAACAAACGACAAGGCTGGGGGGTACTACTCCAGTCAAACACCATGGTGATAGAAAGAAAAAATGTAGGCGTCACACGTCACAAAATAGGGTGAAAACATTACCAAAAATATATGGAGTGGTCAAAACACTCATCAAACCACGTAGTGGAAGGAAGAGAACAGTGACGTTACAAACCAAAAAAAGGAAGGTGTTACTACGCTCGTCAATCCCCATAAACCTGGAAGGAAAAATCAGTGATATCACATAGTCAAAAGAAGGGAAATCACTACCCTCATCTAACCCCCTAATAGCGAAAAAAGATCCTGACGTCATATAGCGCAAAAAGGAGAGGGTCACTACCATCGTCAGTCCCCATAGAGCTGGATGGAAAAATCAGTGACATCACAGAGCAAAAAGAAGGGACATCCCTAACCTCGCCAACCACCATAGACCTTGAAGGAATACAACAACGAGGTCACATTCCAAAAAACTATCAAAACCTATGGTACTAGAATGAAAAAATCAGTGACGTCACTCGCCAAAAAAGGTGGTCACAACCATCGTCAAACCCCATGGTAGCAGAAGGAATAGAAAAGTGACGTCACATTCCAAAAAATAGGGGGATTCAACACTCGTCAAACCGAATGTTAACGGAAGAGACAAAATTAGTGACGTCACGTTCCAAAAAAAAGGGGGTGGTCACCACACTCGTCAAACCCAATGTTAGTGGCAGGAAAAAATTAGTGAAGTCATATGACAAAAAAGAGGGATCACTACCCTTGTCTAACCTTATGGAACTCGAACTCAATCGACCACACATGCAAAAAAGGGGGCCACAACCCTCGTCAAACCCCATCAGACCTTTACCCTACAGTGATCAAAACCTTAACGGTTGCGGCCAGCGACTCCCCTTGATTTTCATTAATTTAATCGATAGATCATCTGAATTTTTGTGTGTCTTTTATAGGTTAAATATATATGCACCACATTGGGTAACATTCTTACTCACTCTTCATGTGAGTCTACATGGCCGATTATAAGTCGGGTAGTATGAGCCTGTTTTCGCGGACTATAGGGTATCTATCTACCTGTAGGTCCAATGACTGCTCAGATGACCCGGTCCACGATGTTACCCCCTTATCATAGTCTTTATTGCTCGTTTAGCGTCTAGTCGTCGAAGTCGAAACGTTCGATACCATTAACTAGTTAGTTAAAACCAGAGAAACGTTTCGTTCTGACTGAAATTAATAATATTTTGTAAACGGTTCAACTAAAATGGAAAACGTTTTCCCTCGTTTGAAGTACTACTAAAGAGCGAAGCGAGTAGAATGCATTTTCTTAAATTGATGGTTTATGCTCTATTCATACAGCCAATAAGGAGAGGAAACTGGTTTTCTTGATGAATACATTCTTTCGCATAGGACGACGTATTCTAAAGTACGTTCTCTTTTCAAAAGAAAAGTTACAAAGTTGATTCGCGTAATCAAGCAATCAAGCCGTAGAAAGGGTGGGAGGATGGAATCAAAATCCCGTTTCTTTCTTCGGTTCTCCTCCTTTGAACGTCGTTCTTTCCCTGTGGCAAAAACAGAACGACGTTTTAATTGCATAGTTTCTCATTTTAAAAGAATTTTTTTCTACATTTCAACGGCGAACAGCCGATTCGTAAAACATGGTTTTTTAAGCCTCCTCCTTCCCCGCCGAACCTAATGGAGACCCTATACAGGCGGACCCGCTATACTCTAAACCTAACTCAAAAGAGGGGGGGGGTGGATTTCTTGTTTTGAGACTAAGCTTCCCTCCTAGCTGATTTCGGAGGAAATAGGAGGGGAAAGGGCCTGAAAAACGAATTTAAATAAACTATATACGTATATAAACATAAAACATTGATATCTCACTGGCACTCTCAACACGACGCTCAATAATGACACACCTACACAGAAAACAAACACTTTGAGTAAGTACAAATATTTTCTTTGAGTCTAAATTTTTTAGCATTGTATAAATTTACTTTTTTCACATCCTACATGTATTTGTATAATTTAAACAATGTTTATAAATCCCAGGCGGTGAAGATGATTTCAACAAAGATCGAAACGTTGGCCCGATAAAGAAAATATTTTTCTAAACCTACGTCACACCAGATCGCATCTCACGATCTCCAAATAATCATTAACTAACGGTCACTAAACACGACACATTATGTACTTACAATTAATTATGGTTTTTAGTTGAGATAAAAAAGTCAATGGCACGAGCGGGATTCGAACCCACGATTTTCGGCTAGATACGCCGCTGCTCTACCACCTGAGCTATCGTGACCTCTATCCACTCGGACATTAACTTCCCATCTCATTTGTCGTCGAGAATCCAATCCGATTACACGACATTTGAAAAATGGTAAAAAGGAGGGAAAATTCAAAAGGTGGGGTTGAGATCGGAAGTTCAACTAAATCCTTAATTAATTGTACGATATTAATTGGTCAAGCGGACCCCGAAATTAGTGAATTTAATTATGTACATATATGCATACTTAAAACGTTTTCCGACAATTTTTATGTAAATAATAAACTAAATGAGGGAAACAACCCGATTTTTGTATTGTATTAGCATTATATATTTCTATATATCATATAGCATATTTATCAGTTTTTCCCTTTTACTTCACTCAATCTGTACTACGCTTCGTGTTCGACGCTATGTCAGTCACAACCCTATAGAATATTTCTAGGTTTCCTTGTCTATCACAAACCTCTAGTTTTCTGCTGGTAAACTTTGGAACATTTTTTTTCAGCGACTCTCTGTTGGTTTCGTACTTTGCACAGTGGGATAGAACAAGTTCCTTATCCTGGTTCGCGTCGTACCTTCCTCAGATTACAGAGGTTGACAGGCGGAATATTTACATGTATGACCTTCGTAAAACATTGTATTATGAAATTTGCGTAAGCACTCTTTCCAATTTCTTATTTCCATGACAAGACCGATGTGAAAAAGTGCATGAACGTGAAATCGGCTCTTTCTGCGTCGAAGATTCGGATATGTATGGAAATGGATCCGTTGACCGTAAGACGGTGTATCCGGAATGTACGTGGTTGAATGATACAAATATCTTAGAAATCCCAACTCATCGTTTGTCCTCGCTCTTTCTTAGGGCGCTGACACACGGAGCGGTTTTGACCGAAGCGTTTACCGCTTCGGTTTTGCTAGGTTGTGACACACGCAGCGGTATGATGTGCGTTTTGGCCGAAGCGGTTTTGTTTTCTCTCAGTTATTTAAATGTATCCTATAGCAGTGCATATAAGCATTGAACGTCGCAAGGTTTTGCAGTTTGTTTAACAAGTCCTGTTTAATAAATATATTGTTCTGTAACAGTATGTAACTTCGTGTATTAGTTACAGCCTTACAGACCATTCCCCCATGCAGTACTTTTTTTTTCTTTGATGAACATTCCATGGAACTGGCTACAAAGTGAAATCTCACAGTTATCTACACACTACGTCTCGTTCGGTTTTCTTTTCTCTATGAAGTTTTGAAAAATAGTCGCTAGTCGGGTAGCCGAATAAGCGTGTCAGACTCTCGGCTTAGATCCTGCAGTTGTAGGTTCGATTCCCGTTTCGCTCCCCCCAACAAAAAAAATCAATCCTCTCTGATCAATAAAAGTAAAGTAATTCCTGTTCAGAGTCAAGGAAGTTTTAAACTACTTTTCATTTTTCATACTATAATTTAAAAGGCACAGAGCTGGGATTTGAACGAGGTCCCCTTCCTCCTCCAGATAATATTCAAAACAAAATCTTTATTAAACTAGTTACTACCATGTATCACCGACAGTCATACGCATACTTTGTACCAGTAAAGCTGTAGAAATCATTTAATTATAAGGTGATGTACTTTCAAGTAGTTGTAAAGTTAAAAGAGGCCCTGGAGGAAGGTGAGTTCGTTTTAAAAACGGTTGTGTTACTGTACAGCACCGTACAATCTGTAAATACTTAGATTTCCCCCCCCATTTTTAGTGGTGGTTAAGTATCAATATGTAAAGCTTAGGCGTCAGGAAGTTGAGAATTAGCTAAAATTCTATTATTTATTAATCTTATTGAACTGGCATTGGCCCATTCCCCATGGAGTTCCCATGGATGAAGAGATACTTCTGGTGTCTGTTGTACTATCGTTGGAAGAAGAGAATGGAGAAAAAACACAGGAGAATGTGGGTTCATCCAATTGTCGAGAAGAGAAGCGAAAGAGGGCATTTTAAGAATTTGTTTTCAGAGATGAGGAAACACCCTGAAGAATGTTTTAACATTACCAGGTTGTAAATGGGCAGTTTTGACGAGTTACATAGTAAAATAAAATGCCGCATTACAAATTTTTTTCTCCACGTCTATTTTTTGCATCATAAAAGTAAATTAGAAGACTGACAAACGAACAACCCCTCAAGAAAGTGGGGAACAAACAAGAAAAACAGCTCAAATAAACGCCACGTGTGTCAGGGCTGATGCAATACTTGGGTACCACTCACCGCCTGGCGTTTTCAAAACCGACGCGTTGGGTCGTCTCCGCCACCGACCGACTCGGTTTGAAAACCGACAGGCGGTTACGACCGCTACGTCTGTCAGGTTAATGCAACAGCAATGAACGACTCACCGCCTCGATTTTTCTCGCGATAAACGCTTCGGTCAAAACCGCTCCGTGTGTCATCGCCCTTACACATGATATATGACAAATTAACCCGAGAAATTCTTACGTTTCTAGGTAAATTTTAATATTTATCAATTTGCAAAAGATATCGCGCTGGTATTGAACAGATTACTAAAAAAATCATTGCGCAACTGCTTTAATTCATGATGGCATGAATCTAAACATCTCTCGATTTCAAGTTGACATCACAACACTGTAAAATTATGTACAGCCGCTATTAGATAATTACTTCGAAAATACAAATCAAACAATAAGGTGAATTGGCCGAAGGGAAACGATGATCTCGTCCGTGCGGACTCCATGAGCGCATTGTCGGCTATTTGTGACACATTTTCGATGGACTCTCTTCGTGCTCTTGCTATTGATATATGCTGAGGTGGAGCGCTTAGGAAAAACTTTGGTTTCCGTGTGAGTTTAGCTGGGTGGGCTGGAGGGCAACGAACGTGCAGAGGGGTCGGTGAATACTGGGACGTCTCGCCCTCCAGACTGAGCTACCGCAATCCAGCCTGGTGACGATGTAACAGCAGTAAAGCCTGATTTACCCGTTGCCATGGCATGCCAATTGAAGTACTTACAAAGCAATGGCAATATCTGTTTACACATTGCTCGCAACTAGCATGCAACTGCAGCTACACTTTTTGACTAATGACAGCTAATAGTTATATTCGTTTATATTGTGAGGTAATAATTAAATGAGCTGATAGCTGTTCTCTTATCCGATGACGGTTTGCCTTTTATCACAAAAATGTTGTGTGCGCAATAATAAGTGCTTTAAATATCTATCTAAATCTATAGTTGTGTGAGACGACCTTTTACATGGACTTGCTACGCGGATAAACTTGGTCGTTTCTTCAGTTGTCATTTTTACGATTCTCTTTATGGATTTTTTTTTCAGCCATAATTTAAAAAACTGTAACAGGAACAGCACTTAACTTTACAGAACAAACAACAGACGAGTTGTTATTCAATTAGGCAATCATCAAACTTCAACAGGACTGGATTTTGCGTTTACACAGTGCAAACAGCAAGATGCCAGTTGAAAAAAGTGTTGAGGGAGTGTTAGCAAATCAAACAGTTTTGTTTGACTGGCCAGCGTGCCAGTCATTGGCATTACCAGTGAATCAAAAATATTTTATTTACTGGCACTCCCTCACCTCTTTTTCTAGATCAACTGGCACCGTATAGATCAGACTTAAGGAATGCTGGGAGAGCGTTGGCAGCGTCAGTAGTATGAGTCGTCCGAGAAACACCTGCGAGTTGAAAGCGCTGCTGAACGATGGCCCCCTGAAAGTCTGAACGAAAGAAATGCATCGTGTTAACTCGATTAAGGATTGGCCATATCTATCTGTTAGCCGGACACCTGATTTTGGGTCAAAACCCGCGCAGGTTTCTCGTTTGTAGAGAAAGGTTGCTCAGTGTATCCCATATGATCGAAAAGTGCCATGCCTTAGCCCCTCTAAGGGGATGATGTGAGGGGAGTGGAAGAAGGAAAAAAGCATGCAATTATAAACAAGTATTAAGTAATTAAAACAAATTTTTACACAGGTCTAGATATTTTTAAAAATAAAATATTAATTACTTATACATTTAATCTAAGGTCTTGATTTAAAGGGAAAAGCAAGTGTAACGAACGGAATTCGAACCCACGACCTTCAGGTTAATACGCCGCTGCTCTAACCAACTTCGCTATCGATACTTGGATCTGCCCTAGGTCGTGACAATTGCTTTTTCCTCTCCACCAAAGCCTTAGATTGATTAAATTATAACTGTTAAACGCAAGTGGTTTAATAAAATTTTAAATGAGAGAGGTAATTAGGAAACAATGGTTGACTTGATCATTTTCGAAAGAAAAGCTGCACAAGTGTTGAAAATTACACACCCCTCACAAATTGGGGTCGATAATAGAGGGTTAGTAGCACCCAATAAATTTTTCCCTGTGCCTTCTTTCTACCCTGTAAGGCTTCAATAATTCGCTACTGATTAGGCCCAGAGGATGCGACGTAAAATGGTTTACGGGCGTAATCAATCGGCGATACCGGTCGTCCCGAGAGGAAAATTCGCCATTTCCAGTTATTTAACCGTCAGTTTAGATTTTCACCTGCACAAGCTATCACAATGCTCGATGAAATTTATTTTCCACGCCCTTCCAGCTCCAACTTTTAATAAAAACTTCAATTTCGATAGTAGCTAGAGAAATAGCATGTGGCTGAGAGAGAGAATGAATGAGAGAGCGAGAGAAAGTGAGTGACAGAAAGAATGATTAGTGCGACACAGGGAGAGTGAGTAAATGAAAGAGCGAGAGAAACTGAATGAGTGGTTGAGAGAAAGTGAGTGAGTGAGGGAATGAATGAGAGAGTGAGAGAAAGTGAGTGAGTAAGTGAATAGTTAGTGCTAGACAAAGAGAGTGAGTAAATGAAAGAGCAAGAGAAACTGAATGAGTGGTTGAGAGAAAGTGAGTGAGTGAGGGAATGAATGAGAGAGTGAGAGAAAGTGAGTGATTGAGTGAATGATTAGTTCGAGACAGAGAGAGTGCGTGGATGAAAGAGCGAGAGAAAATGAGTGAGTGGATGAGAGAGTGTGTGAGTGAGGGAGTGAATGATTAGTGAGAGTCAGTGAATGAATGAATTAGATAATTAATTATTGATTATATTAAATAACAAATGTTCGCTTATAAAGTTATTGTTGTCGTCGTCATATCAGAGTGGAAAATCCCATTTATCGTAAAAATCAATCAGCAAAAGCTGTTTCATTTGGCCTGGGGCTTAACAATCCGTTGCCTGATGTATTAACATCTCCCTCGGATCGAGAATGTAATTGTACTTCACACAAGTCACTTTTAAAAGAGAGAAAATCCACTTGGAGATGATTGGATTTGGGATTTATGCCGTCGTTTTTAACGTCTGTTTCGTTTATAGCATTATTGGAATGAGAAAAAAACCTCTTCAGGCTTTTTCACATTTAAAATTCTTTTAGAGCTGGTATGTACAATGACGTCAACATCATTCACTGCAAATTATTACATATTACGTGTGATGATTAGTGACCGTTAATCGATAATTATTCAGAAATCGTGAGATGCGGTCTGGTGTGATGTAGGTTTCAGAAAAACATTTTCTTTATCGTGCCAACGTTTCGATCTTTATTGAGGTCATCTTCAGGGCCTGAGATTTACAAACATTGTTTAAATTTAACAAAAACATGTAGGATGAGGAAAAAAGTGAATTTATACAATGCAAATAATTATTTTTTTTATATTCAATTAAAGTATTTCTACTGACTCAAAAGTGTTTGTCTTCTGTGTAATTGAGCCAGTCTTGCGTGTCGTGTTGAGAGTGCCCACAGAAGACAAACACTTTGAGCCCTGAAGATGATCTCAATAAAAATCGAAACGTTGGCACGATAAAGGAAATGTTTTTCTGAAACCTTCATCACACCAGATCGCATCTCACGATTTCTGAATAATTACATATTATGTTAGAAAAAAAAAGATTTTTTAACATCCGTCTGACATGAAAAATTCCATAACATATTAACATTTCTGTCACTTTCAATTTGAAAGAGATATTCAGTCCAACAATCAATATCATGGACAAAAACACATTTTTCTGCTCTTTAAACCGATTATCTTCCTAATTGGATCAATTCAATTCGGTCAGATATATTTTTTTATCAACTAAAACACCATTTTATAAACAACAATTTAGATTCAAATCATTCACTTTTTTCCACTTTTTCAATCCATTCATAATTGAAGGTTACAATGTTTTCAATAATGAATTTGTTGACAGTTTTTATTTAGTTATTGCAGGTAGTTTTGATTAATTATAAAAGTCCAAAAAAAAGCTTAACTCAAATAGGTAAATGGATAAGTCATATAAATTTAATCAAAAAATGTTATAATTACAATAGGTACATGAGGTACATGCTGATATATGATCTTGCGGATACTCTGGCCAATGTCTCTGCCTTTTCATTACACGAACTTCCTTTATGTCTTAGTACCAGACTTCAAGAACAAGCGAGGTCGTGGATAATATTGAAACGAAAGAGTTGTTACTCCATTTTTCCATGTCAGAAGTTGTGTCAGTCTGTAGTCCATTCGCAGGTGACTCGTCTGTAAGCAACATGAGAAGGTGGACCACAGTCTGAGCCGATGCCCGACTGCAAAAACAAGCAGGGGGGTGAATGGAGTATTTATTGCCCTATATCTGGCCTTGTAGGTATGATCCAAGACGATAAAGTTGGCTGTTTATTCCTCCTCATTGCGCAACCTACAAAGGGGTTCATCATTGAATATACCCGTGCTAGGTAGGTGTTTTCTCAGAAGCCAGTGACCGGTAGTCCTATCACTCCTCTCCGTTTAGACCTGACTATAGCACTGAGTTTGCCAGTCTTGGTGAGGGTTGTCTTAGCATAAGCTTACTGTGTTTAGCACCTCCAGATCCACTTCTCCTTTTGTCTTTGTCCATCCATTCAGTGATGGAGGAATCTGTGTTTGTTTTTATTATCCCCTGAATAGGTTCAGGACATATATCTGCTCTTGCAGATCCTCCTATGGCCAGTGTGTGTGCCTTTACTTTACCCAAAATTTCTTTGTGTCCCGGCAACCAACATTTCAGGTTGTTGTGTTTCCCCAAGTTTAGGAGATTTTGGATGCATTCGGTGATTAATTTTATTGTAATTGTTTTAATGCTAATACTTTAATGGCTACCGATCTAACTCTCCAGATTCACCTTTTAAATCTGTAGTCCGACATTCTGCGGCGTTCTCGCCGTTTTCAAAAGGTTTCATCGTTCCACGATCCCACTTCCAGCTTGGAGCATTACTCTAGCTCTTATTTACTTATCAGTTAAGAGAAATTACAATCTCTGCGAGTAAGGCAGCCAAAATTTGTAGTAAAATTGTGATACGCTATGAATGAAATTTTGCCGTGATTTTTCCGCCGAAAACAATGTTTATATATAATAATCAGTCGTGCATCTGCAAAAAAAATAAACAAAACGGATATAGTACCTTAAATTTAAGAACTCATTTTTGTTATATTTTTTAAATGCCTTAGTGAAAATCCAGCTTGCTATACAAGGTTCGAATTAACTACATACAACGGGTTGTTATAAATTTTCCCCGAGGAGAAAATACATGAGTGAAATTTATTGGTGATGTAGGTTGAACGGTTTTATCAGGTGATTTTGTACTCATTGCGCTTAATGGAGCAGCAAACAAGTAATTGCCGTTTTTAGCCTTCTTTTTCTGCCATAAAAGTCTTTCTTCGATCTCGCCCCTTTCAGACAATCGGGCCTGAAATTTTTCCCACCATTGACGCAAATCGACTTTTGATAAAATGCTATCTATGTATGAGTTTTGCGGGTTTCAGCCTCTGATCAATTCTATAGGACCAACGAAACACCGTTGTACGAATAATACGCGAATGTTCTTTATGTGTCGGTCGATTTTGACTTGTTTTAAAAATTTTTCAAAATTTAGTTCTGGAATCAACATTTGCATTACATTCACTAATTTCGTGGTCCGCTTGACCAATTAATTTATTACAATTAATTAAGGTTTTTAGTTGAGATTAGAAAGTCAATGGCACGAGCGGGATTCGAACCCACGATCCTCGGCTAGATATTGAAAAATGGCAAAAAGGAGGGAAAATTCAAAAGGTGTGGTTGAGATGGGAAGTTGGTGTCCGAGTGGATCGAGGTCACGATAGCTCAAGTGGTCGAGCAGCGGCGTATCTAGCCGAGGATCGTGGGTTCGAATCCCGCTCGTGCCACTGACTTTTTTATCTCAACTAAAAACCTTAATTAATTGTAATTTGCATTACATTTTTTAATTTGTAATGTCTCTCTTACAGTCGTAGCGACATGAGATCTTTATAACCTCTCAGGCTTTGATATAAGTTCAAATGGTTTAAGGAAATTCTTCTATTTGTTTTGATAATTGATTTAATAGTCATTAAAGGAAAATAACATGAAAATTAGTCTGTAAATGGATCAACAACCTCCAAAACCTGGAGGAACACAACAATCTTGGTACGAAGACACGAATAAATTTTTGGTAACGAAAAGTCAAACACACTGGCCAGAGGAGAATAAGCCCAAAGCCATGGACACCTATTCTTGGGATGATACAAAGAAATATAAATATATCACAAAATGGATAAAAAACAAGACAAAAGAAGAAGTACACAAATTCTAGAGGTACTAGACACAGCTAGCCTCACCACCTACAGTAAGAGAGAGCTAAACTAAGAATGAGCATCGATAAAAAAACATCGATGGTCACTATCGATTCAAAATCGGTACCTCGCCATCGATGGTTGTACAACCATCGATTCTACAGCCTACAGTAGGGATGAACATCGATGGTGACTATCGATTAAATATCGGAACGTCATCATAGATGGTGGTACAACCATCGACTCCACAGACCACATATTGATCGTTTTTTGTGTACTTATTACACCAACTGCAAATTATTTTCATAAGCAGAAATGATTTTTGTGTGCCACTTTAGAAACACAAGTTAACTTTTCAATCTTCGCCATTTCTGAACCTTTGTTAGGAACTTGATTAGTACAAACCATGGTTTATTATTTTAATAATATTTATTAGGAATTTTATTTGCCTCTGGTTCCATTTATAGTTATATACAGATCTCTCGGTCTCTTTTGAATAAAAAACGTCTTTTGTTAAAATATTTTGTGCCTGTGAATTCTATTCAGGGCAAACAAACAGGGAGGGTTTTTCTTCGCCCATCGTTACTTTGGAAAACATTCATAATCCACCCAAACCCAATTTCTGTCCCTTGCTAAAAAAAACTAGGTAAAGTTGTAACATAAATCAACGTAACTAAAATCAACCATATCGTTAATTTATTAAAATTAATTTTTCCAAATTTTACAGTGAAACACTACCTCTTCTCCGAAACGTAATTAAAAAAACATAGCTTGCCCTTTAAGCGATTTCTGGTTTTCTAAATAATCTACCCAGCTGTGGAAAATAATCGTTCAGAGAGAGCAGATGTGCCAAGTAAGGCAACAAATTGAACAACACCTGACATGATCGGATAGGTCACTTTCATATCAGAAGAATATGCGTCCTTTTCACAAATGCGGAACGTAGGAAAAACATAAAAAGCAAAGTTTAACGGTCAAAAACATCGACACAGTATCATCGATGTTGAAAACATCGAACAAGGAGTGCCTACCACCGATGTTTTCTAAACATCGACCATCGATGTTCATCCCTATGCTAAAGGAAGAAGAGTGATAGGACTGCCTGGTATTTGAGAAAACATGTAATAACATGGATATATGCAATGATGATGATGATGAGGAGGAGGATCTGCAGTATAGGCACCTATTAAACAAATAGAATTAGAATTTGATAATAAAAACAAACATACATTCCTCCATCTCAAAATTGATCCAAAAAGACAAAAAGAGAAGTTAGTAAACTCTAAGGGTGCTAGACAGGGCAAACTTTGTAATCATGGTATGTGGTATCTTTTATTCGGACACTGCCGAATGGGACAATAATAAAAAATAATATTCAGCAGATCCTTGCTGCGCAGTGGAAATAATACAAATAAAACAAAATCCGAATTACAACAAAAATTATATTCCTTTTTAAAAAATAAACAAACTCAAATCTTCGAAACAAAATAAAAAAAAATCTCAATCAAAATAATCATACAAAAAAGAATTAAAATATTTTCTTTTGCCAACCTGTTAACATTAGTTTATATGAAGTAGACTCTACGACTGCCTTCAAGCTACTGCACGTTATGGCGAAAGCAGCGCTAGTTTTTCTAACTATTTGTTTGGCAAATGAACTATTTATACTTTTATATAATACAAATCGAAATAACAAAATTTTCTTGACTGAACAATTTAAACAAATAGAAAATAAGATTTTTTTCTAAATAAATTATTGTTTGTTTGAAAATTAAATAAGGTTTACTTCTTTGTTAATAATAATAATTTAACTTGAAAATTACAACATAACAAAAAGATAAACAAAAAGTCAATTAAATAAAAATTGTCGTGATTTTCATGACAACTTATGTTAATACAGTCCACACCTGACAAATTTACTGCTACAGTTAGAGAAGGCTAAACTCATGAAGAGTGATGGGACTACCGGCAGTACCATCTGAGAAAACATCTTTATAGTAATAGATATAATATGGTCACCCATATAATTTTTGAACGCGAACCGCTGTTTGGAGACAAAGGGACAAGGGATACAAAGAAAACACAGAAAATTGTAGCAATGAGAGTTGACCTAGTACTCCTTAGGAGAAGGATCGATACAACTGCAATGAACAAAGGAACTAAGGAAAGTACATTATGTCAAAAACCTCACGAGTTTTGGTAACATAAAACCCCCGCCTCATAGTATTTTCATGCAATTTTTAACTTGATTTCATTTTTTGACAATTGAAGATGAAAGGCTGAAAGAGTAAATGTACTTTTGGAATCTTTTATTACGAATCCCACATTCTATGTGTGATGCGACTGTGCACAATCAGTAAGGCACGGCGTGGCCGGTATGTATGACGCTATGTAGGGCCCCTTTGGTAGCATAGTGAAATGAATAAATCAGCGCACATTGAGGCGCGACGCGGCACAGTACGGCAGAGAGGCGCGTGTCGATGGGGCAGTGGTAAAGGTTTCGCGCCCCGTGTTGTGCTTTGCATCATGGAATAGCATTCTTTATTAACCTACAGATTCTGTTTCATATGTTTTCATGGATGTTATTTTAAAATACGAATTTGGTATTCATGATATTGAAAATTTTAAATATTTACGATCCTTTATATACAGCGAGGGAAGTTGGAGTAGTAAAAAAGGAGTATGCAATGAGGCTCAGTCCTACGGATGAGCATTGATAGAAAAACAACGATAGTCACCATCGACGGTGGTACAACGATCATCCACACACATCGATGGTTTTTAGAATAATTTTCTTGTGCCACTTTAGATACACAACCTAATTTTTAAAAATTCTTCTGATCCAATATTAGAAACTTGATCAAAAATCATGATTCATTGTTTTAATTCCAACAATCAGAAATTAATTATTTGGATTCTGATTCTGTTAATAGTTATATAAATATAGATATCTCGGTTTGAAAATATATTTTAAAATATGGTTTCTTTTGAATAAAAGACTATTTTAATGTTAACCCATTCTTGGCCACCAGGGCAACACCAAATTTAACAAATTTGCGATGGCTTAGATAATCAAATGAGTTTAGGGCGAGTGCAGTTTTTGTTTTTCTTTTTTCTTCCCCTGTATTGGCAACACTAATTTTTTTGGCTCCAATCTAAAATCTTCATCTTGGAATCTACAACATGGCCCTTCACCCCACCACTCAGAGTTTAGCCCGATCTAATGTTCTTGTAAATTTTCTACCATGGGGAAGTAGAGAATAATCGTAATACTGCGCTTTGAGCTAATTGGGTTTTATATTATTTAGATTCTGAGCCATATAGGCTAACAGATAAGAGAGAGTTTATGATGCTGAGGTATAAGAGTCTTTTTATGCTTAACCCTTTCTTTCCCAACATTACCTCAAGTAACACCAAATTTAGCAAATTTGCTAAAGCATAGCTAATTCCACGAGTATAGAGCAGGAACTGTGCTTTTCAATGTTTCATTCCGTGTATTGGCAACACTGATGTTTTTGTGGCTATCTAATAATCTCCATCTTGGAACCTTCAACACGGTTTTCCACGCCACCTCTGCATCTTGTATCGATTTTTATATATCAAATACATAAAAGTTTTCATATTCACTTTATAATTTAACCCTTTCTTACTCAAAGTTTTTCAGAGCAATGCCAATTTTAGCAATTTTGTTCAAGGTTGGCGAGAAATCCCGCGAGCTTAGGGTCTATTGGCAGCACTCATTTATTTGGCGCCAATCAAAATTCAGGGGTTTCCCGTAAGCTTTGAAAGAAAATGCAAAAGTTCATCTTGCTCTAAGACAACATTAGGTCACAAAAGTTTAACAAAAATAGAGATCGATGATCAAGTAGTATGTTGAGCTCATGTATTGTCTTGTTCTGCTCAGTAGGTGTTAAGGATGGACACTCCAGATTAGCCTTGAATCTAGATGCCATCCTAAGTCCTCCATCTTGAGATAATATTTTACCGTTACTTTCAGACTGTTTATCGCCTTTCGGTAAGTAAATGTTACCAGTTTGTTGGTTTCATTTTTCTTCTCCAGGGCGAGAACCGTTCACTTGTGGCGATCGACTTTTGCAACTCTTCTTGCCCATTTTGTGCGGATACCCCTACAAATGTCAGTGTCGTCAGCAAATTGGGCCGGTATAACGTTGTCTGACATTGGGATATCACTGGCACAGTTGTGATATAGAAATGGCCCAATGACGTTCCCTTGGGGCACTCCTGATTTTATTAGCTTTGACGTCATCAAGCAATGGTGCACTACATGTTCTTTCTTCCTTAAAGTTATTTTCTTATTTATTTAACATTGCAGACAAATTTTCTTAAAATGAAAAGTTTTTAATCGCTAGTAATGAAAAAATACAATAACCAGATAAACCTGTTACCAAGAAACTTAGCTCTTGTTAATATTAAAGCTCCACATAAGCACTAATTATTTAATTAGTTTAATAAAATAATAATAATAATGTATCTCAACTTGCTGTTTTATTAAGGCTTTCACTGACAGAAAATTTAAATTTTAATCGCAGCTTTAATAGCTTAGTTTTCTACAACTTGACGGACATGTTCCCCGGGTCCTTTGAATAATGAATAGGGCTTAGGTGAAAGAGAGTAGAAATAGTCATTTGCATATATACCCTTGAACGTGATTCCACTCCCGTAAAAGGAAAACAACTTTTGTATCTATAAATCGAAAAGGGGGGAATCTCAACAATCGAACAGTACTAAATAGTCGACGATAATGTTAGTTCATCCGAATAGTTTGAAGTTTAACGCTGAAAAACATTTTCGCCCGGTTATTAAATGAAATATTCATACAACAAACAATACAAAAGCTTTCAACCTGTCTCACATTTCCCTGAACGCAGAAACTTAATGCACCCAGGGGGCTGGTAAATCTAAAAGAAAAAAAGTCCAGTGCGATATTTATGAGATTTATATTTATTTATTTTTTTCTCATAAGATATTCATTATATTTTGTAAGCAAAAACATTTTCTGATTGTGTGGATTTTATCGTACATATTTACTACTGTGTCTTGAGGGGAATTAGCAACCAATTTTGTTCTCCCAACATCGACAAGATGAGCATGACAGATATCCTCAATTGTCAAGTGTCAAGGATCCTTTGCGATTTTTTCCTGTTGTTTCTGCCGGTGTAGCACTGATTTATTTGGCGTCAATTTAAACTATCGCTAAAGTCACAAATTTTCCCGGTAAGCTTTCAATCAAATGGTAATGTTTTTAATACTACAAGACATTAGGTCATAAAACGTATATTATTTTTTTCTGCGAGTTTTATTCATAATACCTACCTTTTTTCCTTATGAAATATCGACAGCCACCATCGATGGTCAAAATACATTGAGACAGTAGCATCGACGTGTGGATGATTTTTAATTAGAAATTGGTAAAATTACGGGTGCTTTGGCGTTTATTGGCCTGATTGAGTTGAATTTGAAAGAATCATGTTTTGAAGCAATTAATTGGAAACAGGTCAAGTTTTTCGAAACCAAATGTTTTTCAAATTTTCAGATCAAATCGTTTAAATTTTTTAGGACTTCTTTTCATTCATAAATACGTTTCACTTCTGGTGCTCATACAATTCTAACTTTTTATTCCGGGTGATCCTTCTCGAGTTTTATCTCAAAGGGCTGCGAAAACGTGGAGCGGCTATGGATGAGGATTTATGTTGAAAAAATAAAAACGAAGTTTACCACTCTCCCTTGTTCATCAAATTACGAGGAAAACAGGACTCAATTCGGATCCTCAGGTGGAATTGAAATTTAAAACTTTCTCTATTAAACCCCGCGACTCGCGAAGAACGGCTTGATGGAATTTTGTTAACGGCGAAGCGAAGTCATTGCCCCAACTTGGTGCGTAAGGTGGAAAATGAGCAAAGCTAAATATAACGTAGGGCAAACATGCATGTTTGCTTAGACGATCATTCGAATAAAAATTGCTTGAAAGGTTCAAATTCAAATAGTCGGATGAAAATCTAACATTTATCTTATACACACATACTTAATACTTTCGTTCTATCCTCTTGTTGAAGCAATATTTGCTGTTGGTAAAAGTTGGTAAAAAGTGAAGAGATTACGTTTCTCTATATGTGTTTCTATTCAAACACGCACGCACGCACGCACACACGCGCGCACACACACACACACACACACACACACACACACACACACACACACACACAGTACAGAGATGGAAGATTGTGTACTGGATAAGCCTAAACGATTTCACACCCAGCAATCAATGTGTACTTGGATGAACCATTCCTTCTGGAGATTTACACTGAAAGCGACAAAGATGGAGAACTTCTTGGCTGAGTATCTGTTGTCTTCAGACGGAACTGCAGATTCTCGAACAGGGCTGATGGTTTAACCAACAGGGCGAGCAACTGGTTATAGGGGTTAAGCTCTACAGTGGGTCGATAATCAGTAGTGCTGACAGTACAATCACCATTGACTTGTCGCTGAAAGCCAAAATAATCTCTCATTAATTAATAAAAGAAAGAAGATACTTTAATAGGACAAAATAAGGTTGCGCCATCTCGTTCTCATGGGTCAAGGCGCACGTGAAGACAGCGAGAAAATTTGGGAAAAGGTCGCCTCCCAAAACAAGGACTTGGCGCTGTTAAGAAATGACTGAATCAATGTTGCTGATTGGTCATCGGGTTATGGACCTGAAATTATGATCTATCACTGTATATTGGTAATTTATTTTCGGGTTGTGAACCTGGTTGGTGGGTGTGCTGGCCACTCCAAACATGGACTTGAACCCCGTTCCAAGTAGTTACCAACGATCCTACCTGTTTGGGCCTTGTATTGTCATGCATAAAAATAAAACCGTTGCCAATTACGGGCATGTAAGAAACAACATCTTCTGATAACATATCTTCAATATATCGCGCAGCCAGTATGGAACTCTCGATGAAGATCAAATTTGTGTGACCTTCATTAGAAATGCCTGTCCAAGCCATGAAACCACCATCCCCATAGTTTCTCCGGAGTTAAAATATTGCTGGGATATATTGCTGTCCTTCTCTTCTCCAAATTACTGCGCTGGAGGCTATTAAATTTAATGGTTCTTGATTTCGGCAATGGAATACTTTAGCTACTCAATATGGTTGCGATTTTTCTTTTTGTTTAGAAAACCTCCCGATTTGGCCCAATTATACCTTGAAACTTTTGTGCAGACTACGTAATCAACCTGGTGTGAGTTGTGAGCATCGAGCTCAGGTCTCCAACAGGTATTTTCTCTTTAAGGCCCTAGACCACTCTAAGGAAACTTTTAACCTAAATGTTCAAGCTAGTGGGTCTGTAAAACTTCCGACTCTTCGATGGCTTCTTAAACTCAGATGCGAGCAAGTGTTCCTCAATTCTGTGCCATGGAAGGAAGACGACGGAAATTTCTTGTGCACGCTCTGATAACCTAAGAGTTAGGGAAGATATCTTGTTACGGTCGAAACTTCGGCCGACAACAGTTGGTCCCGTCGCTCAGTGGAGAAGGGGGTGGGTGAAGGAGAGAGGTAGGGAATTGTTGAGCGCCACGGTATTTTTGGGAAGGGTAAATACCGAAACCCNTCTCATAAGCCTATCCTAGGCCGTCTTAATTTTGATTAACCCACCGCCAATTTTAATTTAGGTGGCATTACAATTCAGGAGGCATCCCTGGCCAAACAACAACGATACACTTATACTATGTTACGTTTTACGAACGTAACATTTTCCCTTTTACCTCCGGGAAGAAAACCTCTGGTTTTCTGGGATGGAATTTTGGTCGCAGAGAAAAGATAATATTCAAGGTGGTGGTTGTGGTTTCAATTCCTCGACGTGCCAGTGCCCCAAGTTTCTTCCATCCATTCCTTCCAGTTGAGCAACAAGGCTAGATATCATTCGCATGATCTTACATTTGGTGAATTTGGGTGTCAGCTTACTGGAGAAGTTCTTACTCGCGTCTGACAGAACATGTTCCTTCTTCCATACAATGTCTCCTTGCTGAAATTTGGGTGGGCGTCTTCTCAGATTATAATTCCTCGAAGATCTCTCGTATGCCCTAGCCAATCGATCCTTGACGGTCTAGACGAGATCCTCGATTTGCCTCCGGAATGTGGTCTTCGGAACCTAGAGTAGGATAATCCTTTCCATTTCTTTTCAGCTCTCTGCCGAAGTTCAGGTATGCCGGTGTATAACCAGTTGCCTCGTGTACGGTCGTTTGTAGTGCGAAACCAAGCTTAGGTAGTTCTTTATCCCAGCTGCGATGGTTATCTTTCACGTAGGAGGCCATCATTGTCTTAATGACGCGATTCACTCTCTTCGTGGGATTGGCCTGAGGATGATAGGCGGCGGTATACCAAATAGTAACCCCATAGCTGTTTAACATATCTTTAAACTCCCGGCTGGCAAACTGACTTCCGTTGTCACAAATAAGTTTCTGTGGTGCTCCAAATCTGAGAATAACATTTTCCTCAATGAGCTTAGTCACGGTCTTTGCGCTAGCCTGGCGAAGTGGCATGAGGACGCTATATTTCAGTCGGCGCCTTTGGTCTGGTGGTTACGATCGCCGACTTGGGTCTCGAAAGTTGCGGGTTCAATTCCAAACTCCGTTAGTTGTTTTTTTCCCTTTTTGATTTCATTTTTTTCTCTTCTTCCTTCCTTTACCTCTATTTCTTTTCTTCTGTTAGGGTTTCGGTATTTACCCTTCCCAAAAATACCGTGGCGCTCAACAATTCCCTACCTCTCTCCTTCACCCACCCCCTTCTCCATTGAGCGACGGGACCAACTGTTGTCGGCCGAAGTTTCGACCGTAACAATCTTTCATTTTGTTGCCCAGTATCCCATACTGTCTGAACTCCGTATCCTGTATCTAGGCTATAAATCGCTTTCCAGGTCTCAGCTGCTTGATCTGTTAAATATCGTGGATATGGAGAGGTCGAAAGGTGCATAGCACACTATGCACGCCTGGCAATATAGGTACGATTATAATACCGAGTCATAATTGTTTAACTTGTATCAAAAATCAGCTAGTTTTTATAATTTAGTTTTTACTTATAGTTTTCTATTATTATCATTATTATATTGTTTATTTTTATTTTTTATTTTTCGCTCGCCTGAAAAAGTACAGCCAACTTCCGGCAGACGGATAAGCATCCATGCTCTAAAATGCTTTTAATATTGTATATTATGTAATGCTTCTCTTTAATGTAAATAAAGCATGTTATCTATCTATCTATCTTCGCTTCTCTTCTCCAAACCCTCTCTCTGCCATCAGAAGACGTCAAACAAAACCTTGACTTAACCGAAAACAAGATTTTAGTCCAATCTTGCTCAGACCATTTGATGTGATTTCTTGCGAAACCGAGCTGTTCTGTGCTTTGTGAAAGTTGGGAGGCCTTCTCGTAGGTAATACAGTTTCTTAAAGTCTTCGTCTAACTTAACTGACATTTTTTCCTTCGGACAATTGTTCTGGGACTGTTAAACACACTGGTCAGATACACTTGATTTCTTCCATCTTCCAACAATGCTACGACTCTAGCTGAATCTGTATCATTTAAAACCACCACTCAAACAAATTTGAAACTTAAAAATTACAATTACAGGTACAATTTAAAGATTAGAAAGAAGCGTTACAGAAAAACCAACAGAGATTGACTATTCAAAAATTTATTTACAAAATCCAACTATAAACAAAAATGGGAGATTTTCATCTGTGTTTTATTTATCTCTAATCCTTTAAAACGAACCAAATATTGTTGTAACATAATCAATGTAGAATTGTCTTAGAGATAATTAAAAATATTAATGGTGACCACTTTTTTTGCCTCGCAGTGTATGTATAGTATCAAAAAAACGTAGGATTTGTTTAAAAGAAAATCATATTTGATAAGCTACTAGCATCAACGTTATGGATTATCTTGTATATTCTCCAGTAATGGAGCCTTTGAACGGCTATTTTATTCGCTATCTCTCACGTAGTCGTGATAGATATCTTGTCATTTTTATGCAAGTCTCTCCAATGGTGCAGTCTATAATAACGCATGTGAAAATTGATTGATCGTTGTGACAACAAAATTATTAACATCAGAGTAATTTATTATGGGGACAAAATCGCTCATTTTACCCAAAACTGATTTTACCTCAACTTTTGCTTTTCTCGATTATATCTAGTACGAAAATAACTTTGTTCTTACCACTGCTCGACATATCGTTTAATAAATATTAAAAATGATTACGTCACAATTATGAATATTTACGATTGAAATATCATAAACTGTTAGTAGTTAATCCTTCTTTCTATTTTTTCCCTTGTATAAATGTGTGGTATTTAGTGACCGTTAATTAATGATTATTTGGAGATCGCGAGATGAGTCGTGGTGTGACGTAGGTTGAGAAAACATTTTCTTTATCGTGCCAACGTTTCGAAGTTTGTTGAGATCATCTTCAGGGCCTGGGATTTACAAACATTGTTTAAATTTACAAATACATGTAAGATGTGAAAAAATGAGTTTATACAATGATAGAAATTTTAGATTCGGGGACCGCGGTAGCCGAGTGGTCAGCATGAGAGACTCTCACGCCGCGGTCGTGGGTTCGATTCCCACCGTCGCCTCTGGCCCTTTTTTCCCGATAACCCCCAATTTGAACACACAAGAATTCGTACTATGGCTAAATATGCAAGATCATAAGGCAAAAAAAAAAAATTTAGATTCAAAGTATTTGTACTCACTCAAAGTGTTTGTTTTCTATGTAGATGTCTCATTCTTGTGTGTAGTGTTGAGATTGCCAATGTGATATTAATGTGTTTTGTTTATATACGTTGGATTTTGAAGGGGTGAGGAAGAAAATAGGGAATTCCAGGAAGTCGGTATAGAAAGACATTTTTGTATAAGGAGTCGGCTTCTTTGAGGTCAAAGGAGACGATAATGGGAAAAAATGGCTAATGGTTTGTCGTTCAGCCTGGTTAGCCTTTCAAGGTATTATTTACGGGGATAATTAGGGAAAGGAGAGACAAATTGTTGAAGAATTAGACTATGTAAACATGTTTGATGTGTGGAATGTAATGATTGTTTTGTATGTGTGGTGACTAGTGACCGTTAATCGATAATTATTCAGAAATCTTGAGATCCAGTCTGGTGTGATGTAGGTTTCAGAAATACATTTTCTTTTTAGTGCTAACGTTTCGATCGTTATTGAGATCATCTTCAGGGCTCAAAGTGTTTATCTTCTGTGTAATTGTGGCACTCTCAACACGACACGCAAGAATGGCACACAGAACACAAACACTTTGAGCCCTGAAGATGATCTCAATAAAGATCGAAACGTTGGCACGATAAAGAAAATGTTTTTATGAAACATACATCACACCAGACCGCATCTCACTATTTCTGAATAATTATTGTTTTATATGTTATATGTTTTGTGTGTCGTGATGATGATATATGTATGTTATCGATATTGAATTTGTTTAATGATATTGGCGTAGCTGCGACTGAGTTTACATGTGTCTGTTGTGTAATTGAATCTGTGTTTATCTCTTTTGATATTAACCATTTCTAAAAAGTTATGCCTATGTTTATTCTGCTCTGTGTGTAATATTTTTGGATTGTTGAAGTCGAAATTGTGTTGGGGTCCAAATGGTGGGTAGCCAGTGCTGTACGATTTTGCTTGGGTTTTTGCAATCATATATTTGTTGCTTTACTCTCTTACCCAGATATCGGGATGTAATACCAATGTAAGTTGCCGGACAATTAAAACAATTGATTTTGTAAATTACTTCAGATTTATTTGTTACTGTGTGGGAGCTTTAATTTTGGAAAAAAAGAGTGTGAATTAAGCGTGTGAAGTGTGAAAATAGCTTTTGAAGGCTATTTTAAAGTTATTAGAAGAGAGAAACCAGTTTAATTTATGTGATAGGACGTGAACGAATATGTGAATGTGAATTTTGGTTTGTCTGTGTTTGAAAGAATTGATGTGGTGTTATTATTAATAGTGGATGGTGTTAGTGTTGAGTTGGAGTTGTTGATTATTCTGTTGATGATGTGTTTAGGGTAGTGATTGTTATGTAGGATGTGTTTGTATATCTTTACATTCTTGTGGTGAAAAGACTCATGTCTTAGGATAATTACTCTGTTACGTATCCCTTTGGCCGGTTTTTATTGTATGAAGCGGATGGTATGCTGTAAATTTGAGGTAGGGATCTGTGTTTCTTGGTTTTGCTACCAATCTGTGATTAATGTGTCATCTGGTTGTTTTATTACGACTGTACCTAAAATTCGTAATTTTCGGTTTGTAAATGTAAATTGCAGGCGTGGGTGAAAGCTGTCAAATGTGTCTAATGTAGTTTGAATTTGATCAGTGGGAACTGCTGTCAATATATCATCTACGAATTTAGTGAGGAAGGGTGATGGGAATGGAAATTGTGGTATAACCGGGTTTAATAGATGTGTCATAATTATATCAGCAAGTAACGGGCCAAGGTTGATACCCATGACCAAATAGTTGTTTGTAAAAATGATCGTTATATGTACAGTAGTAAAGCATTTTTTTCCATAGTCGGCTGGATTTCTATCACTACTTCTTTCCCCACTTCTTCAAACTCCAATGTATATAAACAAAAAATTTTAATATCTCGCCGGCACTCTCAACACGACACACAGCAAAGTCACATCTACACAGTAAACAAACACTTTGAGTGAGTGGAAATACTTTGATTGAATATTAAAAAATATTGTTTTGCATTGTATAAATTCACTTTTTTCCCACATCCTACATGTATTTGTTAAATTTAAACAGCGTTTGTAAATCCCAGGGCCTGAAGATGATCTCAATAAAGATCGAAACGTTGGCACGAAAAAGAAAATGTTAAGTAGAAATGATAAATGATGGAGTGTGGTGTTCAATCCTTTTTAAAAAGATAGTTCCTACTGACAGTAAGTTGTTTTGCAACGATCCGGATTTCGAGCCTTTTAGCTCATCATCAGGTTGAAGGACTTCTACAACCACGTCTCTCGACATGAATTGCCAATGTGAACCCGCTGATACCTCCGCCAACGCGACGTTCCAANGTGGTTGTAGAAGTCCTTCAACCTGATGATGAGCTAAAAGGCTCGAAATCCGGGTCGTTGCAAAACAACTTACTGTGAGTAGGAACTATCTTTTTAAAAAGGAAGAAAATGTTCTTCTAAAAGTACGGCACACCAGACAGCATCTCACAATCTCCAAATAATCATCTTCTTTTTATTAATTATAACAGGTTGAAATTCCATTTTTGTAAGATAAAATCTATTCATATTAACTTTACGGCCATATAGTGTAAACAAAATGAGCTGTTTTCGATAGAACACTAAACCAAGAAATGACGTCCGTAAGAGGACGAGCAAACAAACATTCTACAACGACCAGCATATGATCGACAAATTGTCCTCTGGCTATATGTTTAATAGCTGATTCTTTCATATAAATAGCAAATTGACGACCAGTTTTACTTTGAATTTGGCAACGTTTAACTATTTTAGCATAGTCTGATTCTTTTATTGGATAGCTTCTTCGACGAAAGAACCACTACAATCTTCTCTCCCATGAAAACTTCATTTTCGTAGGAGGAAGACATTCACAGCAATTGTTCATAAATCTTGTATTGTTTGAAATATTATTACATGTTTTTTTTAAATATCAATTATCAAAAAGTCATCAGGGATCGATGTTGATGTCTGGTTTTTGTATTCTTTATAAATCTGTTTGTCTGTTCTTATAGCAGTATGACCAGATGGATTATTAACATACTAGAAAAACTATAAATATTACATAGCAGATTATTTGCATACTAATGCATAACAATGTACAGAGCACGTAGATTGTTATATTTATTTGCTTTTTAACAATGACCAGAAAATATCAGAAAATCAATAGGACGTGGATATGTCATAGTAGGGAGGATTTACGTTGGTCGAATATTTTCAGGGACTCGAATTATTTTAACACTCCAGACTACAATACATTACACGACACGTTAGTTCCCAATCGTACTTTAAAAACAACGGTAAAACTGCTAAAGCCATAGTTCTTTTAAAACCCGGTAAAGACGCGTCAATAGTCACCATTGTTTGAGATTATAATAAATATAATTCTGAAAAAACGAGAATACCGATGCTACCCGACGCAAATCCAAAGTCCGATTTCGCATTAGATTGTACTACCCCCGTGCACATCTGCCCGATGACACGCAACGCTACCCTATTCTACGCTCTGCGATCACCAATGTCAAAGATTTTCGTCAGGTAGCATCGAGTACAGTCGAAGACAAAAGAACCGGACACTCATATTTGTATTCAAACTACATGTATTATTGTCGTTATATTAATTGCAACATACTTATTTTAATATAAACCAAATTAACCAATATCAAAAATGTATTAGTTTTATTTAATTTTTTTTATATAATGAATTTAACTAACAATTTATTACATGCTTTTGCTCATAAAATTTAACTAACATTTTATTTCATGCATTTGCTCACAAAAGTACAACATTTTCGTCGAGTAGCTCAGAAGAGGACACTCATATTTTTTGTAGTTTATTTCAAACTATGTATATGTAATTTTGTGGTTATATTATTTACAACATTCTTATATTAATATAAACCAAATTAAATGAGATCAACAATTCATAAGTTTTTATCAAAATTATTTAATTATGATGGTAAGGAAGAAAATTTATCAAAACAGTGGAATAACTTTATATAGTACAATTAAGTTTAACAAACAATTTATTACATGGTTGTACTCATAAAATTTAACTAACAATTTATTACATGGTTTTGCTCAAAATAATGCATTAAGAACAAAAGAAGCGTTGCACTTTTGATACTGATTTGTGATACATGCTGTGTGACTACGTGGCGTGCGCTTGACGTCGCATAGATGTGCACACCCTACCAAAACGATACAAGGCGTCGGGTAGCATCGGATAGCGTCGGGTAAGCGTGTTCCTGGCTTTAGTGTAAAATCTTGTTTGCGGGTTTTCCTCTCCCAGTTGCACAAATCTGCACCTTCATAGTCCTTCCCAAAAACACATGTTCCGCCATTTTCCCATGTAAGTTCAATTAAATAATAGAAGAAGAAGAAGAAAAATAACTTTATTCTGGGACTGGTGTCCCCTAACAATAATTTACATTAAATTTAATAAAGGAAGTTCCTTCTATGAAATTAAAAGTAAAAAAAGATAGGAATCTTGGCACAATGTATACCAGTAAGGTAGGCCAGAAGAGAAAATTACGAGAATATTAAACAAAAATAACAAATGTTAACGTGAGGTCTCTGCTTGGAGGGAGAGGAGGTGACTATACAGGTGGGATTTAAAGGAGGAAAAGGAGGCAGCGTGACGAATAGAAAGGGGAAGGGATTTCCAGAGTTTAGGAGCTCGGATCAGAAAGGATCTTTCGAAGGTATGGGTTGTATGTTGTGGAAGGATAAGGTCAATTGGGGATGAGCGGGTCTTACGAGTGAGATGTGAAGAGTTGAATTGGAGGGATTGGATGATGTAAGGAGGACGACGAGTGTGGAAGGACTGGAAAAGAAAGCAACCTAGGATAATACTGTGCACGGAAGGAGGAGAATAGACAGGAAAGTTGGCAATACAACCCCGACACCCGGGATCCCTGCGGGGTGCCGTACACAAATCTTACGCAACAATTCATAATACGCTTCAATCGCGCGTTCTCCCCCTCCGAGAGACCACCGTATGCCAAACAGCTATAATCGAAGAAGGGAAGTATAAGGGAAGATACAAGGAGTTTGCGGGTGGAGAAAGGTAAGAGAAGCCAGGACCGACGAAACAGGCTAAGTTCAATTAAATAATAATATGTATAAAGCATTATTAGAAGCCTAAATTACACTACTGTTTAAATAAAACGCTAATTATTATTGGAACTGGAATGATCCGCATTACAGTTGATTTATTATGAGCTTTAATCAAAATATTTTCACGTGAGCGATTATTATGGATATAAATTAATTTTGCTGTATTATTTTCAATGTTTTCCTCTAACGCCATGATGTATCAATCAATGTATATTTTACCAGCGTAAACCAGTTTTATATCGCAGGAATGGACGTTAAATTTTAAATGTATCCACTCTCGACAACGAGACAATTCTCGTATATTTGTACAAAGGTAAATACATGTTGATTTACATTTGCTCGACAAAATCGACCTTATGAACGGAATATATCTCTCTCCCACCTTCGAGTAAACTTCACCCAACAGAAATTTAATTTTTCCGTACCGACGTACTGAGGCTATACGAGCAATAACGAATATGGTAAAAGAATAGTAGCTGCGTGGGTAAACTTGCTTGGTCAGCTCTTGCTGGTCAAAAACAAGATTGGTAGATGGCTCCTTGATAATGTATACTGCAGAGAAAGAAAGATCCTAACCCGACTCATAATTGGCCAGATCACACAAGGACACTTACTTTTTGGTCCAAAGCCCGCAATGTGTCCGGCTTGCAGATATATACTACTCGATATTCCTCGGAGCGGAATTGAAGATCACTCCATTCTCGCTAAGTTACTTTTATTCTCCAGGCGACACACAGTCACCCCAGAGTACTCGATATCGAATAAGTAATTCATTCCTTTCACGCTAATAACTTACATTCATTCCAATGAATTATGCCTATATATTATAAGTTAAACTCAATCCATCAAACTGATCAACATAGACCTATCTGACTCGAATAAATTCGAATAATAAAACAATAAATTAATTATTAAATCAGTTTCTTTAATCAAATCGAAATTCGTTTTTTCCTAAACGATAACACACTGTTTTTGCGGGTGAACGTCAATTTCGTCTGATTTCCACGGGTAATTTCCTGTATGGAAATTAGTTTGCTGAAAGGGACCCGTCTGTCTCGTCATGGTGAAAATATGGCTCAGCCAGACAGGGAGTTGTAATACATCGAAGAGTTAATCAAACCATGCAGTGATTAATTTATTATCGTTAATTTCATCAACAACGATGGCAACCGAACATTTGAATTGTGCTTTGTAAAAGCTCTACTGTGAAATGAGTTGGGCAATTAAACGGATTACAACTTCCAGTTAGGGTTTCATGTGATATTTTGATAACTGGGATGCATATTTTAATATTAATCCAATTCATGTTTTGTATATTTCTGCCCCAACGTTCACTGGAACAAGGGTCTTTTTCGTGTTGGTCTCTTTTAGCCACATGCACCGCGACCGACATTTAATTCACACTAATAAATTACATTCACACACCAGATTTAAGTCAAATTGCTTTAAAGTACTCAATATATATACTGGTCTCTACATCCAAATTATTAAATCACATTGAGTTCATTCATACTAACCTTTTTTCTTTCTTCCTGTAGCACTCTCTCTCTCTCTCTCTTAATCGCTCGCTCACTCTCTACCACTCACCAATTTCCTATTTCTCTCTCTCTCTCTCTCTCNTCACTCACTCTCTCCCACTCACTAATTAATATGTTATAATTAATTAAGATTTTTAGTTGAGGTAAAAAAGTCAACGGCACGAGCGGGATTCGAACCCACGATCTTCGGCTAGATACGCCGCTGCTCTACCACTTGAGCTATCGTGACCTCGATCCAATCGGACACTAACTTCCCATCTCAACCCCACCTTTTGAATTTTCCCTCCTTTTATCTCAACTAAAAACCTTAATTAATTATAACATATTAATAGGTCAAGCGGACCACGAAATTAGTGAATTCACTAATTAATGTTTTCCTCTTTCTCTCTCTCTCACTAATTTACTGTTTCTCTATTACTCATTCACTCTCTCGCAATCGCTGACTCTCTCTTTCCATCTATCAATATTTCACCATTCCCCAAAATAATGTTTTATTTGTCTCCTTTGATATTCTGATGTCTTGAGTTTTATTGTTCGGGTTAGCGGAATGTTCTCAGCTCCTAAGAAAGAGCGCGGTACTGGTAAATTTCATTTTTAATCCCAAGATAAAGGAATAACGCCGGATTTTGCGTCGCAGATGGGAGAAAATTTAGTTCCTCAATAAAAATATTGCAAAAAAATTATCGCTATCGTGAAGAGCAGGTGTATTCCTCCATGAAAACGGAAATATTCAGGAGCTCGGATTTTGGAGGGTTTACCTCGCCGCCGTATCCAGGGTGGCCTGAACTCGGTCCGATTATTACTTATTCAGCCCTCTCGGGTATTCCATTAGAAACGAAAAATGCATGCGGAAGGCGACATCCAAACAACTTGACATATTGAATATTTTTTATTACATTGATGGACAAAATAAAATACAAAGGTACTAATACACTTACCTCAATTTTATACTCACAAAGGTTTATATTACAATAAATACAAAAGTACTTAGTTTTTCCTTTTTTTCACAACTGCATACAAAATGCAACAAACAACAATTATGCTATTTACAATGATTTACAAATACATGCACAATATTGCATACACATTTACAAGTGTGAAATTGATATGAACGGCCACCATCCAGTGAAAGTGCCGTAATTGGTCATTATGACGTGAAGTCAACAGCACTATCTATAGTTTCCGAAGTTACACAATCACGGTCTCGAAGCCCCCTGCGCTTCAGTCTTCTATCAGGGTTGTAAGTAGGGGGGTTGAGCTGGACTGGTTGCGAATTCATGGATTGTCATGAGAGGATAGTTTGTAGTTTAATTTATTTTACCTGGAGTGGGCCAGATTTGGGACGAAGGTATGTTGAGATCGGACGGGATAGTATGCTTAGTGACGTAGAATGCAGCATCAAATATTGTGCGAAGGATTTTACATTGTAGAGTTTGGATTTTGTTAAGATTGGAACTCATGGTGTAGGTCCAAATTGGGGCGATTAGGGCAGTGTATAATAGGTTTTCCTTAAGTAATGTGAAATTAGATCTTTTGTCCAGTAGTCTCTTCATCACTTCCCATTTAATGTTAAAGTCAATTAATTTTAATCGTGTGTGGATTCCACGTAAGTCCATGTAAAGTTCAAGATATCGTATAATTCTCTAGTTCTCGTGGTCCGCTTGACCAATTAATATCTTTCAATTAATTAAGGTTTTTAGTTGGGATAAAAAAGTCAATGTCACGAGCGGGAATCAAACCCACGATCTTCGGCTAGATACGCCGCTGCTCTACCACTTGAGCTATCGTCGATCCACTCGGACACTGACTTTTTTATCTTCACAAATGAATGAACAAATGACAAATTTTTTATCTCAACTAAAAACCTTAATTAATTCAAAGATTGGTCAAACAGAACGCGAAAACTAGTGAATTTAATAAGTAAAAATGAAGTATACCTTCACTAAAGCTCTACGTGGCTATTTCATTTGTCGCCGAGAATCAAATAGATTACACGTCATTTGAAAAATGGCAAAAAGGAGGGAAAATTCAAAAGATGGAGTTCAGATGGGAAGTTAGTGTCCGAGTGGATCGAGGTCACGATAGCTCAAGTGGTAAAGCAGCGGCGTATCAAGCCGAAGGTCATGGGTTCGAATCTGGCTCGTGACACTGACTTTTTTATCTCAACTAAAAACCTTAATTAATTGAAAGATATCGTATAATATTCGCTGAAGAAATTCGGCTGTGGGCTGCCTTATATTTATAAGATTGTAAATGGTCAGGTGGGACAGTTTTATGATTAAAAGTAAAAAAAATTAAATATGTTAAATTTACTTAAAAACATAAACATTAGCAATCATTAAGTTTTGAATGATTTATATTACTTATCAAGTTTTGGCACGGTTTATTAACAATTCGATGTAACATGATAATTACATATGCGTCATTACCTTTTTACATCAAAAGACAAACTATTTTTATATTTCATTTTGTTAGTTGAAAAGGTATAAATAATTAACCACGTACTAAGCTTGGAATCTTAGAGTAGAGAATTATTTCGAATGAAGAGGGAGATAAAGAACGATGAAAACGAGTGGGCGAGTCAGATTGAGAGTGAGGGGAAGAGATAATAACACTAATTATCATTATCACTATAAAACGACAACAAATGCATTTTTTTAAAAAGATTCATATTTTGATACAAACCTATGTACCTCTTCTTCAAATAAGGTGTTTTTGATGCCACAAAATAAAAAGCTATGCCAAAAGGCGGAAATTCAACATTCGGTTTAATTACTTGGCCGGGCCTATTGACAGAGTTTTAATTAGAAAAGCTTTCGTTGAATGAACATGCAATTTTATCTCAAGAAAAACACAAAAGCTCTTAAAATCAATCTTGTTTCTAATTTCAATCGAAAGACACATTAAAGAAAACGATCCAGTTTATATTAATGAAACGGGCACAATTTTATGGAGGAAAATTATGTGGCAATAGATTTGATTTTGCTAAAACATTATTGCAAGTACGGGGTGTATGAAAGAAAATCTTCTCTCCGACCTCACAGGACGATTCTTCTTAGTTCGCCAAGGGTCTGCTCCGACTAAAGTTTGAGAGCTGGAGTACCACAAGGCTAGGTGCTTAGACCAATATCCTTGCTACACATCAGACATCCAAACCAAACCTCCACCCATACTTCATCACAAACAATCAAAGTAAGAATCAAGCATTCGCTATCTTAAGTTGATCTAATTGGTTCGACAGGCCTGTGGCTACTCGATATTCAACACAGACCGTGTCCATACACACTTAACCATTCAGGAAAATAAATAGAATTGTCAACATTCGTACAATTAGCTGTTATTTCAACCAATACAATTTATTACAGACCTATGCATGACCATCTGCACTACGAGGTAGCAGAAGTGTTCCAAAGTCTATCCCCTGCTACATGGAAACGGACTCGAAGTGGTTTAGTGGCGATGCTCCTGGTAGGAACTTAGAGAAGAGGCTATTGTTATATTTGTGACCTCCACCCAAGCACTTAAGTATGACCTTCGTTCCAATCCCTGTCTCACGGGACCTCACCGAAGAGTTTAGCGTTGAGGACGCTCAGACTATGCTGACGGAGTCCCTCGAATGCGAAGTGGCGGATGGGAACGGATAGTGGTTGGTGGTGCCTAGATGAATGGCGTCCTTTACCGAAGGTAGTCTCCTCTAGGGGGTGGTTAGCAATTTCACTTTCAACAAAACCTCTTCCGGAGCGGATCCGGACGTTCTTACACTGGAGGAGCCCCAATACACTGGGAGATAGATTGGCCTTCTCATGCAGACCCGACCACTCAGAATGGGCAGGCGGGAGTGAGGTTCGTCTTGGCCCTCGGGGATGGGACAGCTTCTACACCAACGCTTGTGGCTGTAACACACATTCAGTCGTGAGCGGAGGTGCATCATCTCTCATCTTGAGAATCAAAACGTCCGGTAAGGCCATGAGCCAGGTACGGACGCTAAAGATCCTCATTGTCCTTTTAAAGACGACCGAGTATTTGGGACCGCATGACCTGTGGAAGCGGGAGTGCCACTGAACAATGTGCTTGGATCAATACCGTCCTGTCCTCATACACCCCAAAACAGTATTTACTTGCCTCCTTTGCAGACGAGACAGCCATGATCTGATCCCAATGCTGCAATTGCCTTGATCTTTCTCTTAAGAAGTACGCCATTGACTGCCGTTACTGCAATTCCTTTCCCTGGGTTTTCTCTGTTCCAGATTGTGTCTCCAGTGCGTTTCCGAAGATATGTGTGACTATTTCTTCCTCATTTTCTCAGATGCTAGTGACCGGAACTCCTAAAACTTCTCTGAGTTAAGCCCTCTTTACTGTAGCAGTGAGATTGCCAGTTGAGGGTTGTTTGAACATAAACTTGCTGAGTTTAGTTAAACACCTCTACAGTTTATTCACTTGTCCTTTAGTAATTTTTGGTTCCATTCTGTGATTGAGGATTGTATGTTTGCTTTTGTTATCCCAAGAATATTGTCTTAGAGATCTTTTGCCAATGTTTCTGCCTTTTCCTTATCCAAAATTCCTTTGTGTCCAAGATATCATCAGGTTGTTGTGTTTTGAAAATTATGGTTGTATTCAATGAGTGATTTTGATGTAATTTTTTAACAGGCTAATGATTTAATTACTTGGCTATCCGATCTTATGAGGATTTTTTTGTAACCTGTTTTAAGATTTTCTCCGACTCAAGTGTTGAAATACTTCGATTCGAATGGCCGAGGTGTACTTCCCTAATAAATTTACTTGGTGTCACAATGAACTAGGCATTGAAAGCAAGAACGGATCATACTAGATCCGGACTTAAAATTGAATTAAACCTAAAAGTTAAAGAGTTTGACGGTCGAACGAAAAACAAAGTTGGTACAAAGTAACTTCGTTCTACAGGTACACACGTGCTTTCAGCCCTTTACCGACAAGAACAATCAAATCAATTCGCATTTCTTTGAACTGTGCATAACAACAAGTTATGCAAACTCACTCTGCACTCTGGAGACAAAACTGGATAAATCCAAAATACGACTTTTCAAGAATGGATTTTAATGTTTGATCTTTGGTAGAAATTCAATTGTTTTGTGCTCCCATTTCATCAAATTTAATATAGATGTCCTACGGATTATTGATTTATATAATCTGAAATCTATAGACGCACATACATACGTGTACAGTGTTGAGCCATTCATTTCTTACATTCTACCGGCATTTTGTAGTTTACAATAAATTACCGGCAGGCCTCGAGAATCATCCACCGCTGATGTAGGCAGTCCGGGGTCAGACCTCGGTTTTATCCGTCAACGCGTTTAAGCAACCAACGCAAGGGGTTCGTAAATCCATTCACAAGCTGACTCACACTTAAGTACTTTCGAGGTCATTGTACACCCTTGTAAGAAAGGAGCTGACCATCTGGCTTAACAGTTTTTTTTCCTTTTCTCCTATACCCTTATCATCAAGAAACCGACATAATAGGGGACGATATGAAAAGCAGTCAGTCAACGGGAGCACTCAGTCATCGATAGGACGTTCAGGCAAAGTCAGGAGGACTCCGTTGAAGTCGAGTCGAGTGTCTCGGATGAGAGTACTCAGTCAGTCGAAGCAGTAAACACGAAGACACAGTCGAGCGAAGGACTCAGTCAAGTAGCCACACTCAGCCGGAGGTGCTGAATATTTTACAGGTTCACGCTTAGATATTCGTTCTCACTAGAGAAATAAAACTATCAGCACTATACACAATGATACAACCCTGTTTCCTCCAAGCATCAAAACAGGGCCATATTCAAAAATAAAGCTCATAAAGGGTGGCACTCCTACGGCCAGACGGAGGGTGTGTGTAGACACCCGGACGAGACACGACGTCGACCCGATACAGACGAATAGATTCAACTGTCGAAGAGCGACCCGATACAGGACTAGTCGAATGTCGAGTGTCTCGGATGCAGCGGAAACGAGAACGGACTCAGTGA
Organism: Cimex lectularius; assembly: GCF_000648675.2. Classification (NCBI taxonomy): domain Eukaryota; kingdom Metazoa; phylum Arthropoda; class Insecta; order Hemiptera; family Cimicidae; genus Cimex; species Cimex lectularius. The sequence continues at coordinate 175,102 of NW_019392809.1, forward strand.
GAGGACTCAGCCAAGCAGCCTCACTTAGCTGGTTACTCAGCGAGAAGACCATTGCGACAAGTCGAATTGACTGTCGAGGATCCAGGAAGCTGCAGAAAGAAGATCTTGGAAGTCGCTGTATGATTTTAAGCTAGTGTAAGCAAGTTAGGAGCATGTCCTCATGTCGGCTCATCTCCAGAGTTAGAGTTGTGACTTGCCTTGTTTACCTGTTTCTTTATTACGTTATTAAGACGGTCCAGTTATGTACCTACCTCTCTGGTTTGTTGTCATTTTCCACCTTGCCTTCCCTCCTTACAAAAAGTAATGAAATACGCTAAATGTTCTGCTATCATATAGCTATAAGTACACAGAGGATCAGCGCCCGCTTACAGTACGAAAGAACCAATTAGAATAACAATGCAGTGGATTGACAGGATAAACTAGAATCAATCTAGAAAATGTAACAAAGTGTAAGTAAAAGATTTGGAGTCAGACATCATTAAGAGGGATCATGCTGCTAGTACCGATTCTGTTCGATCTGTAAGCTCCGACATATCAGAGATCATAAAGAGAAGAGCGAAATCCCACCAACTTATCTCTGAGCTGTAATCTTCAAGAAAGGTCCTAGGATTGTGCTTATTCCTTAATGCGAATTACATTGTGTTCAATTTACATGTCGGGGTTAAAATAATACATTAGTCATAATAAAAGTTTATTCAAAATGAAGCTGTCTTAGATCCCACTCGCTTCTCCCAATAATCATTATCTTCCTTAGAGTGTTCATCGGTAAACAATACACGTTTTCATTAATACGAAATCGAATTAGGATGCCTTGGAAGTATTACATTCTGACAAATCTGTGGCCCCGAGTGAGAAGTGGCATGTCTGTTGCACGCCATTTACCTTCCCCAGGCATTACTCTTGCTGCGTCCGTAAAATATGGTCATCTGAGCGTTGTTAATCGCCGGGCGCAACCTATAAGTCTATCTTATTCTGCTGTTTTACATCATCTATTACTCGTCATTAATTTAAGATTCAGAAATAGAGTTGACATATTCTCTCAGAAATATCTCACAATCAATACTTATTTCAGTCGTCCTCATGAAAAAATTTGCTTTAACTTTCACTGACGCTTTCCAATTACAATTAATTAATCATATAACGGTATATTTTGGTTTTATTTATCGCATTTTTCAAAATAAATATAGTGTAACTGATATTTAACACGTTCGCTACAGCTCTGATTTGTAAACTCCCCGAGGTACGGCAAAAATTTTGAGAATTTTTTTAATCGTGAAAAAATTCCAAAGGTTCAAAAAATGATAAAACAGTATTCACGTTACCATGCGTTCTACATTGCTAAAGCGATACTAATGGACTCAAACACTGATTCGATTCCAAAAGTACCCCAACAGTTTCTGTAGCTGAAAAGCCTGGGTTTTTAAAAAAAAAAAAAGGTGCGTTGGTACCAGGGGAGGGTTTAGTGACAAAACGTTTTTTCTTTTTAAAATGTGGGAGGTCGCCGTGAGCACTGCAGCTGTAGTATACAGCTTATTGTAGTCCCTTTCTGACTCCATTTTTGGGACCTCGCAACACGCTTGTGACTTTTAGCCCTCGGTGTGCCGGTGTTCTTCCATCTTAGAAACTCATTTTTAAAAGGGGTCGGGACCAAATTCAGGGTCGCTGAGGTCCGATCCTGCCCAGACTTTCCATTGATGCCGTGTCAATTTTTTTTCAGTCGCGCGAACCGGTCCCTTTAGGCATCAGGAAAAAGTTCCAGAGGCGACGGTGGGAATCGAACCCGCGACCGCGGGATTTGCTAGAACAGAGTCTGACGCCTTGACCACTCTGCTACCGCGGTCCCTTCTACAAAATTACTTAACGTCATATCGCCCTCTTACTTACCCAGTGGGTACGAAGAGCCTGCCATCACACCCATCGTACCTGCGTAGAGCACGATATCACGCTCTCTTTCCTTGCGTAGTGGTAATGAAGAGCGCGATATTACCCTCTCAGTACCTGTGCAGAGCTATGGAAAGCGCGATATCATGCTCCATGCCTGCGTAGAGATAGAGATAAATGAGATATCACGCTCTTAATATTTGGGTAGAGGTAGGGATGAGCATGATATCACATTGAGGGAAAATCAAATTTAAGAAAAGGAAAACAGTTAGTTCTTTCATCAAGCCTTCTAGGAATCTATCCTTGAAAAGTGGTATGCACAATATTGCACGTTTCTTCATTCAGTGTTGTCCTCCACTTTTTGCACCAGTCTGCGATAAGCCCAAGGTGTTCTTGAATGTTGGATGTAGCACGGATAGTTTTCGAGTTATTAGAGGACAAAATTGCGGGTGTTTAAGTAGGTCAGCAGTATAAATGATACAAAGATGGGACCACCAATGCTTGTATCTGTCTAACTTCCGAAGACTGTTTGGTGAGTGGGTAAGGCCAAATTCTGTATGAAAATGGATGGAAAATATTAACATATGTTCGAATATCTGCAATGTATATTGGAAAATATATGAATCAAGAATGCTTCCCTGAGGAACACCTTCCCTATGCGTACAAAAGGTGAAAATTCAATTCCCTGACGGATTACTTTCCAGCCAATCCAAAGAAAGCGAGTGTTCGACTCGATCAAAGGCCTGAATTCAAAACTAAAATCATTAAAAATATCGGGTCAACGGAAATAATACAACTTTTCATTCTGGTGTTATTATTGTGATCTAAAAGCAAATAATTTACAATTACGGTTTAATATAAATTCAACACAATGGAACACGTTGTAAACTACAATTTGTCATGACCAAAACCCAGACAATTATTACGGGATTGCGTTGTGATAACAAAACATCGACGAAAAAAGTCACACTGTATAAAACGCCTCTCTGTTTCTCATCCCCGTTCAAAACTTCTCAGTGAGGATGGAGCAAAGCTAACGGAATATGCAATACCAGTGGGAAGGAGCGGAAGGGAAACACATGGAACAAAGGGTGCTTTTTACGTTTGACGAATAACGGAAGCCGAGCTTTCTGCTTTGAATTTGCTTAAACAAGAGTTAGAATACGGGTTTGCTCCAAACTCTCCGTTTGTTGGCAAATAGTGCTTGGGGGACTTGCGATCCGATCCGTTTGTTAGAACTGACTTCGTCCGTCCCGCCTGACTGGTATTTCTAAAATTTTAAAGTACATTTCTGAACTCAGTACCTATTTATATTTGTACTAAGCTGTCCTATTTTAATGATAAAATGTGACTATAAAACTAGTTTAATTTATTATTAATTTGTTTGTTTTACTTTTTTCAGGATCCGAAGGACCTAAATTTCAACTGGGCTGCTAGGTATTTAAAAAGCACAATTATTTGTTAAAGAATTTTATGTTGACTGATTTAAATTTGTTGTTCTTCCAAATGAACAGAAACATGTTAAATATTTATTAGGACGTATTAATATAAACGTGACACAACAGTTTACTGAAAAACTAAATGTAGTAAAATTACCATGTCTTACTAATTTTACTTCAGTTGCTAGAGGTTTTTAGGGATTTATCACCATCACTTATCTATCTACTTTTACTAATAATTTAAATAATATTATATTCCAGTTATTTCCAAGTGATGATTATATAAATAAAGGAATGAAACGTACTCTTCTCTTGATAAATTTGATTTAAAATTTCAGCATAAAAACAAAATATATATTAAAAATAATAATTTCTAAATGTATTTATTTTACATTTATGTCTGTAAAACGGAGTAATTATTTTTCAAATATACCTATTGGTAAATTATGATATGAATAATCAAAAATGTAATACATAAACAAAATATTTCTTCCTATTTTTCAATTTCGATCTCTTCCACGTTTCCTTCTCCCCTCTCACTTTTACTCTCTCTCCTTTTTCTCTCTCCTCTCTCTCTCTCCCCCTCTCTTTCTATAGCAATCTCTCCCTTTCTCTCTTTCTGTTGTCTTTTTTCCCCTCTCTTCTCTTCTCAATCTCTCTTTCTCTTTCTTTCTCTCTCTCTCTCTCTCTCTCTCTCTCTCTCTCTNTATTTGGATCTACCTATTTGTCTATAACTAGCCCGGTATGTCGTTGTTCATCAATCATTTCCTAATTTTTTGTAAATTTTGATGACGCGTTTTTACGTAAAATGATCAAAAAACCTTCCCATAACTAACACCTTCCTAAAGGAAAATATATTTAGAATTCCTCTCAAATATTTTTTGGCCAATAATTGTGGTGTACAACCAATGCTCTAGTCATCCTTAGACTATACCCTATTTTTGTAAAATATAAAATACTGAGAATAACGAATGGGCTGGGAGGAACGTATTGGCACATAACATCAAAATATATTTTTAAAATCGTTTCGTAAGATCGTATGCTTTTCTTCGTGTTAGTGGAGACTGTAATAGACAAACAGTTACAAGTTTGAAAAATAGGTTACTACTTACAAGCAAGTTTTCGACCTTTAAAACCAGTCTAATTATTATTCTATCTTGAGCCATATCGCGTGTAGAACGAACAAGTAAAGCAAAAGTAAAGTAATTTCTGTCATAGAGGACGGCTTAACGTCCAACTACCCGTTGAGTGTTGCGAACGAGGAGTCAAACGAATTTAGAATGCATTTTTCATACTATTTTCAATTAAAAAACGGTGGTATTCGAACCCAGGACCTCTAGCGACGCGAATAAGAGTAGAGAAACCGCTAGTTGAGGGCTCGAGCAGTAAGGTTATGATCGAAAGGTTGGTGTGAAACATTTGAAAAACGGGACTTTTAATTTGATGAATTACATGCGCTGGATGATCATTGGCTTGGCAGAACACTACAGCTTCACTTAAGCCAGTGTGGTTACAGTAAAGTCTTGTATCCTTATGCAACTCATTTTTTGTTGATGTGCAGTGTAGGGCAAGACTGTTTTTTCAATGTGGGCATTGAGTACATTTTTCTTCATTTTGTTTTGTCCTTCACTTTTTCCACCAGTCGTGTATCAGCTCGAGGTATTCTTGGATATTGGGTTAGCCCGGATAGTATTCGATTTATAGGATTGCTGTATCGTGTGCGTAGGTGGTGATGAAGGTATTAGGTATTTTGTTAACCCTCCTCCTTCCCCGCCGTACCTAAGGGAGACCCTATACCGGTATTAGGTATGTCAGTAGTATAAATAATATAAAAGATAGGACCAACGATGCTTCCTTGTGGGACACTGGCTTGTATCGGTTTAATTTCCGGTCTAACTCGTTGCCGCATCTCAGTCTGACGCAGCGGTCGGTTAGGTAGGATTGCAGGATAAGGTAATAAGGTTTGGGTAGGAATTGTTTATGTGCCATGCTCGGTTGCCAGACCTTATTCAAAGCGTACATCTACGACGCACTCAAGCAATACTCTTTGTTATCTAGAGCAGAGGAAATGGTGCTACATAACTCTAGTGCTTGATCATAAAACCTATTTAAATATTTTTTAGGAGACCGCGGTAGCCGAGTGGTTAGCATGAGAGACTCTCACGCCGCGGTCGTGGGTTCGATTCCCACCGTCGCCTCTGGCCCTTTTTTCCCGATAACCCCCAATTTGATCAACATATATAAGAGATTCGTCATGGCTAATATGCAAAGATCATAAGGCCAATTAGAAAAAAAAAGTATATTTTTTACATTATTTTATTCTTTACTTTCACCATCATCAAAATTTTAAGATGTGTTTAAGTGGTTAGGCTGTTCGACCTCCAACAGGGTGGACAGCTGTTACGTCGGTATATCCTCTAATCCTTGATGGTGAACAAAAGTGGATTTATAGATAGTTTCGTCTACTGTTTCCATTTTGAAGTCACGGTGGAGGTTTTCAAGTCTGATGTACTTAGGTGCGTTGATCTTTTTACTCTATTCTGAAATGAATGATTCTTTGTATGATTTGACGGTTGATCTTATTAGGATAATCCCAGAGTGCCATACGCCTAGGCTTGAGGACCTGTTGATAAAGTGATAAAGTAAAACCTTACTTTCAATGGGCAAAGTTGAACTTATGACTTAGAGCAAAGCGTCTGATGTCATACCAAGGTATTTTGTCTCCTTTGCGAGTAGATGGACAACCAACAACGTTGCATTAATTGACATTAAGACTTTCTTGCCTCGTAATTCATCACAATGTCCGCACGGCACGGTACGTGTTGTACTGCGGTAGAAATTATTTATAACACATAAAGGTTAACGTAGGCTAGAATGAAATGAATTTTCCGGTGGTGAAGTTCACATGATTTGTCTCCATTGCTTTATTCAGTTTTATTCTCCATTTTTCATCCATTTATACATCCCGGAAATGGAGTTGTTCAATTTCCGAGTCGATTGAGCATTGCTTCTACAGCCGCCATAATTGCCATATCATCAGGGAACGTTGCCATGGTATTATCCTCGTATTCTGGTAGATCCGTAATTAGCGTACTAAACTCAAATGCAAAATCGCCAGATGAACTGAAAATATTACTGCAAATTCTAAATTAATTTATGTTCCGTGTTAAGATAGAATTGATGAAAACAAAAACAAAAAGGTACGACCGTGAAAAGTGCAAATACGTAGAATTTGTAATGGAATTTTAAAAATTAATCAAAAGAGTTGTTATCGTTGTTTGCACAACAAAAACATGAATTGCCACAGGGCTATGTATAATAAATTATTTATAGTTCGCCCTCCTAGAGAAGGTTGCCAACGAAAGTTCGTGTCACTTTAATCCTCGTGCAGATATTTCTTTGGTCGTTTAATAATTACTGATTTACATAACCTACGTACACAGCTAATGCACATACACACGAGTACAGAGTTGAGCTTATAACTGACCGGTAGTTCTATCACTCATCTAATTTAGCACTCTATAAACCTCAATGAGTTTGCCAGGTGAGTGTGTTTTTAACATAAACTTGTTGTGTCTAGCACATCTGGAGATTATCCACATCTCCTTTAGACATTTTTGGATGCATTTCAAGATGGAGTATTCCATGTTTATTTCTGTCATCATTAGAATCGGTGCAGGGCCAATGGAATGCTGATCCTCCTCTGGCCAAGTCTGCCTTTCGTTACAGAAAATCGTCAAAGCTCGTTACTCACTATCCTTTTGTCAACGAACTGATTCGTGCTCGCTTTCAAAAAGTCTCCCTACAACTTCTCGATCCACCCTAACCCTATTCCCTAAGTTGCCCCTAACTTCTCGAGCCCTCGGCGAGTCCCATCCCGAGAACCAACAACGTTGCATTAATTGACGACTTCGACACCTTCTTGCCTCGTAATTCATCACACTGTGTGTTTTATACTGCGATATAAATCATGTAAAACACATAAATAACATTTAAAACTCTGATATAAAGAAAAATAGTCCGTTTTTAAGATTTCTGTTTGTCGATAAAATCACAATGAATGAAATGCAAAGTGGAAGTACTACAAAATGGTAACTCTGACGATCAGATTGCAATAATCGATCACCGTCTGACCTTCTTGTTTCTTTGACTTGGAAGAGATTAACTACTTTCCATTGACTTGTATTATCTCTTGGATTAGAGTCGATGAAACACCTGACAATATAAACACAAATTATCAAGTTTTAGTAGTTCTTTTGAAGTTTTAGGACCGGCAAACTACATTGGTCATCGCCTGCCTTCTCTTTCTTAAATTTTGCATTTCTTTTCTTACCTTACTTGAGTTTTAAATCTACCAATTTTTATTACTATTTCTCAAGCCATGTTCTGATTGATGTTTTATGATATACAGTAACCAACGCTCTCTTTTCTTTAGCCTACTAGCCCCTCTGAACCTCAGGCCTTCGTCAATTATGGATAATATAACATAAATATACAGAATCACAGAGACAAGATAAAAATATGATAATCTCGATAGTATTCACTACCCCTACTGTATATTCCTCTGGGTAATTGGGGATATGGCCTTCCATTCACGCTAGTAAATTAAATTCACACATCAGGCAGCGTTACCACCACAACTCCCATTGATTAGTAGTGCTTAAGTAATTCCTATTATCCTGGAGGGCTTAAAGTTCAACTACCCGTTGACTTTTGCGGACGAACAGTCAAACTACATTTTTCATATTATTTTTAATTAAAAAACCATGAACTTTGCCGGTTTTTGAACCGAACACTCTAACCATTTAGCCACCATCGACCCCCATTGGTTAGTTATTTTCATATTTATCCTAATTATTTCATCCTTTTAAGTTTTTTTATTTAAATTCGTTAATGTATAATAGATACCGTTTTATGGACTGTTCATGAGAGCTTTCACGCACGGTCCTTTTGTGGTAGAATTACCCAATTATAACTTTGGCGTTTAAGTTCGGAAATGAAGGCTTACTTTGTAACAAAATTATCGCTACTGTTGTATATTTAACGCTGTTAACCTTAGAACGAAAACGTACTGGGCTGCACGTATTTCAGCCAGAAACCACGTTTAAATGTCATTAAGGAAATATAAGGTAAAACACCATTAAAATCGAGCTTTTTCCAATTTAAAGTTTACCTACATTCTTTATGGAATTAGCGGTAGTTTAGAAACCAATGGATTCTCTTTGATTATTCTTTATTTTGTAAATACGTTTCTCGAAATTAGGAACAGATTAAATAAATTACAAAGCATAAATAACAGTGACTACTCCTTGAAGTAGGTATTCGACAGTTGATTGTTTTTAGCCCAGGCTTTTGATCGAGTTTGGCATCCTTCCTGTCCTTGCTCAAAGACATTCTTCCCTACGTACGACCTAATCCTTCGAAGCTACATCACTGGCCAGCAGTTTGGAATCATTGAAGCTTCGGGATGATTCCCAAACTACCTTATCTTTTAAACCATTAGACATAATCTAGCTAATCTAAGTAAGTATCTATGGTGTACTCAATCTTCTTCACATTCACGCTAATAAATACATTTAATCTCAAAACACAAAACGCAATATTTGCCACTACATAAAAGTACTCCAAGAAAGTGATGGGCTAGCCAACTATTCGTTCCCGAGTTCAAATATGATTCCCATATTCGGTGACCTACACGCTCTCTATATCGAGCCAAGGTATGACACCCCTAAATTAATCGGTAAATAAAGAGAAAACTTTCTTTTAAACCTTTACACTTAATCTAGCTAATGTAATTGAGTACCTATGATGTACTCAATCTTCCGCCATCGGCCATCTCACACTACACATTCGCGCTAATATATAAATTCAATGGAAATTGACAAAACGAGACATTTGTCAAGTACTACATGAAAGAAAATAACCTTGTTTTTTCAAAAAAAAAAAAAATATTGGGGGAATCCAAATATTCGATGTCATGTACATGGACGATTCCCAATTTCAAGTATGACATCATTACATTAAAAGGAAAACAACCTTTACTCGACCTTTTTTATCTGTTTTTAACCCTTATCCATGCAGGTGTAGCCCGGGGCAATGTTCTGGCCACCGTACTAGACCAAGGGTATATATGTTCACTCTCATCCTATCCTCAAACCACCACCCTTACCTTTGCAGACGATGCAGCCGTCTTTCAAGTAATCTTCTGATCCGGTCATTTCTACTCGAAACCTTCGGGAAAACACGAGAAACACCTTCAGGAAAAATTCCCTCACATAACCTTCACTCTCCGCAAAAAATCCCTTCCCCAGTCTACGTTAGTCAAACGCACCTTCCTTATAAGGTGTGGTACCAATGACGATATATGATCAAATGTCTGACGAGGAGTCCTCATACACGACTTTAACCAACGTAAAGCAGATGTGGTCTTACGGACTGGAAGTGTGGAGTCTAGCCAAACATTCCAAATCCTGAGAAAAAATCCTTGATATTCCATGTTATGCGTCCAACGAAACTACCTATACAGTCCATAATGTATAAAGCAGTCCATATCCAGTATAATCCACTCACGTTATCGCCAATTTCATAGTAACCTCCCAACCACCATAAATCCTCAAATACAAAATCTCTCATCCGGACGAATTCCCTTCAATCCTCCTCGCCGAGGGAAAACGATGCCGTGGGCTTTTCTGTCCAATGCTTGTGAAACTAATTTTAATTAAATAGAAAATTCCTAAGAACCATAGGAGTAGTGCTAATGGGTAGTGTCTCCGCTCTTGTTTATTTATATATTTCTGTACACTCACTGTTACTTGTAGCACAGTTGACGGTAGTTGTAATATACTTTAAATAAAAAAATCATTTAAAAAATCGTTATCAATAATGCAAAAGAAAACTAAAAAGATAGACAGAAATTAAAACCCGCTCTTTTGCGTTGAGTAGTCTCTAAGGGAAAGGGCTGATTCGTGTAATTGCCTTGGACGAAATCCTTTTACCTTTTATCCTAAGTGATGAACTTTTACAACCATTCATTTTAATAAGCTCACCGGGATTTTTAAAAAATAAATCTAAATCGTACCATTTGGCAGAAATAATTGCTAGTGGAGGCACGACGCATTTTTTACTAAAAAAAATACAGTGCATGTTTTATATAAATGGTTTTATCAGCAAAGAGATGGATGAATGATGCTGCATAAATAATACTTTGACATGTTTTTCAAGATAAACGGAGAACTTGGATTACTTGATGGATATCTGACGGTCCGTCAGAAGTTAGTTGGCGAATTTTTCCATGCACCGATAACCCAACGACCTACAAAACGACCCTCACGTTGACTTCGCCGTTTTTAATCACATCAAAACTGTATAAATTAACCTACGATTTCTTTGAGAATTTCAATGAATAGAAATTGGAAAATTGTTGTAAAATTGTCTGAATCCTCTTTTTGTCATCCGATGGACAGTTCGACGTAAAGCCATTGCGTACCTTTGACGAAAATTATGTTTTACTTGTCTCTGGAAATGTATAAACTAATACCTAAAAATATATATTACCTGCCTATTGTTCTCTTTCAGTAATGTGTATTAAATATCGAAGTGGTTATTCGTATATACTTATATAGACTATATACTTATCGTATATACTTAAAAAATTCTTACATATGACATACTTACATACACATAAAATAAATACATACTTAAAAATACAAATATAATAAGAGAAGTGATTCATTGAACGAAAGAAGTTGTCGACAATGCGTCTAAGCTGTTGTTGGTCTTTCCTATGACCCCACTCATTCATGCTCTCAATCAATTGCTCTCACGCATTCAATCACACGCTAACATACTATAGCTCTCTTTCTCTCTGTCTCTCACTCTCTCTCTCACTCTCTCTCACACTCTCTCTCTATCTCCCTCTTTCTCACCCTCCCTCTCACCCTCCCACCCTCCTTCCCTCCTTCTCTTTCTTTCACTCTCACACTCTCTCTCTCTCTCTTCTACTCTACTCACTCATTTTCTTGCACACTTACTTAGTCCATGATTGACTCATTCTATTTCTCTTTCACTCACTCACTCACTGTCACCTTGACTGACTCTCTTTCTCTCATTCTCTATACTCTCACTTTCTTGCCCACTTACTTAATCCATGATTGACTTATTCTATTTCTCTTTCACTCACTCACTCACTCTCAACTTGACTGACTCTCTCTCTTTCTCTACTCTTTCACTTTTTTGCCCACTTCTCAGTCCCTTGTTGATTTATTCTATTTCTTTTTCACTCGCTCACTCACTTTCACCTTGACTGACTCTCTCTCTCTCACTCTCTCTCTCTCTCTCTCTTTCTCCCTCCTCACTCACTTTCTTGCCCACTTACTCAGTCCATGATAGACTCATTCTATTTCTCTTTCACTCACTCACTCACTCTCAACTTGACTGACTCTCTCTCTTTCTCTACTCTTTCTCTTTTTTGCCCACTTCTCAGTCCCTTATTGATTTATTCTATTTCTTTTTCACTCGCTCACTCACTTTCACCTTGAGTGACTCTCTCTCTCTCTCTCTCTCTCTCTCTCTCTCTCTCTCTCTTTCTCCCTCCTCACTCACTTTCTTGCCCACTTACTCAGTCCATGATGGACTGATTCTATTTCTCTTTCACTCACTCACTCTCACCTTGACTGATTCTCTTTCTCTATTCTCTCACTTTCTTGCCCACTTACTCAGTCCCTGATTGACTTATTCTATTTCTCTTTCACTCACTCACTCACTCTCACCTTGACTGACTCTCTTTCTGTATTCTTTCACTTTCTTGCCCACTTACTCAATCCCTTATTGATTTATTCTATTTTTTTCACTCGCTCTCTCACTTTCACCATGAGTGACTCTCTCACACACTCTCTCTTTCACTTTCTTTCGCTCTCTCATTCTCTCTCTCACTCATTCAATCTCTCTTTCACTTGCTCACTCACTTTCATAGGTAATGGAGAAATTTAATGTAGAATGTAGAAATATGTAAAATGTAGTAGTGTGATTATAAAAGTCTCAGAAGTGTATAATTAATTATTTACGTTTACCTTTTGTTTTATTATGAAATGAACATAGCAAATGGAATGACTTTTCGAAGGTTTTCTGTCTTCTTCACGTTAGAGGCTGGCTGAAAAGGTAGGCAGGAGAAATATCAGGCAAATTGGCCAGCCCTTCCCGTGTAGGGTAATATTAGAAAGGGTTGAACAAATGGCATCCGTGCATTTATTGCTTTTTGTCCACCGAAACTCCACCGTCTAAGATTAAAATAAAGAAGCCTTTAGGAAGCCCCTTTCAATTTGTTTTAGACACTGCTAGGGGGATTTTTATTTGTTTTTCACTTAAATCTTTCTATAAATGCCCACGGAATTGCTTTTTAAGTGACAGAGAAACCGAGGATGTAGCCATAATCCGACGGATGCCTTAAAAGCGGAAATTCCCTGGATTATCTGTCATTTCTCAAAGGCGTACATGCAAGACTCGCTCGGAAAATCCTTTTCCTTTTCTCTCTTTGTTCATATTATAATGTTCGTTGTTGAGTTGTTTTCTTTGACAGTTTTTATATACTGTCTTTCGTAATGTGTAACCCCAAAAAACAAATTTCAAAAATCATCAGATACAATTAACAACTTTATTCATAAGCTCGAAAAAAGTCAAATACAGAAACATAAACTCACAATAACCCCAACTCACAGCACTCCCAAAAATAAACAAACAAAACATACGAATGCGACCAGTCATAAATTACAAAACAGACCCTCTTATAAAATCGTAAAACACTGTGCAACATTACTCAAAATTCACCTCAAACTAATTGACACACTGTTTAAAAAACTACGGATTTAATTAACAAAATCAAAACTACCACTAAACTAATATCATTTGACATATCAATTCCAACAAAGGAAACAATGGACGTAGTACGAAAGGGTTTATAACTGTGATAAAGAAAAAAGAAAGAGAGAATCAATGATTAAGTGAGAGATATATAGTAAGTCAATGATTGAGAGTAAAATACAGAGAATTGAAGAGTGAGTGAGTGAGTAAGTAAGTGAAAGAATTAGTGAGATAATAGGTGAGTGAATTAGTTAGTAAGATAGTATGTGAGTGAGTGAAAGTGAAATACAGGCAACTAGAGAGTGAGTGAGAGAGATTGTAGGTGAGTTAGAGTGGGATAAAAAGAATTAGAGAGTGAATGAGTGAAAGGGAGGAAGAGTGAGTGTATGAGTGAGTGACGATGAGTTATTGAGTTAGTGAGAGAGAGAGAGAGAGAGAGAGAGAGAGAGAGAGAGAGAGAGACAGACAGACAGACAGACAGAGAGAGAGAGGGACATAGTAAATCAGTCAGTGGGATTGAGAAACAGAGAATTAAAGAGAGAGGGCAAGAGAGAGTGGGGAAGGAGAGAGAAAGAAAGAGGGAGAGAGAGAGTGAGAGATATTGAATGAGTGAGTGAAAGGGAGAAAGAGTGAGTGTATGAGTGAGAGACGACGAGTTATTGAATTAGTGAGAGAAAGAGAGAGAGTTAGACAGAGAGACAGAGAGGGAGGGAGATAGTAAATTAGTGAGTGGGATTGATAAACAGAAAATTAGAGAGAGATAGTGAGTGAGAGAAAGCCGGAGAAAGTGAGTGAGTGACAGTTAGAGTGTGAATGCAAGGAAGAGAGTGAGTGAGTGAATGAGAAACAGAGAGAGAGGGAGGTAGTAAATTAATGAGTGGGATTGATAAAAAGAAAATTAGAGAGAGGGATAGTGAGTGAGAGACAGAGAATGAGTGAATGAATGAATGTGTGAGAGAGTGAATGAGAGGAAGCCGGAGAACGTGAGTGAGAGATAGTTAGAGTGTGAATGCAAGGAAGAGAGTGAGTGAGTGAGTGAATGAGAGACAGAGAGTGAGAGAGGGAAAGCCAGAGAAAGTGAGTGAGTGTTGGTTAGAGTGTGAATGCTAGGAGAGAGTGAGTGAGTGAATGAGAGACAGACAGAGAGAGATAGAGAGGGAAAAATGAGTTATTGAGGAGTGTGTGAATGAGGTCGGTGAATGAGTGAGTGAGTGAGACTCCCTCCAAGACTTCGAACTGTGTGGGATGTGCCAGTTTTCGCTGAAACAGTATGACGCCTTACAGAAAAGATCCCTCTACACGCCAGAGGCCAGCACCAAGAGACCATATTTGGGACCGTTTAAAGTTTGTAAGGGAACATCGACAGGACAGAAACTGAATGAAGGAATTTTTTGTTTTCAGTAAAATCCCAGTTTTAAGCATACATATATAACAAATTAATAATGGGTGACCGGGTTGACGGAGTGTTCGGGGTGCGACGCGTATTTGTCAAGCTAGGTGACCGTTTTATGTTCTATAATGGTTTTATGTAAAAAATATATTTGTTAAAATGACTTCAAAGGCGTGTACATAAAGCAACATTAAAATTCCTAAGTGTGCCACTTTTTTATGGAGGAATGTATAATGTTAGAATGCGGACGTTTTTTTACGATGTGAGGAAAAGCCAAACCTTTGTGGAGAAGAGAGTATTTTAGTATGTTAATGTCGAGTTTTTTTTGTCGTGTTTATTAAAGAGATTATACGGATTAAAAAAGGCATTCGTTGATGTTATGATAGCAAGCACAAAAAAAAATATAGACATTCGTGGGTTGTTTAGGTATGGCACAATTAGATTTAGGATGTTTCCAAATAAGTTAATCCTTCCCTTAAGCATTCCTCGCCCTTTCAACCCTCGCCTCCCGACTCTCGCATTCAGAGTCGTTTTTATTTTAACCCTGGCTCTCTAAGCTTCGACTCTGTTTGAACGCGGAAGTTTTCAAACCTCAAAGTCAGACTCTTCTGCAATTGTTTTCTCCGTCTTTATCGACTGCCTTCCTTCCAGCGAAATTGCTTTCGTTCGGCAAAGCTATTTAAGAATTCCCTCGATTTGACGGAGCTAAGAACTAAGCACAAAGTTGGTTCTGGGACGAAGCCATGCTTGACCGCACCATAAACGGCGATAAGATCAAATACACCGACAGGCAAAAAATTCCACCCAATTGATTTTTTTCATTTTCTCGATAAAAGTAAANAAGTGAAATACAGGCAACTAGAGAGTGAGTGAGAGAGATTGTAGGTGAGTTAGAGTGGGATAAAAAGAATTAGAGAGTGAATGAGTGAAAGGGAGAAAGAGTGAGTGTATGAGTGAGTGACGATGAGTTATTGAGTTAGTGAGAGAGAGAGAGAGAGAGAGAGAGAGAGAGAGAGAGAGAGAGACAGACAGACAGACAGACAGAGAGAGAGAGGGACATAGTAAATCAGTCAGTGGGATTGAGAAACAGAGAATTAAAGAGAGAGGGCAAGAGAGAGTGGGGAAGGAGAGAGAAAGAAAGAGGGAGAGAGAGAGTGAGAGATATTGAATGAGTGAGTGAAAGGGAGAAAGAGTGAGTGTATGAGTGAGAGACGACGAGTTATTGAATTAGTGAGAGAAAGAGAGAGAGTTAGACAGAGAGACAGAGAGGGAGGGAGATAGTAAATTAGTGAGTGGGATTGATAAACAGAAAATTAGAGAGAGATAGTGAGTGAGAGAAAGCCGGAGAAAGTGAGTGAGTGACAGTTAGAGTGTGAATGCAAGGAAGAGAGTGAGTGAGTGAATGAGAAACAGAGAGAGAGGGAGGTAGTAAATTAATGAGTGGGATTGATAAAAAGAAAATTAGAGAGAGGGATAGTGAGTGAGAGACAGAGAATGAGTGAATGAATGAATGTGTGAGAGAGTGAATGAGAGGAAGCCGGAGAACGTGAGTGAGAGATAGTTAGAGTGTGAATGCAAGGAAGAGAGTGAGTGAGTGAGTGAATGAGAGACAGAGAGTGAGAGAGGGAAAGCCAGAGAAAGTGAGTGAGTGTTGGTTAGAGTGTGAATGCTAGGAGAGAGTGAGTGAGTGAATGAGAGACAGACAGAGAGAGATAGAGAGGGAAAAATGAGTTATTGAGGAGTGTGTGAATGAGGTCGGTGAATGAGTGAGTGAGTGAGACTCCCTCCAAGACTTCGAACTGTGTGGGATGTGCCAGTTTTCGCTGAAACAGTATGACGCCTTACAGAAAAGATCCCTCTACACGCCAGAGGCCAGCAACAAGAGACCATATTTGGGACCGTTTAAAGTTTGTAAGGGAACATCGACAGGACAGAAACTGAATGAAGGAATTTTTTGTTTTCAGTAAAATCCCAGTTTTAAGCATACATATATAACAAATTAATAATGGGTGACCGGGTTGACGGAGTGTTCGGGGTGCGACGCGTATTTGTCAAGCTAGGTGACCGTTTTATGTTCTATAATGGTTTTATGTAAAAAATATATTTGTTAAAATGACTTCAAAGGCGTGTACATAAAGCAACATTAAAATTCCTAAGTGTGCCACTTTTTTATGGAGGAATGTATAATGTTAGAATGCGGACGTTTTTTTACGATGTGAGGAAAAGCCAAACCTTTGTGGAGAAGAGAGTATTTTAGTATGTTAATGTCGAGTTTTTTTTGTCGTGTTTATTAAAGAGATTATACGGATTAAAAAAGGCATTCGTTGATGTTATGATAGCAAGCACAAAAAAAAATATAGACATTCGTGGGTTGTTTAGGTATGGCACAATTAGATTTAGGATGTTTCCAAATAAGTTAATCCTTCCCTTAAGCATTCCTCGCCCTTTCAACCCTCGCCTCCCGACTCTCGCATTCAGAGTCGTTTTTATTTTAACCCTGGCTCTCTAAGCTTCGACTCTGTTTGAACGCGGAAGTTTTCAAACCTCAAAGTCAGACTCTTCTGCAATTGTTTTCTCCGTCTTTATCGACTGCCTTCCTTCCAGCGAAATTGCTTTCGTTCGGCAAAGCTATTTAAGAATTCCCTCGATTTGACGGAGCTAAGAACTAAGCACAAAGTTGGTTCTGGGACGAAGCCATGCTTGACCGCACCATAAACGGCGATAAGATCAAATACACCGACAGGCAAAAAATTCCACCCAATTGATTTTTTTCATTTTCTCGATACAAGAAAATTCTGCCCTTAATTTGTCTCATTGTTTTTGCCAATAAATATGTGTTTATGCTATGTTTTAAATTGGAGAAAACAATCGGGGCTAAATACACTTCATCCTTATTGCAAAACAAGGATTAAGGATTTTTCAATGTTTACTTTTTACGGAATTTAAAATGTTTATTCAGCTTCATTTGAATTCTGAAGGAATAAAATGTTTAGTTTTCATCTATTTTTTCTTCATTTCAATTTTTAAACTTAAAAATGCTACTTAGTACTGGGGATGTTGCGAGCGGTGTGGCACTTATTAATGATGGACGTTCCATTAGGTATGCGGTTATTGCCATCGGAGTTCCCTACGAAACGTTGCGAGACGCCGATGGGCGTTTTCAAGAAACTGGGTCCTACCATAGAAGGCCCGGTTTTGGACGCCCTAGGGTAACAGAACCACAGGATGACCGTTTTTGACTTTGAGATTTTGCGAAACCTGCACCTTACCGTTGTTCAGGCAATTCATCAGCTCCAGGAAGTTCTAGGTATCCAAATTTATTAACGCACTGCTCAAACAAGATTAAATCAGTATGTACTGATGGCTTTTCGCCCCGTAAGAGGACCAGAATTGACGAAAACACACAGAGTCGCACGGATCGCATTTCCTGGAGAACACAGACTTTGGTCTTTGGACGATTGATCTGCTGGACTTTTTGCAGGTGAATGTAGATTTGCTCTACGATCTCCAGATGGGCGTGAAAGAGTGTGGAGAAGTCGAAATGAAAGGTACGAAGCCTATATTTTTCCCCACAGCCAACCTTTACAAAGTAGCTAAGTGATGGTGTGGGCGGGAATTTCAATGGAGAGTCGCACAGAGTTGGTTGTAGTTCGTGGAGGGTCTTTGACGCCCATTCGCTATGTGGATGAAATTGTGGAACATCATTCGTTGCCTATCCTCGATGAAATCAACGACAATCCTACTCTAATTCACGATAATGCCCGTCACATGTCTCTTGCATAGTACAAACGTACCTTCAACAGCATAACATCAGGGTCCTAGCCTGGCCAGCCCGTTCTCCAGTCTTGAACTCCATCGAACATTTATGGGATAACCTCAAAAGACGAGTAAGAGCACGTCCATCACTTACTGATACACTCCACCATTACTTCAAAGGACTCTTCCTCAAGAATTGGCTAACCTCCAGCAAGCGACATTTGATATGTCCTTATGTCAGCTCGCATGGCCCATTCTTAATCGGGTAATGCCCCTTTTTCTAAGAGTCAGATCCTCCGAGGGCCTGATAAGCGAAACCTTCTCGGTCGATCGGGCCCACCGACGCTTCAAGTTCTTTAATCATGTTTTTAGCGTATTTTTAGCGTCACAGGGCCGGATCGCGGTGTTTAACACAGGACGTGTTGTATCGTATATCGTATCTTAGCCTTAGCCCACTCGTCTGCTTTTCTTTTACCCTCCACACCTCCTATATGTCTAGGTACCTAGACAACCACCGTTTTGCCGAAGGGCTCCGTTTCATCGTATCTCTCCAGCAAGAGCACAAGAAAAGGATCGACTGAGAATTTGACACACCTAGAACCTGACAGCTCGGGAGTAGGTATACTTTGAATTTGTGTTACGTTACACTGAAATGGGGTATTTATTTTTGCGTACTTTGAAATAAAACAATCGGTTGATAAACAGTTGCGTTGAAAATAAAGCTTTTTTTCATTTATCATACATTCATTTGCCGTATTTATTAATTGAATCGTGCAGCACATATCGTTTTGTATCAGAACCTGCTGTAAAATTAATAAACGTAAAAAATAAAATTAATTAAATATTTTTTCAGGAATCCTCAACACTCTGAACGAAAAAAATACAGTGTACGTTTTTATAATACAGCCAAATCCTATAAATTATGTATTTTTAAATTAAACGGCAAAATTAATTTTCAGGATTTCTAAACTATTAAACAATTTTACAGTCGTTTCGCCTGATATTAAAGAAACAAATTTTTATACATTTTGAACGGCTAACAACAATTTTATATAGGAGGGAAGTTACATACCATACATATGCCACGAAATATGACCGGATGTCCCCTGGGAGAGGCTGGAAAGTTGCGAGTGAACTTGAGAATATCAGTAAACTACCTGTTACCTTTCCGTCCCAAGATTGCTTCCCTAGTTTCCAAACTTACACTTACTTCTTATATTTCTGAAAATTCCGCGAGTATTTTCATTCATTTCATTATTCCTTTAATTCTGTATGATCGTAACTTTAAAGTATTGAAGACGCATTAAAAAAATTATTGAGTGAATAATATATATAATATAGACTTTTATGTAAAATAACGTTGACTATATTAATTCTTCCCATATTGCTGGTTTTCCCCTTTAAATTCCAAGGGCATCTGACAGCAATAAATACACGCGAATAAATACATTCACACCTATGTACATTGCGCTCATTCCGTTTAGCAGTTGGATACTCGATATTCCTCTATCGACCTGCACCCAATAAGAAACTCACCTAATTGGGGTTTATGGGGTACTTTTATAAATATTCCGCCTTGAAGCAGATACTCAGGAGATTCACTTCCCGACCAACGATGTTAAGCCACAACGGGGCTTTCCACAGCGTCATTTTAGCCCCAACACGAGCAAAATATAATCTACCCTAAAACTACCGAACTTCTATAATACAGTCGCACAAATAAATACATTTACACATACGTAAATTGGACTCATTCTGATTAGTCAGTGGAGGACTCGATATTCTTTCATCGACCTGCACAATACTAATAATCTAATCTAAATTATGGCCGATGGGGTATTTTTATAACACACACACAGCTCGAGGGGCGATGGAGATACTATTTCACAATCAGCCCTTCCCCATTCACACTAATAAATACACTCACCGAATCACAAAACACCTATTTTTAAGTGTATATTGCAATAAAAAATTCCCGATTCCCCTAAAATGCGGAACAGGGGACGTTGAAACTCGCTACTGTTTCCGAGAACTCTTTTTAAATATGGCGGCATGCCCACACGCACCCTATAAGGAGCCAAGGCATGACACGCTTTAATTATGTGGGACACATCTTGCAGCCTTTCTCTGCAAAATGTTTATTGCTGTTACCGACGGATGGCAACTAACCTCGATTAGAGCAATTGTATTGCTCTTATCAGAGAGAAATGATTTCCAAGGAGAGCTGCGTACACTTAATTTACTATGGTTCAAAGTTGGGAAAAAACCTCTTTTTAAGGATCGGGACAAAACTTCTCGCTCGGTGAAACGAATCAGCACACAACAGGGTCACTTGCCAAAGTACTAACATTGACATGATCATTGACAAAAAGCAAACAAAATTATTTAAGAAGAAAAAACAAAGCTGGCACCATGGTGCTCAAATAATCAAGTGGAGTTACTATAATATAACTTAAGGATAGACCTAAGAACAGATAGTAAGGCGTCTTTAGATATCTTGAGCAACCATCGAAATCACAACACTCTTGCCGATGAAATAAAAGCAACGCTGGATAATATGAGGACTACAAAACGGCACTGGATACGTTTAAGATGGATAAAGGCTCATGCAGGACATCAGGGAAACGAAGAAGCGGACCAACTAGAAAAGGAGGCTGCAAGCGACGAGGAATTGCAAGTTGTATTGAGCGCCGCTCCCCTTTTTAAAAATAAGAAAAACATGTAAAAGGAATCACTACAAATATGGAAGCAGAAATGGAGACAAACCACGAATGGATGTGAAACAAGGAAATACTTCCCGACCATAGAATCTCGTCTGAAAATGACCATCTGCCATACTCACAAAACCACCCTGATGGTCAGATCATGGAAAACACCGGTTATATCTCACCCGATTTGACATAATTGATGAGGCGACATGCCCATGTAAGGGGGGTACACAAATATGGGAACACATTCTAGTCAGTTGCTGGATGTTCGACCGAGAAAGGACATGCCTCATTAAAGCAATAGTGTTGAGAGGGGATAAATGGCCACAACATGAAAACTGGTGGAATTGTTCAAATTTATAAACTCATTTCAATTAATTAAGGTTTTGGTAGAGATAAAAAAGTGAGGGTCACAAGCAGGATTTGTCGCCGAGAATCAAATACAATAGATTACACCACATTTGAAAAATGGAAAAAAGAAGGGAAAATTCGAAAGGTAGGTTGAGATGGGAAGTTAGTGTCCGAGAGGATCGAAATCACGATAGCTCAAGTGGTAAGAGTAGCGGCGTATTGAGGCGAAGGTCGTGGGTTCGAATCCCGCTCGTGACACTCACTTTTTTATCCCAACCAAAACGATAATTAATTAAAAAGAATTCATTTGGTCAAGTGGACCACGAAACCTAATAAATAATAAATTTATAAACTCAATTGTGATTAACAAACTATGAAGCGATAACGAAGTGCAATGAATTTAAAGATATTAAGACTGTTAATTATCAAAAATCTATATTAGGTAATATATTGATTGTTAAATACCCGTAATCGCTATGGGAGGTAGAATAAACTCCCTGGTGGCAGGGTTTACTGTGGCCAGGAAAAAAGTACTGGTCGTAAAGAGAAAAGTCAAAATTAAGATGCAATCTCTGAATAATTGATATCGGAGAGGAGAGTATATCAGAGCTACCGCTCCTATTTTCAAAGCGGTTCATCGCTCGCTCAGTAAAGTGGGTAAACTCTTTGCTCGAAGCTCATGTCCCCCATCACTAGTTCAAAGGGGGTTTTAGTACATCTTTGTAACAGTGCAAATACCGTTTTAAAACCTTTCTCCTTTTAAATTGCTCCCATTGTTCTTTAATGCGGTTTTTCTCAGGTTTTCTGAGATGGTATCGTAATAAAGAAACCTATTTGCTTACTAAAACCTTATGTAGGATAAACAGTCGACTTGAACGGTAGAAATTGTCCATCTTCTAACCAACTCCCATATTCTGTTTGCTGTTCTAAATTCCTTGGCTTAAGTTCCTCAGTTTTAGTCGAGATCTTGATCAGTGCCAGTTTGCCATTTTTCAAATGTCGTGTAATCTATTTGATTGGCAAAAAGGAGGGAAAATTCAAAAGGTGTGGTTGGGATGGGAAATTGGCGTCCAAGAGGATCGAAGTCACGATAGATCAAGTGGTAGAGCAGCGGCGTATCTAGGCGAAGATCGTGGGTTCGGATCTCGCTCGTGACACTGACTTTTTTATCTCAACCAATGTCTTAGTTAAACATTAAGCAAGACCTATTATTAAATACTTCCCTTCATTTGAAGAGAGGGCCAAAGCGAAATGGATACTTCCCGATTTTTATACAAGCAATTCCTATCAAGAGGGAATTTCACAGCATACCAGTACAAGTTTAAAGGAGAATCAGCCCGTTATGCCCACTGTGCAAAACGGAGGATGATGCATGGCACAGATTATTCTCGTGCACCCTTCGACAGAGGGAGATTGAATAATTAAAGGCTTTTATTCCCTAGAAATGACCATCAGAACTAAAAGAGTTTGCAAAAGAGAAAAGACGATTCAACCTGTTTAAATCGATCAGCTCGGATATCATGGGTGATTTTGTGTAAATCTATTTATTCATAAATTATTCAGAAATCGTGAGATGCGGTCTGGTGTGATGTAGGTTTCAGAAAAACATTTTCTTTATTGTGCCAACGTTTCGATCTTTATTGAGATCATCTTCAGGGCTCAAAGTGTTTGTCTTCTGTGTAATTGTGCCATTCTTGCGTGTCGTGNCAACTCTTTTTAAATATGGCGGCATGCCCACACGCACCCTATAAGGAGCCAAGGCATGACACGCTTTGTGGGACACTTCTTGCGACCTTTCTCTGCAAAGTGTTTATTGCAGTTACCGACGGATGACAACTAACCTCGATTAGAGCAATTGTATTGCTCTTATCAGAGAGAAATGATTTCCAAGGAGAGCTGCGTACACTTAATTTACTAAGGTTCAAAGTAGGGAAAAAACCTCTTTTTAAGGATCGGGACAAAACTTCTCGCTTGCTGAAACGAATCAGCACACAACAGGGTCACTTGTCAAAGTACTGACATTGACATTTTTATTAATATAGCGTTATCGACCCTAAACACACACACACACACACACATATCACCATCCGCCCCTCACCACTCACATTAATAAATCCGCGCACTCAAACAAAACACATAATCACAAAACAGATTTAACAGGAATAGGGATAAAAGTGGCGGCCACAAGACCCTCTGCACCTCGATCCGTGTAGATTTGTTTGTTCCTCTTATTTTTTATAACTCACTGCCGAGTTACAGGTTGTGAGTCAACCTTCATACTCTTGCCAGCAGATCCTTGGTGTACGATCTTGCTTGCTGCTTTTCCTCTCCTACTTGCAAGAATGTATAACTACATAAACCCTCACAGAAACATAAAGCATGTTGTGCGGTCTCCTCTTCAT
This sequence comes from Cimex lectularius, assembly GCF_000648675.2. Lineage (NCBI taxonomy): Eukaryota > Metazoa > Arthropoda > Insecta > Hemiptera > Cimicidae > Cimex > Cimex lectularius. The sequence goes on from NW_019392809.1 coordinate 198,884, forward strand.
CCTGGCAGTTTGTGCAAAGTTCTTCTTCTGACTTTACTCCTATCCTGATGGCCCTTCTGTGAAACTCTTCGCTTTCCCCATGCCTGTGGTATTGTTCTACTAGGTTCTGAACTGCGAATCCATTTCCATCCATCCGAGTTCCCAGAGAACCCAGGCCATGTTTTTCATGTCTTTGGTATCAGCCTACACGCTATTAGTGAAGCTAGAAGGCCTTTTTTTGATGAGATTAAATGTGAACCACTACTTCAGCACACAGTAAAACTTCAGTTCAAATATTTAAAAACGATATTATTCACCAGCTCTTTTTCGTTGGTTGGTATTTTCTTTTTATTTGTAGGTTTTTGGTTTTTAATGAAGTAGTCCAACCTTTTTGACTGTATGTTTTTGTTTAAGCTTTACGGGGTTGTATACTGCCCCTTCTCCAGACAATTCTGCCGGAGTTAATGTTTGTTCCATGAAAGGTATTAGAGTGTACCGCAAGGTTTAGGTGCAATGTAAAGTTATTAGTGTTGGTAATAAGAAGATACGAAACTCAAGTCGCGTTTCCCCTTTGAGTAATAATAATAGTAATAACAACTTACCTCTATTTCGAAATTCGATTATTTATAGTGGGTAATTATAATCTACACCTTCTCCCATTAACGTGTGACGCCTCGTTAACTTGATTTAACTCGGATGGACTTAAATAAACGAGACAGTTGCGTATCTATTAACCCATCCAAATGTTGCCTTTCGTGATTAAGGTAATCCGGTCACGATAGTCGACGATATTCGTTTTTTTGGGTTTTTTTAATCAATTAATTTGAGTCGATCAATTCCATGGATGGACGAGTATAAAGTTAGAATATGAGCTAACGAATAAAAATATTTTAAAATTATACTGATGCGTTTTCAATACAAATGAATACTTACTTGGTAATGTCCAAGCAAAATAACGCTCTGTAGTATGAAATATATTTAATGTGTGGTGATTAGTGACCGTTAATCGATATTTATTTAGAAATCGTGAGATGCGGTCTGGTGTGAGGAAGGTTTCAGAAAAACATTTTCNATGATCTCAATAAAGATCGAAACGTTGGCACGATAAAGAAAATTTTTTTCTGAAACCTACATCACACCAGACCGCATCTCACGATTTCTAAATAAATATATTTAATGTTTTCAACGTTGTGATCCACTGCTGTTTCTGTAAATTTAAATTAGTTACACCGAAAGAGATTTATATATAAGGAGCTTTTAATATTAGGGTTTTATGTAGATTAATTCAATATTTTGCTCAATTCGTTATTAAAATTGAGATAAACAACGAGTATTTTTGTGGTTTTTGAATCTCCAAAACGAATAATAATTCTGTCTATAAACTAGAACCATGTATGTAAATATCATGTATGTAATATTAATTAGACTTTCTAGAAATTGATGAATCTAAATTGCGACATTTCGTTGTCATAATTTGATAATACATAGCATGTTGTTGTAAAACAAGTGAAATTGAATGTACTATGCACTGTGTGGCGATATGCCCAATTTTGGTATTGTAAGGAACAACTGATTGTATATGGATCTTTGTACTTTTATGTATGTGATATGTGTTATTTAGAAAGGATGTATTTATTTGTGAAAGAAGGTTTCACCCCGAACCTGAGGAATATCGCGTATACATGTGTATGTAATTTATTAGCGTGTATGGAAGGGATTATTATTTGAAATTTAATTCCATATCCGGCCCAATATTCCAGCACTGAGTAATGTGGATGTAAATAATTAGCGTGAATGGACGGGCTTATTTGCAATATATATATATACCACTCGCCAATCATCAGGACTTCCTACATGTCAACGTCTATGAGCATATGGACCATGCCAGTCTATTGTTTATTGGTCATAGCCTCAGCCTATGGAGTGTTCACATGGTATCGTCAGCGGAGACAACCCTTGGCCATAGCAACCCCTATCAATCAGCCACCCCCGGGAGCTTTATTTGGGCATGGAGGAGTTACGCCTGCACNAAATAAAGGTGCAGCCCAGAGGGCGTGGCAACCTCTCTTAAGCACAAGCTGTACTCGTGTCTGCCTAGGGTCGGCATGGGCGGCGGGTGCCTTAGCAGATAGCAGCAGGGCCAGTGCACTAGATCCTTTTTGTATAGACCGTCTGTACCACGGGGAAACTAAACCTTCCAAATTCAGCCCTAGTTCCACTGGGAATGGATTCGTGTTGGCGCGTGGTGACGCCCCTGGCGGGAACTTAGACAGAGGCTGTCTTCTATCTGTGACCTTTGTGAAGCTTGCGTATGGCCAGCGTAAATCCCGCTGGCCTCACGGGAGACGTTGCGATCGGACGACAGCGTATAAGCGTCGAGGACGCGATGATCATGCTACAGTCCTTCGAATGCGTGGGTAAGCGAACGGAAACGGGTAGTGAATCGGTGTCTCTGACTCGAGTATGCTTTGCATTGTTGTGTGTATGACCGGCGTGATACCCTTGGGGAAGCGAAGGCTTAGCCTATGGCGTCCCTCGAAAGCGCATGGCAGGTGTAGGCTGAGCTCGATAAGAGACTTTAGCGTAGTCGGTCTCATCTAGGGTGTGGTTAGCAATTCCACTTTAAACTAAACCGCTGCCGGGGCGTTCCCGGGAGTTTCTACGCTAGGGGAGCCCCTATACTCAGGGATATAGAGTGGCCTTCTCTATCTAGGGAGTACGCGGGAGATCAGGCTGAGGTATTTCGGTCTGTTAGCCCTTTGCGTGGGGCATACGAGCCGATGCACAATGCGGGCCCGACCATTCGGAGTGGACAAGCGGAGAGCGAGGTTGTCTATGCCCTTAGGGGCTCGGGGCCTCTACGCCAAGGCTGCGGCGGTAACACCATTCCGTCGTATGCGGAGGTGCGTCAGCTCTCATCTTGAGAATCAAAAGGTCCGATAAGGCCAAATAGGCCAGGTGCGGACGCTAAAGATCCTCTTGTCTTGTTGACGTTGAGTTCTCGGGAACGGAACGGAATTACATTAGGTTCCCTCATGCTACTCGGTCGTCCTTACAAGGACAATGAAATTCTTTAACGTCCGCACCTTGCCTATGCGGCCTTATCGGACGTTTTGAGACGTCAAGATGAGAGCTGACGCACCTCCACCTGAGGGGCCAAGGCAGACCACGCTCCCCGCTTGATCATTCCGAGTGGTCCGGCCCGCATTCAGCATCGGACCGAAATAAATGAGCCTGGTTTCCCGCGCACTCCCTAAGTAGAGAAGGCCACTCTATCTCCCAGAGTATTGGGGCTTCCCTAGCGTAGAAACTACCGGATCCGCTCCGGCCGCGGTTTTGCTTAAAGGGGAATGGCTAACCACCCCCTAGAGGAGTACCGCCTACGGTAAAATTTGCCAAGGGTTGGGAGAGGTCGCAAGGAAGTAAGAGAAGTAACCTGGAGTGAGAAAGGGACCTGAACGAGGACACGAGGTGCACCCTTTCGGGGCCCCGAGCCTCGTCCACACTGTACCAACCATTGGTCAAACATTACAATCAGAAGATACTGATTCATTAAAAAAAAAGTAATAAACCATCGTAACAATTTACGTATAATTGGTGGAGTAGATTTCATTTACCGGCGAGCAAGAATTTCTTTGAAAATAAATAAAATCGAAGAAACTTAAGATGTATATATTATAAAAAATAAAAACCATTCTTATGACTTACTTCTGGGTTTGGATGCAATAAAAAAGTTCAAAATGATTCAAGATGACAATTTAAGTATCTTTCAGAAGATACAAGGGAAGAACGAAGAACTGATTGAGATTCAAGATCAAAAAAGAATCACGGCAATTCAACTAAACCATACCATGTATAAAACAATAACAACATGCACATATATGAAAGAAGCTAGTGAAGAAGAGGTTTTATGTGTGTGTGTGTGTGTGTGCGTGTGCGTGCGTGCGCGCGCGCGCGCGTGTGTATATATATATATATATATGACGAATTTGTATAATGTGTTTAAGTTGCGAGTTCATATTTTTTAGTAACAACAAATTGACGAAATAATTTATAACTACCTACCTGACTATGTCCCTATGTCTCTGTAGATCCCCTGAATAAGGCAATAAAACTTGTCGAAAGCTTGGACGTTGATATAATAACATTGAATGTTTGAAGACCACAACCCGAATCCTAATCAACATCGTATTGATCGCATAGCAAACATAATATATGTTATCTTCAACGAAATATTCAGTTAATTTTGTAGCCCTGATGATGACACATTGCATCCTTATAATAAATGGAGACTAGTTGCTTTCATTTGAAATTTCCTTGATAACAAACCGTGAAAAAACAAGCAAAAACAAAAAAGAACTGTGGGATAAATTGAACATTTTGGATAATATGTATGGTTGATAAAACCTGCCAGTGATGGTTTGTACAAATTTTTTAATAAATCTGAAAACTAAAATAATATCGTCTGTTTTCACCCTCTTTCTCCCTCTTTTCCTTTTTATTTGTCTCACATGCACGTTCCCAATTAGTTTGAAACTGTAAAAAAGGAAACTTAAGTGTGTGCTTATTTGGCGAAGTTCCCACTCGTTAGGAATGTATTTATACGAACGTAACTAAACTGAGGGGCAAGATCAAAAACTCGAGATCCCAAGGAGGAGCGAAAGTTGAAGATATGTGGGATTTTATTATACCGACTCGTGTTTTATTTCTTAGGAAATTTACGGTAATACTACTCAGACCTAAAGGTCAAAGGAAGAAGATTAGATTCGAGCCGAGTTAATTGAAAACGCCCTACGGCGAAAAAAATAAAGGTCTTTTCCCGAAGGCTTATATTTCTTTTAAATTCGAAATGAAATGTTAGGGTTTTATTCCGGTTCATAAAAAGAAATTATAGTCATAAAAATATAAAAGTAATGACCTGAGATACCGCTATCTGAATTATATCACTACCACCTGATAAAACAGTAAATGTCAGGTAGCATGGGCTGCTAAATAATCACTGCGGATGGTGGCGGAAGAATGTTTTTAAAGAAAAACCAAGAAGAAAAATGTTAACCCTCGCACCGACCTTTCATGCTTCAAGTACTAGATTAAGAACGTCGTGTGGACCAAAGGGACTTCAAATCGTTTATTAAATAAAATAACCCAGTGAGTCATATATTGTCCCCTGGCCCAAATAAGCACCCAATTGAAAACCAGTGATTACAAAGTTTTATTTGATATTGTCGTGTACTTATGGCTGCCAAAGGATCAAGGTCTTCTTCGTACTATCAGAGGACTTGTTCTCTATTCATAGCCAGCCAAAGAAATAGATAGAAAAAAAATTGTGAGTTTTTTTGTGTCATTGTAAGCATTTGAATGTTAAATATTTCATTCTCAAGGCCTCATTAAAAGAAACCGAATTGATACCTTGTGACATATTTCAAGTTTAAGACCTCTTTAAAAGGAACCAAATTGTTGCCTTGTGACATATTTCAAGTTTAGAACTCTCAGGAACTAAATTATTACCTCATGACATATTTTTCTTTTAAGACCTCCTCAAAAGGATCCAAATTGTTACCTGATGACATATTTTTCTTTTAAGACCTCTTTAAAAGGAACGAAATTGTTACCTCGTGACATATTTTACTTTTAAGACCTCTTTAAAAAGATCCAAATTGTTACCTCGTGACATATTTCACTTTTAAGACCTCTTTAAAAAGGTCCAAATTGTTTACCTTGTGGCATATTTCAAGTTTAAGACCTCTTTAAAAGGAAGCAAATTGTTACCTCGTGACATATTTTACTTTTAAGACCTCTTTAAAAAGATCCAATTTGTTATCTCGTGACATATTTCACTTTTAAGACCTCTTTTAAAAGGATCCAAATTGTTTCCTCGTGACATATTTCATTCTTAAAACATCATTAAATGGACACAAATTGTTATCTCGTGATATATTTCACTTAAAAAAAAATCTTTTTTGTCATTTCAGGGTAAGGACAGTCTATCAATCGTCGCTGTCTGGCTTATTTGATGACAATATAGGAAAAAGCCCTGCGATTAAGCACAATTTATCTAAGAACGTTGGAATTTGTATCATAGCCATTTTAGCTATTATAGAAATTCATTATGATGTTTTCAAAATTTTTTAAGATGGTTTATTGTTTAACGGTGAGTGTTTTACAACTTTCGACTGAATGGTGAATGTTTCTTCACTGTTGTCTTCAGAATCCGAACGTTGTCCTATTTTCTGTTTGTTTTTCCCGCATATTTAATGAATTTACCATCACTGGTTAAGTGATAAGATAATACATCCGGTTACGCTGTACCTTTCTTCAGAGTGGACCTCCCGTGTTTCCATATTTATGTGAGTGAGACTCAGGATTTATGCAGCATTTGCCTTTGTACCCCAGCCTATTCTACCACGGAGTGTGTGCAGCGACACGCGACACATAGAAAATTCTATACACGCCACTTTCGTCCGTGGATCGATACTGTCTTTCGGGTGGGACTGACCATTATTACGTGTACAGGCGAAATTAAAGAGAGCATTCATTTCTTTATTAACGTTTATAAACTAAATCTCCATTTGAATACAAAGATTTGTATTTCTACTACATTTTCATTTAGTTTGTACAGTACAATTCAGAATAAATAAATAAATCGATTATACAAAATAAATCACACGATTTTTTGTTTAATTGCAGCCATTGGAGCTAGATCTGGTAACTGAATTTTTGTATCTCTGTTTGTTTATATATAATAAGTCGATATCCTAAAATGCTAGCATCTCGTTTGTACCTCAGATTATCAACTGTTAAATAAAAACGAAAACATAAATATATAAACAGACGGATGAAAGCATCCGACGTCCCACGGCAAGGCGACATCCAGCAAGACAGCAAAACTCTCTCTTAGAGTCCAGGCGTTCCTCCCAGGAACCAACAAAACATGGCACCCCGCCACAATTGGGCCATGGACGTTGTGTAGATACACGCACGTTGAAGTCATACGCGTGGTATCGGTAGTATGTCGGTAGTGCACACGTATTTGTACGGTATTTGTACAAAACTGGTAACTCATCACCACCTTATACAGTCATCTAAGTCCGGTCACATTAACTCCCCTAGAGTACTCGATATTCCTCGGGGAAGGGTGGAACCATCTTCATTCTTGCTAATACATTATTTTACTGTTCGTACGTCACACAGTCAGTACGTGATTTGTCCTCGGGGAGAGGTCGAACTCTTTCCTTTTTCGCTAATAAATTACTTTTATTTCGCACACGTCACACAGTCACCCAAGAGCATTCGATATTTCTCAGGAAAAGGGCGAAACCTCTACATTCTCGCTAATAAGATACGTTTACTCCCCATACGTCACACAGTCACCCAGATTACTCCATATTTCTCGGGTAGCGTCTCGCCCAGTTCATTCCAGAAGAGTTATTCTTGTATGATCTATGCGTACCCTTTTTCGATCCGTTTCCGGTCGCCCATCTGTAATGGAACTTCTTATACTTTGCACGTACGTTTAGGCTGAGCTCGATTGTAGGCGGTCTCCCCTCGGGGGTGGTTAGCAATTCTACTTTAAACAAATTGCGGCCGGAGCGGATCCGGTAGTTTCTACGCTAGGGAAGCTCCACTACTCTGGGAGGTAGAGTGGCCTTCTCTATCTAGGGAGTGCGCGGGAGACCAAGCTGATGTATTTCGGCTTATGTAGCCCTTTGCGCGCGGCATACGGTTCGATGCTTAATGCGGACCCGACCACTCGGAATGGCCAAGCGGGGAGCGAGGTTGTCTTGGGCCTTCAGGGCTGAGCTGCCTCTGCAACCATTCTGTCGTATGTGGAGGTGCTCAGCTCTCATCTTGAATCAAAACGTCCGATAAGGTGCGGACGTTAAAGATCCTCATTGTCCTTTTTACGACGACCGAGTATACGGGAAGCAATGTGATGGAACTTCTATGTCAAACTTTCACCACACGAAAGCAATAAAAGAGGTTCTTACCGTTAGTTTATATTTGTATGATGGGCACCTACGCGGTCGCTTCAGAAGATACCCGTTAGTTTGTATGACCTATGCGCCTTTTCCTTTTCGACCTGATTTCGCTGTACGAGGGCGTAGGGGGGGGGGTTGTCTTTCTTTACTTGCCACAGTTTGGTAGGACTACTTCTATTTTTACGACCCCATCGGATTTTCCATTTCTTTTTATGAGAGTTAATTAATAGTTTTACATCCGTTTGGCGTACAGGTTGAGAAACATCGTGAGGCCTTCCGGTGGACATTTTTATATTAACGCAACATCTTAAAAACGTATCAAGTCAGGCTAACAAAGAACTCATTACAGCTGTGCTTCCCCAACTGTGGTCCGCTGATCCTAATTTAGGGGGTCCGCGGAGAACTTTCAGAAAAATTAATAATTACAGTAAACGTAGAACGAATAAAATTAAAATAACTAATAACAATGAGTACTAAAAATTAAAGTTTTTTATTTATTTTTATTTGTTTGGTTTATTTATTCTATGTTTGGTTTTGCACATATAAACAAAATATTTGAGGTGAGCGAGACGGACGGGAATGGTCTGTCAATCGGTTCCTAGGATCAGATCAGTTCCTTTAGTTGAAACTAAGACCTTTCATTACCGGAAACTGCTGCTTCTGTAGCACCCTGGATTTTTCCAATGTAGTTTATAAAAAGGCATTGTTTTTCGAAAATGTGATTCAAGCTTCACTTCCATTCTATTTGTGTCATTCTCTAACATGGATCGGTGGCTGAAGTCAGGATCTCTGAGGAAGCATGCAGTTTTTCCANGACACCAACTTCCCATCTCAACTGCACCTTTTGAATTGAAAAATAGCAAAAAGGAGGGAAAATTCAAAAGGTGCGGTTGAGATGGGAAGTTGGTGTCCGAGTGGATCGAGGTCACGATATCTCAAGTGGTAGAGAAGCGGCGTATCAAGCCGAAGATCGTGGGTTCGAATCCCGCTCGTGCCATTGACTTTTTTATCTCGACTACAAACCTTAATTAATTATAATATATTAATTGGTCAAGCGGACCACGAAATTAATGAATTTAGTATTTATCAGATATATTCATGAAGATGAATGAGACGTGTCTTTCTTCTAAAGGGGAGAGTATCACAATTTTAAATGCTGATGACAAAGTTCAAGCCTTCAAAAGAAAAATCCAGTTTTGGGTAGAATCTGCTGAGAAGGAAGATAAGAAGTGTTTTCATGTGTTAAATTATTTTTTAAAAGAAAACCAACTGGAGCTTGCGAACGGCACGTCGATTACTGAAATGTGTGAACACCTTTGAAGTCCTTTAAGCCCTACTTTCCAACAGGTCTAGACCCAACGCTGCAAGACCATGAATAGGCGGCCAAACTGTTTTCAAATTCGACAAAGCCAACCAGTCTATCTTAAACGAATACGAATATTGATAGACACTACTTCAAACTCCACCTTGAAATCTCATTTCGAGTTTGATACCCTCATTTTTGGCTCCATCTGGAAAATAGAAAATTTCAACCGCCCGTTGAGCGTGTTCTTCTTCAATTTGCCACAACTTACCTATGCGAATCCGGATGTTCTATCTACACAGCCATTAAAACTAATTCTCGAAGCTGACATTCGTCTCAAGCTATCAAAAATGAAACCCAACATCCAAATTGTGCAGGCTAAATCAACCTCCCTCTTCCCATTAGTTCATTAATAATTAATGTTCAAATTATTATTTTTGAATTTGGCTCGCGTTTTACCTACCTACTTATTCTATTCTGTCCAATTGGATTTTTTATTAGGGATTTCGTAAATAAAGTTAAGTATATCAATCTATAATTTTATTTAAAGATGTCTGTTTTCATAGTGATATCTCTCTATCACCTAATTAGGAATCGACTCGCTAATTTATAAAATTTTAATTTCCTACATATATCTGTAAGTCCTATAAGTATCTAATTTTAAATACGATAATGCGAGACGTCCTCCCTGGATTCTGTGAAAGGAGTCCGCTGGCTAAGAAGTTTTGGGAGACCCTGCACTACAGCAACGAAAGTAGAAGGCAATATTGATAACTTGGGACAAAGGATTTAGTGAAGTAGCAAATTAGGAAATAGTACATGATTGATTACTTAAAAATCGTTAGAGCACTTCATAAAACAAATCCTGCTTCACATTCAACATGTTTTTGGGTTTAAACTGATCAAAGCATATCGATTGATCCGGCTGTTGAGTTTCCGGCCATGTTTGAACCATTTTGCGTCCATCACGCCAAATCAATAGGATGCTTGTGTACACAATTATCTCTGCCGAATTCATAGAATCGCTTTGGGGCTTAGACGGTGCGGCGTTGGCGGGATCAACTTTGACACAGTTCTGACGTGTTTGGCGGTGTCGGGAAAATTGTGTAAACTTCAAATCACTTGTGATCGATCCTTGAAGCATTGGCCAAATATTGATTAAACAACGTTGTTGTTGGCTATTTAACAGACCTTCAGACTAGTGAACGATGTTACTTGTTAATTAGAAGCGACGGTCAGTATGGTTAGTGTAACAGAAAAGAGACAAGGGACATTTGGCCGCCAATTTGACCGAATGGGTCATTTCCCGCACTAGTCAGCGGAATTAATAAAACGCTGGACAACGAAGGTGCGAAAAAAGTTTGGATCTGCATTTCCTCAAGGATGAAGTATCTCTTCTTTTCAGTTTTGTTGCTACATTACAGCCGCTACATTAACGACTTCTCTAATTCCGTAAAACATTCCATCATCTTTAAACTGAGTCCCTAATTTACCTTTATTTTCAACTTACTGGCTTACAAGCCGTAATTTTAAGTATTCAGAAGGGCCGAAATTTAATTATCTCCCGGGCCACTGAAAATGGGCTTAACGTTTTGTAGAAAGGTCCCACGCCGTTGTGTTTGGATCCCGTTCCCTCTTCCAGTCCTTACCTTTTACCTAACCGTTTACCATTAACCATCACCCTATTTCTTTCTGTCAAGAACATTGGGATTGTACTTGATCAGACCTTATCTTGGAAATCATACATTTCCTAGATCTCTAGTCGTTTTCTACCCTCCGTCAGTTGCATCTTCTCCCCATGGCTATCCGTAAACTCATAGTCTCTGAGTATCTTCTACTTTGAATATGGATGTGTTGTTTACCGGGGACTCATTGTGGAGCTAAATAATAGACAAGCACTTATTGAATAGTTTTGTACACTTTATTTTCGGCTCCGCAAGGATGTCTCACGTGCCTGATAGGTACTACTGCTTGAAATGGTTATACGACCGCAGGATCTTCCTTGGCCCCTTGCTTTACCTAATTTTCCAACCCCCTCCCTATATTACCTCCTATCCTTTAGGTCTTTGGTACACTACCGTCTTACTCGTTCACGCCATTCCAATCTCTATCCCCCTAAACTAAGAACTACAGCATTCAGCCGTTCCTTCCTTGTCCGTTCATCCAACCTCTGGAAATCTATTGCTCACTCCATCCACTTCCCACTTTTTTTGAGACGGGACCAGTTGCCTTAATTGATGATATAAATATTACATTTTTCATCAGGTATATTGGCAACACTGACTAATTAGGTGCCAGACAATATTAATTGAACAGAGTGTACTAATGTGGACGTGTTTTAGCCATATTGATAAGATTGTTCTTGTCTCCCTTAAATGGATTTGGCATAATAACATATCTAAAGGCAACAAACCATAATCCTTCATTAATCTGTTAAATTAATAACTTTTTTTGTCGAAATTCCTCTCAAAATAGAAAACGCAGATCTAAAAAGTATAGACTTAAGTGTTATCACGCTTCAACATTCATATTTACGAACACAAGATTTCTCTGGTTCAAAAGCCAATTTTTACAAATTCAATTAGCAAGCTCATCATGATAAATACTGTCCTTGTATTCTCATGGAATTAATGTCAACAGATTTAATGAGGTTTTTGTTTATCCAGTTAATTAGAAGGCATTATCTTCTTCACTCCTTTATCCCGCGTGCGAAGGAAAAGATAAATAGGTTTAATTTCTTTTCAGTTACTCGAGAAATTAGTTTATAGTAATTACTGATTATTACAAAAGGCTCAAATCGGAAAAACAGATAGGAAGCATTAAACATAAAGCGAAGGCTATTCTAAGCATTGTCCGAGAGATTATGCAGCAAAAACTGACAAAAAAACGCAAAATGGTGTACGTGTTAAACATCACAACGGTTAGACCCCTGGTCATATACGGAGCATATATGGTAGCCTAAAATACTGGACAAAGAGATATAGAACAAAACTACGAAATATACGAAGTCAATTGAAGTCGAGACAATATATACCTGCCCCCGTACATCAATGGAAACCGCACTCGACCTCTCGGACTTACATGTTGATGTACAAAATGTGGCTTTTTGTAGTGTCAACAGACCCCCGAGATACAAGGAAATAAAACCAGATCTAAATCAATCACAAAATTCTAGAAAGAATTAAAATAAACGAGATAGCTACAACGGGTTCTGACAAATTGAGAGAAAAGCTCAACTTTGACAGACCGATCCAAGGGATGGACATAGGCAATGTATGGTATATTGATATAACGTATATATAAAGATATATGGCATACAGACGTACTGAAAATCTAACAGGGTGTAGGCGTAAGGATAAATGTGCCGAACTATACCATAGCGAAGCCGTTTGGTACACAGGAGTCAATAAAGAAAAATATGAAATGTGCATAGATATCCATACTTTCAGACAGCCAGGCAGTTATAAAGGCACTAAATGCGTATACTTTCAACTCCAAACTTGTCTGGGATTGCCTCAACTTTCTAATGAATATGGGAAAGCAATACAAGATTACCTTAAAGTGGGTTCCCAGACAAGGCATAGGAGGAAATGAGCAGGTTGGCCAACTAGTCTAAAAGGGGGCAACCTCTTCCCCGTGGGGCCAGAACCACAATTAAGTACACCTGAGAAAAGGCTCTTTTGGATAGGGGAAGAAAAACTCAACACTGGAAAAACACTCCAGGTATGACGCAAGCTAAGAGATTAATAAATCTCTCAATGCAAAAGGCGAAGGAACTCCTCTCTCTCTTAGCAGGAGAAGCAGGAGATTTGAAAAGATTCATAGTCCTTTATATCGACCACTGCCCTTTAAATCATCTTAAGAAGATGGGCAATGCTGAAACGTACCATCCTGCTCTGTCAGGACATCGACACGAATCCTTTTTGAATGTAATATGTTAGCCCGTTTACGGGACAGTCACGTAGGACATGTCTCTCACCAAACGAGCTTCACGAAGAAACGCCAAGGAAAGAGCTCAGTTTTATAAGGAATAGCGCACTTTCAAGTAATTTATTTTGATGGCTCAAAAGTTGAGAAATTACGATTTTAAGTAAAAAATCTTATTTTAGGTTAAAATCACAAAATTTTTAATATCTCAGGAAAGAGTCAAGATGGAAACCTCGTTCTAGTGGCACTGAACTACGTTTTACTTAGCGAATCCAGCATTGCCGCATTGGCAGCCCTTAACACTCTCCGTACAATAATACAAACGTGTTTCACAGGAGAATCGGAACAGGAGACCCAAATAATCATTGCTCAAGAACAATTCTCATATCGGGAGGCATTCCTACGTGTTTTCTATATAGAGTCAGGAAATTGCACCCTTCATTTCGGTGGGACACATCGACAAACCTTTCTCTAGATGCCAAACATATGCGATGGCATTGGCCCAAAAGTGCCAACCGCGTATGGTTGAAGCCAGCAACACACTTACCCGATGCTACGCCATGCGACTCTACCCGATGCTACCCGACGCCTTGCCATATTTTGGTGGGGTGNGTCGGGTAGCATCGGGTAAGTGTGTTTCTGGCTTTATGCTTCGTAAGGTTTTTGTAGATTACAAATCCTCCGGCTGCAGAAATACGCGCCAGAGGCGGTTTGGACAATATTTTTAGTACAAAGTTTAAAGCCGTTGAGCTGCACAGTTTTCGCGCAATCCGTCTAAGCGTCGGGTAGGTTAGCGTGGCATAGCATCGGGTAGATGTGCACGGGGGTAATGCAACCTTATGGAAAATCGGAGTTTGGATTTGCGTCGGGTAGCATCGGGTAGATGTGCACGGGGGTAATGCAACCTTATGGAAAATCGGAGTTTTGATTTGCGTCGGGTAGCATCGGGTAACGTCGCATGGCGTAGCATCGGGTATGTGTGTTTCTCGCTTTATCCTTAATCATAATCCTAATAGGGATGGTTGGGATTGAAGTTAGTGAACTTAGTAATATCCTCAGGTAAAGATTAGCTTTCTTTTTTTGAAGCAGATCATCTGAGGGCCACCTATCGCCAGTGCTTTCGATACGCGAGAGCTTCTTCCCCGATTATATTATAAATATATTATCCAGGGTGCCCGACGCTAGTGAAAAGTCTCCAGTCGGCCTTACGAAAGATATATATCTGACTGTGGGGGTATAAAGCGTCTTACGAATGGAGGTTTCAATGATAATTGACAGGTGATCGCTATGATGTTCGTCGTTTACCTTGAACCACGAGTTGCAAGAGGAAATGAACGGAGAGGCGAAGCTCAGGTCGATCGCGCCGAACCTCCCGGTGTACATCCTTAAATACGTTGGATTTCCATTGGTAAGGAGCACCGTACCGTAATCATTTATTATATCTTCCATATGGAGAGATGAGGAATTGGTGTCCGGCAGTTCAAGTGATTAGAGGAGCGGCGTATTTAGCAGAAGGTCGTGGGTTCGAATTCCGCTCGTGGCACTAACTTTTTCATCTCAATCAAGACCTTAGATAAAAATAATAATTAATTGAAATAATAATAATATGATCTCAAAAATGTATTAACCTATTCTGAAGTATGTGATTGCTTGATCGCAAATTCTCTAGTTGTTTTTTATGTACTTCATATTAGAAGTATTCATATTATGACGTGACAGTCGTTTCAAAAATAAACGTTTGCGACTAGGCAAAATATCTCAGTAATATACTCAGTGTATAAATAAGAAAATTAACATGGTGCGACAACATGGTTTTTTTTTTTTTTACAATGGATACCAGGGATGGAGGAGTTCCCTCCTGAGCACTGCAGCTGAGCTGTACAGCTTATTGTACTTTATCCCTGGATCCATATTTTGGGGGAGGGCTCGCAACACAAATGTGAACTTGAGCCCCGGTTGTACCGGTGTTCTTTCATCGTATAAACTCATTTTTTAAGAGGGTTGGGACCAAATTCAGGGTCGCTGAGATCGCCGTGTCAATTTCTTTCAATTGCGGCCACCGGTCCCCTTAGGCGTCAGACAAAGTCCAGAAGCGACAGTGGGACCGCGGGATGTACTAGCTTAGAGTCTGACGCCTTAACCACTCGGCTACCGCGGCCCCTCTAGAGCATATTAAAGGGCTAAAAGTCTTTCAGGTTAGAAATCTGTTCCCATTGATACAGCGAAGTTTAAACTAAAGCGCTTTCTCTTCCTGGTTGAGCGTACTTTGGGTCCCTGTCAACACTCCCATCGAAACTTGGCAAATCGCATATTTCTCATTTTTCAAGTATTCTTTTAGGAATCATATTGACGCGGCTGATGTGATTCGTGACTATGTTTTGTTACAATCTCTTGTTGGAGATATAGCACTAGAGCATCTAGCAAAAACGATGTTTGTTGTTTGGGCATCCGGACACAGGTCTGGAGAGTAATGAAAAACGGACGAAGCGGCTAAAGGCCGGGACGCCCAGCCTCCAGACTTAACCACCGCGATCCGGGCGTCTGACGCTACAAATGCAATAAAAAGACAATGGTTAAAAGAAATTGGCAGGCGTCGGTTGGCCGAATCGGCAGACTCTGAAAGTGCATTGTCTGCACAATAAAGCTCCATATAGAGAGAGCGTAGGAATGCCTACCTGATATGAGAATCGTGCTTGAGCAGCGCGGCGAGTATCTGGGTCCGGTGTTTCGATTTTTGGAAGAAACAGAGTTGTTTTTATTGTAAATAGAACTGACAGTTTTGTGTCCCA
Source organism: Cimex lectularius (assembly GCF_000648675.2). Classification (NCBI taxonomy): domain Eukaryota; kingdom Metazoa; phylum Arthropoda; class Insecta; order Hemiptera; family Cimicidae; genus Cimex; species Cimex lectularius. Next base: position 214,861 of record NW_019392809.1, read on the forward strand.
TAGTGAGTGTTAAAAGTGAATGTATTTATTGGCGTGAATGTGTAATGTGAACGGGCCGATGGCGGAATATTGAGTACCCCATAATTAGGTTAGTTATATAGTTATACTATGTTATATAAAAGGCAAGTATGTCACATGCCATCGGCGACGTGCAGGGTTCTTGGGTTCTTGAGCCGGTTGGTAGTGGAGAGAGCTTGAGCAGTTGGGGTGGGACGGGTTGAAAGATTAGTGATACTTTTTTTTATGGGTTTTTAAAAAAAAGCCCATTTGTAAGTACGTTGGGTTCGAATGCAGGGCCGCTGGATTCGAACCCGGGACCTTTACCTTATCGTGATGAGCGCCGTGTCAAAGACTAAACCTTGCGGCCACCGACGCCCCCCTTGAAACGTTAGTTAGCAGGAACGGATTAATTCTTTGTCGAAGAAAGAGGTCATTGTAGATAGTGAGGTTGGAAACAAAGAAAGGAGTTTGGAGAATTCTTCTGAGGACTGTTGATTGAAATGGTAGGATTAGTTGGATGTTAAATGGCTTGATGGTCCCCTCTGCTCAGTATGTCCAAACAGGTCAAAGGTTTTGTACATTTTGCTCTTTACCGTCATTTCTCCTATAAGTGTTCGTAGTTGTCCAAATCGTCTGCTTAGTTCTTATCGCTTGAGTCTTGTGTGCGGACTTGACTGCACTCTCGGTGCGAAACTTGATAAGTCAATTTTTCGGTGAATTATTCCAATTAGTGTTTTCCTCTTTCTTTCAATTAAGTATTTACACGAATTTAATATCCTACTAACAGTCAATGTTTTCAATTTGGCCAACCCTGACTTAGCCTATGTTACAAAATATCGGTTATACCAAAACAACCGTAAAATAAATTCTATTTCAACACTTGAACAAGTTTTCGTCAAAGGATAAAGGGAGAAATCGAAACAACCCGCGATAAAAGGGATTAGGGTGCAATTAAAGCAGTAGGTAATAAATTTCAGCCTGATGTTAGTTTACAACGACCACAGCTACTCAGAACTTATCTCGACCACGGCAAATTCACTTCGACTAATGCCACGGACAATCATAAACCAATTTAATATCACGCGATTTAGTATTATTGTTAATTTATTTTCATTAATGGTGAAAAATGATTTTTTTTCTTCCTTCGTTCACTTTTGTAAGGAAAATACAGAAGATTTTTATTTTCTAAAAGTACACAACAGCCATGTAGAAAAGGAAACTCCACTCGACTCTTAAGAAGCCACTTCTGCGGCTTAGCACGCATTTACAGCATTGTTCTCCTTATTCTTCGCTCTATAAAGAACGAATTGCGCTCCTTCGAAATAGTTATAATTCAAATGGATAAAGAAGTGTATCTGTAGAAATAATTAGGTATCTTGCTTGCAATTGGTGAAAAAAGCTTCTTTGTTTAGCTTCCTAATTATTAATTAAAGGCAATTCAAAATTCTGAGTGTTGATTTATATAATCTCAACCCCGCACACGCAATGCCATACATCCACAATATACCCTTTCATTTACCCCCTTTTTCATTCACTCTAATAAATTACATTCTCGCATTCGTTCACTCGATATTTCTCGGGGTGATTGGGGATAAGCCCCACCATGCACACCAATAAATTCACACATACAATGTTGGTTTAGAGAGGAGATGACCTGATGGATTGATGTGCAAGGACAACTTAGAAAGTACGGATGGAAAAACAGTCTTGTTAAAGATCGGATCAAAACCGCTTCCGTGGAAGGATTCAGCTCTTTTTTATGGCTCACCGCTCGCGCCCACCAAATTTATCTTACGGATAATTCCATGAGTATACTTTAACCAAATTTTCGTATTTCGCTGTGCCAGCACCAGTGCCAATTATAAAGCCGGGAACACACTCAACCAATGCCTTACATAAAGATTAATTAATTGAAAGGGGTTATTTGGTCAAACGGACCACGAAATCTAATGGGGTTATATTATATTCACTAGTTTTAGTGGGCCGCTTGATCAATTAATATATTTCAATTAATCGAGGTCATGATAGCTCAAATGGTAGAGCAGCGGCGTATCTAGCCGAAGATCGTGGGTTCGAATCCTGCTCGTGACTCTGACTTTTTTATCTCAAATAAAAACCTTAATTAATTGAGTTATATTATATGTTAAACAATTAACTATAAAACAATCATTACACTCCACACATTTCTACATAATCAAATTCTTCAACAATTTGGTTTTCCTCTCCAAAATTATCCCCGTCTATATAATCCTGAAAGGATAATCAGGCCGAACCATTACCCATTTTTTCCATTATCGGCTCCTTTCACCTCAAAGAAGCCGACTACACATATAAAAATGTCTTTCTCTTCCCGACCCCTTCAAAATCCAAAGTACATATACATAAAACATCAATATCTTATTGGCACTCTCAACACGACACAAAAGAACACACATCTACACAGGAAACAAACACTTTGAGTGAGTACCAATACTTTGATTGAATCTAAAATTTCTAGCATTGTATTCATTTTTTTCCTCATCTTCCTTTTTTTTTTAAATTTTAACCATTTTTTCCAATTCCAGGCTCTGAAGATGATCTCAATAAAGATCGAAACGTTGGCACGATAAAGAAAATGGTTAATAAAGAAAAACATTTTCTAAAACCTACGTCACACCAGACCGCGTCTCACGTTCTCCAAATAATGACTAATTTTAACGTTATTCACATGACAGAAATGTAAATAATAAGTTACGATAGACTTCTCACCTCTCTAATCTAAAACAACAAATTAGTTTTTCAACTCGTTCGTTACAATAGCAAATTACCTCTTCAATTTCTATGTAAAAACCAATTACTAAGCCGGTTTGACGTGCTCAAGTTTTGGTAAATAGAAAACTACAATATCCTGTGGTGCAAGGAGAATTTATTTTCCCCCGAGCGGGTTGTTCAAGACTAAAGATTTATAATCGTTGTATTAAATAGTGCATCATCCGGCACAGTTTTTATTTTTCTATTTTATTATTTTTTTTATTGGCCTTATGATCTTGCATATTATAGCCATAGTACGAATTCTGGTGTTCAAATTGGGGGTTATCGGGAAAAAAGGGCCAGAGGCGACGGTGGGAATCGAACCCACGACCGCGGCTTGAGAGTCTCTCATGCTAACCACTCGGCTACCGCGGTCCCCCAACAGTTTTTATTTATTTATTCTTATTTTTTAATTTATTCATTTACTGATTGATTCACGCTATCCGTCATTTAAAAACTTTTTTAAAGTGGGGATCCATGAAAGTGAGCAAAAACAATAGCCAATGGAAATTATTGCGTGCGAACAATGGGCCTCATTTGAGACCCGCCACCCCGGAGGGAAGAAAAGTCAGTACGGTCCAGTCTGATTATCAAAAATTACTATTTGATAGTAAACAAGCGAAAGTACATAGTTAGAACATTTGGACGACTAGTCTAAAAGTTTCTGGCGGGATGCCATCCATGGAAATGTTTAAAAACTATTCATTTAAAAAATGCTCATTTGAACCAAACGTGGCTTTAAATTAGCCGTGCATTTATCATTCCCATTTATTGTCATTCTGCCTCTTTCAAAGAATTGCATGTGCTGCCCCGGGGCCGCTGGGTTAGAGGGCTTTTATCAGCAAAACATTACCAACTCGTGCTTCTCTGTTAGCTAACAAATTGCTTCAATTCGATACCAACTTTGGACAATTAAGCTACTATTTGCCAACTTTAAATGTCGACTTGTTAGTGGGTGTTAAGTAGAATATGCCTGAAAACCCATTTTAATTATTGTTTCGTGTTGTAGAATGATTGAACGAACTCAGATTTTTGTGAATATAGTAGAGTAAGCGTTCGTAGGTCAATTTTTAAAAAAAGGTAGCGTCTGTGTTAAGGATGTTGGTTCTACAAAATGTCGTTAAAAGATCTTCCCTTAAGGATGTTGATGTTAATTATTATATTTTAAATATAAACTGAAACCTGTGTGTTTTTCTGGGGGTGAAGCCAAATAGGACGAAAGTGTATGAAACGTAATTAAATTCGAAAAGAAACTTGTTCAATTTGCGAGAATGGCAACTTGTTTGTTCCATAAAAGGTCCAGGCGATCCGTATATCCTTACGTGTTATCTACCTAATGCATATGCCATGATCGGCCAAACTTCTGCTTGAAAGTATATAAATAAAGAAATTAGCGCATCATTATTCAAAAGCTCTTTTAAAAAAAATATACAAACAAACAAATATAAATAATAATATAATATAATATAATAATACAANTAATAATATAATATAATAATAATAATAATATAATATAACAAGCTGGCGCATTAAACCGCACAGATATCGCGATTTATTGAAACCGGTGGTTGATGGTCTTCGAAGGATGGGTCGAAAAGGGCGTAGGTTATAGGGGCACCTTCTGGTCGGCAAGCAGCCGCTTAGATGCCCATTATGCAATAACATAATAATGGTCGAGCACCTTTTCAATTCTAGAAGGCTTGACGTATGTAGGCAATATTTTGGAATTTCATCGGACATGGCTTAGTCTTGGGTCAGGGCTATAGCGATTTTTAAATATATATGTAGTGTTTAGTAACCGGGGGTTTGGTGGCGCTGTGAATGGCAGGTGTTTTAGATGGAGCCGATGTCGAAGTCTGTGGATTTTTCGATGCAGCAGGGTCGGTCCGAAGCGAAGGGACTCTCGTGCAGCAAGCAGCCACGTCGTCTGCTGAAAGTGTAAGAGACTCGCAGCATCGTCTCTCACACTTTGAACAGACGACGTGGCTGCCTGCTGCACGAGAGTGCCTTCGCTCCGGACCGACTCCTGCTGCATCGAAAATCCACGGACTTCGACATCGGCTCCATCTAAAACCCCTGCCTAGTATCAGACTTTTCATTTCAGATTCATAGATTCAGATTGTTCAAGGCAAAGATCTAAGCAGTTTTTCGGCCCCTAAATTTCCAACATTATATAAGAGTATTACAATTAATTAGGTTTTTAGTTGAGATAAAAGTCACTGGCACGAGCGGGATTCGAACCCACGATCTTCGGCTAGATACGCCGCTGCTCTACCACTTGAGCTATCGTGACCTCGATCTACTCGGACACCAACTTCCTATCTCAACCCCACCTTTTGAGTTTTCCCTCCTTTTTGCCATTTCATTTGTCGTCGAGAATCCAATCCGATTACACGACATTTGAAAAATGGCAAAAAGGAGGGAAAACTCATAAGGTGGGGTTGAGATAGGGAGTTGATGTCCGAGTGGATCGAGGTCACGATAGCTCAAGTGGTAGAGCAGCGGCGTATCTAGCCGAAGGTCGTGGGTTCGAATCCCGCTCGTGCCATTAACTTTTTTCATCTCAACTAAAAACCTTAATTAATTGTAAAGTATTAATTGGTCAAGCGGACCACGAAATTAGTGAATTTAATTCTATTTATTTTCAAACGCCCAGTAATATTTAACTTAATTAATTGAAAGTTGATAATTAATATTTATAAATTGATTAAACTTAATTAATAAATCATAAAAAAGTAAGGGGTCCACCAATTTTGACGTTAAAAAGTCACTTAACATTTTTTTAATGAACTAGAATTTTCATTTGGTTTAAGGATATGCAATTGTGAGAAAAAAAAATATCCGTTATCCACCGCTTTTCCTCATTCTTGAACCGAACTAGATGGGAATTTCCTGAATTACCCATCGCGTTTTTACGACCTTTTTCAACCGAATTAGATGAAAAAGTAGTCAAAACATTTTTCTGAGTTAGCATCGCTTTACGTGCGTTTTCATCCGAACCAGATGGGAAAGTAGTCAAAACATTTTTCTGAATTACTCATCGCTTTTCCTCTTATACCTCGTGGACGGCTCGGTCGATTTTCTTACTTTTGACGTTTTTACGTCTTTTTTGAACCCAGTTAGATGGAAAAGTAGTTAAACAAATTTTCTGAATTACTCATCGCTTTTACTCTTTTATCTCGTGGACGGCTCGGTCGATTTTCTTACTTCTAACGTTTTTACGTCCGTTTTGAACCCAGTTAGATGGAAAAGTAGTCAAAACGTTTTTCTGAGATAACCTTCGCTTTTCCTCTTATAACTCGTGGACAGCCCGGTCTTTTTTCTTACTTCCAACATTTTTATGTATAAACATAAACGGATTAATATATAATAAGTAACGAAACATCACCAGTCACGAACCCACTAACAGCTCCCCGTGGCCACTTCATAAGTCGCCGAGCATCGAATCCTGATTACACGATATTTGAAAAATGGCAAAAAGAGGGAAAATTCGAAAAGTTGTAGATTGACATGGTGGGTTGGTGTCCGAGTGGATCGAAGTCAGGATAGCTTTAGTGGTTAGAGCAGCGCCGAAGGTCCTGGGTTCAAAACCCGCTCCTAACACTACTTTTCCATCTCCACTAAGACTTTATATAAAAATAATCCTAATCTAAATAATTAATATGGTCAATTAGACCACTAAACATGAATGGATAAATATATTTTTATGTGTGTTTTGATAGGAAGGTAGTGAAAATAACATACAGTAACGTTCAAGATAACTTAGAGAATTGTTTATTTTTGTTTATACATTTTGGCCCTTTAACTTTTTTTTCTGGAAAGGTAATATTGAAGTTATGTAATCCGTTATAATAAAAGTCCAAAAAAAAAAAAAAAAATATTTATAATAACGAATACAATTTTATACAACAAGTATACCGGCCAACGTCTAGCATAAGACTAAGAGTAAGACTTAATAGAAGACTAACGGAAGACTGTCGGCCCTAGCGCCTGAGCCCTATTTATATGGAAGTGAAGTTTGCTGACTCAGATGCTGTGGATTCTGGAAGACGGTACCATAACTCCTNAAATCTGATGATAAACCAGCATTAACAGACCTTATAAAATTTTTACAACAAAAATGTCAAAGCTTGAAGCTGTTGGAGTAAACACGGCTCATTCTGTGAAACCGTATCAATATCAGACAGGAAGTCCTCAGTCCAACTTCAAGGAAATTTCTAAGAGTAATACAACTTCTGCTCATGTGGCAACTTCCAAAAAGTTGGATCCGTTATATTTGTGTAACAAATTTAAAGCTCTCTCCATTTCAGAAAGACAGGATCAAATAAAAAGAATAGGTTCGTGTTTTAACTTTCTCTCTTCTACACATCATACACTTGGACTGTGGTGCAGGCTCTTGCCGAGTTTGTCGGAAACGACATAGCACATTATTACATTACTCAAGAGATCCTGTTTCTCAACCCTGTGCGTCGAGCCCAGATATATACGATGACAATAACAATCAAACTAACATAGTGGCATCCACATCAACTGTACGTAATACAGGAATCGATAATTTTGTCTTGCTGTCTACTGCAGTTGTGGTGGTCCTGAATAACCGAGGGAGTCATTTTTTATGCCGTGCTTTATTAGATTCAGGATCGCAATCAAATTTCATTACAGAAAGACTAGTCAATAGATTGTGTCTACCCGTGTCAAGAGTAACTGTAGAAGTGAATTGGCCAGACTGCAACAAACACTTCTAATCCCGTTCAGGGTATCATTAAATCTAGACTTAATTCATTCTCATCAACCATTGACTGTATTGTCATGAAAAATATCACTCAACAACTGCCCTCTGTTTCATTTAATAAACGTCAATTAAATCTGCCACAAAATCTTCAATTAGCTGACCCCCATTTTGATGTGCCAAATAATATAGACATGCTAATAGGGACTGAATTATTTTTTGAATTGTTGACTGAAGGACGGTTTAAGTCTTCTGATTCAACACCAACGTTACAAAATTCTTTCTTGGTTGGATCATCTCTGGCAAAGTGAAAGTGAACTCAAATGTAGCTATCGTCCGTCATTTATCCACAGTGGAAAACATTAACCAAACCATTCAACGATTTTGGGAATTGGAAGAGCGCGCTGGTAATAAACAGTTTACTGGAAACGATAAAGTGTGTGAAGACTTATTTAATCAGACAACAATCAGAGACACTACAGGAAGATATTGTGTACAAATCCCCTTAAAGGGTGATGTTGCTCAGTTAGGTGAATCCAAGAACATGGCACTTTGTCGATTGTGGTCGATCGAAAGACGCTTGTCCAATAAACCTGACGTACGCTCACAATACATACAGTTTCTAAGAGAATACGAAGAACTAGGTCATATGAAGCAAATCACATCTACAGAAGCTGAATCATAAGACTATTATATTCCACATCATTGCGTATTGAAGCAAGACTCTACCACAACCAAATTAAGGGTTGTCTTTGATGCCTCTTCAAAGTCTACTTCAGGCTTATCACTAAACGACATTTCCCTTATTGGGCCTAAGGTCCAATTAAAATTAGTGGACATCATTATACGATTCAGAATACATCGGTACGTTCTCACTGCAGACATTGAAAAGATGTACCGCCAGGTCACCATACATCCATCACAGCAGAACTTACAATTAATTATATGGAAAGAATCTTTCCCTAGAGTTTACTGCTCTTGAATCAGGAAATCCACTACAGAAGGAAAGCAACTTATCACTTTGAGTCCTTTCGTAGACGAAAATCAAATCATCAGAGTAGGTAGACTTCTGCAGCATTCAGATCTGACTCCTGATCAAATACTTCCTGTTGTGCTACCTAAGGGACACGGACTCACAATATTGATAGCGAGGCACTTTCACATTAAAACCATGCATGCCGGGCCTCAACTACTACTTAATGTGATACGTCAGAAGTATTGGCCAATTGACGGTCGAAATTTAGTTCGCAAGATTTTTAGACAGTGCGTCGTTTGCTTTAAGACAAGGCCAACCATTCAAACACAAATGACACGAGACACATCCACGAGATATAAGGGGGCGATGGGTAATTCAGGAAATTCCCATGTANGTTCGAATCCCGCTCGTGCCATTAGCTTTTTTCATCTCAACTAAAAACCTTAATTAATTGTAATTTATTAATTAAGTTTAATCAATTTATAAATGTTAATTATCAACTTTCAATTAATTAAGTTAAATATTACTGGGCGTTTGAAACTAAACAGCAGAATGCCAAATATGGTTTGAAAGACAGAAAAAAATGAAAATGGCAATGGGTCTGAGATGACCTGAGCTGTTTGTCGGCTTTTCCTCCTTTGTATAAATCGTAGGCCGCCTAATATCACAGAAAATAGGACTTGTTGGATCAGAGCTAGTAAGTGACAATATATAATACAAAACAGAAGCGGCAACGTCGCTGAGCTACCAAGTCGGTGATCTGACAAGTGTTGTAAAATATATGTGGAGCATAAAAAGATTTAATTACATATTCAGCAGCGGTAACTCAAGCTGATCAAAATGAACCAAAAATATTTTTAAAAGATTAATTGTAGCGTTATATACACGATTGCAAAGAAGTACCTACTAAGTGTTGTTAAAAATGGATGAGCCGCTAAGTGTCATAAGACATATATATATATATATATATATAGAGAGAGAGAGAGAGAGAGAGAGAGAAAGAGAAAGAGAAAGAGAAAGAGAGAGAGAGAGAGAGAGAGAGAGAGAGAGAGAGAGAGAGAGAGAAAGAGAGAGAGAGGAGAGAGATATTGGATATTTTATTTTACTAGCTCGATTAGGCCGGGCTTAGTTAAAATGTAAGCTGATTATATGTCCTCGGCTAGTAATCTCTAGCAAATTAATTTATCAGACAAAGATTAAACTTCTGAGACAGAAGAGGCAAAATGTCGAAATAAACATGTAGACAATCCTTATAGTGATCCTTTTTAGTAATAGAAAATGTATAAAATGGCGTCTGCATTGCGGTCCGTTTGTTCTCGTCTATTGTCAGTCGCTTTCTCAACAATAATCACAGTACAGTATAGAGTATGACGCAACGACAACAGTGTAAAAACGACTTGATTTTTTAATAACATAAAATCAAAGGTGGGTTCTACTTTATCATATTGCAAGCTTCAGAAAAAACCTCATTTGCATTATTAACTATTTAGTTATTGCAAATTATAAATGATCATTTAGAGATCGTGAGATGCGGTATATATACATCTCTCTCTCTCTCTCTCTCTCTCTCTCTCTCTCTCTCTCTATATATATCTCTNATATATATATATATATATCTTAATAACATTCACTAAATACCACACAAATTATAAAGGTAAAACACAAACATCGAATTTAGTACACAAGCTACTAGTTATATTATTCTAATTGATTAAGTTAGGACATGAGAACTACATTTAACCAATCCGGCAGGGCTATGGACGAGATTACAATATTCACTAAGGTAAAACAAAAGGATTCAACAAGTATAGCAAAAATTAATCGGAAATAAAGACGTAGGATTTCTCATTAGTGTGTTTAATACAGTAGAGTAATACATTGAGGGACCACTAAATTTATTCAGTTTAAAATTAAATCCAATATCTTTCTACAATAGTTATTGGTAATTAGGAGCTGTCCTAGTCATAATAAAAAGTAAATAAATGGTTGTAAAAAATTGTTTACTTCCTTTATTTACTTTTGTACTGATTTGTCCAATTTGCACAAAAATAGCATTATTACCGTCCATTCATTCTGCTAAAGATCGCTTTAGGTTAATTTGTCGGGCATTTGAGTATGAAGTGTCAGAGTCATGAATTTATTAGAGGAATGATACAGCCCACACGAAATCTAGAATAGGAAGGGTTTTTGGCGCTTCAGAGATACAGGGCTTTACACTAGAAGGCCAGGACATGGTCGACCTAGGTGTACGGACGAGAGAGACGATAGATTCATCCGTCATCATCAGGCCCTACGAAATCGCAGCATTACGGGACATACGATTAGAAATCTGATAAGACAAGTCCGAAATATTTCTATTTCCTCCAGGACTGTAAAAAGAAGGCTCAACGAAAATAGCCTTAGGGTCCAGCGCCCGACTCATGGACCCCTTTTTACCATAGCTCAGGAAATGGCCAGGTTTCAATTTGCACGGGAACATTGAATTGTACACTGGAAAAGATTGGGGTTGGGGACGAGTTCTCTTTACAGATGAGGTGAGAATTGGCCACAAATCTCGAGATGAGCGTAATTTCATATGGAGACTCTCAGGAGCAAGTACACCCCATGCTGTATGGTTCCTCAGGTGGGTGATTGATGTTCTGGGGTGACATTTCCTTGGCCACCCATATAGAACTGGTGTTGTGCTTGGAAGATCTCCAACTTCACAGTGGTACTTACAAGACATAATCGAAGAACATGTTGTGCCATTTGCCCCCCACATCGGTGAGAGATTCTTGCTAATGGAAGATAATGCTAGGCCACATAGAGCACGTATTGTGAATGACTACCTGAACGAGGTTGGTACTGAGTGCTTGGTGTGGCCAGTTCGAAGTACAGATTTGAACCAAATCGAACACATTTTGTACCAATTTAAGCGACGAGTACGACGACGAAACCTAACACCCTAGAAGAGTTGGACACAGCTGTTCTTGATGAATGGGAAAGTATTCCCAAAGCTTTTACAAGAAATCTTTTCCAAGGAAGGCAAAGGCGTTTACCGGACGTGATTCGTGACAGAGGTGGGATATATTTAATATAACAATTTTTCAACTATGAGGCTATATGAACCCTCGGTTGCCGCAAAAAATGTACATTGCTTGTCGGATTCGAGATTCGCAGAGCCGCAGCATTCTAACCCAGAACCTTTACGGTGCAGTGACGAGCGCCGTGTAAACGGCTTTAACCATTGCGGCCTCCGGCTATTATAAAATTGATATAAGGCTAATATAAGTGAAGTAATTCCTGTCTTACAGAAGTCCAACGACCCGTGGAAGAATACTCAAACCATTTTGCAATACATTTTTCATACTATTCACCACTAAAAACCATGGCTGCAGAGGGATTCGAACCCTAGCGTGGCAAATATAGTTGGTCAACATAACCATTCGGCCACCACGGCCCCTTAAAATTAAATATAAAGAATTTTTAAATTAAAATATTATACCTAAATATTAAGTGAGGGGGCTTATTGAAAATATAAAATAAACCCTATAAGTCAGAAAGAATTAATTGCCTACTAAAAAAAGCACGGGAAGAATTTATCCACATGGAAAATTATTAAAATAACTGGCAAAACTTTGTGTACTATCACATTTCGGTTTATGCTTAGTAGCTTAAATGTATCATAAAGATTTGTAACAAAGTAAAATGTCTTAAAAGCAAATCTTTTAAAATTAAACATGTGTTAATTTAATGAAAATAAAATAGAACTGGTAGAAACGACGAGTTTTAACGGAGTTAGAAACGTAAATAATAGCCACTGCTTATGTATTTTCTTATTTAAATAAGTTGCAACGAGAGCGATAGAAATTAGAATAAAACAGCTAAACCAAACAGAAAAAATATTTACATGATGAATTAACTTTACTTTATGGATGATCAGCTTTTCATTTATGGCCCCTAGAGCTTTGTTACTCGTGGCGTTTGTGGCGTGTATTGTGTGCTGGAGCGGCTGAGAAATCTGGCGACGACAGTTGTTTCAGAGGGCCTCTCCTCACAACTCGCAATCCATTTCCCTTATTCACTTCTCTCTTTACATTCAAATGTCATTGGCAATCTGACGACTCTTCGTTATGACGTTTATCTGGCTCGTGTCCCAAACAATTTTGTCAAATATTTGGGAAAGCGAAATTGACTCCCGCCGTATACCGTATTCCCGTCGTACCGCGGTGATGGAAAGAGTCTCATTGTGAACGGTTGCGGAGGAAATTGGGATTTACATAACTTATTTGTTATACGAATATACATATTATGCAAATGCTTCTTCACCTTACTCTCTCGGCTCGTGTTCCAACGGAGTATTAAACTTTTCCCAACGTGTTAAACGAAATTTATAATTTGATGAAATTTTTTGCAAAATATAAATGTAAGCTATGCTCAATTTTTCACTTCAATTAAAACTTTCACTCGAGAATTTAAAGCGCAAACATATCTCGCAAATTGACATTTGTAACACTATCATATAAGTTCCTTAAGTATGAAGGTAACTTCGCACTTATGGATAGGGATGTTTGCAATTTATTCTTATTCTATTAATTTAAATTAAATTAACAGATATATTATTGTTAGTTGGATAAAACAAAATAGAAAGTACAAACCAAAAGCAAATAAATATTAATCCTCATTTTTAATAACCAATTTACTTGAGACTAATAAACATGAAGATTACTCATTTTTGTAAAGAAACACCTTTTACCTATTTTCTCCATTTTAATCCAGTTGTATTGTTTTTAACCATGAAAGACATCATTATGAACCAGAAGTTGGCAATATTATTATGGGAATGAGTCATCAAGCAGGTAAGCGGATATCACAGAGGCAGCCTTTCTCAGAGCGTGGTCTCCTGGGATCAGCCCGATTCCGAGAGGCTGGAAGTGCCGGTAGGAGGCCAGGTAGTGATCTCAGAGCATTTCTACGATAAGGGAGGACAGAAATATTGTCTTTACTGCAAGACGGAACCCTTTCCATGGTGCCGCCAGATCCTAAATGAAGTACAAGATGTTTGGGCAAGGCCTTTGTCAAGTGGGCAGTTGGGCTCACATCATCCGCCCCTTTGAGACGACCTGCAGTAACAGCCCAACCTGGGGAAAGAGAACAACCTGTTGGGTGCCAGGACACAAGGGAACTTTGGGTAATGAAAAGGCAGAGACACACTGGCCAGAGGAGGATGTGCATGACCGAACATACACTTGGGATAACAAAAACAAATACAGAGTGATACCGAGCCAAAGCTAAGCAAGATAAATAGGAATGAATTACTACTCTTCTTTCCTTTTTTTGGTTGTCCTTTCTTCGATGATAGATTCAGAGAAATAAATAGTGAACTTTTTTAACCAATTTTGCCAAAAGGCTGATGAGTTTGACTTCTCTTTGTGATGATGCACAATAGAGAATAAGACTATTTTCTAAATGTGACGTACACTGAGTACATTTTTTTCATTCAGTCTTGTCCTCCACTTTTTACACCAGTTTTCGATAAGCTCAAGGTGTTCTCGGATGTTGGAGTGGGTTGGATAGGATTCGAGGTAGGGAACAAAATTTCGGTATCGTCCGCGTAGGTGGTGACAACGATATTAGGGTGTATGCATACGTTGGTCAGCAGAATAAATGGTATAAAGAATTGGACCAAGAATGCTCTCCTGTGGAACGCCGGCTTTTATATGTCTGACTTACGAAAACTCGTTGTCGCATCCCACTCTGAAGTAGCAAAAAGTGGAAAATTTAAGCCTTTAATGGCGATTTCCTCAAAGATTAATTTGGGACTTAAAGAACGTTTCACTGCAAGACAGATAAATATTTTAGTTGTGTTGTGAAATTTCCTTTTAGGGATAAATTGTAGTTTTGTCGTTTCTCATCATTTGGTCCGCCTATCGTGGTTTAGTCTGTCAGATGAGTTTCGGCTGTTTGCCATCTTCAGTGCTGAGACTATGATTTCCGTTTAGTCGAGTCTCTTTTTATAAATTTGTGAAAGTTGAGAAGAGTGCAAAACGCGGCAAAGGCAATAGACTACAAACTGACAATTTTTGGATATTAAATGATAGTTTGTTATTCTTTGTTCAATTTGGGATTTTGTAGGCAACGAGCATGCATGTTAGGCCATTGCACTTGATAGCAATAAAAGCTGAAATAAACGTCCACCAATATTTCTACTCCAACGTGATTTTTTAAGTTACATGTCACAATCTATTAGTTTGTATAACTGGGCCTTTGTGTGTGGTTAGTATGGCGTTTTAGTCTATAAATCATCTCAGGCATAGACAGAATTGGAGGCGGTTTATGGTAAAGAATTTCAACGAGCATTGCGTGATTAATTTTTGGGTGAAGTCCGCCTTTAAAATTGATTATGTTGTCACTTTAAATGTCACTCTAAAAGCACTATCCTTAAATTGAACAATTAAACCTTTTGTGTTATCAACATTGCTCACATAAGAGAAAGGCGAAAAAATTTCTACAAAATATACATCATCTGCTTGTAGCAAAGATTTTGTTTCGGCAAATTGAATTGTACCATATTTAAGTGAAATTGAACGAAGAATTCGTGGTTCATTACGTAATTAATCAATGAGCAGTAATTAATTAAAGAGTTATTGGGGATGAGGCGAGAGTTCTCTTGGTCCTGGGAGAACGGTAGGATTGCCTCAGCCTGCCAGTAGTCGAACGAAGGATGGAAAAGGTGTGTAGGAGAAGGGAGGGAAAAATTATGGAGAACCTTTTAAAAAGGGAGGAGAAAATAACTGGGTTAAATCAATTAGTCTTTAATGCTAATTCAACGATAACAGGCCATCTAGAGAAGGGAGAGATTAAGAAATAATCGACCTTTTAGTAATTTACGGTTTACAATATTTAATACTTAAACTTACGAATAAAACAGAAAATATGAAAAACGTTAAAAAAGTTTAAAAATTAGAAGATTTTATTTTCCCACAGGAAATAATTATCAAGGAATATCACTATTGTTAAAATTCATTTTAATTAGGTTTTGTCGAAGTACGTAAGGAGCGAGATAATGTTTGTCCATTCTGATCAGTAACGTGCCAAAGTAATAACAAAAATCATAAATCCATAACAACGAAAGACATGAACTAAAGGAAAACAAAAAGATTTGTTTACAGTTTGTTAGATGGTTTATTACTATAATAAAAAATGCTGAAACAAATCTGGTATAATTTTATTAATAATAATAGTAATAACGTCTTATTTATTAAGGTTTAGGGGCCGACAAACAGCTGAAGTCTTCGCCAACACTCTGCGGGTTTCTCCTATCAGGCCAACACTCCTTTTTCTGGTCTTTCATGCGTATTTTTCAACTTGCAGCCATCTTGATCTGTTACTGACTCTCTGCTTTTATATTTATACTACGTCGATATCCTAAAATGCTAGCCTCTCGTTTGTATCTTAGGTTGATAACTGCAGAACAGTCATAAATCATACAATTATATATAATCACATCATGGCCTTCAACAAATTTTAGCCAGTTGTGAGTAACGTTGATAGAATTGAATTTGTGGATGAAACATATAATACAACGGTTAAATTGTCAAGGATAAGAGGGCGTTCAATTTTTATTATTCCTATAGCATAATGTGGGTATGTCAACTCTACATAAATGTGATATTTCATCTTGAATGTCTGGAGAAAGAAAAGCAAAGAATATAACCCTAACCACCCTAAACTCGATACCCCTCGAGGCATACATAAATTAACAGGATTATATATTTCATATAATACGATAATAAAATAATAGTAAGATTGAATTAAAAAGTGATATATTGAATTAACTTTCATTGTGAACAATTCTAGAGGAGGTAGAGACTTGTGATTTTCGAAAGAAAAAAATATATTATGCACCTATAATATAAAAGTCCACAAAGCATTAATACTATATTTCTTCAGTATTTACTTATTAAAAGAACCAAATTAAAAAAAATGGCTTGCTAAATACATGCACAAGTAATTTAAAATCTTCCCCTAACCTTTGCCTAGAATCTATTAGAGCAGATGGTAGTCTAATTTTTATCAACAAGTATAAAATGTAGTTTGGTCGTTTACAATTTCGGAGATAAAGAAAAATAAATTGTTAGCTGATAATGGTCTCAATATTTTATTTTAATTAAATTTTAATAGAAACAAAATTCTAGATTTTTATGTACAATATAACAGTGGGGCTGAGAAAATGGTTATGGATGAATGAAGTTTTTTACTTTATAAACTGTCTCGTGGTACTAATTATTGCAATAAATCCTATGGCACCAAAAATGCACAGGCACGTAAATCTCAATATTTGTATATGCATGAAAACCTATTTAAATTTACTATGAATCTAGTCTACAAAGTAGCAGAGCAACGGAATCTAATTCTATATACAGAAATGCAAATGAGACTAGACTATATTTTGTATCTATAGTACGTTTTGCTCCAAGGAGTGTCGTCTTATTGTTTTGAAGCATGGCAGAAAGTTTTGCTAATAAATTACAGAAATTGTGGAATTTAACACAGAAAGTTATTCAGATATCGAATAACGGTCACTAATCTCTACACATTAACACAGAAAATGTACAAAGAGAATTCGTCTTAGAATAAAAATAAACAATAAGAAAATAAAGTTCAAATTTTATAAAAACGTTTCATCTAGCATATATTAATTATAAATTTTTTTTATAAAAAAAATTTACATTTAAAATTACAAGATAAACATTCAGGAAGAGAGGTCGTAGCTCAATTAGAAGGGGCATATTTCAGGAATACAAATCGATCCGAGAGGGAGGAGAAAAATGGTAAGGTCAATTAGGGAATGGAGGGTTTTGGGAGGGACAAGTGATTCATCAATCCACATTCATGCAGCTTAAACGATAGAACAGAGGGAAAACCGCAACCACAGTTCGTCCTTTTACGACCGCCCGGCATCGCCTCTTCGCCTTTTCGTTCTGAAACGACCTTAAAATATAGTTTGAAAAAAAAAAAAAAAAAAAAAAAAAACAGATTAGCACTATATAATGCCCGTGCCTGTGACCGATCGGAGTTGTCGCGGCGAAACCTTATCTCCTTGGTAACATGAAGGCTATATAGATCACACGGCATGTACCTGTTGCCATGACGATATGGACTGCGCGGGGTTGCGCTCCTCCTCTGACCTTTGATGAAGTCCCACCCAATTAGAATAGAAAGGTAGCTTAATCAAGAGTCTATTCTACACGTCAATCTGACGTCAAAACGGCTAATTCCTATGTTCGAAATCCTCGTGCATAAATTAAGCCCCGCCCATACTAACCATATTTGTCGATTCCACGACCGCCTGTGTTCAATAGGGCCTTGTTATAAGCAATGGGGGGTTGGAAACGGGTAACTCGATTTGAATCCGTTAACCTGCTGAATTTTTACCTTTTTGTAAATCAAGTTAAAAGTTTGAAGTTGGGTTCACCTAATAACCGACATCGAACAACGTTAGTGTAAATAAAATCGCCACCCTTCTTCTCTACTCCCCTTCCCATGTTTGAGTTACATGTTTTATTGTTCTTTCTGTTTTTTATATACTATAATTCACGTTTTATTTAGACGCTTTATATCTGTTCAATTATTTATGTTTGGCTGTAAAGACGAAATTCAAGCGTATCTAAAGCTAATAAAGTGAGGCAATTTTTCAGACATCTTCCAAAATGTTCATACTTTCAAAATAGCTCTCCCCACTTTATTAATAGCATTTCTGTTGTCTAAGCCAGATTTGTAGTCTGTCCGGCGGCCATCGAATCGCCACAATCATACAAACCACGTCTTTGCATGACTGAAGCAATGTAGAAATATTAAGATCTTGAAAAAGAGAAGGTGGTCTTGAGCGCTGTGGCTGCGTTTTCTATTATGGCCTTCAACAAATTTTAATCAGATGTGAGTAACTTTGATAGAATTGGATTTTTTTGCGGATGAAATATAAAATGCAACGGTTAAATTGTCGAGGATAAGAGTTATTTTTTAAATTTTTACTAGTTCCTACAGAATAATATTGTTATATCAAACTTCTAACTCTAAATAAAAATAATATTTTACAATAATTCAGATATCGTGAGATGCGGTCGGGTGTGATGTAGGTTTCAGAAAAACATTTTCTTTATTGTGCCAACGTTTCGATCTTTTATTGAGATCATCTTCAGGGCTCAAAGTGTTTGTCTTCTGTGTAATTGTGCCATCCTTGTGTGTCATGTTGAGAGTGCCCCCGTGTGGCTTGACACTTTGAGCCCTGAAGATGATCTCAATAAAAGATCGAAACGTTGGCACGATAAAGAAAATGTTTTTCTGAAACCTACATCACACCCGACCGCATCTCACGATATCTGAATTACTATCGATTAACGGTCACTAATCTCTACACATATTTTACCGTAAATGTCTGGAAAAAGAAAAGCGATGAAGATGCTTTTGCTAAATGAACATAAATTAATTAACGGCGATTCATTTATGATTTACGGAATTGAAATGTGGGAAAGAAAGTGTTAAAGTTTTCTATTTACCTAAGTTTGAATATGCCGTTTCGATTCTTGGGTGGTCATTAAGAGCCATAAATTTAATGATGCCTTCGAAACGCCTCAATTTGAAAGATGCTGTTCATTAGGTCAGCATGGGAGTATACCACACCAAAAACTGTTTCAAACTAAGTAAAATAATAAATATTGAGCCTTCCAGAAAACAGGCTTCTTATTTTTTAATGACGTGTTTTGTTTGTGTATTTTCTAGCAAAATATTTTTCATATATGTAGTATTGTCCTACATTCCACCATTTAGGCCAATTAAAAATTATTTTAAAAATGTACAACATACAGTGAAAATCTGTCGCGATTTTCGATTCGACTCCTGATAAATGACAGCTTACTGAATCATTTGAATGAACAGATTGGTTTATTTTATTCCAAAAAGGTATTCCTTTCCATTATAAATTTTGTATGTACCGTGTTAAGGAAATCATCTGAAAAGTACAATAGTCAATAAAGTGGTTCGTAACAACCGGAAAAAATATTTACAAGAAACGGATCATAATTTCCTTTCCACGAATAATTAATATAAATGATTCTTATTGGAATCTTATATAATGAATTTTCGACAGAAATAATTGGTTCAATCCCCTACTGTAACAAAAATAATTATGGAGATCGTTAATGGTATTTCGCAAATGTACATAATTACCCCTTGTTAATTGTTTAAAATTAATTAGTTTTAAAATATATAAACTACTCATGAAAAGGAAGTATTGGATGTAATCATGGAAAAAGATTTGGTTTACAACAGGAGTTAGCATTATATAAGAACTTTCGTAACTTACCCCGTTTGTCCTTACGCAAGCCTTTCCTCGGCCGAATCTCACGTGTGAAACGGTGACTTCTTCATCCGTGTACAACGAACAATCAGTGCAAATTTTCGATTCGACGAACTGAAGCGAAAATATGAAAATCCAACTGAAGAAAATCGACGGAAAATTTCTGGCTCGTAAATGTCGTATTTCAGGGAAAATTACACGAAAGCAAAATAGGGTGGTTGGATTTGCCGTCACGAGGACCATTCAGGTCGAATACATTATGCAAAATCATATCACTGGCTATTCATGTAGCGACTAACAATCACCGGGGATAAATAATGACCTTTTTCTAGAAGAGAAGAGAAGCGGACCTTACAACATAAATGGGTAAATTGTTTTTGAATTACATGGGTACAGTGTAATTTTTTAAGATGTTGTTTTTCTGTAAAATTTAAAATATAATTAATTCTAATTAGTTACCTTATATCAACATATTAAAATTAAGTAGTTTATAACTTCATATTTATAATTTCATAGGTCACACTTTATTCTTAATTCTTTAATTTAATAAATTTGAATATTAATTGTCAAATAAATACTTTTTTTGATAAATACTTTTTCATTTATGTTTTTCTTGGTTGTTGTGCAGACATTCTGTGTGTAGGGTTTGAAGAGGAAGCCCACAAGGCTTCGAAAATGCATGCAAAATTGGAATTTATACGTGCCTGGTTGTTTTTGTCATAACTAAAACCCTACGTAAAATGTGTTGTTAAATATTTTATCAGCGTTTGCTAATTGATAGGATCCACACACAATTTATTTTAAATTTTTAAAAAATTATTGTTAAAGCATATTTTGTTAAAAATGCTAAAGGAAGAAACAATTTTGTGCCCAGAGTCGTACAAAAAAATCTCTACTGATTATTGCCCTTTGACGCTAAGAATGCAATAAAAAAAAAAAATCATTAAAAGAAGGTGGCAGCGTCAATGGTCCGGGTGGACGGAGAAGCCCTAAGGTATCAAGACACTGTCGATGGGTGGCCCTCGATGGATCTAACTCGTAGAAGAAGGGTTACGATTAAGAATAGACCATGCGAGGTTGATACACGGACACTTAATTTTTGACTAAAGCCCGCTTGTGTGACCGGCTTGCAGATAATGTACCTTGCTCGAGTGTAACTGAAGGATGCAATTCCTTGGCTCCATACAGAGAGCACGGCAGCGAGTATTTGGGTCCGCTGTTCCGATTCTTGGAGGAAACGGGGTTGTTCTATTGTTAATAGCTATGTATACCTAGCTTATATCGAGAATGAATGTATCTATTAGCGTGAATGTGTGCTGAGAGAGGGTTGATAGAGTACTCTATATCCAATTAGTTGTATAATGTGTGTAAAGGGTGATGGGTGACCACCCTAATTGAATGAACTTATGTAAATATGAGTGACTGTATTTAAGAATGAATTTGAGTACGAAAGGGTTTGGAACTGAATGCGCTGGGTGCTAAATTGATGTAGCTATTAACTGCCACCTCTCCCCGGAGCCCAACCTCGGAACCCAGCTGAGGTCTTCCCCCCGAATGCCAACTCCCGGGGTGTGTGATTCTCGAGTCTGGCGGCAGTTACAGTACATAGCAAAAGGTGGAACTGGTGGACTTCAAGAAGCGAATAGGCTCGACTCGACACATGCTTGTATGTACGTACGTACATACATCCATGTCCTGATTTGAGTCTATATAGCTCAAGAAGGGTTAAAAAACGAACAATTGCGATGATAGACAACCGAGATGAAACAGTATCGTTTTCAATTATACAGGCCTGGAATAAATACAAATTCAAAGCCTACATTATATATNATTACAATATAGTACATATCCTGCAAACCGAACGGTTTTTTTTCCACCCCCTTTACATTTCTTAATACTGCTTACAGGGAATCAAACATTTATCAACATGAAGTCTCACACGTTTTGTAAAATGCGAATTTATATTCATTTTTCTCTGTTAAATGCAGTCTTTATTCCAGCTTTTCCGCTTTAGAAACTCTTCAATTTAAACGATTTTCCATTTTTCATACTTAAGAACGCCAAATAATTATCATATATATAAAATACAAACAAAAAATAATTATTTGGCGTTCTTAAGTATGAAAAATGGAAAATCGTTTAAATTGAAGAGTTTCTAAAGCGGAAAAGCTGGAATAAAGACTGCATTTAACAGAGAAAAATGAATATAAATTCGCATTTTACAAAACGTGTGAGACTTCATGTTGATAAATGTTTGATTCCCTGTAAGCAGTATTAACAAATGTAAAGGGGGGGTGGAAAAAAAAACAGTTCGGTTTTCAGGATATGTACTATATATAATAGTATATTGAAGAATCGATGAGAGTCCTCTTTCTTTTTTGTACATAAAGATGAAATACGGATGAAAAATGCTTCTCTATTGTCTTATTTATACCGATCGATAAGCATTGGTTGTTTGTTGCCTGGGGGGGGGGGGTGGGGTAGGTCTTCCACGTTTCCTTGTGTAATCTATTTAACATCACGAGACGAAAAGGGCCTCCCCGTGGAAGCCGGTCTCTTTAGTTACATCTCTTGCGAGAACCGCAACCCAATTTGCCACCGACCTGAAAAGCCGAAGCACATTTTCAGACGTATCTCTTATCAGCCTTGGCTTTTAAATTTTTTAACCCAACTGAGGATTTTTTGAAATATCGGAAAAAAAAGAACAATTTTGAAGATAGACAACCGAGATGGAACAATATCGTTTTCAATTATACAGGCCCGGAAGACTTCTACTGCGATTTCTTCATGAAGGATGGAGAATTAAAATTCAAAGAAATCGTGAACCTTGTTTCGTGAAAGGCTGTGATTTTTTAAATTTCCAGTCGCCCTTTTCTGAATGCGTTCACAAAGCCTTGAAACGTCTAAATTAAGCTCTAGCACAACATGCGGCGAGAGTCGTTAAGCGCAGGATAAACTGTTGCAGTTCGTCTTCACTTATTTCTATGATAAAAGGGCCTGAGTTTCAATGGATCCTTCAGCACATTGTCTAGCAAGCGGAGGAAAGAGTTAAGCTGGAAACAAAGGATGGGAACCTTGACACAGTCACTGTGATCTCAGGAATTCATCAACGTACGGGAGATTTCCTCCATCCTTCTCTCGTTCCGCTTCTTGTTTATCTTTTCATTGAATATCATTACCGAATAAAAATCCGTGCTCGTTCACATAACTACATTCGTGACATAGGACCGACAGGACATAAAACGAATCTACCATGAAATCCTTGAATAATTTATTCAATGCAAAAGGGAAAAAATAAAATCCTTTTCAGATTCATAACTTGTAAAAAATAAAATGGAAGAATCTGAATTGTAATGATAGAAAGCAATACAAATTTGTTTTTAATTTAGGCAAACGTTAACTTTAGTACGTTAGCGTTTTATTCCTTTTGACAATAAAAAAGTAATGTATATGTGATGAGAAAACTATTTTTTGTATAGCTAATTAATTTAGTAATTAATAATTAATTGGGTAAAGATTATTGTATTAACTGCATTGAACGATTAGAATGTGAATATGTACAATCGAAGTAACTCCTTTCGTATATTTCTTGGACAGTCGAGAATCCCCTTCAAAGAAAATCTCAAGAAATACAAAGCAGTGTAGCCAGAGGGTAGGAGCTGCCACTGGGAAGAGGTTTGTATACAGTCGGCGCTATAAAAAGGGTAGTCGATGGGCAGACAGTGTTGACTGGAGTCGACACTTGACAGTTCGTCAAGAGTCAGTTATAGTTCAGAGTTAATAACTGCTCAGTGCTCAGTGATGAGTTATAAGTTTGATTTTGAATGCGACAGTTGTCGTTGCAAAAATGAAAAGAGTGGGCGTTTGTTAGATTTTTATGGGGTGAGCGAGCTTTGGATGGGGGTGTTCGGCTTCTGCTTAGATGATACCTCCTTCATGAATTTTAAGCTATTGATAAACGTTGTTTTGAAATTTGAAAACGTGGATTACTGTTTTATTACCCCAATGACGGACAAATGATTGACTCTTCTAGATACCCGCTTCTGTTTCTCTTCTCATCCGCACCCTTTAAAATTTGCAATATTTCTGTTCATAAAAACGCATGAACAGAGACGAATTGAAATGTTTAGAGAACAATGGAATTTTTACTCAGTATTTCCATCTCTTTGTCTTGAAAAGGATTGATTATTTTTACGGCCAATTACGGAAAAAATCAGTGAAAGACAAATTCAAGGCAGTAGGGGCATCGGTGGCCGCAACGGTTCAGGTAAGGTAAAGGTCTCGGGTTCGAATCCAGCGACCCTACATTCGAACCCGACATACTTACAAATGGCTTTTTTCAAAAACACCGGCACCCCGAGGGTTGATATAACCTCTGCTGTTGCAAACCCTCGTAAAAAAATAAAAATAAATAATAAAGATTAATTTCTCTTTTGGAACAAGAGTTAAAATTAATTGTCAAAGACTTACTGAATCCGAAATATTTATTCATTTTTATTTATTTATTTATTTAACCTAAATGGTCAATTCAACCAAGTATACAAAATACAAACAACATAACGACACAGAGGGAAATAAAAACAAGGTCCAAAAATGTGATGATCAATGGGCTCAAAACCTGGAAGTAATTTAGTGGAGCCAGACTATGTGAATACAAAAGAGTCACTGATTTGCGAAACCTACGGTCGGAAAGGAAAAGGACAGCAACAGGTGGAATTGTTTTACGTAGGTGGAGGTAATCTCCTTAGAAATGAAGCCCATAAAAATACTCTTTTTCTTTTGTTCAATAGGGTGTGCTTTCAATACGCCTGTTTATTTTGGTTGTACGCAGGGGCTTGGAAAAACGGGAGAGGATCGAGAGATTTCGTTTATAACAGGTACATGAGCAAAAAATTAAATGTGAATAAATTTTCTAACATAATAAAAAAATTAAATATTTTGGAAAGAAATCTATAGTTTTGTCGCTGCCCTTAGAACTATGCCATACAAAATCATGGGTAAGGACCAGGATGAATTGGTAACGACGGAACTCGATGCGAACCGGTTTATCACCGCACAGACGCAACAAGAAATCTATACAAATCTATATTTTCTTGGTTCGGGTTTTGTTTTCAACAATCCTGAGTAGTTTGTTGGTAGCGAAGGTTTATTGTTGCAAGTCAGTCGTGGGTTTACGCCTTCTATATATTATAATAGTGCGAGTTAGAAACTTGGCACTACGCAGGTTTGTTTATGCCAATTAACTATGCGGGCTACACTAAAAGGCTAAACCTTAAGAAGTGTTGTAATAACCAGCGTTTCCCTGCCTTGAAGTCATAGCAGTATTACTTACAAGATTACAGTTCGAATTAATGAACTAGCTGATAAATAACTTTTTGTCAATTATAAACATTTGGATGGTTTTTATTTTTTATTATTGAGTAACAGAGTAACAATCTGCACAAAATACAATAAGTTACATAGCTAATGTTATAATTCAAATTAAAGAACAACAAAAATGAAAAGACATCTAGAGAAGAAGCTATTCACTCCTAAATTACCAATCATCTCTCTCACTCTCTGAGAAAAGGTCTGGGGGCCCTTGCCTTTTTAGACATCGAGGAGAATAGCCGGGAAGAGTTCAGGAGGAAAGTAGTTATACATGGGGATTAGAGTGGGATTGGAGGTTTGTGTGGAAAGTTTTGTATCTGGATTTTACTTAATTTAAAAATGGAATATTTAGGCTACTATGGATGATAAAGATCGGGCCGTTGATGATGGCTTCGTTGAACCCTATAGTTCTACGCCGTAGGTTCATGCCGATTTCTGTATTGTGTTGTTATGAGTATTTTGTTTTCAAGGGAGAGTACAGATTTGTTGTCAAATAGTCTTATAAGTAATCGTAAGTTACTTCAAGGTTCAGTTCTATTGTTTTGAGTCGTGGGACTTAGTGGTTTGATTCGCTATTTTTGAACCATTGCTCAACGGAATGTAGGTGTATCTGGAGGGTTTGAATTAGAGAATAGAATGGCAGTATTAATAGCGTTTGTTAGGGTAGTGATGTCGGGTTGGGAAGGGATATCAGCAGTGTATTCTGAGAACAGTAGTGGACCGAGATCGCTACCCTGATGAACTCCCGCGTCCACCCTGTAAGATAGTTTGAGGATCTGATCCATTCCCTAAAGTTCTTGTCGGCCAGGTAGGATTTAAGAACGAGATATTGTGTAGAGAGTAGGATGCCCACGAGAGCCCTTGAATGGCCAGAGCAAATACAGATGCAGACTCGATCGAAGCAAAACGTTTTCTGTTTAGTAATTTATTTTTACCTCTGTTAAGTGATTAGAATGGAAGAGTAAACAACTGGAGTTTGAAAATCCTAACTGTTAGAGTGATTCACAAAAGATATCGAGACAATCTCTCTCACTCTCTCATTCCCTCCCCCTTCTTTTGTTTTGAATGAATTGTACTTTTGGAAGCCATTGACTTTTTTCTGTCATTGTTCCTCCGATTGTTCCAATCAGTAATCTACTCTTGAACAACCTAAATCTAATCCAAGCTATTAATTCCCATTTAGTTTTCTTTTATTTAGAGTGACGACACTATTAAGGGGTGTGCATTATTCTCTTGCTGTGACAATGTATCATTTGCGACCTCTTCGCTCTAACTATGTAAATTGTGTATTCGCGTCATTGTGCAAACTCGAGTTATGCGAACACCTTTCCCGGCGAGGAAAACCGAAATTGATGGTCATCTCAGGGATCGGGCATGTAATTTGGATAATGCCGGTCAAATTTGTTAAACAAGGTTTGAATCCAATCTTGAAGTTGTGATAACATTGACTAGCCTTTACACGCTGCCACACTTCATCAAGACCTTATTACAAAACATTTTTTGATCATACAACAAATATTAAAGAGCTATTAAAAACACTATGTTTTATTATGTAAATAAAATAAAATATTAAAATTTTGAGAGGAAATTATAGAGAAAAAGGGATCTTATTTGTCTTTACAAATAATTTCGTTTATAAAAGCGTCTATATATATATATATATTTTAAAAACTTTGAGTAAATATAATATGTATTAATTCCGTATAAACATTTGTTATGTGGCTCAGATAGAATAAGATTTAACCAAAGGTAAATGATATATTGCTCCATCAATTCTTGAACCTTTCCACCCGATTGATTGATGGTATCCAACAGCTGCGTGAAGGTGTGAGTGAGAAACCGACCTCTTCCATTTTTTTTCTTTTATAGAAAACCCACTCGGATCATTAATAATAAAACAACAATGGACACAAGGGTCGGATCGGCCTGACTCTCCTTGGAAATAATTAGGATTTTATATAGTAAAGATTTCACATACTACTAAACAAAAAACAAATTTTTCTCTCAATTTTTTAAAATCAGATTGAGCTTATACCATTTAAAAAAAGCTTTCTTAGGGATATTTCTTTAAAAGATTTAAACTCAACTAACTTAACTTACTAAATATAATTTAAATTTATCTTAGTGTCATTTGAATTTTAAATTTGACTATAGTATTTTATTCCGCGAAATTTGTACTTTCCTACGTTTATTCATTCTTTCTTGAGATCGAGATTAGTCAATTTAAAAAAAAAAAAAAATGGAAAACCTAATAATAAATAATTTTTAAGTTTTCTTACAGCAGAGAAAACCTAATTTTACAGAATCCCAAAATTAGTTTTATTTATTTGTAATTTTTATTTGTTAAGATTTTTTAAATTTTGTTGCGTTTCTGAAGAGCAGTTACCTTCAAAAAGGATTTATTTATGACGGGATAAATAGAATTGTATTTTTAAAATTAAAAAATAAATCGGTTAAAATGTCTATTGTTAGTGTTGTTTCAAGTATTTGTCAACGTTAAACGGGATTTTTGTAAAACTGATGAATTTTTTATTGTTGAATGCGTTAATGTAATTATGTTACGTATGCACTATGAAAACGTTTTATGTACCATTTTTTTCAATTTAATCTAATCTTAGAACTTACTATTTTGTTACTGAAAATTACAATGAAGAGTGAAAGATTATATATTTGCATTAATTATGGCGTTTTTTCAAATCACAAAGGGGCACTTAATAATTAATTAACTTGATAGTTCTCAAAATGTACAGACATGATGATATATTTTTTTCACAATTTGGTTTTCCCGGTTAAGAGAAGTATAAATAAAAAATAAAAATCCAATTACATGGTATACAAGAGAAAAACAAATTTGTCGAGTTCGAAAAGCAATAAATGTTAAAGCGACGTGGCCGCACTCCAGGCCGTGCCCTATGTGCTTTGAACCTAATGGAGGAAATTACTGGAATTCCAAATCCGTTAGATGGTTGTTACACCCGCGACAAGTTCAACAAATATAGGCCGTACCTATTCGGGGTAAAAAAAGAGTCCGCTATGTTTCGCTGCTTTCGATGAAATGTAAAAGTGGAAATTCCTACGTTTAAGGTCAATGAAGGGCGGCGAGGAGGGAGGAGGAGTCTGTTGTAGTGAGCTACGGGAGAGAAAACGATGTGATTTCACATCACGTCTCACTAAATGTGCACAGAATTATAAATGGAGATAAAACCTTAACGGCTACACTGTTTGGTCCTCTGAGATTAAAACGCATACATACACACAAAAAAATCCACCCTTGATAAACAGATAATTATAATATTTAGTTCTTCCTTAATAATTTGTTAGCCATATTATTATTTTCAACGAATGGTATTACGTACTATGCATAATACCAAATATTACAATATAAATCATCATGATCATAATAAATGATAAGTTAACATGGTCGATAAACAAATTAAAAAAAAACTTGCCTATAACTGCGATACCAGCAATGCTATACTAATATGGTTTAAAAATATATACATATACATTTTGTATAAACACGTTTATTTATAAAAATATATTATACATATATATGTTTGTGAAGGCGAACTTGATTGGATTAGATTCGCTGTTGGTACTTTTTGTTTCGACGTTTAAAGTTTGTATTATCCATTTTGTGCATTACTTGAATGAATGTATGTGTATTT
This sequence comes from Cimex lectularius, assembly GCF_000648675.2. Taxonomy (NCBI): domain Eukaryota; kingdom Metazoa; phylum Arthropoda; class Insecta; order Hemiptera; family Cimicidae; genus Cimex; species Cimex lectularius. The sequence goes on from NW_019392809.1 coordinate 243,732, forward strand.
TAGATCTTCTTTCTCTTAGGTAAAATGGACGATGGACGTAAAGGTTTTGAAAGAGCGAGGTGTCATTCGAAACCCTTTTATAGGAGATTCTTCTCACTTGACCAGTCTGGCTTAAAAGCGCTAAAACCCTTTGAAATACATTTAAAAACATGCTTCAATTCTATAAAAGGCTTCGTAATGAGGAAACACTTCTTAACAGAAATTTATTTCGAACCGACACAAAGAACAAATGAACAAACAAATCTTCATACTCAACAATGTTTAAAGACGTTTTTCTTATATGCAGAATATTTATTTTGTAATCGCCAAGCTGTGTCGCTAGGGGAGGGTTGAGATCTCTTTCCGTGTATCGTTGCGTAAAACCACCCCAAGGAACGACTTGGATGTTCCGAATGAAATTCGTAATCGGCCGAAAGCTTGGCTGGAACGAATGAATAAACATTTCGAGGAATGTGCAATAAGACAGCACAGCTTTCTTCAAATTACCCTTATTTCAGACGGGCTGTTAACACAAAACAAGTTGTAATTTTATAAATACATTATTTCGGTACAGCATTTATAATTTTAGATATGAAAAAAGTCGTACAATCTATGCCCCTCAGTTCGTACAGAAAAGTGAAAGTTTTAATTCTCTCAATAATTTATGAATTGCAGCGTAATTTCCTTGTAAATATTCAGGGCTATTTCAATATGAAGGATGAATAAGCATGTAAATAATGTGTGGCGCTTAGCGACCGTTATTCAATGATTATTCGGAGATCGTGAGATGCGGTCTGGTATGACGTAGGTATCACAGACCCTGAAGATGATCTCAATAAAGATCGAAACGTTGGCACGATAAAGAAAATATTTTTCTAAAACCTACGTCATACCAGACCGCATCTCACGATCTCCTAATAATCAAGTAAATAATATTTTCATATCTGACTGAATGTCAATTATTGAACAAAGCAACATTAGTACGGAATGGATTGTTTAATATATCACTAAAAAAAAGTTCATACCCACTTTTTTTTGTATTATCCACAAGTTCCATACACGAGTGTTTTCAACAAATTTACATATTTGTTACTCTGTGTTGGATGTTCCTTGGTCAATAAATTGTTCCGCTAGGCGATTAGAACGTTCGAAGATATACATAATTCCAGATTTTACTCAACAAGATTGAGTAGTTAGGAATGCCTGACAACCCCCGCCCATCTTTTTAATTATTTCATCGTTCATACTCTTAGCTGATTTGATGGGCTCAGGAATTACAACATGGCCCTATTGTTCAATTAAATCCTACGCGCATTTCTCTCTTATACATCAAGTAATTAGATTCTACAGGTATTCCAAAAAATACATGTATATTACTGAAGAGGCAACAAGTATTTTAAAAATGGATATTTTTCCATAATGAATATCGATGTAATAAATTGTACAATAATACTACAGATATTATAGGTATGTAATTCTTACTGAACAGATAAACATCCAGTGTATATCAATTGTGTTTAATGATATGTACCTATATACCTATGCACTGTAATAAAATCGTTTCAAGACACAACTTTCCTCAAGAAGTGTGAAAAATATCAGACGTGAAACTTGTTTGTTAGGGAATCGAGTTTAAACTAGAGTGGAAAGTGAAAAGTGGCTTTCCTTCAACCCAAGGCATGAAATAACAAGCAATAGAAGAAGGAGGTGTTTTATAAACATGTTTCTACGTTGGGATCAATTTTCACAGTATTCTACGTCTATTATTCTGTTTTGAAATTGATCGCATTAAATATTTCCCTTTGAGGCGTAGCATTGGAATTCCAGACAATACCGTCAATTAAATATGCCCTTTGTGTATCCTGTTGCTTGTGTCGTTTTTAATCATCTAACCACATTCGCAAACCATCCGCTTTTTATCATTAAATGATAATATATTCTTATGAATCAAATATAATATGATATATATTTGTGTAAACAGAAAGTTACATTTATGTTTCCTTGTCGCTACGCATTTAAGTGATGAGAAATGAATGTTTGCATTAGTGAGGAGCGGTAAAGTATTTCTGAAAAACACGTTTCTCATTTTATTGCCATCGTTTCAACCTTTAGTCCGGTGAGCTTCAAGACCTGGGTAAATTAAACATACGTTGATTGGATTTTTTTAAAAATTCTACAGTTAAAATGTAAATAATTATGGTAATATAAAGTGTAATCCAAGTAATTCATTCCAATATTCTTTAGTGTTCTTTTAGTTTCAGTTTTGTTTAGTCCACGCGTGGTGAAATTGTTATGAGATGTGAATTTGTATCCTGCTATTTTTGTAAGATTTTGACAGGGTGGGGAAGGCGGTAAGCCTTGGAAATTTTTTTTTGAAAGTGGGCGGTTTTTTTGACTAAACACTGAGCAAAACAAATACAAACGAAACTTGTTACATACCGTTTACATTAACAGTGATACACACAGTATTAATTACAGTACATACACGTGTAAACTCAGCTACGCCAAATCATAAAGCAAATAAATAATTAAAATTTAATTTTTAAATTTCCCTTTCTTTTTTTGTTGTACATAATAATTAACTTTCTTTATAGTATCAGGACCCTTTGAATAAACCTCGAATTCAAATCCCGACAATCCCTATTCACGACTTCCTTTGAGTCAAAACCATTTATTGAACAACCGGTCGCTAAACAACACACATTTCAACAATGAGAAATAATTTACTTCATTTAAATAATCAGCATACTTTATACGAACAATAAAAAACTGATTAAACAAATATACTTTTAAACTTTCCGGTTTTCTATAGTATTGACTCTACGTTGGCCTCGATAAAGGTCATTTTCGGTCGGTTCGATATATACCGATGATTAACTCAAGAATAAGTTCGCGCCGAAAGCCTACTTCAAAACATAAACAGCTTTGTTTAAATTCAAAACCGTGAACTTGACGTGGATGTTGGTTTTATTTTAACCTAAACATTTACTACAAAGTTTCAATCAATAGAAACCTAAAAGTCGCAATGGGGTAATTACAGGATAAGCAACACGTAAGTTATCTTACAGAATATAAATCAATCTTGTTGTACATAATAGAATAAACTAAATAGCAAAGCTGTTGAAATTTACATTTAGATTCACGTTGTATCCAGTGTATGTGTGTGCTGAAGGTTTATGCGTACAGTGTAATATGTAACGCAATACTCGACACCGCAAAACATGAAACAATAATACAAGGGAAATATTCAAGACCCAATTTCCACATAATACGTTTTCTCGAGAGGGGAGAAAAACCATTCGAGATGAAATGGAAGAAGGAACTCGCGCGTTGTGAAAGCTCCAAGGCTCCAGAACGTTATATGTAATTTATGCTAAATCAGCGTACATTTTGTTAGCACCGATCGGCATATCAACGTCATTGTCGTTATACAATGGCCATTGTAATAACAATTGGCTTAAAATCGGGAATGACGCCGTTATACTTCTGTACGGCTTTCACCAGAAAAACGTCCGGGGATACTTTTTCGACTTTCACCGGTCTGAATGCGTCCTCAAGAGTTAGGTTCGCAACTAGTTCCGGATGATTCGAGCCGTCCCGGCTATTTTATATCCACCGTCGCAAGAATAAAAAAGGGACCAATTGAAATAACAAATAAAACGGCAGAGCGGAAGAGATCTGTTTCGAAAAGCGGTAAATTGCAAGATAGTATTTTAACTATAAAATGTCTAGAGACGAACAAAGCCCATCTATAATCAACAATACTTATGTGATGAAGTATCACAGAGTGGTTTTGACATCCAATTACGTATGGTCGGTTAATTAAAGGGGGTAGAAAAATAGGATTTATTAGGGATCGAGGAATGATTGAATTTCCGGTCACCACGCTTATGGAAAGTTTTACAATTTTGAACAATGCGAACGATATTATTGGTTAAAAATGTTATATCGGGATCCAGGAGAAAACAATTCTTTTGAAAAATTTACCGTTTTTAATTTTCATATTGTGCTAACTATTTTAAACAATATTGAATAAATTAAATGTTACGTTTGACGTTATGGCGTTGAAGCAGGATGTAAAAAAAATATGAACGTAAGATCAATAATGTACCTTAAATAAACAATTAATGAGATTAACGTGGTTAACTCGTTATGACGGTGTCACGAAGGAGGTGGTTAATTAAGCAAGGATTTGTGATGCCATGGTGGGTTAATAGCCTGTCTGTCACTCTCTTTCCACATAAGTGGCAGATATTTTCATTTTAATAACTGGAAAGCCCGCATAAATGCCTCTCGGCTCTTTGTGCAGCTTGCTAATCGCGTCAAAGGCCTCCACTAATTAACTTCCTGACGTACTCGGGGAAGGAGTCCAACAGAGGGTGATAAAACGCTTCAAAGGCGCCCTTAACGGAAAACTTTCGAGAGAAAAGTGTCGCGCACACTGCCCGGGTGTAATGGTTATGTCGTATGGCGTTGTCGAGGAATTAAAAACGGACAACTTCCGCGTAAACTATGTCGATTTCCGGCAACCGAATAAGTTTTTATTTGCCGAAAGGGAAAAGTGTTGGTAATTGTAACGTCGGTACGGTCAAACCCCTAAATGTCAAAAATAAATCACAAATTACACTTTCTCATTTACCCTAACTTCCACGTTTGGAGATCGACAACATCGACCTACCTTTAAACACCCTCCTGCTAGACTTAAATAATTATATAAATTATTTAAACAGCCGAGGTCAATTGTTTTGAAAGATATTATCTCGAGGACTGGATTAGAGCGATATTTTTTAACAAATGTAATAATGGCAGATTTGATACATTCCTTGTGATATTTTATTTTACTTTGTACAGTAAAATAAATATGGTCCATAACTTACGACTTTATCACCGTCACTTTATCACTACTATTCACGGCCGATTTCACAGGAGGTCGCTATGCTTGGTCCTTTCAATGCCGACTAGACACTTTTATGGTTGTCGAATGAACCTCGCGGTCTCGTATTATTCTTACGAAGTTTTGGCAAATGACGAAATATCTAAACTTCAACGTAGCAATCTATTTCGAACAGGATTTATCTGAACTATGTCGAACCGATATGCAGAAGTTGTTTTATTCGACAGTAGCTTGACTTGCTGTTTAGCTAGACATAATTATAAATAGTATTTTTTCCCAGGTTTGTTTCGATTTTTAACATAAGCCAAACCTACACCTACGATTCTTCAAATAAATTGTGAAATTTCTTGATGATGTCTATGGGGTGATGAACCTATAGCTTGGTAGTGTTCGATCATTTTTGTCTACCTGTCCTCGCGGTTTTGGTCTGTAACTTTCTTCACTACTAAAGACGGTGAAAAACGCAATTGACAGAAAAAAATGGTCGGATATGATCAACCTAGACCTTCTTCAAATAGTCAGATACTCTATAAGTGCTATTAATTGTTAGGAGTTGGTATCAAACAAAACGACTTTTCAATTGTAGCCGTCGAAAAGTCAAATAACTGTACATTGTAGAAACTGAATATGAAATATTGGCATAGCAAATAAATCTCTTTTAACTAGTGCTCGCTAATTTGATAGAAACAAATAAATACGCATGGAAAAGTAAATTTTGGTATTTTACATCAACGATATCTTTAAGCTAACACATAAAAAAAATATCGTTATCGTTTAATAAGAAATATCTTAATCGTAAACATACCCAAACTTCATATAACTTTATATCTTTTATTTGCCAATTATGGTAGAATGACACTGCATATATTTATTCCACCAATATATGAATTTCTATATTACATATTTCGTCGTAACCAGTCCCCAATGGATATTATGTGCGGAAAGTGAATGTTATGCGAATTTTTGTTCGATAAATTCCGCATACGATTCAGTAAAATGTCTTCAGAATGTGTTATGAAATATCAATATTCTAAATAGTTTACCAAAGGTCTAAACTTTAAAATAGCAATACTGCTTTTTTTTGTGATTTTTTACTTATCTAGTTTGGCTCAGAGAGTGCAAACTTGTCCTATGCACTATCGAGAACTTGTGGGTATGCAATAAGACCTATTGTTTATAATAAATTTGTTGTTACTTCAAAAGATTTCAAACGAGATTGTTAACAATTGAAATTTGCATTGAAATATTTACTTATTGCCAAATCTAATGTAAACAATTAATAAAAACTATGAATGACGCTCGAAAGACATGTTTGTTAATCCTTCAAACTGATGATGAACGTTTAATGCTTGAAATACGGATAGTTGTAAATTACAAAACCATGAGTAGAACCATTTTTTGCAAAAAGTGTTGTACAAAAAGTAATGTAAACTAGTCTTGAAGAAAGAACGACCGTTAGAGTTCTGAAATTGATTAAGGATGAAATAAACTCGTACCCTCTGATAAAATAGAACTGGTCAAAAAATATTATGCTTTTCTTGGTGGAGTTAAAACAACTCTTTCGGCTAGGAATTGTTTTATCCAGCCGTTTATTTGAGCGCCAAGGTAAACTAATTTAAAACCTCCAGCCGAACTTTGTGTCGAGTGAAAAGGTCCGGAAAAAGGGGAGATGAATAAGGGTGTATTGGATTGGAACAAAAACATTCGCCTGCGTTTGGAGATTGCGAATTAGCATATCACATCAATTTTTACATTTTTTTGGTTAACGCCTTTCCGTTTTAGTCAATAAATGACAAATTTCTGCATTTCTGTCATTTTAGCGAATGCTCTAATATGAACGGCCAGCGGAGAAAATTTGCTTACATATGTATTTATACAAGGAAATATGCTGGGAGGGGTCCTGAAAAGGACATGGCCATGCACATGCAAAAACCATGGATAAATTCAGAAACCATATTTACAAGGAAAATCGTTGGGAACACTTAATTCATTTAGCCTGTTTTGACTATTTATTTTCCATACATCCTTATAAACGTTTGAAATATATGTACGATAATGAAAAATGTTAAATATAATAAAAATAACAAAATTACAACAACGAAGTTTTTATTATGATAAGAATTTTTATAATGATAAATATAAAAAATAAGATAAAGTAAAAAAGTAATATGACTAATATATATCGAAAGCCTAGAATTAAAAATATGTGAACAAGGAGAAATGTATAAAATTGTTTATCATCTATTCATACGTCAAAACGTTTGCCTCCCAATATAATTTTTTTTGCCTAAAAAAAGTTAAAAATAGGAAGGATATTGGGCCTTCAGATTGGGAATTATACCATGAGTTTTCTCTATGTTTAGTTGCTGATGATGGGCCAGGAGCCCGAAACGCCATGTAATTTACTAAATTGAATAAAGGTTTTCAACCACGGAGAACTTGGAATTTTTCAACCTATCAATAGAGAACATATGAACCGTGGAATTGATAATATATAAAATAAAATGTTCATGTCAAAAAACATATATTGGGAAAAAAGAAAAATCCCTATTAATTAACCAACATTAAAATAATTAAAAAACAAAAGTGATAATGCTGGTTTAAGCCAATATGTCGCGAAGACTTCTACTGTTGCGAACCCCCGTAAAAAAATTGAATGCCCCTGAAAGATCTCTTAAATAAAACAAGTAAAAAGCACAGGGGTCTCAGTTTCAACACATCCAAAATGAAGTAAATGAAAAACCAGGCGCAAAAAAGAAAACAAAATCAGGTAATAAAAAAGGATACCGAATTGTTAGAATGGGGTCGTCAGATCTAAAGTTCAACTCTCAACTGGGGACATTAAAATGCAAACATGTACCGGAATGCCATCATAATGTCAAGCGTCGGTATGAGAAACGCCTGTGCTTAATGGATCATGGAGCTTAATTACGTAACCAATGATCAAAGGACCCTCTCCCAATACCAGCTTGAGTATCATCAACTCGACTAGTGGCCGCTCCAAGCACCAATAAATTTAGCAACTGAGTCAATATCTAACTGAAGTAAACCTGAACTTACAGAAACGTATTAAAACGTTAAGATTTAACAATAAGATTTAATTTCAACTTCAGACCGAAGTTATGAGACTACTATTGTATTGAGGCGCACCGATTCGATAATACTAAAATGATTTTCGAATTTTAAAACGTTCGGCATGTCTGAGGAAATGATAGGATCAAAGGAAGAGCTGAAATTTTTTCTAAACATTCTAAGCTCGCTGTAAGAAAATCACAGCAAGCTGCCATAAAGAATCTATCGATCGAGTTTCAAATTTAAATATGTAAAAATGACTAGTTGTCCCATACTATGTAGCTTTGAAAGAGCTGTAATATAATCCGTTTTATGATCGGTTTTCCGCAAGTCTGTTCGGTTTGATGGAAGGAAGTGATTTGAAATGTGGCAACAGGTGGCGTCTGAGAGTAAACATCATTTTACGAGGGGTGAGTGTAGATACGTAACTATTTTATTCTATTAAACTACCTAAACACGGAGGTGAATCAATCTCATAGGAGTCCCATTATATATTAATTTGTTTCCGCTCATTTCCTTCATGTTAAGAGAAACAGCCGCATTATTTAGAACTACTTTAACCAACTTGTTCATTATACATAAGTTTACGTCCATCTTTTAAAAACCTTTTTTTTAATTTTTAATTTTTTTTATTCCCTGCTTGCTTATGCCCGGATTTGCATGGCATAGATAACGCATGGGCGATTTTTCGTTTTTAAACCAAACATCTCATTTCTCTCTGCTGTTTGTCCCATTTAATTAAACGCTGACAATGGTGCGGTGTTGCTTTCACTTGAAACCGCCTCTCTTTTGATGAATTTTTCTTTTTTTTTAAACAGCTCAATTTTACTTTTTTGCTTCCGACAAACTGAGCGTGGGTTAAAACTTTATAATTAACTGCATTAAAAAAAAAAAAATAATATAGTTAATTTTTCTCTGGGTGTTTTTTTATAGTTTACTTTTTAGGTTATGTTCTAAAATGTAATCTTTTTTCCAATGGCAGTTAAATCATGGAATCTAATTTATAATATGAACAAGTCTAATCTGTTTTAATAATTTTTTTTTACACAAAGGAACCTTGTCTAAGGTAAATTAATGTTATATCTTGTTAAATCGCGGTAAATACTGAAAAACTATCGACATCGATTCTCGAAGTTGGATTGAACCTCAACTCCTAAGGGGCTGAGAGGGCTAGCTGGAACTTTTATGGTTCGGTGTAAGGATAAGCTGGCAAGGTGGATCAGAGCCCGGGGGTGATCTTCGACGGCGCTCGGGGGAACTGGAGAACGAGCCAGTTGAGGAATGCGACATTCCCAAGGCCGCTATTCAAAAGATCGGAGGTTTAATGCCACCTCGTCTGGTGGAATTGTGCAAGATGGAGTATTTCTGACTCGTTATTAACAATTTTCATAATGATGGGGTTATGGTAATTACATTTAATGGTATTTTTAATAGTTAAGGCTAGTCACGCACATACATAAATATCTTTAACAAGTTCTTTTCTAACCAAATTACTGTAGTTTTTTGACCACTGCGAAAGTGAAGCTTTTTTCTGCGCAAACATTACAGCATTTCCGACATTTATGATAGATGGGAAGATAGCATAGACCATCTTTTATTTCCTCAACTGGCATTATTTTTCTAATAAATTTCCTAGAACACAATCCCTGATAGACAAATTTATTTTCATTTCCGACGTGTGCCGGAATCCATAAAGGTTGATGGATTGATTATGATTTCAGGGTTATTTTGTGTTGCACCGTTTAGAGTTTAGTGACCGGGGTCGGTATTGTTGAGCACCGTGGGGACTTTCAGACTGGAGGCAAAGGCTGTTACTACTACAGTAACTCTATAATAAGGGATTTTATTACTTCGTTCCTCCATACTGATTGCACGTATTTCATTTGCAGTATTAATCCAGAGTATTTATATGTACATTATTATAAACAAATAAAATTAATGGGCTGAAACGAACGAACAACAAATTTTATCTTTAGAAATAATTATTCGGCGATCTTGAGATGCGGTCTGGTGTGACGTAGGTTTTAGAAAAACTTCGAATCCCGCTCGTAACATTGACTTTTTTATCTCAACTAAAAACCTTAATTAATTGTTTTAGAAAAACATTTTTTTTATTGTGCTAACGTTTCAATCTTTATTGAAATCATCTTCAGAGCTCAAAGTGTTTGTTTTCCGTGTAGATGTGTTATTCTTGTTTAAAACAAACACTTTTAGCCCTGAAGATTATCTCAATAAAGATCAAAACGTTCGCACGATAAAGAAAATGTTTTTCTAAAACCTACGTCATACCAGACCACATCTCTCGATTTGTGTGTGTGTGTGTGTGTGTGTGTGTGTGTGTGTGTGTGTGTGTGTGTGTGTGTGTGTGAGAGTGAATAATCATTAACTAACGGTCACTAAACACATTTAGAAAGACATTTTTTAAGATTCAACATTTTCATTATTGAAGATTAAATAATATCAAAATTTATTTTATGTATAAATGTAAGAAAAGGGCACAAAGTTTTTAGATTGTGTGTCACTTGGCCAATTTTATCCTTGCAGCATCACTAATCTTTTAAGTAAACTCCGTGGCCCGTCGTGCAGTAATAACCAGGCTGAACTTCTGGCTATCTTAAGATCTTTGGTGTGGATTGTAGCTCAGGATGAGAATTGTTAAGTTACAAACAGCGATCGCTAAAACAGACAGTCAGGTTGCCCTAGACATCTTGCAAAAGGTGCGAAACAAGAATCATCAATCTCATCCGATCAAAAGAAATGTGAAATGCTTGGAAGAAAAAGGATGGACAATAACATTTACATGGATTAAAGCTTACGTCGGAAGCAGAGGCGGCAGATCGAGAGCCAAAGGATGCAGCAATGGATACAGATGGCCGTGGAATTCTGTCGTGCACCTACCAGTGAAGTACCAAACTCGAATGCAAATACCGGATCAATCGAATACTGCATGGATCACGACAGAGTAAGCGTCACATACCAAGAAGTACTTTCCAACAGTGTCGGGAAGAACAAAGGCTGACTATCCCCACTCATTCAAACCAACTCAATTTTTGAGTTGGAATGGCAGAGCTAAGTCGTATCTCTTTCACGTGATCGACGACCCATCATGCGAATGCCAGGCAGGATCGGAAGGCGAAGGCTGTGTTTAGTCAGTAGTGCGGAACGCAGTCATTGAGCCGGTGTGGTTGTAAAAGCCGATGTTGGTAGAGGGTGCAAAGAATCTAAATGTCAGCCACGTCGGTTGTCGAGTTAACGAAGGTGTTGTGTTGTAAGTGATGTTGAGAGGACCTTGTTGCTTGAAGCTTCTGTTCGCTGGTTGCTCCTCCCAGGGATAAGTCCCGGTTGAGCCCTTACTTAACTAGCGGTGTACATGTTTATTGACTATTGTGTAGAAAGCGGAAGCTTTGTGAAGTAGTAGTAACGCTTAGGAATCTTTAGTACACCATTAGTCACTAAAAGATTTTATTACAGGAAATTCATCGAGGAATTTTATTACTTTACCTGGTTGAAAAAAAATCCGCATTTCTTCCAAAACACAAGCATTTCTTCAAAAACACAGTAATTGAATGCACTTTTTCTTTCACTTCTCATGTCTGCTGACGAAACGAGAGACGAGATAAACCGTTGCAAATTTCGGAGAGACGGTGTTGTGCAGTCAAAGTGACGATGTTCCTTCCGATTCATTTAGGCTTGAAACATTCATTAAAGCTTTTATAATCACAGTGACATTATGAAACCTTAAGATTTTCAGAGCGGGGAGGGAGGGTTCATGGAGGGATGAACTAAGACGTGGATTAGATCTCCTCTGAATCTCTTTTGTAAATAAAACTGTGTTTCAGAATCCTTTTGAGATTAGGATTAAACCGTATCAAAGAGACCCACTTATTTTGTCGCTTTGAAACGTCAATTCGAATGTTCATTCAATTTTTCAATAAAGTGGATTAGTGATTTTTAACAAGAGACTTTTTTGTTCTCAAGCATTGGCACATTCCGTCCTCCGGAGTTCTTCGAGCTCGAAAGTCATCTCAAGGAGACCCAGTATTCATTCTATCAAAATGCAAATAGGCACGTTCGAAAAGAGCCTGTCTGCCGGATTGAACTAACAAGTAAAGTTCATAATTTTTCGTCTTGCTTATCCAAACTGAATGTTAACGTTGCGAAACAGAAGCGGATAACAAAAATCTGTGGTTTGCGACTTTCTGACACGATTAAACTTTTTTATTTCATCATTCCAGTCAGCCTATAGCGGCTTTACACCATTCAGCCCGTGGCTCTTTTACGAATGAATACTAAAGACCGAAATCGTAGCGCATCAAAGATTGGAATCCTCGGAATATTGCTTAAAACCGCAGCGACCCCGGCAACGAACAATCTCGAGGAATACCAGAAAAAGTCTAATTTTACCACCACAGTGCAGTGATGATTAAAACCAAAAATAGTCGTACTTTTGGTTTCATTCAGGATTTTCTACAAATATTTTAAATAAATGGCAAGATTTTCATTCTAGGGACCTTTTAAGGGAGGGGGGACAATAGAAAATAGTCCATTAGTATAAAATGTGTTCAACAATTTTTTCAAAACTTGTATATGTTATTAGTCATGATTGAACTCAACAAAAACTCTTATATTAGCCGATTCCTTGATAACAATAAAAATACTTGTAAAGAATCTCTAAGTTAAATACCCACTGACATAAACGCCAACGATAAAAATCCTAACTTTCCATGAGCTCGGAGCATATATTGAAAAAAAAGTACAAATCCCCTTTAATTCTGCATTTTGGGAAAATCGAAAAGTAGTTGAAGTGTTTCAGAAGGAGGGGCTATTCAAAAGCAGAGCTTTTATTAAAAGGGAAGAAAGCGTAGCAAAACTCTAGCATCAGAACAGTCCTCAAGGCCTAAAATCCTTTCATATTTCCACATGCGAACGTAGTTGACGGGCGATAAATGCAATTCTTATGCTCTCTTATCGTTCAAATGCTTCACATTTTTATTTAAAAACTCACTTTACAGATAGATGTAGTATGCTGAATAGAGCCTCAGTAAAAGAAAAAAGGAAAGAAAAAATATAATTAATATAAAAATTTAAAAATAAATAATTAACTGACATAGCTTCTTTGTTTTATATCCTAGTTTCGTTGTAAAGCATTATTTTTATTCTTTTACGTAATAAAGTACTTTTTAATTCATTCATACTTTTATTTATAAAATCACAGTAGGATAAAGAATTAGTTGTGTGTGTGTGTAATAATATTTAAGTTGAAAGAAATTTAACTTTTTTGTTAAATAAATTTTTCTTTGACAAAATCCCTACAATTAATCATAGACCATATTGAAGTACTACGGCAAACCTACGAATCCCCTCATCTCTGTTGAGATGTAGAAAGGATTGGACATTTCTCCCTTCTCGTAAATTTGACTGTAGGGAAAACAAGTTTGTTAATTAAGTCGAAGGTCATGTTATCGAAGTCTTTTAAAGAGATGGGGTTGTTCAGAGAGACGAGAATGAAGCGTTGGAAAAGGGTTTCAGGTAATTAAACAGACTTTTCCAGTTTCTGGCCCCTCTGTTAATCCTGTACTTTGACTAAGTACTTCTTAACAAATAAAACTATTTATTTCATAACTTTTTCCCACCCTGACGTGTTTTCTGTTATGTTATTTGTTTGTAAAGAGGGCCATTAAAAATATTCCCTTCGCTTTTCATAATGAGCAAATTTCAGTAAAACTTTCAGGTCCAATAAACTATTTAATCCGTATTTTTCATTTATTTTTTTAATTAAACTTATAATTAGGCTTGTATTGTAAATCTTGGTTTAACATTTCATCCATAATTAAACTCAATAGAGAAATATTAAACAAAATCTGTACTTTTGAACCTAAAGTCGCATTGTCTGTAGTGAATCGTTGACTAGTCTAATTCAAAATAGAATAATTAAAGTCAATAACACAGTGTCGTTGGCACGGCGCTCATCCCTGTAAGGTGAAGGTCCCGGGTTCGAATCGAGCGGCCTCGCATGAGAAATCAGCTTTTTCTCATAAAAACACCGCACCCCGAGGGTTCATATAATCTCGTAATTGAAATATCCTCTTAACAAGGTCAATAACTGCTACTAGTAGTAAATTTGTTTTTCTATTTGCTAAAAAACATTACATTATCAATTATGGGTTATCGCAAAGCACACAACCCCTCCCCCCGTTCAAACAGTTCATCGAATAATCCAAGCGCATTGGAACGGAAGCTACAGATGTCTGTATCGTAGGATAGCTCTTTTGTGTAGTTTCTGAAAAGGCGGATTGGCAAGGGAGCGATTGCGATTGCAGGATTCTATTTCACACTATTCTGAATTCATTCTGTTGTCTATGTGGAAGTGTGCCGCTCCCAGGCCACGATATACCTTCCCCATAACCACCGTGCAACGTTCTCCCACAGTCGTTGGCGAAACTTGGCTCAGCCTTGATCACCCTTGAGAAACAACAATTGTTCCGTCCGCCACAATGTTTTTTTATTTATTTATTCATAATGCAAATTAAAAGAGAAATCGCGGAAAGTAATAAAAAGACTTCTTTCCCTTTTTATGAAGCGTTACTGAACTTTTAGAAGAAAGATGTGCATTGTTATAAAGTTTATTCTTAATTCATAATTAATAAATACCCTTTTCTTTTTTAATATGTTTATAAGGGAAATTAATATAATTTGGCACTTTTTAACTTTCAGTATTGTTTTCTTGTTGTGCTACCGCCAACGATAACCAATTGTTCCTGTGACTATTATGCCGTTTCCTAGACAAGGATCTTGACAAGGTGCTTGTCTGCAAGGATTAAATTGATATTATGAGCGAAGGATCAATACCAGATTAATTCCTAACTAAATAATTATTTAATGATGAATTGATGGTTACAAATCAATTCCCCAGATTCTTAAAAACCCTCCAGCATTTCTAAAAGCAATGATACATCTATTTTGCTCTCAAAACACAATCCGTGTAGATTTCCTGTAATTTGTCGATTGAAAGCCTAAACTTTTTTCGTGTACAACAGTACTATGAATAATTATAATAGATATTTATCAATAAAAAACAACTGCAATACTATATTACATCTAATAATTGTGCTGTAATTTCTTTACAGTCGTGATTTGCTAAACCGTTTTAGAATTTTCTTTCTGTTATTTTACATACACTAGTTTACATTTTGTTTGACTGATAATTTGTCTTTCTTATGTTTGTATGTCATTTACATGACATTTTTTAGCCGCAGTCGGATGAGGGTGGGTTTAGCTTTCTAGTAAAGACAATAAAAATTATACAGACGCAGGGATGAAGGAAAAATGAGGGAAGAGTGAGGTACGTACGCACTCGATTCGCATATTTTCTCGACTTTACGGAAAAACATTGAATAATGAATATGTAACCTAACTCTTCCATAACCCTAACTTTACCACCTAACTTAACCTAACCTAAACCATTCCACCCCATTTATCAGACTCAAAAAAAAGTTAAAAGGATAAGACTGCACTACAACCTTACTTTAGAACTTTCGTGATCAGACGGCCTATTTAACAAAATGAAGATCAAAGTCTTAATGATGTTTTTGATTAGAGATATAGAAAGGAATATTAACGATGTGGTAAAGGAATTTGGACTGAAATGTTTCTATTCAGTTTAGGTAGGATTGCTGGTAGTACCCCAGAGTTCGTAGTCCAGATGGGTCTCTGGTAAGTTTATACCATAATGCAAATTTATGAGTATTTGGAATTTATTTTTTGGTGGCGAGATTTAAAAAACGGTAGCTCAATAGGTGAGGGTAATTTTAATCATCACTTTTCCATTCCCAAAGCTTTACGATTTAATTACTAAAAGCCCGCATTGCGTATAATATTGTAATAACGACGTTACAAAAGGAATAAAAAGCGTATTTTTTGTCGGTTAGCCACTGTTCGTCGTTTCTTTGCCATTCCTTTGGGGAAAGGGCCCGCGGGTAGGCGGCATAATTCGACTGGAGTGTTAAGCATGGACAGGTAAAAGGGCCACTAACTAAGTTAACCTCTCCGACAGAAGAGGAAGTATTTAGGGAGGCTAAGAGGAATTGTCCCAGCTTTCGTCGTTATTTTAAATATTGCCTCACGAACAGAGCGGAGAAGAACTTCTCTCGGGACTTTTGCCAAATACTTAAAAAAAGAATCTTAATATACAAGAGAATATTTCCTTATTATGAAATACTTTCTTGAAAGGTATTTCTAGTACGGAATGTTAAAGAAATTTTTAGGTAACAGCTTAAGTAATGAAAGGTACTTTTCACATGAACGGAGAAGAAAAATAGCAAACCATCTGTTCTTCTTTAAATTTAAAGCAATTCTGTCACGTTGCCTTGTAACGAGCAAATTTTGGAACAAACTCCATCCGGCTGTATAAAAAATGTTTTCAATATAGTCAGTGTGATATTCTAAACTACAATATTAATGGACGATTACTGTCTTTATAAAATTAAAAACTTATTATTTTTACTTTGAAATTTTTAAACTTTAAACTTTTTCTCTTTGGGAATTGAATGTCCGAAATTGTGCCGCAACACCGTCCTCAGCCTTTAAGACTTTCACTCCGTCAAAAGGTCAGACATTGATTATTCTTACGTTAGAGGTGCAAACATTCTTGAAGCGTTATAGCAAACTTTTTTAAAACAACTTCACAATCAAATTTAACAACTGGAATGAATTGGTATAAATATCCATTAACAATATTTGATGAACACCAAAGTTTTTTTTAAATTATCAGTCAAATCAATGATATACCCATCATCTAGCATATTAAAACGAGTCAAATACACAATTTAATTGATGTGTCAAAACTGAAATAGCTTACAAAATTAAATAATTTTATCTTTTATATTTAAAACAGTTTAACGTTTATGACTATTAATTTTAATCCATTTGCTTAAGTTATCAATGCAATTTTTAACAGGTTGTTTTGGTCTCATTTAATATATATAAATATGCATATTATATTTATTCCTATTCCGGACGCAAAACATCGGTTTAAGGAAAATGTAAACACGCACAGAGAAGCCTTAATTATATATATATACACGTATGTGTGTGTGTGTGTGTGTGTGTGTGTGTGTGTGTGTGTGTGTGTGTGTGTGTGTGTGTTATTAAGGTTTCTCTGCAAAAAGAAAAGTGCATATAAAAATGGCAAAATGTTTAAAAGCCATCATTACTGATAATTAATATATGTTTTTTTAACTAGTATGTATATTAAACGTACAGTATGTTAAAGTAGGGTTTAATTATATGACGAAAAATGAATGGATAAAATAATAAAGTTTTTCACGTTTTCTTTCGATTACCCCTCTATATAATTATTATAAATAATATATATACTATAACTTTTTATGTTTGATGAATTATTCTTTTGTACGAAAGTCAACACTTTTTAATACTCTCCCAAACGAAAATGTTTGTTTATCTCAGTAGCATTTCGTTACTTGGAACAAGAAAGGTGAAAAAGGGCGACAGTTGGGTTCATCATGCCAAAAATATCGTCGTTATGAAGTTTGAACAACACTTCTTTGCCGAAACAGAAACGATCCTTTACTGGATAAAATTGTTAATTGTGAGGAAAAGTGAATTCTCTGCGATAACAGCAGGCGTTCTGGACAGTGGCGAAAAAGCAGCGAAAGGAGAAGCAGCACTACATTTTCCAAAGCCCCCAACTCATCAAAAAAGGTGATGTTTGGAGGGCTTCATTTGAGCTGATTTACTATAGCTTCTTGAAGCTTGGCGAAAACAACACAACCGGATTGTGTAGCTCTTAAACTGAAGCAATGCACCAGAAATGAGCATTATTGAAGCCATCTTTGGTCAATCGGAACAGGCTGTTGCTGTTCACGACAACACTCGGCCCATGTTTCCGACAACACGAAACGGGTTATGAGGTTCTGCCTCACCTTCCCTATTCTCTAGATCTCTCGCCTACCTACTTCCATTTTTCCAACCCCTGGACAATGTTTTACAACATAAAAAATTTACTGATCAAAAGTCTAGAAAATGCGTTAATAATTAAGACTAAAAATTCTATTCGGAATGTATACAGAAGTAATCATCAAGTTGGGAGAAGTGTATAAGTGTAGTGATACAAGGTATTTTAATTTATAAAAAATGTTTTTATTTTATAACCATAAACCTGTATTATTTTCCGGCAACTAATAGTAAAATATTACGTGAATCTTCATCGCCTCGTTAAATTATATAAGATATTAAGGTAATTCTGTAGCAGGAAGAATGGAAATCATAATCCCAATTGTTCGCTGATATGTAACACGTTGATGTTATTTAAGATTCTTCCTGAAAAAAAAGAGATAAAGGCGATTGAGGCTGGAGTTGTTTGTTGCAAGATACGCCGAATTTCTTCGATGCCTGTCGAACGGGACTCGGACGTCAACGCTCAATGCAAACTGAACTTTTATTTGACACGACTGTGAAAACGGATTATGGCACAAGATTGAGCGGTCGAGAACTGGATACGCGCCCTGTTGAACACTTAATCCGAAAAGCATTGCACATTTGATTTTGGCGCCTTTGTGCCGTGTAGTGTGAAAATTGACACATAAAAATGGGGCATATTTTATCAGCACGCCGAAACCTTCGGAAAAAATATCCGATAGAATCTGTTTCAAAAGCATCAACACTTTTTTTTTAAATAAAGCAAATTTTTATACAATAAAGCTTATTTACTAGTTTATTATTTAATTTATTTACTAAACTTAAAGGCGGCCAACTACTTCGGTCATAAATCGCCTTGACCATATATTATGTTGTGTGTGATGGGGAGGGAGCCCAGGCATACCCCGCACAAGAAGGCCGACCTAGCCTGGCGAGGTCGCGACGCATGCTTTGCACCTGGCAACTGTGAACACTGATTTTTCTTCCATAGCTAGTTGAAACTTAACTTGTTTAAAATACAATGTTAGAAATATTATTATTAATGTTTTCTGTACAAAAATATACAAATTTAAGAATTTGTTGGTAGCGATCGATAAAAGATGTTGCAGGAACCTGACATACAACGGAGTTGGGCGGCCATTGCTGAAACTCGTTTTTAGGATTATTGGTTGTGGTTTAGGGTTGTGATAAAAGCCACTATCTTTTCAGTGGGCATGGACGATGTTTGGGGTGGGACGTTAAAGAGAAAGCATGAGTTAGTGAATTGGTATGGAGGAGAGCTTGTAGTGGAAGGTTTTTTGAATCATGCCAGGTATGTACATGACGACTCCGCACTCCTCTTCTCATATTCTGAACCTATCCTTGTAAAAAAACAAAAACAATCAAGATCGCCTAAACCTCATTATCGGCTGGTGAACTTGGTGGCGTATCAAGAAAAGAGCTGGCACTGACGGTTACACTAGAAGAAGTTCCGCCTTGTCATGTAGAATGGGGTGGCTAGGTCTTTGTAGATGGTTTGGCTAGTGACATAGAAAGAAGCGATGATGCGACGGACGACTTTTGATTGAAAGGATTAGATTCTTTGGCTTGGCTGAACTCCACAGCTCGACTTCATAAGTCCAAATATGTTCGGTGAAGTTCTTGTCTTTTTTTGTTGTCCCGAGGTGTACTATTTGGTATGATGGGGATCACCTTATTGTGCAGGTGCATTAGAGAGAAGCACCATGTGCCGGCTCTTTTGTTCATGCACTACCAAGTTCACCAGTCGATAATGAGGTTGGTCTTGGGTTGCCTTTGCTGCAAATGTAGAGACTAAATGTGAGGAGAGGATTGCGGTGTCGTCCGCGAAGTTCGTGATATGGTGTTAGGTATGTCAGCAGTGCGGAATGTGTAAAGGATTGGTCCTAGGATTCTCGTTAGAGGTACGGCCTTGGTGGTCTTTATGCCTGAAAATTCAGAGTCAATTCTCACCTTGTACCAAGAAGAGAAGCTTCGAGTTCAATAGTAAGATAGTAGATGTTGGGAAGAATATTTTTAATTTGAAAAGGAGACCGGGGTGCCGCACTCTGTCAAATGTCTCTGTGACATCTAGAAAAATGACTGAACATTATTATTTTCTGGGGCAGAGGATATTGTGTCGACTACTCATAACCTCTGCTGGACATTAGAAAGATTTAAAATAGAGTATTTTATTTAATTCACTTTTACAGGGGTATCAAAATCATTACATATAAGTATACGTAGAAATAAATGTAATGCATTCATCTTATTTAAATGATATTTTTCTTATATGAACTTTCGAAAATTGAAGAAAGATCCTTGAAATCTTAACTTAGGTTATATAGATAAAAATAGATTGTCCTGCATTGCATGCTGCAACTTTATAAATTGAATTAACATGTTAAAATCTTGGCAATGAAAGAAACGTAATTTCATAACTAAGTCACACTCACAAAGTTAGATCATAGGTGAATATAAATATATTTATTACCTTCGATAAGATTAATATAAGCTTTCAGTATTATAATTTTATTATAATAATTAGGTATAAAGACAACTGAAAAGAAAACATTCAGTCGTCGTTATCAGTAACAATTTCTTTGAGTTTATAAAATTACATTACTTCGTTAATTTTAGAAAATGATGAAACATTATCTCTTTTGATGTGAATCGTTATTCACTATTATACCATTGTGTCTTATTGTCTGTATATTAACGTGAACACGGTTTACTCCATTCCTCTTTCACTATTATTTAGTACACTGGAGCTAACAGCATATAGGGCTTATTTAAATTATTTTAGACAAATACGAGTACTACAGCTGCGATGGGTGGTGCATTTCCTTCACTCTTGCATATTAATTATGAATGACCTATCTGATTGAGTGTTACATCAACTCCTTTTAAACTTAAACCTATACAAAATTATGTTGGTGTGTTATTTACAATTCCGACAGAATTTTTTATAGCTAACGTTAGAGATTGTTAATTTCTACAGCCCGAATAACAGGTTCACATGGGAAGAGGAGACAAATGTGAAGTTGACAATCTTTTGTGGTCCAAATATCAAGACTCAGCGGTAAAGAAAACGTCAGCCTCAAGCAGAATGTTAAACTTTAATTCCCAACATTCAATGACGATCAAACTAAATGTAGAACGTAACATAATAGACGGTATATGTAGTGATCGAGGTTGTGGTCAAGGTTGGGGGTGATTCTTAATTCTAAAACAGTTCTGCCAAGCTTTGGACTTCATTTGAAGTCATCCTCAGGGCTTAAATTACAATGTAATAGACGGTATGCACTTAACACTTACACACAATAAAGATTTATTTAATCAGTTTTTCCTCAGGAATCAGTTTGATATATTGAAAAATATGTTAGGCTTTATAACATATTAGCATTTGAAGAAAAAATTTCCGTAGATAAAGATGGTTTTCTTGATTTATATTTTAATATATTAGAAAGCATTAGTTGACCTTTCGTTAAGAGTCTCGTGTAATTCCTCTTCATTTTTCGAGTTGTAAGGAGAATTTCAACAAACTTTTTCATTTAGAAAGAAGAATGAATACAAAAAAAGCTATGAATATTTTTCTTCGAGCCTGCTAATATATGCCGTCATACATACTAACTCTTGTTTGATTGTTTGTTTAAAAAAAAGACCCAAATAAACAACGCGATTGGCTTAAAGTGTCGAAAAATCGACCAAACACTTTGAAATAAATATTGGAATTAATAAGAAAAACATCAACTGCCACTTACGAGATAATTAGTTTACTCTGGCTCTATGATCTCCAAGAGACATACCAACTTTTGATTAGAGTTTCCCCGGCGTTGTTTGTACATCAGGGAGAACATAAACTTAATAAAGCTTCCTTTAACGATTTCGAATTAATTATAGTAAGCAATTGTATTTCAAGGAAATTTTAAATGTTTAAATTTTAAATTGGTGGAAAGAATAAAATATGGAAAGTAATGGCAAAAACATTATGGAAAAAAATTGCTGTCTTTTTTTTTCCTAGTGGACAGTAATATCTAACTCGTATTGCGTTTGTACCGGGTGGAACGTGCTGGACCAGTGAATTGCATTGAGGTAATCAGTACTTGCTCCAGATAACAAGCGACTGTCCTGGCTTTGTGCTGGCAAGCACTATCGTGCATTTAGGCCGTAAGAAATTGCCGCAGCAATTGTGGTATTGCTCCTAAACGGGTTCATGCTCTTAACCCTCAACAAATGTGAATCGTGAACAATGTTGTCATTTCACTTTTTTTCGAATGGTATTTGTCATTCACAGGTTGTTGTTTACAACTGTATAGTTGTCCTGTATATCTGAAAACAACAACCTGTGACTAAGAACCGTCCATTGGAGGAAAAAAAATCGACATATTCACCATCTTTATTATTTTAATAAGTTGTAATTTTTTCCATTTTAAAACTTATTCAGTTTCTAATTTACATAAAAATAAATTGAATACCATGGCGAATATATCAGTTCTGACATAATCGAAACACTTCCTTTCCTGAAAAGCCTTGTCTGTGGCCATTTCCCTATTAAATTATCAACTCAAAAATGGGCTGAGATCTAAAGTTGTCTTATGTAGCTGTAAACCTATGCCCGGTTAATTCAGGGCCTTTGAAAAAGGCTGGTACCGAGGAAGAGAGATCTTCCTTCATCTGGGCATATATGGAATTACCATATACTTATTGTTAGTTTAATTTTTTTTATCATGACTACTTATTCACTGCTTCGAATCAGAAAATCAGAAAAGCTCTCTTTCTTCTGGAGTATTGACACCTGCGTTTAGAAGCTCTTCCTCTTCTTTGCTTTTTTTTCGTCGACATAAAATTTGGATGAGTGTATTTATTAATCTGAGCTTGAACTTCTGTAGGCTATGCTTTAATCCGCCATCAGTCAATCGATGTTTTCGAAATCGCTCATGAATATGATGGATGAGTGGTTCCTCCCATCCTGAATGATGCCTTTTTTCTTCGGTAAAAAATCTTTTAAAAACTTGTCAAATATCTGACATAGTTTACTAACAGCGTAGTTGTGTTAAAATCGCTTTATATTCATGCTGCAGTTTTTCCTTTCCCGAAAGTGTACTGATTAGAGAAAACAAGTTTTATTTTTCATGATAAATGTAACAAGGAATGAAAACAACTAGCTATGAGCAAAATGTCAAGTAAGCAAAGACAAGGAGTTATTTGATTAATAGTTAAGGATATGGGATATTTTGTTTTCAAGTCTTCACTTTTGAAAGAGGGAATCGAGGTATGCATCCTTTACAAATTGTCTTATACTTTCTAAAGAACTTTTATCCATTGGGAGTTCAAACGATCGTTTCAAGGGATGAGACAAAAATCTTATTCATAGAAGAACGTAATATCGAACAGATCGAACTTGTGACCTTTTGTTTCGCCCTGAGAAAAAAAAAGCGCATAACAAATATTTATTAAAGACATATTTGAAACGCCAAATGTATGATTCTACCCTTTCATTTTTTTAAACTGCAAGCATTTTTTAACCAACATTTGAATTGTATTGTTATCTGGGTAATAAATTTACTACAGAACACAGAAGAAACACGCTATGAATAAACAGAAGAGCCTGAACAGGGATTATGTGGTAATTAAAGAGCCGATAGAATACAAGCATACATAGCAATGTTGAAAGTTAGCATACATAATTCTTAACATATTACGACAAAACGTCAGTAGAACAAAGAGTCATATTTGTACGGAAAAGTGTCTTGCCGCCAACATTAACATCAGACAAAGACAAAAGAAAACGTACAGACACAAGTGATGGAAAATTCACAACTTGCAGATTGATTTATACAGTGTTTTCTGCTGATTCGTGGTTACACGTTTTGCATACGTATATTTTTTTCCATTTTCTCCTAACCATCCCTCCTATTTTTTCGAATTGTTTTCGGTGCTGGTGTAATTGCTGCGAAATGCTTCTTACTTATATATGGTGCATTGGGTACCGTGGCACGGTATTGTAAATTCGATGCGGATGTTGCTGATTTCAAATCGATTCATTCTCTTGAAAGCGAGAAAAAGTTTCGGGGTTTTTAAATTTACAACCTGAAAAACTCAAAAAGCCCCATTTGATTGTTGGCTGCCACGTGATTAAAGTACACGCTTTTTAATTAAGACGGAAAAGAGCTGAAAGTAAGAAAATGTTTCATCGGATCGCTGTAATTGACTTGCTTCATTTCGTTCTTACTAAACTTCGACTGTTTATACACATGCCATTTGCATAATGATTTGAAGCGATACTCAATCAAGGAAGTTCATTACCGTGTTGTCAATGCTTTAATTACATCGCTCAATAATTATTTTCTGTATATCGTGTTATGAAAAAATATATACGAAAAATTAGATGACGTATTCTACCGACTAAATTTCTGACAATATTTTATGAATATTAGCAATAAATAGAAAAAAACTCAAATCAGGAAGAATTCAGAATGTCAATTGTTTCATTTTCATTTTTATAAACGTTGACTGTAGAAAAACAAACTCAAAAAGCCTTCCTAAATATTTATCTTTAGTGAAGAAGATCCAATCTTTCTAATGTGTTATATTTGAAGTCAAAACAAACAAATATGTATATTTCATGTAAAAAACACAAACCCTGATAACTTCAAAAAATAAAATAAAATAAATAAGAGAACGACGCTCCCGGCCTAGGAATTTTGTACAAAAGGTTTGAAGGTTTGACAATCAATCAATCAATTATCGTATCATATAACTTGTACCTTCTTAGATAAACCGTAAGGTGATCTCCTATCAGCATCCCGTTAGGTGTTATTATAACATGATCCGTCTTCGGTAGAATGATTGTTACTCATGTCGATGATTTACACATAGATTGTTGATTTATATGTAGAATAGAATACAACATAAACAATAAAAATACAGTACATTACAATAGTATATATGAACTTTTAGATAGGACAAAGCTAAAACAATGAGACAAACACTCATATTTTGTTGTTTATTTTAAACTATATTTATTTATATATTAATTATACCATAATTATACGATACTTATTTTAGTGACAACCAAATTAAACGGGATCAGAAATTAATGGGTTTTAATACAAATTATTTAATTACTATGGTTTGAAAGAAAATTTACGAAAACAACGGAAAATCTTTTAGTTATAGCTTAAAATTTAACAAACCATTTAATTCACAGTTTTTCTCTCAGTATTACCTCCTCTGGACACATGGTCGGCCTTTGACTGATAGACATCGAGTAAATAAGCGAACGAATCTCGTCTTGTGAAACAGAATCTCATTCTTCAGTAAGAGTGGTTTGAAGCTGTTCATTGCTAGCTGGAAGCGGCAAACGATGTTTGACCAGTCTCTCATGTCGCATAAGTGTTCTGTAGGATTCAGGTCAGAATTACGTGCTGGTCAATTAATTCATTGAGGTTACATCCTCCAAGTAATGAGTCACAACTCGAGCTCTATGAGGTCGTGCATTATCACGTGATAACGTGGACTTCCTCGATGTACTTTAGAGCAGCCAAAAATCCATCCAGCATGATAATCAGTTGATCGGTACGGACATGGACGTTTGATTCCACCCATATCATAACTGTCTTTAAAAAAGCTATGACTATGGCGCATGAAGCATAGAGTTCTCCACGTCTTCTCCCAACATCTGATTGCCACAAACCAAACCGGCTCTTTCCAGTAGGGCGGTAAGAGCAGTATTATATTAAATAACAACGTTGTGTTTATTTTTAAGCCAACTATTAATTTTTATATTAAGGAATTATTAATCGTTAGGTATTATCGAAAATAAATAAAAGTGTCGGTTATTTATGAGTTTGAGGGTATTACTATGAGCCTTACATTTTCAGCCGTAATTATAAAAGAGGTCGTATCTCTTTTTTTACAAAGGCTAAATCTTCGATGACTATGGGAGTAGAAAAATACACGTTAGAAAGTCCATGGGTGAAAACCTTCCATTGCGTACAAGCCATCCCCTCCAAGACTTGACATTTCAATACCTTGGATTCCTAAAGACCTAGTGTCTTCTTGTCTAAGACGATGAAATGAAAAGCTGTAGAACAAATCACAAAGAACTACATTTTTTCCGAAAAGGTTTAGTACATTGCGCATAAAAGAATCACTGAAAAGACCTGTTACACTGATTAAAAAACAAAATCTGAGGTTGGGCGCTCTGAAAAACCTTCCTTTGACAGTGTTTCTAAATGTGTTCATGCTGACAATCTTTTACAAAATCTTTATGTTCTATCAACTGGAAAAAATTTATTTTATGCGTTGAACAGTTGAATGATTTTAAGCTGCAATTGACTTGACTATCTCTTTTTACGACTTTTACTTGACAACCAGGGAGTACCATGCTCTTTTTTACTGTATCCACGTAGAATTTTCACTTACTTACGAATTGAATTACAAACAATCAATCAAAGGCAATTTTATAAATTCTACGATTAACAATATGCAAGTAGAAAAACAGAAAACAGGATACTTCAAACTACCGAAAGACAAATAAAGTAGCCACCTTAGTTTTTTCTTTTGTTTTTTAAGTAAATATTTGCAGTCGATATAATTTTTATTTTTTGTCGTTTACGGGATATTTCTAAAGAATATGTTAGATATAGCTAAATAAATAATTAAACTGAGTAAAACAATTTTACTAAAAATGTTGCTAAGGAAGCAATGAAAAAAATATTTAATTCACTACGGAATATTTCCTCCTCTTGGGCTGATCACCACTTGTACTGGACGTGGCGTCGATTTTATGAGGTTTTGAATGTAGTGCTGTGGAATATTTTCATACTCCTCTAAAAGCGCCACTCTTAATCCTGCAAATTCTGTGGCATCACTGGGCGACTTATTTCCCTGTTTGACAACTCATTGATAGGGTTTAAGTCGGGACTACGTCCTGGCCACTCCAAACATTGAATTGAAGCCCATTCCCAGTAGTCATCAACGACCCTAGCTGTGCGGGACACAAAAATAAAACCGTCGCTAGTTACTAGCATCGAAGGAACAACTTTTTCAGATAACGCATCTTCAATGTATCTTTAGGGCATCCTATACCCTGCTCAGACCAAGTGATGTGATTTGTTCGAAACCGAACCGAGCTGTTCTGTGCCTTGTCAGAAGTTCTGGACGAGTAGCAAGCCTTCTGAAAATCTTCGGTTTATAGTCCGTAAAATGAAATTAACATTTCTAACTTGTTGAAGTCGTTGCTTGATACCAACAGCGGTCGAATGTCGATTAAGTTGTACATTCCAAACAATAATACCATTATATCGAAGATGTGCCACGATGGCGGCCATGGTCCATGCCTTCTTGAGAAACCTCCGGTTCTTTGGTAGCGATTGAAGACCCATCGGACAGTTGTTCTGGGCATGTTAAGCACTTTGGCCACATACTCTTGACTTCTGCCATCTTCCAACAATGCTATGATTCTAGCCGAATCTGGACCCCTTAAAACCATCACTCAAACATGTTTGAAACTTAAAAACGGTAAAACTTAAAAAAATCAAACCACTGGATGAAAGTTTTACAAAAAAAAACGTGATTGGCTATTGAAGGTTTTATTTACAAAATCCAATCGTAAACACAAATTGGAGATTTTATCTGTCTTTTATTTACCACTAATCTTTTAAAACTGACCAAATATTGTTGCAATCAATGTAGGATTGTCTAAGAGATAATTAAAAATATTAAGCGTGGCAGGGTGGCCCCTTTTTGCCTCTCAGTGAGGAAATTTTCTGAAAAAAAAACACATAAAAGAATTGTGTTTATTTGTGGATTGGTAGATTTGCAGTTCAAGGGAATATGCACACGGGGAAACGCATAGGCCTTTCATTGAAGGTTGAAAATAGCAAATGAAATAACAGGATTGTAAATGACCTAATTATTGGTTCAGCATCCCACAGACCTCAAGCATACCCACAATTGTCCTTACCGTTTAATTGGCATTTAGTTTGTATTATTTATTTAAATAAATACTAAATCTTGGATGCTATAAAAAATAACAATGTATTCATGTAGTTTATGATTTTATTGAACATTCAGTAGGATGCGGTGAATAATAAATTACATGGTTAAGGATGGGGTCCATTATTCTTCCTCTCAACCGGCTCTGGAATGGTTTTCAGAGAGAAAAGACTCACACCAAGTAAACACCGCTTGATAATGTTGATTTTTACACTGCAATAATAATAATAAGCTATTTATAATGGAAGATTCGAGTAAATGTGTCACATTAATATAAAATAACAAACCAGCTTCGGTTTGGCCGACCGTAAAAAAATTAAAGAATAATTTTGGATTATTTCTTAACACTGCCACATTCGGAACCGGCGATTATGGGAAAATGACGATATAACTAAGTTAAACTCGACAGATCAAGCCAAAGAGAACTTTTCCATAAACGAGCGCCCATTTCAAAGTACGCTCTGATTGCTTGTTACTCCCGAATTTTATGTACATATCTGACCTTTGAAGGATGTGGACGTTTTAGGGAATTTCATCCCTCGGACCGACCCTTTAAAACGAACGAAAAAAAAAATGGAAATTTTTTAAAAACGCGTTTTGAGATCCGGCGATGGTTTTGCATGCCTCATCCCTCTAGTGAACCACATATACACGAATTGTATTCCGCAGAAGTCGAAAATTCCGTGCTCATTATACAAATAACCTCTTCAAAATTTTGGCCACAAATTATGTCAACCGTTACGAGCGCAGGGAGGGTGAAGAATCCCTCAGGAGAGGGCATAATTATGGAAATGTGGCCTCAGCGGTAAATATAGCTAACCCTCCTTGAAATATGTAATAGATAAAACCTGCGGTGGTGAAAAATAAATCTTTACGAAAAGTCATGCCGTTCCTCTCGCTCAAGAACACTTAGATTAAAAATGAACAACGATTAATTTCAACTAATGGATCTGTGGATTAATTTATGATTACTATGTAATATTTATTAGAAATGTAACTGTAAATGACAAAGTACAAAATACTCTAATTCAATAGTATAGCGTACTACCTCCACAATCCAACTCCATAGAAAAGAAACGAATTATACATGGTCTATGTTTAAAAACAAAATCATAGGTTCAAACCTATAGTTCCTTTTTTTAAAATAATAAAGTGATAATATAGTGGAGTTCACCAAACAAATAAGTCAATAAAAACATTATTATAATAAGTTAGTAAACAATTAATAGTAATAAATGATATGCTAAAGTTTATGTTATTCATGGCATCCCTTATTTTTATTGATGCCTGGATCGTTGAGAAGTCACGTCCTAACAAAGACGGGTGCGAAAATTCGTGGACGAGAATTAACGAAATCGGAGATGGAAATGGAAACAAATAAGTTCTGTTTCCAACGTTTGGGGACCAGTGTTGTACAGGGCAAATCGTCCGTTCCGCCGAACCAAACACAAAGCTCAAAGAAAATGTCAAGGCCTTCCCTCTTGCTCGACCATTGTAACAAACACTAGAAAGCAGGATTTAAGTAGCTACAATGAATGAAAGCAAAGCTTTTTTCGCTTTTTTGTTTTGATTTTATAGAATTTAGATAAAAAATTTGCACAATTTAAATAAGAAATTTTGCAGTTAAATAGAATAAATTAAAGACTATAGAATTAGTCAAAGATCAACGCTGGGACCAATTTTATTCTTGTACATCAACGATTTGGCTTATCTATCGCTGACCAGTAAAGTATATTTATCTGCAGATGACGTGACCAACTCCTGACACCTTATCGGATGTGTTTAATTTAGCTGAGCAGGATCTGGCTAAAACATCACACACACAAACACAAATAAATGCTCAATCATCCCCATACAGCCAAGAGTCGCCAACTTGTAACTACACACTGGCATTACATCGGCGAGGATCGTACACAGCAATGTTGCCAGCCAATTAAAAACGTAGATGAGGTTAAATACCTCGGGATAGTCATTGACAATCACATGAAGTGGAATAATCATAGAGAAATTGTATAAGATAAACTGAGGAAATGTATGTATGTGATACACCAAATAAAGGGATTTACAATTAAAACTAAAAAATAATATATTCAACCCTTTTCCAATCAGTAATACGGTTTGGAATTACTGCTTGGGGAGGTACACATAGAAGTGTTGTTGAGCCAGGTTATATCCTACAAAAAAAGAAGTTATCTTGCACGGTTCAAACTAAAAATAAACATGTAATAATTTAAAAAATATAAATATGTCAATATAATGTAGAATTTAAAACATTGTAATAAATCTTAATCTTAAAAATCTAATTACTACCTATTAAAGTTCATAAAAATTCACTGTTCAAACTGCGTGTTGAAATTTAAAAAAAAGAAGATATTTATTAATAAAATAAGCAAGCTAAGAGTAATGAAAAGATAGTTTTATATAGTTCTCAAATTGGCATTTACGACCTGAATGGCGAGAGAATTGATCGGTTCACGAAGGAACAATAAGTGTAAAATAAGGACGTCCAAATTAATGGTGTCGTATATAAAATACAAGTATGAGTATAATATTTTTGAAAAAAGGCAATCCAATTAGCTCTCTTTCAGACTATATTTTCGATCGAAAGTCATTCCATTGTCCGATTGGGAATGGTGAAAGTGTGAAAGCGGATCGTGTTCGAACAGAAGAATGTTTCACCTGCGTTCACACAATAATAAAACTAAGAAAATAAAACCGCGTCTAATAAGATATTCCACACTTGTCAATATTTTACAGTAAATTTGTCTAGTTGTTTTTACGTTTCTTACGTCGTATTATCGTCTGTTGCCTGTGTTTCCAATTGTTTAAAATCGTACGCCCGTACAAAATGTTGGAACCTAATCTAGTCTAAAAAATACCGTGAGAAAATTTCTGTTTTGATTGAGAAATAGAAAAAAAATTTAGTGTATAAAAGAATCAGCAGAAAAATCCGTATACATTGTGGGAAAACGTACATTCACATTCGTTAGGAGAAAATTCTTTAAAGCACAACTCGAAAACGATGCAATTTCGAAATTTACTCAGTTAAAAACAACATTCACGACTGTCGAACCCAATAATCGAAAGGCAATGCCGACATCCACTTTTCTCAAATTTATAATCCACAAACTTATAAAATGATCAAGACAGGCAAAAAAACCACACACCCAGACCAACAAATATGGCGAAATGCCGGAACACGTACAAAACCAACGAGAATGGAATGATCGAGACGAACAAGATTAAATGTTTTGAATTGACAAGTAATACCTAACATGGTTATATTGGGAGATTTCTTTATGGGGTCCGTGGGGTGATTAACCCGTAGTTCGGTCGTATCCTATTATTTTGGTGCACCTGATCGTCAGACACCATCCACTGGAGATGGCGAAAAGCCGAAATGCGTCTGGTAGGTCTTGGTTGATAATTACAAAATAATATGGTAAAAGAGCTGTTAGTGCGCAGAACCAGAAGTGGTTATGGAGTTAATTATTTTCTGTAAAACAAAGAAGCATGGAAAACCGGCCACGACGAACAGTCTTTAAACGAAAATAACCCATAGCAACCCAACCCAAAAGATGCTCGGATACCAGTATCGCCAGGAAGTGTTAGAGAAACTTGATGCATTCCGTCTCCATTGTACTTTGACCGACTGAATGCAGCTTTCTATGAAAAGCAAATATATTTCGAGCCGTGAATCCTGTGTAACGAGCGAGGCTTCCAATTCGTCGGTAACGCGGTAAAAGTTAAGGAAAACATAGCGTATACCAAAATTTATCATTCTTACTTCTTATTACTTGGTACTTTTCATCAAAATACATCACGTGAAAATATATTTTTTTATCTAACCTTCCTTGCCAATATACATTCGGAGAGCTGCATCTATTTATTCAAACCGCTTTTAACTTTTCGCAAAATAATCAACATTGATTTGCGGATTAGTTCCTCCAGTTAAATTTTCTCGTTTGTTTTTTTTGTATCAAAACCCACTTGTAGGCTTTACTAACTACTGACTTTTTTAATAATTTATGCAGGAAAACTGGGAGCTTTAAGAGTTGAACATTCTTCTGAGCCTTGCTGCTTGAAGTCTCAAATGTGCTACCCATTACATATTGTCGATGCCCTAAAAGTAACGAATAACAAATCTTTGGAAGCGAATTTGATAGTTACTTTAATCCTTGCAAATTTTTATATATGTGTGTAACAAAATTAAATATGTTTATACAAAATAACATATTTTTGAATAATCAAGTCCCTCTCAAAACCTGAGATTGTACATTTTCTTAGTTTTTAGCAATAGAAAAAAATGCAATAATGGTGCAGAACAATTTTAATAACTTTTTTTATAAGGTCGAAATAAGTAGATAAGTACTGTAATTTAAAAAGAAAAAAAGATTGTTGATGAATGGCCAGGTTACTTTAAAAGCTGAAAACTGAAACCGGATAGAATAGTCCTTGCCGATTACAATTGTATTGTTCATTAGTAAAGATCTACAGGTCATTGCACGAGCACTGCACCACCTACCGTTGTAATTGTCATCCACCCATTGTCTTTTCCCTCTTGTATGGGCTGGTCTTGCAATGTAACAACATTTTAAACGTCTGCAGACAAAATATTACTTCAACTGTCTTTCTAGAATTATTGTAATCAGTGCACTATTTGTTTTGAAAGAACGTAAACCAAAGAATCGGAAAAGATGGGAAAAAATTGAAATTACAGGGAATATGTTTCATTACATCAAAATGGATTTCTGTGCAACGAATTAACAATATTTATTGTATGTTGTTGTAGCTAATACTGAAGTTATTATTTAATTATTGCAATAATTAATGCAACTGTTTATTTTTATATTTTCTATAAGGACATCATAGTTTATAATTTTATCACAACTGCAGGTTTAAAAGCATTTCTTTGCTTAATTAATGATAGTTTAATTAAATTTGATGAATAAAATAGACTCTGTAAAGGGTGTTCTTTTTATATACGGCTAAATTTATTTTCAACAGATATCGAAATCGAAAAACCAAAAAATACGTATTTAATCAATTTTAGCCTGGTTTTTTATTTTTACAGCTTCTTTAAAATATTTTGTCAAGATACTTTAGAGCCAGTACATTTTTGAAATTTTACATGAGGACGTATATTTTTAACCCACAGTTTTGAAGGGGGTTTTTACACTGAAAACGATGGAGCAATCAGATTTTAAATTGGTCAAAGGATAACATAGTTATGGCACAGAATGTGAAAAGAAATGTTAATTTCGTTTTCATTATTATTCTTATTATTTTAGTGCTGGTTGGTTTTATGTATTTCTTGGGATGATGTTGATAGGTCTGCTAGCGGTAGTACGTTTTTGGTCCATAATCAGGTTTAAAAAAAAGGTACTCTACATGTTTCGAACATCAAGAACAACAAACAACACAACAGAAATGTCTGAGTATTTTCCTTAATGAGGTTCTTAATTTTTTTCTTTGCTTTGTCAATAGTTGTTTAGATATTGTTTGACAACTGATCTTATTGAATTTAGAGACGTAAAAAGCATTAGGGTTAAATTACTTTTGTTTACCCATGAACATTAAATATTTTTCCATACGTTTTTATCAGTCAGTCAAGATGAACAGAAGAGAGCGTTTTTCTCATCAATTTCGCGTCACCATGATACTTTCATTGAAATTGGCGGTCGAGTTGTACTCCCAGAAATTTTCCAATCGTTCTCGGGCGAACCACAGATCGCATATTCGTGTTGCACACAATGTTAGGAGATGTAAATCCGTTGGGGGTAAATCAAGTAACTGGCCACATCATTTCGATGGAGAACTAAAAATTTTGTTTTATATTCTCACAAATCCACACTCCTCTCTTCACAAGTCTAGAATGGTTTTGGGATTTTCAAAGAACAAGATTGGAGACGTCCTCAGAACATAAAATTTTAAACAATATCGCTCTTATTCGGCTTCGGAACACTGATTTTGATAAACGGCTAATGTTCCTTTCAGAGATGTCGATTTGGAACACAAAAGAAAATATATTCCCCCTCATCCTGTGGACTGATGATTCCAATTTCACCACAAATGGTATTCTCAATCAGTGGAATTTTCGAAAGTGGGAACAGGACAACCCCAAATCAATATCCATGTCACCACCAAGTTGTTCGCATTGTTCGCCATAACTTCTCTTTGACCAATTTAAAATCGATTGCGCCATCGTTTTAAATATAAAAATCCTTTAAAACAGTAGGTAACAAATTATGCGTTCTCATTTAAAATTTCAAAGTGTACTGGCTCTGAAATATTCTGCCAACAAATGTTCAAAAGGAGTAAAAATTTTAAACTAAATTAAAAAATATTAAATACATTTTTTTGATTTTTCGATAATGGTACCTGTTCAAGAGAAATGCAGCCGTCTAAAAACGACACCCTACATTTCGAATTTACGTTGTATAAATTGAAAAAATACAGTTTTACTTATTAGTTTATTACACATCAGGTTAGTACTAAATATTAGAAGATTAAAAAACATTGCTCACAATTTGTTAAGCCGTCATTTCAGGATGGCTGCTATTAAAATAATTGGTCTGTTTGATTTAGAAATAATTCAATATTTCTAAAGAAAGAGCTACTATCATAAATGATCACATGTTAGTGTAATTTGGCCCAAGCGACTGTCTAGAATTTACTTGAATTGGGGTAATTTTGATAGTGACTTCCAAGAACAAACAACGATCAGTCAAAGCGACCAAATGAATGTTAATAATTAAACTGGTCACAAGATCTCGTCCAATCGAAACTTTCAATGTCTACGACGTATAAAAAAGGAGCTTTTAATCAGGCGAGTTAATTAAAAATTTCATTTCAAGGAGGCGACCAGTAGATAAATTATTCGGTTGTTTTACAAAGAACATATAAATAAATGATAAAGACAAGAGGAGGTAGTTTTGGATTCTCAACGTTACATGCCGTCCTTGGATATAACGGCCAACCCAAAACCACGCCCTCATTACTTTCCTCTTCCTCTTCCTTTGGCATAACAGAAAATGTTTTATCATTTCCGAAGCATAAAAGGGATTAATGCTCCCGAGTTCTGAAGCGGCGTGCATTTGAGAAAAATAGTATGTGGCATCAGGTGGTTTTCCTTCTTGGAAATTAATCTGAACCTCGTCGTGTGTCCGTGTGTACGTGCGATGGCATATGTGAGTGTGCGTGTACGATTTATAGCTTCGGATCTCTTGTAAATACAAATTTCAATTGCAAAGAGGCACGCTTGGAATCCTTGTAATAAATTTCGCTGATGTATCAAAACGAATGTCCCTTCGAGACGGGAGGGAATTGGAAGACAATTCATTTTTCCTTTTCTCATCCCATTACGAGAGTCGCAACATGAAAACAGTCTCTGTCACACACACACACACACATACAAAAATATATATATATATAAATCTCCATCTTAATAAATAAAATCGACATTCGTAATAGTCGAGAATGACGAATGCATTTTATTCCAGTGTTATCAGTTTTTTCCAAAGGACCATTTTCTTAAGAACACCTCGCAAATGCGGTAAAAGGATTGAATGTAAACTCCCAAAATCATACTAACAAAGAAAAACCATACAAATCTGGTTTTGTACTTTGAGAAACTAACGTCGCATTATTAAATAGTAGTAGCACAAAAACTACAATTCGTTTCATAAGCACAACCTTTTTCTTCAAGTATTAAATAATTAATCGTTCCATTCCACTCTAAATGAAAGTAAAATACACTATTATTAAGACTAATGTATCAATTTAATGTTTAACTAAGGAATGCGTTAATCAAGACTGCACCACCATTTTTTTAGTATACTCCTTCGTTCACAGTTTAAATTTATTCATCCATGGTAAGGCTCGGTAGAGACTTTGTTGTCCCAGGAAATTACAATGTCACTGAAACGACAGGAAAAAGAATAATAAATTAGCCAAGTAATTTACACAGAGCCTTTCTATTGTTAGCAAATTAAGACAAATGCAAGCTGGGAGTTTGATTTTTAAATTTTAAATTCTTTTTCACAAATTCCTACAAGATCAAATCAATATTTTAATACCAATATCTATAGTTTGATACTAATTTTTGGTCGTGTGATTTAGTTATGATGGCTCACGCTAACCTGGTCTAGTATTTTTTTAATACTATAAGTATTGCAACCGATTGATATGTTACATTTTTAAGCTACGGGGAGAAAACTGGTTTAAACGATTTTTAAAATGATAAAATAATAATGGTCTCTCTGTCTGTCTGTCTCTCTCTCTCCCCCCTCTCTCTCTTTCTCTCTCTCTCTCTCTCTCTCTCTCTCTCTCTCTCTTTCTATCTCTCTCGCACTTAACGCTAAAGTAAGGTTGACTCAGGTGATAAAGCTTTTCAACTACTTAAAGGACTTTGTGAGAAAAATCGACCGTCAACACTTGGCAAGAGCCTTCCTTTTGGTAAGCAAAGTTAACAAAAGCTTCGATTTAGAAACTAATTGTATTATACACTTGCGAGTTTTTCTCGTTTAAATGGTACAGCTTCAATTTCAATATCAATTCAACGTTTCAATCCGATAAATCAAGTTTTCTCGCTTAAATAAAAATCATTCCAAAATTTCTCCTTTATACATATTTAATGCGAATAGTGCTTGTATTTTCGACCCACCTCGACATCAGGAAGGCAATCGATGGTTGTGAGAATCTGACGTTGCTCACTTATTTAGGGACAAAGGTCATCTCACACCCTTCACAAAGGTTAAAGATCTTCTTCGTGATCTATTATGCACCTCAGACTAGATGAGGGATGTTGTACAATGGCTTTCTCTTTTTCTCAAATCGCTTGAGCCGAGTACTCAATTACTATCAATCGAATCTCAGGGAACGTCGTTTTCCTGATACAGACAGGACGAGATCCGTACGGTTTGAATTGATTTTAATCTCCTCCAAATTCGATATTAGAATCGCCTCATGGTACATAATGTGTTTAGTTGATGACTGGTATATTTTCCCATGGTTGACAGTTTGGAACGTTTCCAAACACCGTTCCAAGCCTAGTCCCGGAGAATACCAAAACCTGGTGAATAACCCGTTGAAAATAAGGTTGCTGGCCAATGGGAAATTGTCAATTCTTCATTTCGGTTGTTATTTTGGCTATAGAAATCCCTATTGGACAGCACTCTTTTATTCATATTGCGTCAGATGAATGCAAATGAAAAGTAGGACAGAGGCTAAGTCTTGAATAACAATAACTAACGGATTTTAATTAATGATGCCACATCCATTATGTTATACCATTTCACTTCCTGTCCTATTTAATATAATGAAAAATGAATTGACAAATATTTTTTATAAAAGCAATCTTTTTAATTGTCAAGAAAAATAAATATTAAATTAAATTCGCGGTGGCCAAGTGTCCGAAACGTATTTGCCACTCAACCGGTTCTGTGTTCGAATCCTGGCATAGCTCGTGGCTTTTCAATCGCTCAGGATAAGAAAAAAGGTATTTTAATGGTTTACTCCTCGTCCACGAAACCCAACGTGTAATGTGGACGTTCAGCCTCCTGTATAAATTACTTTATTTTACTTTGTCACAAAAACAAAAAACTGCATGGGCACCTCAATAAAATATCAAAGCAATCATAGTGCAGAGTTTTGTGGGTTAAACTTTAGTAATATATTTGTCAAAAACACAATTAAATTAAAAGCGTACGGTAAACATTTTTAAATTTTTTATATGCCAACATTCATTGACATATTAATTTCAGTCAAAACTTCAAGTATACACGTTGGATGTCTTAACAATTTAAAAAAAAAATCTCTATTGGTCTTAAAATAATTACTTACAATTGTCTAGGTTAAATGGTTAAACGTTTTCCTCACCTGAAATGTAATAAAAACACAATTAATGACTATATATATAATTTTTTACATAAATTTTTGTAATAATAAAATAATTGGAAAATTATTAAAAAATATTACCTTACCTCGATAATATTATTTTTTTCTACAATACGTTGTTTTTTATAATTTATTTTTAGCTTGTTATTTATTATATTGTATTTGATTGATGACAACTAAAGCACCAACAATCGATACATATAAATAAAGAAATATTTTAAATCAAAAGTATGTTTTATTGTCTTCGTGTATCGAATATGATAAATAATTATTCGGAAATCGTGAGGTGCGGACTGGTGTGAAGTAGGTTTCAAAACATTTTCTTTATCGTGCCAATAGGGCTTTAGGGCACTCTCAACACGACACACAGGAATGGCGCAATTACGCAGAAAACAAACACTTTGAGCCCTGAAGATGATCTCAATGAAGATCGAAACGTTGGCACGATAAAGAAAATGTTTTTCTGAAACCTACGTCACACCAGACCGCATCTCACGATTTCCGAATAATCATTGTCTAACGGTCACTAATCACCACACATAATAAATAATGAGATAAAAATAAATGAATAAATTAATTAATAGTTCAAAATTTCTTGCTTTTTTATCATATTTTTTTAATATTCGGTATCATTGTTTTTAAAATATGTTGTGCTAATATCGGAGAGGAGGACAACAAAGGGAACTAAAAAACATTGTACTCAAACCTTTGGCCTATTTAATACCTTCATCAGGATTTCAATCTATACCTTAAATAAAAACATATAGTTCCAAAAGAATTTTTATATGCGTCGACCTCAGAGACAAGTGAGGTTTTTCATCTCAGCGGCCAGCACGGACATATAAAACATTGTAGACCTGATGAAAGCATAAATAGGCCGTAATCTCGACTAAATATTTTTTAGTTTTCTTTGTTGGGCTCCTCCCCGATTCTCGTACGACATGTGTAAGATCAGAAGGCCGAAAAAAATGCATAAATTATTTATAATTTTTTGCTTATTGCATTGCCCAAAACTGTTCTGATGTTTATACGACAAGAAATTATTCCCACTCCACAAAACGACTCGGCGCATTGTTTGAGTTGTTTTTGTATTCAGAGTCCGCACAGTTCTTGCATTGTACAGTTTTAGAAATCGGCCTCCTCCTTGCTTAGAACATTTTTTCTTCAAATTTATAAACTAAACTTGCGGTCGTTGTGTTGTAAAAGTGCACTACAAAAAAAAGGAATGTGGTTCGGGCAAATTACAATGTATCGACAAATTACAAAGCGGCTCTTTAATATTGAGTTTGTGAAAAGACGACTAAATCAATAAATAACTAAATAACTTAAAACTTTTTATCCTAAAGTTTACGCTAGAAGAAACGGAGGATCACCATCGCCGATGATTTTCTAAATATGCCAAGATTCTATTTTAGTGCTTTTAGTGTAAATGGTTTATGGCCTGTTGGATAAAAGCACAAAGCAAAAGTGGGGGTGTTCGTTGCGAGGAATAACAATAATACAGATTCTAATCCCCGATGCAACAAGTTCTATGTTACCAGACCATTAATTCCGAAATCAATTCACCCTTGTCTCAAGGCTTAAAAAGAAGACACTAGAAAAATTTCAATATTTAAAAATAACACATGAAATCAATGTCAAAATGGAATCTTTTCTTCTAATTTTGCAACAATTTAAATAGTTTAGTTAGTTTTTAATTAGGCTTGTCATGTCAGTCCTTTATACATATTATGTATTTTTTTAATTTTACCCAACCTACGATAAAATTGTAATCAAAGTGGATATTGTCCTGGACGTTTGCAATATAGTTAAAACGTCCTGCAAAAAGTGTACGACACCCTCAGGACACACTCCTGTTGAAGAATGGTCTTGACACGGAAAAACTATTTCAATCCACAATTTGTTAACTTCTTTTACATATCTTTGCACTAAAAAATATTTTTTGGAAACCATTTTTTGTTAAACTTCATTCTAAAAATTAAAAACGGCCGTTCTTGAAATCACGAATATATCGTAGCAGGGGCCAAACAAGTTAATGCATTTTTGAAGAGGCCATTAAGGTTAAAAAAGATCCCTCGGGCTTTGTTTGTATTGTGAATTTAAATTGTCTTTACCAAGTCTACATGATGAGTTTTGAGTTTGCACTGCTAACCAGCAATTATGCCAGGTTTGTTGACTCTCGGTTTAAACATTTCACAGGCTTTTTTTATTAATCGATATGCTCAGCAGCCAAGAATGGAAAGATTTATGAATTGATAAGCAAGAAATATTTAAAGTAGTTAACGAGCAACTGATGATTAATTTGTCACGGATCAATTGTTTCAAAATTACCCCTTTTTTTCAAAATTTAAAAATTGTAACTTATTTACAAGTTACGTCCTGTTTAACAAGAGTTCAACTCCTTAGAGAATTGCTTGTTCTACACTTTTTTAAAATTATTCATCATTAACAAAAATTTCACCACTGATAATTGATACCCATCCAAAAACGCTCAACACTCATATCGGAACTTGCAATCTAAAATCCAAATATTTTAAAATCAAATCTAAAAACCTATTTTCTATCTTCTTCTGTATCCAATTTATACAAATTCAGAAATTGTGGTCGGAATTGTTTAGAATGTCCTGGTCTTCCTCTCAAAATATCATTCGGGGCGTCAGTTCAGTCGTTAGTTACAAGAAAGGAACCTGTAATCCGACTCTGCTGATAATACGTCTTCTGATAACTAACTCCATTATTATAATTTAACTCATTCTATGCTGTAAGCCCTGTCTAAACATTTGTAGTTTTAATCATTTTTTAAATTAATTATTATCTTGAGTTCGTTTAATTGTTCACACAGCGACTCATTACCTACTGTGAGAGAAGCGGATTCGAATGTCCAAACCCCTGGGATAATATGACACCTCCGTTAAATCTTCCGTAAATAGAATTAAAAAATTTAAAAAATCCCTACTAATATTTAACATTTATTGTTTATTAATTTAATTTATATATTTAATTTATTAATTAAGTAATTTATTATTATACTTATTATGCCCATAGAATGGTATAGTTTAATATTAAGTTATCTGGTTTTGACTGCAGATTCTTCAGGAGGATGTAAAAAAGCCACCTTTTAATTGGAATCACACTACATTCTCACATCATCACTTCAGATCGATTGATCATCTTTATCGCTTCAAGATTCTACATTCTTTTCCTTGTCTATATTAATAAATTAATTTTATAAAAGCTTTCTATATAAAACAGCGCCCATACTGTTCCACCAGACCAAATCAGAGGAGCTAGTTTCTCTTTGATGATCGGATTAAACTACAAAAAAATAATCATGCGAATTCTCAAAGCACATAAATTTACGAAATGCCGTTTAGTCATTAGAGTCCGTTTGTTTAATTCTTTCCGTTAATTTTATCGTGGAAGTTCATAAATAGCTTTTAATTAGATAAATATAATATTTTGCATACAAAAGTGCTTGTCAAGGTCTGTCAAGGTTTTACAGTGATATCGTATTCACGTCCAAAGTTGTCAAGCCTCGAGTCGCACAACATCGTCTCTGTCGCTCTGAGTTTGCAACCTTCCAAACAAGCATGCTTTGCCAGGACGTAAGTTTCACGACATAATTCTGTCCGAAATGAAAGTAGCCTCGGTGGCGTAACTACTCGAAGAACACGCTACATTTACCAAATGGGGCGCCCCCTCCGCCTACAACTGAACCAGCCAACTGAACACAATGCATCTTTAAAACTCTGTTTTTCCCTTTTGAATAAAACGATTTCAATTAACAATTATCGGGTGATTCTTTGATTTTTGAAAAGAGATAATTTACTGAGCTAACAATATTTTATAAGATTTTCTCGAAGTTATAGAGAAGAATACGTTTTATCGTTAAGAACTGGATTTGTAAAAACTTTTGTCGTTGTTTAGGGATTTTAGTCTGGTTAGCAAATGCTTTCTACATACTAATTTTTATCCAAAAGGTTGAAAAATCCCAAGTTATCCGTGGTTGAAATATTTTATTTATTTTGTCTATTACATGGACGTCATCCGAAGATACACACATATTTCCATATATATATNCATATTTCCATTTTATATATGGCATAGACCAGGTATAATTTATTTTTTGTAAATTACTTATGTGTGTATCTTCGGATGGCAATTGTACCATGAGGTTTTCCATGTTTAGGTTCTGATGATGGGCCGTGAGCCCTAAACGTCCATGTAGTAGACAAAATACATACAATATTTCAACCACGGATAACTTGGGATTTTTCAACCTTTTGGATAATAATTGCTATAAACCGTGGATTTTAAGAAAAAGATCATACTAATTTTGTATTTATTTAATGGTCGATGGTAGAACTTATCTGTACTTATGTTTTTTCATATTGCTCATGATTTGTTTACGTCTGTTCGGTTTCAAACTATGAGGTGGTAAAAGCTCGCTGTTTAACATTTAGAGATGAATGAAAATCAGGCGTTCCGTTATTTCGATTTTCCTGTAAATTTTATATTATCAGTGAAATAGAATCATTGTTAACACGAAATGTTTTCTTTCTCGTGTCACATATATGGTTTGTTTTGACTGAGCAACTATTTTTCTTCTTTTCCCCTTTGTAGATCAATAGACAAATTATACCTAATTGCCAATTTAAGTTAACGCCATTTGTACTCGAAAAACTAGTCGGGCTTTGAATGACTACAAAAGAAGAAAGGTCTTCAGTCGAAGATAGTCGAAAGAAGAAAGGCCCGGAATATGGGATAACCGGAGATGCAGACGGCAAAGAGCCATATTGCCTTTGTTAGCGACCCGACAGACTTGATATTGCGGCCAGGTGTGGATTCAATCCAATTATCGAATTTCGAAACAATCAATCAATTATTATGGCGTGGAAATTGCTCGATTCACATACTATACAACCTGTCACGTTTGAGTGTTTGTTGTGTTGCCTTGTTTTCGTAGATGTTTATGTCGACCACTCAAAAAATATATGCTCAGATTTTATACCCGGTGTACTGTAAAGCTTGAAATAACATCAATTTTCATTACCCCTTCAATAAAACATAGCAACGGGTTACGTTTTGTAATTATTCTGCTAACATCACGTCAGTTAAAACGTATTAAATTAAGCGACGTTTGTTATTTTTAAATGAAGCTTGTCGTTATTCAAATTGCATAAATTATTATTCCGTTTCTTTGGTAAAATTCGTACAATATAAATTAGCATGTTGCTTAAAACATCTAGGTTGGTTATTATGTTTTCAAGCACGAAATCTATAGATTATGTATACATATATAAATCATTATAATAATCAGTTTTTGCTATTATCCGCTCTAATTTATAATTTAAGCCTTTATACATATTATGATTTTAGTAGAAATATTATTATAAATTGAACTGCTCTAAGTGCTCAAATAAATATATTTAAAGTTAACGCTAGTTTATTTTTGCACTTAAAGCTTTATGAAGTCGCATGACTATTGATTGAACTCTTTCAAAGGTTGTAAAAAGACCGTTTGAACAATTACATTTTTTTAAGACATGAAAGCCGAAGATGAATAGTCAGCCTAGCCAAGGCAGATAGCACGAAAAGAGAAAACAATCTAGCTTGGGCAGAGCTAATTAAGATTTTTATCCGTATATTTTTATTTTATTTATATACTTCCAAGTTCAGTCTTTTAGTTTAGCTCTTAAGGAAATATAATTAATATTTTTGTATCAAACGGAGATTTATTCTACCTAAACAGCTAGAAAGCTAAAATTAAATGTATATATTTTCATCTTAAATCAGGGTGTGACTGTTTTGTAATTTTATTTGTACAGTTAAAAAACATTAAATAAAAACACTAATGCCCATTCATGTATTTTTTTTTTCAAAAACAAAATTTCTCTGGTTCGAGACAAGTGCGTTGTAACATTGTAGATGTATATGATTAGTCAGGGTGTATTTTATACTACGCCTTTTAAGAGCTATTGTATCCCCCGCTCTGTGCTTTTAGCATACCGGTGAGGCTACTTCGTCAAAGAATTGGTTAGTACGGCCGGTTTCAGTGGCTGAATTTCTTTTTCGGCTGTCACTGTACGTCCCAAAGCACTTTCTCCTGCGGGCATGTGCAACGCCGTAGTTTGGTGGTGTCTCTTTGCAGAATCTGCATGTGTCGTGTTGGGTTATGCCAATCTATTTAAATATCTGGGCAATTTGCAGTGCGTGTTAAAAATCCTGTTAGGTTTCGCAGTTTTTTCCTGCTTCCCTTGATACATTCTGTTTCTTCTTTCCTTCCAAAATTTGTAAGGAAGTTGTTTATGACGAATAAGTGAGTTCCGTTGTTCCCTCATTTTCTTTTTATTCTTCTGTCTGAGGTATTCATTGATAATGTGGGTTTCTACAGTTTGGGTGTGGGGCTACAGTTCGGGTCTTTCAGCGGTATAGCAGCCCTTTTTCTTGCAAGGGTGTCCCCTTTTGTTCCTTCTACTCCCACATGTCGTGGGACCCAGCAGAGGCTGGCTTTGTTCTGCATACCTAATATTTAGTTTGGTTTTGCAGTTCAGCACAATCTTTGAGCTAATGATATTTGACCTTAGTGCTTTGATGGCTGCTTGGCTATCTGATATGACAGCTATGTTCTTGTTTTTGTACCCTTTATTCAAATTGAACTGAGTACATCTTCCGATTATGTAGACCTCATCTTGGAAGATACTGGTGTATTTTCCCATGGGTTCCGAGTATTTGGTTCCAGGACCGAATACTCCTACCCCGTACCTTCTTTTGTTCTACATTCATCTGTGTACCAGTAGATGGTGCCATTTTAAAAGGAGGTATTTTTCTCTTTTTCCTATTTTTTTGGAACCTACGCTTGTTTGGAAGTTTTGATTAAATTCAGACATCCTGTTCATTTCGACTCTTGGAGCCAGGAGTAGTACGTTTATTAGGGTTGATTCCTAGGCCAACGGTTTTACACCATTCTTCTGTGATTTTTAAGCCTCCTTGGAATATGTCACAGAGGGTTTCCTCGAATGTTCACTGGAGGCCGACTATACCATCTGCTTAGCCTTGGTTTATCCCTTTATGGTCCAGAGTTTCGAGTAATTCGTCAACTGTTAAGCTACATAGGAGAGGTGATAGTGCACCTCCTTACGG
Source organism: Cimex lectularius (assembly GCF_000648675.2). Taxonomy (NCBI): domain Eukaryota; kingdom Metazoa; phylum Arthropoda; class Insecta; order Hemiptera; family Cimicidae; genus Cimex; species Cimex lectularius. Next base: position 288,655 of record NW_019392809.1, read on the forward strand.
ATATCCTTTGGTTGTGCTGATTTGTATAGTGTCTCTTCCTATGCTTGTTTCATATTTTCTGGTTCTTAACATTTCTCCAAACCATCTAGATGTAGTTCGGAATACGTGTTTTTTCTCAGGGAATCTTCATAGATGCAAATACCTTCAATATCCTACAATTTCCTTTACTTCTAATGTTTCCCTCAAGTCTCTAGCTAACTGGTCCAGAGCAGTTAGTACATAATAAACAGTATATAACATTATTACATGTTACTCTAATAACACAACTAAATAATTCCAAGTTCGCCAAACATAAAAGATTAGTAATTTTTAAAATATTACCGAACAAACTTTATGCTTATATTTTAAATGTTGCGATTTTGGCACAATGTCGATAACAATGATTGAATTTTACGTTGCTTGATATTTTTACAACATAAATACTTAACCGTTACCAAACATAAAAAAATTATACAAAATCAAATCGTTGTAAGTTCGTAAAACCACAATAAAAACCATGATACTGCAACAAAGCAGTGTGTCGTCACGGTAATCACTACGGTACCGAATGTCGTCTCGCCGTTTCGACTACCGAGTAACAGCCAAGTGAAAATGCAAACTTCCCTTCCTACTTTCACAAACAAATTACAAGCAAAATCATTGTTTAAAAAATATTATACATATTGTTTTTAATTTATGTGAATGTAAATGAACTGACAATCTAGGCTAAAGTGAAAGTTATTACTCCATTATATTACAAAAATGCTAAACCGCAAGTTTATAACTGCTACGTCCAACAACGCGTATGTACCGTTGCGGAGGAAAAATTGTATTTGTACCACATCGTCTGGCCGTGCAATTAGAGGAAGAGCTGTGAATTGAGTGATCCTATTAAGCGTTCATCCAATCATTTCGACGGTGCACGTGTCATCATTGCTGATCCGTCTGCCCAATATCTATCTATACCAATGTGGAATAGCAATTCGAAACTTATATTTATACACCAGGGCATCAATATTTATACAAAGCGTACGTTTTGATTGAGTTGACTCGGTCTATATAGACTTCTCCAAAGCATTTGACGCAGTTGATCATTCTGCTTTAGTTGCTAAATAAAATAAAAATAAAAGAACTGAAAAATTTGTAAAACTTAAATCATTTAAATCAAAACCAATTTCAGCTAGAACTGGTATCCCACAGGGATCACATTTAGGCCATTTATTATTTTTAATGCTTATAAACGCCCTTACGTCCTTTCCTTCTGCTACACCATTTCTATTATACGCAGATGATCTTAAAATCTCTTCTCCCTCAAAATCAACACATCATCAATCTCTTCTCTTGTAGCAATCTGTTGATAAACTTACTTTAGGGTGTCAAATTAAATATTTAAATTTAAACGTTGCGAAATGCTCAGTAATTTCCTTTAATCGTTCTTTCAACACCATTCTTTATAATTATTCTCTCAATAATACCACACTCAACGGAGTATCATGTGTCAAAATTTTTGGTAACTTATTTGATAGCAACTTATAATTTAAGAAGAATATTATCAGTGTTAAAAAAAGCTCTTTAAATTCTGGGTTATGTTATAAGAAATACTCGTAATTTTCAGAATCCCAATTCATCATTGACATTATACCAATATCTCATTCGTCCTATCTTTGAATTTTCTATATTGTATTAAATCCACTCTTTTCTTCTCATTCTGAATATTTATAATGAAGTACAAAATAAATTTTCGATTTACTCTCCTTTCATCCTCAGAATTGTCTTTTTCTCTCTGTGATCTTCCAGCACTAGTTGACGTAAGACTTTTTTTTATCTATTATTTCTTTAAATATAATCGATGGGCGACTAAATTGTGCTGACCTCATTTCATGTATTACTTTCAATGCCCCAATACATTCTACTACGCATTCATCAATGTTGAGTGTACCCTTTTGTAAAACAAATTACATATTTTATTGACCAATAAATAAGATAATTAGAGAAGGAAATAAGATTTGTCCATGATTTTTTCATCTAAATTTTAATACATTTAAACGTAAATTAAAGGCAATAATTTTATAGATTGTTTTGACACAAAGATAGTTGTATTATATAAAATGTGTAAATATGGTTTATTGTTTATTATTAAATATAATATTATATATATTATTAATGTCAGTTGTTGTTTTGGTTCTTGCTATTTGATCAATTTTGTTTATCTACTTAAATTGTTTATATAACCTCGTGATTTAATTTCTTGGTAAAAGGATCTTTGATCCATATTTATTTATATATAAATAAATAAAGAAACGCGTCTGACTGTTAAATAGCAAGATTACGCAGGCAGGGTGTCGGAGAAGGCCTAACTGTAAATGATGCTGCTTAAAACTAGCAGGCATATTGAACAATTTTAAATAAATAAATTAGTTAAAAAATCATTTTACCATAAGGCTGAATTATCTTTTTGGCTTATGGATGATCACGGTCTTGTCTGCTCTCTCTCATTATCCAGGTTTTACTTTTGTTTCTCCCCTGCTGATTCACTCGTCTTAGCCTCAGTTCGTTCGAGTCTCGATTTCCTTCCGCTCCATCGCTTATCTTACACGTTTCCATTTCCAGAGAGATAACGGTGGGTAATGTGTGCCTGTCAGTCATCTGTAAATCCGGGGATCGTTACGGTCCTTTCGACAACCTTTTGGTCGAGTTATGGTTCACCAGGATCGGGGAGCCGGGTTTCTCAAGACGAGTCTTAAAACTAAGGCATTCGTGACGACATTGGAGGAAATACGGTCGACGAATTGTTTCAATTATAAAACGGATGAGTGTAAAAATTTCTTACGCCCATTCTACCCCGACGACCAATACCCGAATTGCACAATTCCTCGTCCGACGGGAGTGAAAGTCCAACTTCGTTCATGTGCCGGCCGATTCCGACCGCTTGCAGAATATTATGTTCACCCCATTTTCTTTTATCTTATCTATCACAACCTAAAACTTGTTACTTCATCGTGGTATGAAATAAAATTTCTGGCATTAAAGCGTTATCCCTTAATTAATTGACAAAAAAATGGGGGAAACAACCAAACCAGGAAGCTATAGTTTATGAAAAAACAATAATAAGTGTACATTAAACAAAACTGAAATTATAATCTAAAAAATAATGCTTTCAGAATTGTAACTAATTATCTACATAAAATCTGCCTCTTTGTATTGTATACACATCCTTTAAATCGTTACATTTTTTAGAATATCTACATCATATTTTTTTAAAAACCCAGCTAATTAAGAAATTTGGTAAATTTCGATCATTCCATTAAAATCCATCGAGTCAGTCATATAAAAACTAAACAAAAGGCGCGTTTCATTTCCGTCAGGAAGGATGGCTTATTCACCATTCATTGACCCGACTTTTCTGATTGTGTATTCAAATTTTTTCCCGCAAACTTTCGTTTTAATTTCTTGTCTTTTACGGTATTGTATCATTTTAGCTTTTTGTACGTGGAAATTTGCATTTTATGTTGCCTTTTTTTGTACTTTTTACATAATTCAACAGTTGTTGTGAGATTTGTTCTTAAATGACATCTTTGGGAGTCTTAAATTTTTAATTATTAAATATCATAGACTTTTCCAAGTTAAAAAACGAACCGTGTATAAATAAGTTATTCAGACTGATGCAATTATGAAATTTACCTGGTTGGTAATTTGTTCAAAATTGTCTAACTAATAGAGCGACGATACGCGAGCCAGATTTATTGTAGACGAACAAATTGCCATTTATTTCACTTTACTTATTAACAAAATATAAAATACAACGGTAGCCCAGTTTGAACCAAAAAGTTCTTAAAGTTCAACTTAATCGATAATTTAAAAAGGTTTGCTCAAACCTGTTAAACAATTATATTGGGGTATGTTCGTTGACGAATTATGAGTTGTTTAATGAATAAAAACACTAAATCATAATTTTTTAAATTAAACTATGTAATAAAACTTATTACGACAAGAAGGATCAAAAAGTGGAATTTATTGATGAACCGATGTTATCCAAGTTAAATTAAAAGTACCAACTAGATGCCAACGAAACAACCATTTTTGTTCTTATACGTTCAAAAACCCCTCTTTTGTCTAAGATTTGTATTTGAGGATATGACATATAAACAGACTTTTTTTTGTACTTTTGAAGATACCTGGGGGACAATGGCCAAGGGAGAAAATGAAGCGTGAAGAGTACGATAAAGCTGTGCACTGGGAGGAAAGAAGAATCTCCCAGGAGACCGTAACGCCAACGCACTTACATACCTAACCAAGCTAATTTTTCACAGTAATAATTAATCCTTGTTTACCTTAAAAAAGTAACTTTAGATACTAATAATGCAAAAAAAAGTTATCGCAAAATCGCATATATTATTAGTAGTCGTAAAGTTCAATAACTGTACTTGACAGATCGGAAAAATCGACTTTAACTTCAAATCCTAATCCATATCCTACCACATCGGTACTTTTTTTTTTTACAGCCGAGCAGCGTTTAGCATTCTTAGCTGGCAAACTCGTTTTGGACTTGTGAAGAAAGTCCAAATTAAAACGCAGGGTGGAAGACGTGACTGAGATGGAGAAATATGCCGAAAATTTCAACATACGCCCACGATCTTCTGATGCATGTGATATCGTAATACTGAGGGAGGCACTCACACTGGCGTTCAGATCTGTTACGTGACCAACGACGGAGAGGTCGTTTAGTCCTTTTCATAACAAAAGTTTACTAATAAATTCTTTAAAACGTTTCAGTAAATGGATATTTGGTTTTAAATAAATACATAATGTGTGGGGTTTACTGATCGTCAGCCATTGATTAATTGGAGATTGTGAGGTGCGATCTGGTGGTAAATATATAATTGACAAAATGTCTAATTCAAAAATTGTCGAAAGATTTTACCTCACACACAATTTGGTATGCGCCATATCGCCTTCCACAATCAATCCACTGTCTCATATTAGAAATACTAACAATATAAAAACAAAAAAAATTAGCGAGAGATTTTTATGTTTACTGAATAAGTATTCGACAAAGTTCTACGCGAAGGCAACTTAATTAAAGTGAAAACTCATTTCTGCAATTCGATGTATAAACTTCTTACTTCTAAATCTTCTCACGTATCTTCTACGCCCTATCCTAATTTATGCCTATGACTCCAATATCTCAAATAATCCGACATTATTTGACAAAAGTTACGACAGATTCATCATCTAATATACAATACAAGGTGAATTTCCTTCTTACTATCAATTAAAATTTTAAATAAATAAACCTGTAATTGGGTGGAGAAGTTACAGATTTCGTTTTTAATAAAAACAATGATTGGAAATAACTTTAGAAAGGTTGTTCCAAATTAAAAAAAACGTTTGCATCGGTGAATTCAGCATCACAAAGTTGCCAGTGAAAATACTTCTATTTGTATCCTGCTATCCTAGAGAGATAGATCAAACCTTTTTGACTCATGAGAAACTAGACAAAAAATAAAAGTTTACGCGTCTCGGGTTTTTTCCCAACATCGCCACAATAAAAAAAATAGAAAGCAACCCGCATAATCCCGAAAAATTGTATAAGGATTCGATAAATGGTTTCAGACGTAAAGCTGTGTACGCGATTGTACGTTTGTGCATGTGGAACTACACCGTTGATACGACTGCGATGCAATTCATAGGGATCTATCTGGAAACCAACTCCCATAATCCCTGAAATTTCATCCAAATCCGTCTAATGTTTCAGAGATACAGCGATACGGGTTTACGTTGGCTCATGTGCAGGTGATATCGTTGATCCGATGGGGATGAAATTAATAGGGATGAAAGGATAGGGATAGGGATGAATGAAACTGCCGAAGACTTTACGCACTTCGACCTGAGTAGACAGCTTCAGGTTGTTGATCAACCTTCAAAGTATTGCCAACGGTTCCTTAGTGTAGAATCTTGTTTGTGCCTTTTATTCTCTTATTTGCACAATTCGCCTGCATAGGCTTTACAAGAGCATAAAATGCGTTCTGCGGTCTCTTCCTCATTCTGGCATTTTCTATTCAGTGTTTCTTCAGTCTCTACCACTATCCAGTACATGTGCCTTTTTAGGAAACAGTGCCCTGTTGCAGTCTAAACAGAAACCAGATATTTATTGTGATTGCTCTCCAATAATTCCTTTGTAAGTTTTGTGGATGGCCCATCAATGAATCTCTCGCCTGGGAATAATGCCTGGGGTATTATTCCACCAAATTTTGAACTTACACCAAACTTTCCATTTAATAGGGATGAAATGCCTTCACCTAGAAACCAACCCACACAATCTGTGAAAATTTCATAAAAATTGATCTCACGGTTTCGAAGTCTTGCCTATTACAAGAAATTGACCAGGCAGAAACGAAACCAATTTTGTTCGGAAAGATCTAAAACGCAAAATGCCTGTGTAAATTTTGGTTTTGGAGGGCAAACATTTTTTCGAATTCCCGCCTTACAAATGGCCCAATGAAAAAAAATATAGGACGAATAGAAGTCAATTCAACCTGTATTCATAAATCACCATCTCTCGTGTTAGACACCGGTTATTGGTATTCTGTGCATTTTAGATGCAACTACCACACAAACTAAACAGAGTCTTCATGTCGAGAGACGTGGTTGTAGAAGTCCTTCAACCTGATGATGAGCTAAAAGGCTCGAAATCCGGATCGTTGCAAAACAACTTACTGTTAGTAAGAACTATCCTTTTAAAAAGTATTGAACACCACACTCACTCCATCATTTATCATTTCTATGAATTAAGTATCTTGTGTATTAAGTATCTAATTAAGCTAAGTATCTTGTGCTTCGCCGCCGAGGGAGCTTCATGAGATATAACGTGCTAACACTAAATAACGCAAACTGATGAACACTCCATAAGTTGCAATAAATCAACCATCCTAATGTTGCGCACCAGCGCCAATTAACAAACAGCTAGAACTCCATTCACTGATTAATAACCAATTATGACTCGTATTGTTATACTTAGTAAATATACACAATATGTATGTTTGAAAATTTATCTAAAATATAATGATAAAGGGTATTCAGCGGAATGCACATTTCCTCTTCTTCAACTAGAATTATCAATTATTAAATAATTACGATATGCGGACTTAATTAAACAATGATTTTCCAATTGAACAATAAAGTTCACCATGTATAATAAAAAATAATCACTTAAATTTTGAGTTGAAACTGAAGAAATGTTTTCTGAAGCCACCAGCCTCCGTGGATGGGCTCTAGGTGCTAACAACAGCTAGGTTTTTAAGTTCTACATTTTAGGACCCAACGTAATCACCTGCTAAATCCAAACCCTTTCACACTTCAACTCACTCTTAATTCCTACGATCTAAATAATCATTAATTAACGGCCACTAAATACCACACATCACTCTTAAACATATACTTTCTTGTTTACATACCATTTACTTAGTTAGGGTGGTGGAGTATTCGATTTCCCTCTACCAGATGTTATATAACTAACCAATTGAGGGTTCTGTCACACTACACATTTACGCTCATAGATATATTCACTCTCAACACCCGCTAGGATCACAAAACTATCATTTCAATTTAAACTAGAAAACCCTGTTCCTCTTGGATCCAGATACTCGCTGCCGTGCTCAACTAATATCGGTTGACATTCCTACACGCTCTTTATATGAAGCCAAGGAACTGCACTCCTCAAGCAGGCGAGACACATCAAGCAACTTTTCTCTGCATGTCAGACATATATGCGGGCTTTGACACAAAAGTAAATGTGTGTGTGTCAACCTCGCATGGCTTCTCCTTAATCGGCCGAGGATTACCCTTCTTCTACAATTCAGGTCGACCAGACAGTGCTCTTGATATGCGAGATATTCTCTGCTGATATGGCCGACCAACGCTGCCACTTTCTTTTAATCACGTTTTTTATTGCATTTTTAGTGACACAGTGTTTAAACGCGGTAGTTAAGTCCGGAACTTGGGACGTCCAAACAATTTTTTTCTGTTTTCTAAAGTTTTTTCATTCACTTTAGTCAACAGGCACCAAGTAAGCTGGAAACAAAAGAAGAACCTACGAAAAAAACAGTCCTGTCTTGCCCAGTTTCTATTCGGTACTAGTGATGCCACCTTAATGTTTTTGATCATAAAAAATAAATATAAATGTAAAAACTGGCGAAATTGCACTACTATCAATTGATAATGTAAAAGAATGTAACACTCGAAAAAGTCTAACGATTTTCACAATTAAAAACCAACAGTCTTAATAACTGTAAATTTTAAATCACGAACGCTAGGTTTAAAGGAAATCAGAAGTAGGAACAATATTTTCAAAAAGGAATGTTATATTGCAAGTCAGGGGTTCCATTTTTCAGCGGGATTTTCACAAGGGTATTGCCTGAAAAGACCCGTTTCTCACGTCCAGAGTTGCTCAAACCTTTGTAAGCATTCTTTCGCCCAACGTCTGAATCTTTTGCTTTAACTACGCAGACTTTGCGAACAGGTCAAATAGAAAAAGAGATTTATTACATTTTAAGTCTCAGCCAAACTCATTTTAAAACGTTGATAAAGTTGTTTTAAATAATACATTTTTTATAAAAGAAACTTGACTACACGGAAATCACCCAGACCTAGCAGTGAAGATGGCAAAATACCGAAACGCTTATGGCAGACTAGACCAGAAGGAAAAATGTTCGGAAACGACCAAAATTAACTAAATTTAAAAAAATATTGAGTAGTATTTTTAGGCAAGAATTATATAATATTCTATATGTATGTATCGAGCATATATCGTAAAAAAATATATAACAATGGTCCGATGTTCTGCAATCATATTAAATCGATTTATCGACGATCGTTCAAATTATGACAAACATTGGTAAAATAGTTCAAGCTTAATTTGCGCTCATGATCAATACATGCAAATATATCTCCACATTTAGATCAGTGCTGCACCATACAGTGATGTATAACGCCATTTATGGGTTCCACGCTTGGTAAACTGCCTTAGACGATCGATGAGATGACAACAACTCGTCTTGAATTTGTGCAAACACTGCATGACAATAATGGTTTATTAATGGCGCTTTTATGTTTTATACAATTTATTGTTGTTTTTTAAAACAAATTTTCTCTTTAAATTTAATATCAAACAATATAAGCAGAACCACTACGAAAATTTGGTTAACATATTCTGAACGCCGGTAGAATAACAAATTCTTCCTGTTAACCCCGTCACTTTGGATAATAAAGTTTTTTCTCCCTAAAGTTAAACGCTTTTAGCAATTTGCGGAATTATTTTCTAAGGTCACTGTTAAAAATATTTATATAAAAAACGTAAATTATTCTACGAATTTGTTAGCATTTTAAATAAGACATATTGGCTTTATCTATCTTCTTGCATCTTCGGATTCGTCTGTTTGAATTTTTTGTTTTTTTAAAATACTTTTTTATATCTATCTCACTAATTTTAATTGTTCTATTCGTTATTAATTTAAGAAACTGCGATTTATGAAAGGGATAGTTAGGACGAATTTTTAGAATTGTTAAAAATTTTATTGAAGTATTGAATTATTTAAGAATTTTTATTTTTAATTGTTTAAATTTTTTTGTTGTAACTGAGCGCAAAAATGAAAAGTCCACTGCATTTGTGCACATATATGAATACATAAAATATAAATTATTTATCTCAAAGGTATGCTGTTATTGCTATTTGTGGTTCCTCGTGTGTTACTATGAAATCTTTGGCCTACACTGTTTGTATTTTCTTGCCTGTTTGTTTCTTCCAGGTAAGGTTTTGATCCTGGAATATTGATTGATATTTTCAATATTTTGATATTTCCTTTCCCTGGAGAATGATATTTTTTATTTTAGAAAAAATTCTTTTAGGTTGGGTTCCTAAAGTATAAACAAATGTCAACAAATAATAGATACACAAGCAAATTGTTGACCATAATAAAAAGAATTAATTAATTTTACATAAGACGTATAAGAGAAAGAATTATATATTACGTAACTAAATCAAAGTAATATAGTACATTTCATTAAATTACATGCTAATTATACTTTGACTTACACCGTAAAAATATTTACTGCAATCATACCTAATCTACAATAATTATTTCGTTAAATGTAAATAATCTAAATTAACAACCGGCCCCGTGCTACAAGGTATAGTTTTTGTGGTCAGTTTTTGGTATAATATTATACATAAATTACCCGGTTTATTGTTCATATTTATAAACTTTCTATTCACTCGTTTTCCAATACTCTTGAAAATTGGTATCTTAATGGGACATTGAAATTGAACACAAATGGCACTTTTTTATACAGTTCTCCGGATCGATGGTCTCTGCATTGTTGAAATAAACCACATTCATAGCTTAAGGGCATTGTTAGTTAAATAATATTGAACGTATTATTGATTTTATTTTATTTATAAGCAACGATAAATTTGGTTCATAATGCGGGCATTGATTTAAAAAAATGTAATGTTAAAATCAGAGGTGTGAAAGAGATCTTAGAATTAGTGAATTACACGAAGATAGCTGATCCACACTAAGTTGGCCGAATACGTATTAATTATTATAATTATCCTTTTTCACCATCCATCAATTCCCACCGTTACTGTGCCGATTGGAATGCGGCATAGATCAAAAGGTGAAATATAATTCTTTTATTCGGAACTGGTGAACCGAAATCAATCAATAAGGATAAGATCAGCTCCTTGCCAACTTGGAACTTAATACAATAACTTGGCGGCCAATTTAAAAAGGTTTAATCATTCAGGATTTTGGCCTTCCTCCAAATATTCACCATTTGCCAGATAAATTGTTTAAATTAGAATAGCACATTTTTTACGAAGGACTTGCGTAAAGAATGCATATGGCCGGTTTAATTTATTTCCTAATTGTTTCTTGACTTAATTTCGAGCGTATTACTTTAGTTGTCCATTATTTAATAATTAATTATTAAATACATCCTTGATGTACTCAGTACAGCACTATCAAGTGCACTATTTTGACATTCGTGCTAATAAGTCACAAACAAAAATATAACATTTATTCAAAACAGAACCAGAAAGAATAGAAAAAATAAATTACTCTTATTCGATGAGAGCACATACGCAAAACGCATATGAGAAAGAGGAAGACCAGTTAGCGAGAATGGCGGACCCAACTCCCAACAAATTGAGTTAATGCGCTAAAATACCACTTGAAATGCATTATTCATTAATTCATCTTTGTATCAGTTTTGTGTGTAATATCCTATTACAAAATAATATTCTAGTTATAATAAAAATATTATTTTCAGCTAAATTACAGATTACACTCCGAATCGGTAAAAATGGGTTTTCGTTCCCACTTTCGCTGTGATATTTTCAGCATTTATTGATTTCGTTCGAGGACCGAATTGCAGTTTTGCTATCGGCACTAAACCACAGTGGTTAGTTGTAATTTATATCAGAAGCATTTCATTTAATGGCCTCTCATCCTGACCACCAATAACATAAATTACAATTGATATATTTACGAGGCATCGTACGTCTTCTACATCTTCATCAATTTTGCCGTTTTCTTTGTCATCAAAGCTGACAAGAAGTGATAGATGAAGGTAAAAAATCCACCAGCCGTGCAAATGGCTGCGTCGAGGACGTAGGCGGCAGCCTTCGTGTGGATGCTGCTCTATATATATATAATATATCGAATTTAAAATATAAAATAAAATATAAAAATTCAAATTCCAATGCTTTAGTTTCGAACATTTGCAACACTTTTTTAAGATTTTAATTTTCTCTATACATTCACATTGAAAAAACTCAAATTTAGTTTTTTAGCTCCTTATGCCAAAGGAGGTATGTCAGATTAAAATACGAAGAAAGAGAACGTATAACAAAAATTAGCATAATGACGTCTTGCCTCAAAAATCAGCTTTCCCATATTTTCCGGTGGTTAAGCCTTACTAAAGAAAGGCAAACCCGGTGTTGTTTTTTCGTGTTTCAGCTTTCACTACGTCGATATCGGGAAAAGCTCAGATGACAGAAGACCGAAAAAAGCTGTAATAAAATCACTTGAAGACCTTGAAGGCCTCTCGGCCACGGAGATCTACTCAGAAGACCCGGTATGATGAAACCCCCAAATAACACCGGTTCTTTTCTCCAAGGCCTAAATTGCGCTTCCAAACAGATTAAAATCCATTTAAATTCCGATTCAACTTATTTCTTGTAAACTAACGACTAATTCATATAATAACATGATTAGGAAAAATTTATACTCAAGGTTTAATTTCATTGGTATAAATAGGTAAGGGTAGATAACGTGTTGTTGAAAGATTAATATTTTATTTGAGTGCATAATCAATTTTTCTGATTGAACCGTCTGAACTTTACTCCAAGAACAACTGTTTCTGTTTATTTATATGCTGAGCATGCAATCACATCTTTTTTAAATTTAGGTCCCTAAAAGCGGTTAAAGCCAAACAATTGCCAGGGATTTTTTTTTAAAGAAGGCTTACAATGGGAGTTTACAATTGGTTAATCTCCAATTAAGGCAAGATTGCGTTTTGATTTCTAGATAGTTCATTTGGTACTACCTTTCAGGTACAAACCATGTGTAAACGTAGTCTTTTATTTTGAACAAAACGTTATAGGTAAAAGAAGAAAAAAGGACGAAAAATACATTTTAAAGATTTTCTTTCTTATGGTAAAGGTCCCGGATTCGAATCCAGCAGCCCTGCATTCGAACTCGACATACTTACAAATGGGCTTTTTTCAAAAACACCGGCACGCCGAGGATTCGTATAACCTCATAGTTGAAATACCCTCGTAAAAAAATCTTTTAAATTCTAATCAACGCCAGCCAATCCCAAACTGCCATTTTTGCCCATTATTTCTTTGAATGGTCTATGAGTTTGTATGATCAAAATCAGGAAGCATTTTTAGGATTTTACTATTTGACTACATCCACAAAAACTTTAAATCTGTTTTGAATTGTTGGAATTACCGAAATCATGAAAGGTAGGCTTTCATAATGATAAAATTTATCTTTTACGCGTTATTTTTGACATTTGATCAGCGCAATATTAAAAAGGATAGGTCGAATCGTATAATAATAATTAAAACAGATAAGTATTTTTGGTTAAATTTAATTATTATGAGACAAAATCGATAGGATGGGTTTTGCATCCTTCCGCCCGTGAATTGCCCGAGGGTTCGATTTTCAAACCCTCTACCCCGGTTATAAGAAAGCAGTTTAATGTTTTTGCTGTATGGAAAGCAAAAAGCGGTTCATTTTACGACGAAGCACGAAAAGAGCGAGATTAGAGAGGAGGTTAAATGAGACGTGTACAAATTCCCTGGTTCCGATTCCACTTTCCTTTTTCCGTTGTTTCGGTGGGCCTTCCGTCTTTCCAGGCCATCTCGTCCTCGGCCTCAATTAAAAATATCTTTGTTTCATAAAGAAACCGCCTTTGTTAGATCTCTTTCCCCCTTCAATCCCGATTTAAACAGATCCCTTGTTTTTACTTTACCCGTTGAATTTGTTCTAAATCCTTGTTTTAACCACCACTAACTGTTATAAAATGTGAATACATTTATTCTTGACTTTATTTAAAATTAATAAAAGGACCGTTTTAAATAAGACTTATTTTAAATGTATTTTTCTACGAGAATTTCAATTCGATTTAACCGAAATTCAGACTTGAAAGCCACGAAATGTTCTGTCCCTGAAGTCTGTTATTATGGGCTATTACATATTATGAGTTCTGTATTTTGGAAAATAATTAAAATTACTCAATAAGATTAAACCGGTTCACCAATAATAAATATTCAGAACAAATTGGTAAAAAGTAGTCCTAGTACCATACAAGCCTACGAGGAATTTTTAAATTATGGAACAAAAATTCTAATTAAAAAAGAAACAGAAATAAATTTTATAATTTTATTAAATTTTATGCAATTTAAAATGGGAATTTTGTATACATTTGGCCTCCCGAATTAAGAATTTTAAAAAGAAACATTAAAGCTTGGATGGCAATAGGATAAATTAGATTACGAGTGAATGTTTGGAGTCAGAGCTTTATAGCACTCAGAAGAGATATAGTTAACCTAAGATAGAAGGTTTAGATGTTAGGGGGTGAAATGACCTTAGCCGTTAAAACGCCCTTAAAAATTAATAATAATAATAATAATAATAATAATAATAATAATAGTCCTAGTAGATAAAAAATAATCCATGATATAGTTTAATATGCAAAATCCACATCCGATTTTTCAACAATATTGAAACTAACAGAAGGTTTCTTGGCAGCATTACATTAATAGAAATACGTAATCCCAAAAATAATCCAGAAAACATCTCTAACATAAGCCGCGGAACTGCTCGGACCCTACGGGGAAAATACAATATTTGATCATATTAGGTTTCAGCAAACAAATGTCATTCAAAACGTTCCAAAATAGACTTGGAGACGCCCTCCCTCATTGAAGAATTGCAAACTAAGGACTGGACCATTTACGTTGTTGGCGTTCTTGATTTATCCATAAAAATTGTTCCAAAACGTTTAAAAACAATTCCAGACAAAATGCACTCACCCTGTGAATAGAAGGGACAAAGCCTCGTAAAGAGAAATGAGTACGTTCGCTCAACCCCGGTCTATGTAAAAACAACGGATTTTACTATGTAGAAAAAAAAGAGCTAAGTGAAATATGCTCCGCTAACCAAAATAACGCTGGCTTTGTTATATTGAAACGATTGGAAACTGTGAATAAAAATCACCCAGCGATAAAGTCGCACGTTGAAGGCAACGTTAACGCCAGTGTACCAGAAGCCTAGGATTTTAAAATATTTTCATTGTATAATTTGGAAGATGAGGTCGTGAAAGAATAATGACGTAGGTTCTTGTGAAAAGTATGGAAGGTTTTCGTAGCAGTCTAGTAGTACAGCATTTTACCCATTTTCTTGGGTTAGTGACTGGTCTGCTTGCTAACGGTGACCAAGGACGACTTGGTTCACTTTCTACCGCTCAACCGACCTTGGCTTTACTCGACCTTTTTAATCCAGCTCCGGTTCAAAACTTGGAATTTCAAGACTCACTTTGTTCGGACGAACTGTCAAATGCTCAAAAACCAAGTTTTTGGATATTGAATACCGTGGCATACAATAACCGTTTCATCCGGTTTTTATTCTATTGTTTACAGCTTCTACTTTTAAGGGTTTGTACGATAATGGTTACAGTATTTTAATATTCCATTGTTGTTATGCTGCTACAAAAAAAACTAATAATGTATCATTATACCCTATCATTAAACCGGTTTCACGATAGACAAATAATTCCGCAGCACTACATTCAAAAGCTCATAAAATCGACGCAACGTCGACTGCAAGGGGTGATCAACGCAAGAGGAGGACATAATCCGTACTGAATTGATTATTTTCTTCATTGTTTCTATAGCACATTTATGGTAAAATTGTTTTACTAAATTTTATTTTTATTTAATTGTTTATTTAGTAATATCTTATATTTTTCTTTGAAAATATCCAGTAAAAACATTATAACTATTGCATGTATTTAATAAAAAATGAGGTTACTTTTTGCCTCTCGTGTATTATATTTCATTAAATACTGTAATCTATATGGTTAATGTACATATGTATATAAGAATGCATGTTCAATGAAACTTTAAACAAATAAAAGGTAAATAAATGTTTTACACAAAAGCTATACGGATTTCTAAAAAAATGTGGAAAAACCTGGAGTTGTCAATGATCAAATATCAATTTGTTTATTGTATTATAATCATTACAGTTCAGTCAACAACGTAAACAGCACGTTCTATGTGCATAACAACTACAAGTTTAAAAAATGTTATACAAAATGTAAAAAAAGCATTGAATCACGTAAAGATATCAAACCTCTTTTTTTTCTTTTATGGATTTTTATTTACGACGACAACCATGATCGGGAGGACCGTCTGATTTACTCTTTAAATAATATAAAACATATAAAAGTACAAAGCTTTGTTGAATCTATACATATGTAGCGCATTTGATGTAATAATGTAACTTAAGCAAAACAAAAATATAATAAATAATCTAATAAAGAACTTCAATTGTTCTGCTAAATAATAAATATAACATAAATTATACGAAGCTAATGAAAATCATCAAGGTGGGGATGATTTTTTGAAAAACAATGCGCTTGTGAAAAGTTAGTACAACGAATAATATTTATTTATGGTTGGAACTTGGAAGAATTCGAGAGAATAAATTTGTCACAATGATCATATGCAAATTTGCTGTTGTTGATTAATGGAAAAGCTCGTGTGGACACTCACTCTCCCTTGGGAAAGAAAAAGAGTGTAAACGCACGCGCCTGTTCATGAGTGTGTGTGATTGGTTTTCCTCTTTTGTTTGTTTTAAACTGCCAACTTCACTTTCTTTACGCTTTTGTGAACATGGTTTTACAATGATGAGCGTTCCGCAGCGGGAGTCAAAAAAAGAAAATAAAGGTAAGCTGTGATTTTCCCATCGCTAGGAAGATATTTTGTTAACCGTTATAATAAGGTGTATACAGCAATTTTTAATTTTTACAACTGCTGTACAACGATTGTGGCAGAATAACTAAACCATACTTTCTTTACAAAGTTCATTACCTAACAAAACGTCTCCATAAAAGGTGAGTACGACAAAATTTCTTCTTCGATTGGAACTCCACCAATCCGTTAGGGATTTTCTTTTTTATGGCAACATGATTTTTCATTGTACATATTTATAATCCCAACTACAAAGCAACTGAAAAGTATCATGCAAGGAATTACAAGACATTTAATCTTTTGCCACTTCCTGTAATAAGAGCTGTAGGTAAATCTTTTCCTGTGAAATAAGAGATTTTTTTTGTTAAATTGAAACAGTGCTGATAAATGCACTGGTTTTTATATCGTTTTGCTCATTAATTTTACCTTCATTCTGTCCTCATTTCTAAAATCGAGTATCATTATTATAAAGTTTATTACTGTAATTAATTGAAAGATATTAATTGGTCAAGCGGACCACGAAAACTAGTGGAATTACTGTAATGTTCTGTCTTATCATTATTATAAAGTTCTCTCTTAGCATAAAATAAGATGTAACTTACAAAATCGAACTGAAGTAACAACATTGTTTATTTAGATATCGTGGGATGCGATCTGGTGCGATGTAGTTTAGAAAAACATTTTCTTTATCGTGCCAACGTTTCGATCTTTTATTGAGATCAACTTCAGGGCCTGGTTTTTATAACCATTGTTTAAATTATACAAATACATATAAGATATGACTATGAATTTATACACTGACGTACACAATATAGAAATTTTAGGTTTAATCAAAATATTTGTATTCACTCAAAGCGTGTGTTTTCTATGTAGATGTGATACTGTTGTGTCTCGTGTTGAGAGTGTTAGGAAGATATTAATGACATATACAGACAAAAAACATTAATAAATCACTAAAACTCTCAACGCGATACACAACAGTGACACATCCACTCAGAAAACCCACACTTTGTGTGAGTACAAATACTTCGATTAAATCTAAAAAATTTTATATTGTGAACATCATTGTATAGATTCATAGTCACAGCTTATATTTATTTGTAGATTTCAACAATGTTTATATATCCCAGGCCCTGAAGATGATCTGAATAAAGGTCGAAACGTAGCACGATAAAGAAAATGTTTTTCTAAACCTACATCAAACCAGACCGCATCTCACGATCTGTAAATAATTATTACTTAACGGTCAATAAATATTACGCATAACAACAATGCATTAATTTTCCCAGATTCTGGGTTGTAAATAGTGTTTTTTGTCGAAAAAGTTTTCAATTTATTTACTGTTTACTGATTATTACATTTGTAGGATTTTTTTTAGAAGAAGAAACAAGTGTACAAGAAAGCCTTTATCTCAAAAAGAAAGGCTTTCTCATAAATGTTACCTCTCTCTGTCCTAAGCGGCTTCTTCCATTCAACATAATTTCAGTTATTGCACTAAAGGTCTAATAATTCCAAGTTTATTCAATTGTGTCGCAGGGGCCGCAAAGTAATTCCATTAGTTAAAAGTCGTTTAAACCCCTCCCCCTAGCTTTGTTGACCCTGAATTATGAGGTGTTTAATTCGTACAAACTTTCCTACGGAGAAACACATGTGTCGTTAAGAAAAAGTTTGTATTGTCCGAATACGACAATTATGCCACCGAACTTGAAATCATACCCACCCCTGGTGCTAGCCTCAAACTTCGAGTAACTCTTACAGACAATAGGTTCCACCAATCCTTGGCTTATTATTATTCCCTATTGAAAGTTAACGTTAGGGGATTGAACAGTTTAAGAAAAATGTCAGAACTTCCAACGAAAGGAACTAGGCATCTTTTACTACTAGGCACACGCGTTTTAATGCTGCAAACATATTAAATACTAACAGCAGTTTCGCCCAATGTTTAGGATTGGACATTTATAACATTTACCATAATAATGTATTTTTCATTGCATGTAATCATGTGATTCTACTACGTGAAGGTTCCAAACAAAAGAACGTTCATACTATCAAATTAGAAAAACCAAATGGGACTATCGTTTTCTGATTTCTGAGATGAATAAGCCACATGGTGTTATTCGTTTAAGTAGTGCTAATATACAAATATGTCTGTGTACATTTTCCAATATTAACGGCAGGAGATGAATTGGCGTAAAATATGGGAAAACCAAAAAATACGAAACATTTTTGACAGACAAACCGGCGGCCAAGATTATCAAAAAAGATAAAATTCACCCTAAAATTCAGGCTCATCAACCTGCAGACCTCAACAATACAATTATATGTATATATGTATTTCAGAAGTGATCATTATGAACAGGCAAACCGCTAGGGAGAAAATCGCATGAAGAAAATGTGGGATGGGTGCGCTCATGTTCGCTTCGTTATGAATTTCAACTCAATCAAAAATTCATTTTCAAATTGGCATAAATGTTGTCAAAGAATACACGTTATTTTCGGAAATTCTGATTGTTGTAGGTAGATCTGCTTCCCACGCAAAGCCCGTCCTGTACGAATTTACAGTTATACTTCACATCCAGCCAAATATAGAAACTCGAGTGGGCAGACGTGTAATAGACCCTTCTTAAAGCCTCTTTTATTTACTTAAGATACATTCATATGTCAATACTCCGTTATTGTAAATAACAAATATAATTCCACTCGAAGACTCTCATGGCAAAAAGGAGGCATTTCTGTTTAAATCAATCGGATAGAGCATTGTTTGAACAATCGGCAAATACACTGAAGACATTTTAGTCGTTTTCTCGATGTGCAACTTGAGATATGAGTTTTTTGTAGATTTCTCCGTGATGGTGGACTAACTGCATATTTTTGTCCATTGGAAAGTAGTGAAGAATTATGGCTACAAATATAGAAACTTGATTAGAAACTAAACGTCCATTAAGAACAAATTAACACCAACGGCATCTTTTCTGTATCTGTTATTATATTTATTTCCATTGGAGTTAAAAAATGTTCTTTTCACACAGCAGATATTGAAAGATGGAACCCCACTCGATATTTGACATGTTTCAGAACGAACCCTTTTGTAGTCGACAGCGAAAGAAAACTATTTCTGTACCAGGTGACCATTATCGTTAAATTCCCACAAATTGTTATCTTTTGTTGAAAATGTTTTTATTTATTTATTGTAGTAATTGTTTAATATATAAAAGCTTTTGCACATCATTCGTGGTTTGTCGTTCTCTACATACAACGGGACTGTGGCAAATCAAGTGACCTACCCTATACCCTGACTATGTATTATTCATTGATTAAATGAACAATACTATCACTAATTATTAATATTTTTCCTTCAGCATTTTTTATTGTCATATGTTAATGTACATTTTTATATTTTTACTACATAATAAGCTTAAAAAAGAAAAAATACAATTAATGATATTGATAATACATTGGCGGTATAGAGAGAGACCACAAATAGTCTATTACCCTTACAATGAAAGTAAAAGTAAATTGTTGAAAGGGGTTTCTTAAGTTATAATTTAAATGTTTATAGTTTTAATTTAATAACTTAACTTACATCATCAGCAAGGGCTGTCAGAATACATTTGGGGCCATGGTGAGACTTAAAGCAAAAAAGGATTGGACCCAGCACCGTCCCCTGAGGTACTCCATGTTATATTAAACTGTCGGTGCTGTATGTGCAGACTATTTTCACACATTGCCTTCGATTTGTTAAATGAGGCTGGAACCAATGCAGAGACACCTCTAATTCCTAAGTCGTATAATTTTTGACTTAGGATCTGGTGATCCAGGGTACCAAAGGCGTTAGTTATGACCAAAAACAAACCAACAACTCTATTATTATTATTTAACTCTTGTTACACGAAAGTCATGAAATTAGCCAGCGCATACTGTATTCTTTCCTTTTTTGAAAACCAAATTGATTAATAATTTGATTTTGAGACCAAAGAAAGGAGTGTTTTTATATAATTTTTCAAAATGTTTGGCAACCGCTGACAAGAATGAAATAGGTCGATAGTTTCCTTTGTCTTCCGGAATAATTTATTTAGCATCTATTGGTTGTGTAAATACATATTTGTGAATTGGAGTTATTTAGGGTTGGCGATTCGATTTGTGAATTGAAAAAATAAAATAAAATAAAAATAGCATAAAGGTCAGAGCCATTTTTGTATATCACTATCAAAATGTTTCTATCACACCCTTCCTTCCAAATCGCTCAAATACCATGGCTGTGACACCTCGACGGAATCTGAATCTAGTTGTAGTTCTATCTACAGTCTTTTTAATGTCCATCAGCATCTTTATGAGTTCCTGGTTGTGTAGAGGGCAAGCCATGAGAATATGCTTCAATGTTCCCTCACTACCACATACGCATATATTCTTCCGTTCCAAATTTAGCTTTTTTAAATATGATTTATAGAGAAGTTGCATCGTATCCTTCAAATTATACTGCAATTTGTTTTATTTATTGATTGGAGATGTGTATTGCAATCTTTGTAAGCACCCTTTTATAAAATAGTTCTTCTTCTGTTTCATTGTTAACACTGTTAAGTTGTGCCAACTTTCAATACTACTTTTTTTTCTTCATACTAGTGTATAAATCTTAAACAGGCTCCTGTATGCCCAATGAATCTGCCCTCTCATTCCATTCTATGACTGCTTCCTTCGTCAGCTTTCTCGTTGCCTCCCACAATGCGCCGGAATCCTCAGAAATTTAATAGTCGTCCTGCACTTTTCGATTGCATGATTTATTATGCCTCAGTTTTGATGAAGACGTAATCCTTGATTAATTTTTTCGGTTTTAGGGCCTTGATGGTGCTCTGACAATAATAACACTCAGAATTTAAAGATTTTATATTAATTTATAAACCTTGCCTTCTTGCAGGCTTCCAAAGATGGCTTCAATAATGACAATTTCTGGTGCATTGCTTCAATGTGATTGTTTCGCACAGGATTCAGGAAACTGTAGTAAATTAGCTTGAGCTGAAGCTCACCAAGTAGTAACCATTGCCTTTTTTGAAGATTTGGGGGGGGGGGCTTTGGAAAGTGAGGTGCTGCTTCTCCTTTGTCAAGCTACTGTCCAAATCGTTCGCTGTTATCGTAGATATGGTACTTTTTCATCATAAGTAGCAATTCCATCCAGAAAAGGTTACTTTCCGTTTCGGCAAAGAAGTTTCCGCAATCTTCGTAACGATCATTTTTTTGGCGGTAGTGTAAAATATGAGGAACCCAGCTTTAGAGCTTTTTCTCCTTTCCAATAGATTTTAGGTGGTCAGCGACGTACGATTTGCTTACTTGAAGATTCTCTACAAGTTCTCGAACGGTTGTTCTGGGATTTTCTTCGACTAAAACTCGCAGAACATCATCATCTAGGGAAGAAATCTTTCTACGACCTTTGCCTTCAAGGCTAACATCTCCCTCTCGAATTTTTTTAACCATCTCTGAACTTTGCTCTCTCACACTGCCATCGCCCCAGACTTCATTAGCTTTCTGGCTGTTCGGGCACAGCTCCGACCGAGTTTAAACTCGTAAAACGAAATTAGGCGAAATAACGCGTTGACATCTTAGTAAAGACTGAATTATTTATTACCTAGTAACGAAGAGATAAACAAACATTTTTGTTTGGTAGAAAGTGTTGACATTCGTACAAAAAATAATCCATTAAACAAAACAGTTTATTATATATAAGGATAATTGAAAGAAAACATGAAAACCTGCATTATTTTCCGGACAAAGCAGTAGATATCATGACGCCCAAGAACGTCGAATGGACAAAACGCTAATTGATTTTACGGTCGACATTAACAGTAGATTTAAATCCAATCGCTTTAGGCGAAATGTTTACTCAAAATAAGGCCATTCTTAGCTTTTCCCCTCCAGGCGATTACCTGTTTTGGGATTTTAGAAGATTGACTCACACAGCCGGATGGATGGAGAGACCACTCGTAACCCCACTCCGGCCCCGACTTCTCTCACCAGCGCCTTTGATCGGGCCACCCTTCCATGGGAACTTTTACTTTCACTTTTACTTTTTGTTACCTTGGTCTTACATCGAATGTAGCGAGCCGAGCGGGATCAATTTCAGAAATCATTTTGTCTAATGAAAAGCCGGATAAATGTACCTTCTTTCGTTTATTTCTCTGAATTTTCGGCTCCCGTGAAGAATAAACTAAAGGAGTATTTTAAAAGACTTGTTGTGCGGGGCTGTTATTGTAAAAGGCTATTAAGAAAGATTGATTTTAATCTTTAAGAGTATTAAAAGCAAAGACTTTCGCTTAAAATCTTAATAAGAATTAAAGGCAGTTTAATTTAAATGTAATTCACTTTAGAAACATCTATCCAAGTCTGTTTATCTAGTAGGTACATATTATTAACAAGATCCTTCTCATTCTTTATATTATCTTGACTGGTTTTACAAAAGCACACCTAGCTCAATCTTTTACGATCAACTCGGAGAAACGCACAGACCAACCGCTGTAGATTGCAAAATGCGACTGACGGAAAAACAAAACAAAAAAGCCACAGATAGAAGATACCAAACTATCTCATTAATTCATCATGTACATTTAGTAGTTACGGTCAAAGTTATTATTGTTAAGAGGCGATATTACTTTAAGGCAACATTTGGCCATAATATTATTATCATAATATAATACATAATACATATCAATAATCGTATCCAAACCTTGGAGGGAAGAAGAAAAGAATTCAACAGATTAAAAACACGACCTCATGCAGGAAAACTTTTACATAGGTTTTATATGATCTTTATTGTTTATATTTTAATGGCAGGTGAAAATCAACCTCGAAAGTACGAGTAATTATTATCAGCGCAGATCAGACTATAGCCCTACTGCATAAACAATTTTTTTAAATAATACAAAACGATACTCGGAAAGAACTATTCCGTGATTCCAACTATTCGCGATTGGACTAGAAGGGCTAAACGGTCCCGTAGGTACTTATTGGGTTGTCCGGAAAATAATGCAGGATTTTGGTATTAAACAAAAAAAAAGAAACTAGTTACTTTAAAGCAATGTTCTTTAATCAAAATAATTTCCCANGTAATCCTGTAAACGTAAACAGAATATTTTATATAGATTTTTTTTAATGAAAACTTAAAATCCTGCATTATTTTCCGGACAACCCAATAAATTTCACCGGAACATCAGTCAACCCGTTGAATACAAGATTGATTGCTCTAAGAGTTTAATTCGAGGTGGGCCGTCTCGGCGTGGGACGAACCAACTATGGTGGTACGTTCACGGCTTGTTACTGTAGAAAATGGAGATAGCCAGTTGAACAGAAAGGGTCAATTTGTTTGGACCTTTTTCCTCGCTTGCAACCTGTTGTATTTCACGTTTACCACTTTAACAACCTGATTTCAAAAAGAGATAGATTAAAAAAAGACCACTTTTACACCAAAACAGATAATTCCTATACAATTTATCAGATAAATAATCTTAATTTAAAATTTTTAATGAGGAAGTACAGTATTATAAACAAACCTCTGACAATTTAGAGTTAAATAAACTTTCAAGGTGATTTGAATCCATAATTAACGTGAATAAAAATAATACATTCAACATTGAAATGAGAATCCATGAACCATGCTTATTCAGGATTAACAAGGATTTCAATAGATTTTTCCGTATATATTTATTTACTGTGTACCCCATCCTATATCATATAACGAACCTCAATTAGGTTAGTTATATAATAGGTGATTGTTATGTTGTTTATACTGATAGTTTTGTGTCCCTGGCGTGTGTTGAGAGGGGATATATTTATTAGCGTAAGTGTGTAATGAGAGAGGGTTGATGGCGGAATATCTAGTACCCTATCAACCCTCAATTACGTTAGTTATATAACAGGTGATTGTTTTGTAGGATATAGTACTGATAGTTCTGTGATCTTGGCGTTTGTTGAGAGTGGATGTATTTAACTTCCAGTAAAATAAGTTCTAACGAAGTTCATTAGATGAATAGACAATCCGGAACGTTCATAATTTTGATTAAAAAAATAATAATAATACAATATTGAAATACATCAAATGAACCAGTTTTTCTATATTTTACATCATCGTGTTTGATACATGAAATGTATTTTAGAATGGCTGGAAAAAGTTGGTTGAAAAGTTCTTGGACAGTACGAATAAGCGTACAATTTAACTTAACTCCACTTTATTACTTCATGTCGCTTTCATCCGTTCTGCTAATTAATTTGTTGAAAGAAAAAAAAGCTATTTGTTTTCCAAGCTTTTACAGGCTATTCTACAACTCTGATAATACTTTATTTTAGTTTTTATTATTTTTTTGTTTATGTTATTTATGTTTCTCATTTTCGTCAATGTTTTAGTTTATATAACTTCATAATTGTTCAGGGGTCACATAATTATAAATAGTTACAGAAATTTGGAAGAATATGTTTCACGTTCACTATCTAATTATCAACAATTTTACTTAGCGTGCGTGTAAACGTTCTTCAAATATTTGCTTAATCTCGCCTAACTCGATATGTTTAAATAAATAATATTGTCTTATCGCTAACTAATTGCCAATGCGATCCAACTAGCTTGAAAAACCGTTTTATTAGTATTAGTATTATAACACATTGACTTCAGGGGCGTTGGTGGACGCATCGGTTTAGGCGTTGACACGGCGCCCATCACTGTTAGGTAATGGTCCTGGGTTCGAATCCAGCTTCCCTGCATTCATATAATAAAATATAAATATATGTAAAATTCCGAAAAAATCGTCTCTTTTGCCTCGATTAATTTATACCAAACAATAAAAATTATTTAAATCGAATAGAAAATCGTTAACAAACAAAAACACAATATTGGAACGTGTTCAGGACAAATCGTACGATAATATTAATTTTATCCATATCGCTTTATAATATTTAATATCCACTGAAGAAATCGATAATAATTTAAAAAATAATATAATGTAAAAAATATTTATACGAGATTAATTAACCCTTCGTTTACAGGCGAGCAAAATTGTATTGACATCTAACCGCCCAAAAGCTTTTTCGCGGTATGGTGGCAAATATTTTGAGCAAATTCATTTAAACCCTCACCTTTAAAGGGATTAATTAACTTTTTATTTAACGGCGACTTTTACGCTTTGTAACAAAATACGCCAGTTTAACAGTTTCTCAAGGCATAAACCGTTGTTTACCACGCCTATGAAATACATGTCTTGGGATAATCAATTAAAACCGACCGGGTAGTCAAACAGATTGTAAAATGTAAATATCTATCGTCTCCTAGAGTTTACCACCGGCAGAGCCTGGTTATTGCAAGGCGCACACCACCTCCTTGGTCCGAGTTATCGGTAACTTAACTTGGCAACCGCTCAGCTCCATTTTGTAATTGATATAAGTAAAATTGGATTATGGCCATCACATAAATTTATTTGGCATTATGCTTATTTCATGAATGAGATTAACCGAGAATTATTACACCGTTCCGTCTCGAAAACATTTTCGATTTATCAATTTTCCTGAGAAGTAAAAGAATAGGATGCAAGCCAAAAAAAGAAGGGGAGAAAGCAGTTTGCGGGATTGTGAATTATGAATCTGTAACTCTACCGAAGAGGTTTTATGTTTTAATTAAGGATCCCGTCCAAAAATACCCGAGGTTTTATACTTACATTAAACACTTATTAATAATTATAAATTATTAGTTTATCCACTGTTAAATTTCCATTACAATGATTAAACATGAGCAATATTGTTAATGAAAGGAATTGTTAAGGAAAAACGGTGAAACGATCCGGCAAGGATGACTGTTGAACTATGAATCAAAACAGGAATAACCCAACTGTTCTGACAGCCTATGATTCTAGGCCATGAATTCCGATGCTTATTGACCTGGTAAGGCCTTTTTTTAATTTTTTTTTCATAGTTCAGATTTACTTTTCGAACTAATTCGCCAACTCGGGTGTAAATTTCAATAGGAGAGTGTGGTGGCCAGGAAAGCAGTCGGCGGCGGCCTTGCCCAGTGCAACATTCAGATTTCTACGCCTCTGAGCAATTCTCAAAGAATTCGTCCTCGGTGTCTATAATTCTTGGGCTTGTGGAGGCCATTTTCCCTGATTGCCCGGCCAGTTCGCTTTCATTTTTCTGCGTCACCCCTTTTCCACTTCAAGTACAAAGTTTTCAAAAAATAAAATGTACGAAAACTATAAATACCGCGAACTGTTAATGGTACAAAAACCATTCTGCTGAAGTCTAGATGATAATTTTTTTAAACATTCCATAAATAACATAAATTAGTGAAAATAAGGAAATGTATTTCTAGTTAAAAAATAACTAGTAACAAAAACGTTTTTAATGTTTCTTAGTGGTAATAATTATTTGTAAACTCTCGGGTCGTATTTCGCGCCGTTTTTTCTTTTCTTAGACAGACTTTGACTAATATTTTAATAAGATGTAATGTTTGACCTATTAATGTTGCGACATTGAAAAACCGTACTGAGAAAGTCTTGCGGTCGGCAGGTTGTTCTTTCATAACTCTACTTACGATAAATTATGTCTCCGAACAATCTTTAGACAAAAAATTATTCTTTCTTTAACTTAGCAAGCATAAAAATTAATTTAATTTATATCAGAATCAAAGTTTTTTTTTTCAAATTGTATAACAGGATGTCGATTCAACCCTCACACATACAGTAAAAATAGTAATAATAAATAATTTTGTAAATAAAAATTATAACAAAAAATGGTACATATTTTACAATGATTTAATAAGTATTAGATAAAGGGGTATTAAAAATCAATTCTAACGTCTTACACAGACTATCCGCTGGGGGGAAAATTGAAAAACGATAAAATTCAATAACGGATTATAGCCATATGGAAAGCAAAATAGCTTCATGTACGCACAATTATTGAGAGCGACATAAAATCGCGGATTATAATTCATTACAGCCTTTGACAGGGAGTGCATACTTTAATGGCCTGGATAAAATCAAACGACGCAAATTAACAATAACTCACCTTTTAATAACTTTCGGAAGAGGGAAACAAGGATTTATGATGAAGCAATTAAGCTTTGGCTTCAAATTTTTACACCGGGGCTTAAAAAGCCTATTTTTAGATAAAACCCAAAACCATAACGTGTTAATAATGGATTTGTTTAAATGAAAATAATTTATCTTTTCAAAAATGTTTGCCTAATTTGATGTTATCGCATTTTAAACATTGGTGATTTTTGTTTTCCCTCAAGTAACATTGTTTATTTTGGAAGAAAAAATAAATATTTTGGATCTTTTTAAATAAAAGTGAGAATATGCAGAAATAAGTGTAATACCTTGTTGTTGGGCGAAGACAACGGTTGTTGCTAGAAGGAGGAGAAATCTGTTCATGTTGTCATATCCCACAAAGCACTTCACTGAAATACGACAAAATCGTTGGCCTCGTTAAAACCCGGGACGCAAACAGCCCGAAAGCTTATTCGGTACTGTTTGGGAAAGTGGAAGGATCAGAACGGGAGGGAGGAGGATCGCCGAGGGAGTGACCGTGGAAACCGGGAGGGGAACAACCCGACAACCCTTTCCGCCGGAGGAGTTGGACCACATCTCCTGGACACGTGGTCCCACCCGAGCCGAGATGACACGTGGATCCCATCATCTCAGATGGACGCGATGCAATTAAATTAATGTCGCTTCCCGGTTTCCAATTGAGAAAAAGCCCTATCCATTAGGAAAAGGGAAGACGCTACGTCTTAACAAGAGTTCTCACTCTACAAAGAAACTCTCGCACTAAAATCACATGACAGTTTAATATCCAAAAGGATTTATGTGGAAAAAAGTTATAACAATAATAATAAATATTTTACGGAATAAAATCAACTTACGAAAACTTAAATGAAGAAATATAACGGTATGTGTAGAATAGAACTAAGAAAACAAAGGAAAAACATTTTTAAACTGTATTGTATATAAATTAGGATAATAATTAAAAATAATGATTCATACAAATATAATAAAAAATATCATATTTATCATTGTATATAAACTGTAAAAACAAGGAGTTAAATTATTATAAATTAATTGAGATGCTACCCAAATAATAAGAGAAAATAATTACATAACATAATTAACATAAACAAATAGATTAATTAAGTAAAAATAATAAACTATAAAACTGTTCGGGGTAAAGGTTAAAATCCCGGGTTCGAATCGAGCGACCCAACATTCGAACTACACATACTTACAAATGGGCTTTTTTCATAAAAACCGGCTCAAAAAATAAAAGAAAAACTAATAAGGTACTAATATAGATAATATAAAATAAAAGGAAACGAAATAACATATGTATATTTTTTCTTTTAATGGCTTTATATTAGCCAGATTATGATTCCGTTGATTTCCTCATAAGGGTTGCGTGAAAAAAGGTCCAGGGGTAACGGAGGGAATCGAACCCACGACGGTGTCAATTTGTTTAACAAAATTATTACATGATAAGAAATTTACAAAAAATCAGTTGTTGGAATTTATTACCATGTTCATTATTGTATCATGAGAAGTATTTTTACATACTTAGTTGAATGATATTCAATTTAAAATTTTAATTAGAAACAATATAAAACTCAAATAGCAAATATATGCATGTGCGTATGTATGTGTGCAAGAAATGCAAGTTAAATAATTTATATGAAAAACATTTTTATTCTTAAAATTATGAAAGATAATTTAACTTAAAATATAAGTAATAATTGAAGATTATTATTTATTTAAAGATAGAAAAATGAGGAAAGTTATTGGAAGACCGCAAAATTATGTCTATATTTTTATTATAAAGAAGAAAGGTAAGAAATATGAGAGAGCCTATTTATTATGTCTGGTCAAGTAACTCGGTACAGAAAAGTTAATTTGAGTCAAAATTAGTCTAATTGAATCAAGTAAAATAGGGCTGTCAATGGTTGATTATTTTGAAAAGAGTAAGTAAATCAGCGCTAAGTCTACGTGCCTCTAGGGGAAGTAAATTACAGTACTGTTCAAATTGTCTATGCCCAGGAGATCGTGGGTTCCCACCCAGTGGGTTTACGTTCCAAGGAGGGCTTTCCACAGCTTGGTAATTTTCAGCCCCCTTCGCATGCAAAATATAATCTAGCCTAAAACATAACCTATGTACATTGCACACATTCTGATTAGTCGGTGGAGTATTCGGTATTTCTTCATCGACCTACATACAGTATTGATAATCTAACCTAAAGTAGGATCGATGGGATACTTTTATAAACATTCCGCCATCGATTCTTAACACACACACACACACACACATACACACTGGAGGCGCGATGGTAACGCTATATTTAATTATCACCCCTCACCACTCACACTAATGACACATGCACTCAAACAAAAACATGAAACTTATCTATATACAATTTAAAAATATCACGCCCACCAAAACGCGGAACAGGGGACCCAGAAGCTCGCTACTGTGCCCGAGAACTTTTCTTAAGGTGGCTCCAGACATGCGGGATTCGCCGAATACCGGCCACTGGAGATGGATTATCGGTTATTCGCCGAGCAACAATAATTCCGTGCTGGCCTCGCTCGACTAATTGTCTGTTTTCTTATCCGCTTCAAAGTGCACGAATATTCATGAAGTAGCCAAACTCAAAGCATCCACACCTTCAGTAATCAACTGTTCCGTATGTAAATCAACTGTAATCATTAATCAACAGTTATTATTCCTTCTGTTTTCTGCTATTTATTTTTTTAACAATAAACGATTCCTAACAAGTATGGATGTATTAATGAAAGAACGACATAGCGTTGTTTCTGTCGGTTGAGAATGGACTGGCCCAACGTAGTAATCTTGGAGTTCCTCGCCCAAGCTGAACCAATAATATGGAACTCTTCTCTTCCGAATCACATAAATCGGAAAAAGTTTTTCGAAGCAAGGAGACGGATCGAAAGTAAGATAGGGCAACAGTATTCTGTGACTGATTTGTGATTGAGTTTTTATCGACTACACAAAATAGTAACCGCAGCTTCACTGTTGTTCATCACGATTGGTAATAAGTTGAAGTCTCGCATGGCACTTGGCGAATATTCGCTGTTTCTGCACAAATTGGGTGGTTGTACAAACCCTGCTTAAACGCTTTCAGTAAGGATCCAAGCCATGGCAACCGTCCATTACATGGGACACGCAAGAATTCTGAGAAATTTAAATTGCACATACTAGAGAAAACATTAGAAATAGGTTTAGGAGTGTCGGGTTTCCAAACAGAAGGGAAGTATTGAAGATTTGATCTTACTAGAACTAGGCAGATCAAGGCATTTAGGATGAGAGCAGAAGAGGAACGACATAAGAAATTTTTAAACTAGAAGATTTAATATGTTCTATGTGGGAAGTAAAATTTCATTTGTAGTCAAAAATAACACCAAGGTCGATAATAGTAGTTTTAGAAGGAAGAGCAGTCTTAGTAATAAAGTAAGTGAAATTATAATTAGCTTTAGTCAGGTAAAAACTCATAGAACAGCATTTTTCAATATTAAGAAACAGGTGGTTCTTTAAAGACCGGTGATACAGAGCATTCAAATCAGATTGGAGGAGTAAGCAGTGATTTTTAGAGGCCATAGGCATAAAAAATTTAAGTCATCAACAAAGGGAAGAGGAGTTGAGTATTACAGAATAGAAGGAAGGTCATTGATTAAATTATTAATAAGAATGGAGAGAGATGAGCGCCTTGGGGAACACCCGAAGAAAACTTTATTATTTCAGGCCGGAACCTGCCTGGTATAACAATTTGTTCATGGTTAGTCCGATAACTAGAAATCTAGGACAAAATCGTACAGAAATTCCAACTGATTTAGGTTTTAACTCTAACTGATTGTGGTCGACTCTGTCAAATGCCTTTAAAAAAATCTGTGTACAAGACCATCTGATTATAAAAAATAAAAACAAAACAACATTATTTCAGAAATTGGAAGCATGGTCCGTCCGTCTCAACCCTTTCCCAGATTTCAACATTCTATGTTTTTTTTTCAAATATCTACGGCTTTCGTCATAAATCTACTGTAGCTTTTGAACTATTCATTAAGGAAAATAAAAAATAAACAAATTGAAAAGAGGGTTAAAATTTTCCTGTAGAAAGACTCTTCTAAAACTATCAATATATTTTTTTAAAAATGAATCCTAAATCTTTCAAAAACTCCTAAATTTAAAATTTGTAAAAAACTAAATTTGAAACCTCATTGGAAAAATGCAGGGTAGTTTTTTCAACTTTCATAACAACTTCTTCGTTTAATAAGCTTTCTACCGGTATACCCTTTTCTTTAATTACATGGAACCAAAATGCAGCAATTTTATGCTAGATGAGAAAAAATTGGTGACAGGGTGAAAAGGGGTAATAGGGTTAATCTAGTAATCAACTTTTTGTTCTGTACAAAATTATTTCCCAACTTTAACTTAATCAAAAAGAATGAAAAATGTAACAAAATGCAAAAAAGTAAAAAAAAAGTTTAATATCTGCGAAAGGGAAGACGGACCGTAGTTATATATGTCTACATTTTCTGTTATAATAAAAAATATATAAGTTTTTCATAGTCCTCATCTTATGGTCTATCTTCCTCTGGTGTAATGTACATTTCGTTCGCGGTATTCTCTACACCAACAGCGATGTCACCGTACGCACTATCGTTGTAGGGCTCAGAAACCACAATCTGTGTCTCAGCCGGCATTTGATCTTCCGGATCTTTCAAAACACTTGTAGAATTTTGAGTTACGAGGGCCAAACCATCCAACTTATTCTGAATGTATGAACATCCGCATTATTTCTTTTTGAACACAGATTATTACGTTAAAAGAACGATCGTTGCTAAAAATCTATTATTCCGTAATTTTGAACATAAAAACAAACACAAACTTGACAGAAGTTTACTCACATCCCTTGCAATTGTACGTCCACTAAAAGTGGCAAAATTGCACTGAAACTAGGCAGACCAGGAGAACCGAGAACTGTGTAATTGCTGTCAGTTAAATAGCCCTCGACAGACACACTTCCGAACCCCTATTTCTTTTCTATTTATCATCCTCCATTTTATAAATTAATGTACAAGAAATTAATAAAATTTAATAACGAGACAGTGCGATTAAAACTTGACGTAACCGTTATTTCTTGAATACTGACATATTTTCTTATCGTCTTAAACCAATAACTGAATTTATTGGGTTATAAGTAACAATATTGTATAATGTAATTGTGTAACTAAGCCCCAGAAGCCTTCTTTGCAGATGAAGGTTTGACATAATCTCATAATGTGAACGATAAAAAATCGGTAGGCCAACGTAATTTTATAGCTAGGTGGTACATTTAATCCGAGAGTATCGTCCGCCAAAAGAACGTACTATGTATTTTCTATTAATTGGAATTCACAAGACCGGACATTTAAAAAAACATAAACAATAAAATTAAAATAAAAACCATTAAAAGAATTCAAATATTTTATATAACGACATTTTTACATTTAGGATCTAAAATTAGGAGTTACTGGTTTTACACGGTTAACACTAAAGAAACAGCTTTGCTCCTCAGACAATTCTTTAAATATTTATATATTACAATCAGTTGGAAATAATACAATTTTTTATGGTTAATGTTCAAAATCATGTGTTTATGTTTAGAACAAAACGTTGAACTGCACAGTCTGGATTTTGATGAACTGTCAT
This sequence comes from Cimex lectularius, assembly GCF_000648675.2. NCBI lineage: Eukaryota > Metazoa > Arthropoda > Insecta > Hemiptera > Cimicidae > Cimex > Cimex lectularius. Next base: position 321,902 of record NW_019392809.1, read on the forward strand.
GTTTCCCGGTGCCGCAAATCGTGCGGAACAAGCACTAACTCATTTTCATTAGCGAAGATTCGGCCAGAACTACTTCTGCGGTTAGTTATCAAGTACTTTGTGGTTGTCGACACTATAAATTTCTAGTCAACTTTGTTAAGTTTGTGTGAACAGAATTTTCCAGATTTTAATAACATTCGACTGGCGAATACAAATAGAGTGTTTTTAATAATTAGACTTCAATTGTTAAAAAACATTCTACCAAACCCGCTACTTACCAATGCTATTCCACAATTGGTATGAAACTTTATGTTTATCGACTGCCCTCATTTCATGTTCTATTATTAATATTCATAAAGGCGCGAAATCATTGAATTAAACTTTATTGTTATCTAAATAGAAAGTTGTTATAGTTTATAAATAATTATATAAATCTTATATAAGGTGCACAATTGAATTCTTAATTGATATAGTTAATATTCCTGTTCTGTGGACAAGCTCAATGCGTAGAATTAAGTAGGCAAGTAGCCCCAAAGGCAATTCCTCTGAAGTAACGAAAAGGATGTTCTGTTTTAAATAATATATATATGCGAACACTTTTTTGTATATCCGTTGCATTTCAACCGTTCTTTTTATAAAACATTAAACGATTCTAAATTCGACTCTGGAAATAATCTTAGATCACCGTACGACGAATCTCCGGATTAGGATTTTTCATCTCCGTTCGTAAAATCGTAGACGTGATTTTTTTCAAAAACATGCCTAAAGATAAAAACAGACTTTCCAGCACGATTTTAAGATAGCTTCCGACAATGGAAAGCGCTGTCGGTCATTTACTTTCTGCCGAATCCGCAACACTGACGATAATCTGGAATTATCATCGAGTCACGTACCATACATTATCAACGACAAAAAATGGGAAAAATGGAAATTTTGAAATGTGTTGTCATAACGACACTTTTTATTACAGATTAACGTAAACCTAGAAAAAAGCTTGCACTTTGGCAGTTTATAGTGGACAAAGTTAATTTTTAAATAACGTACAAGTTATAAGCCTGGATTTACACAAACTACACACTGTTTGGTAAAATTTGGGCTCGCTCCTTTTGGAAGATGATGTTTGATGGACCTACATATCGTCTAGGATCATCCAAACCCGCCTATTCTCGCTGGCATTGCCTGTCCTCAGGACATCGTCACGGGAGAACACACCGATCAACTGTTAATGTTTAAACAAGTACTTCGTAAAAAACAGCAAAAGGTAGGCAGTCCAGGATGATGGGGAAACGACGAACTACACGTTCATCACCCCGTAGACTTCAGCAAGAAAACAATGTCCTAAAACTGCCTGTTCTCAGGGCAAGGTCACAGAAAAACGCACAGACCGATCGCAGTATATAGTATTAGATAAGAACAGACGATCAGAAAAAGATCAAGTACACATTGAGTTGTGCTCAAAAATAAAATTTATTTTTTTCAATTAAACTCTCACAATTGTAACAGTAAAACTGCATGTTGACCATGAAAGGAATTAATTTACATGATGTCTTCACTGTCGTCAATATGTTAAATAGTATAGATTCAGCAAATAGTATAGATAATTATACACAAATCTGACAGATCTGTCAGACCAGGAGGCAGTGGGGGAGAGATTCCAGCCGGTGCTGGAACTCTCTTTTATTTAGTTGGGATAGTTAAAATAGGAGGTTACGAGACCATAGTCGTTTTCAACAATGTAGAGGATAGGAGGGACGTTGAGGAGAAAGTTTGGGATAGTGGGTTAGGAATAGTTTAGTGTGGTAATTGAGGAAACGTGTTCGGATCAGATCTTTCACGAATGAGATTTTAAGACTTTATGGACCATTTGATTGGTGACTTAGAAGATAGCTTTGAAGATACTGCGGAGAACTTTGAAGGATTGATTTGAAAGGATTGGATTCATTGTATATATGTTGGAGGATTTGACCGAGCCATATAATATATAAAATATAATTAAGATATTTTTGTTGTGTCGCTATTGTTTTATTGAGATATTTAATATATTTTTTTTTACTTTTGAAATTTAATGTTATTCCGCTGATTTATCAAAGTTGTAAATTTTGCTTCAAATACAAAAACTCCCAATATATTGCATAAAATGTTTACATTTTCAGAATGAATTGTTTTTTAAAACGATTGACACGTTTATTAAAAATTCGCAACAGGTTTAATCTCTTTTGTTTACGTTGAAATTGTCCCTGAGTCAAAAACACCCCACTTTTGGCTATTGTGGACACGAAACGCCAAAACATTTAGACCGACGGGAAAGACAACCTACCTTCCGGTAATTTGCAGATTAGCATTTCGGAATCGTGCTGTACGTGATCGGATCGAAGCCGGTAAAAGGGAAATGAATCTAAAGATAACATTTAACGTTTGTAGTATCATCAAAATTGTTTTGATCCTCCTACATATCCAATCGGCTATACACAAATATTTGTTTCAATACATTTCTTAAATTTCATTTGATAAAACCTTTTGGATTTTTTTTAATGTTGCCAACAGTTGCAATACCAGTGATTTTAACATTTCGGCCTGAAGTATTTAAGGATAGTTGGCAATGGTCAGTCGAAGTGTTGGCCGAAGGAAACCCCGTCGCTTTTTCGCACGAACTATGTCGTTTTTATGCATTATTTTTTAATAACCTATTATTCACAGGAATGTTTCCAACAATTGTAAGTTGAAACTTATCTGTTATGTTATGCTATTACTTCTGGGTCTCATTCTGTAGTAATAAACCATCGTTCGGCTTTCTCCAATCTATTATCGCTAAACAGTTTGTATCCTTCTGTATCTGAACAACATATGTCATCATTTCATAATCCCAGAGATTAAAACACATTCAGTATTAATCTTCTCTATATTTTCTTATTCTTCTCGTGAATATAAGAAACGATGTGTACAATCGATTGATATGTACAATCGTTAGCTTCTCGGCAAAAAATTGGGAGTTGTCTGAGTTCAGAACTCCCAAGTCTAAAGGGAAACGACAAAATAACAAACAAATAAGATTTTTTTTTATATATGTAGTATCTTCGTTGTCCTGGTTCTGAGCCACTGAGCATTAAGACCAAGGTTTGAATCTGAACCAGCGAAGATGGATGGGCAGGACCACTTTTGGTTCAAAGCTCGCGCACGTGTTCTACAGAAAAAAATCGTTCGTTGTGAAAGTAGTTATGCATTGGTTCTAATCGAGAGCGTTAGTCGTTCTTATATTTTAACCCATTCATTGGAAATGAGTACTTTATGGCTAGTTTGGATCTTATGTGATTCGTTTAACCCTGCTGGCTATCTGAGAGTATGACCACATGACCATTTTGTGCCCAGAGTTGAATTAAAATGAGCCACAGCACGGAAGATCGGTTTTAAAGATTTGCCGTGGATACATTTGTTCTCACACCCACTACTTTTTCATGATGTTAGGTCCCCCTTATTTCACCTTTTGATTCATCCAAAATCTGGTAGTGCAGTATTGCACTTTCACGCTCCATCTTCTGAATGTGGAGGTGCTAATACCAGCAATGCTGTAATTGCGGTCGGTTGTCGGTTGTATGCATTTTCTTGTAACATTGTAAGGCTAATTTGTGCGGTTTTCAGATTAAAGATTTTTAGATTTATATAAGGCCAAATCTGGACAGATATATACCAGGACCAGCATAAACCCGAAAAAACGGGTTATAGTACATCCTAAATAGAATAAAATGCAACCAATTGAACTTTTCTATCTCAATCCGGTTGGAAGTTAGGAATTTTTACGTGTTTTCAAACGATCCTGACCTTAAGCCATAAATTGGCCTTTTTTTCAAAATCTACAGCGTCTCTTCCAATTTTTCACCACATTTTTTAATTTTGCTTTAAATTTCCTATAAGAAGGACCTATTTTTAATCGTATCAAACGCCAATTTATGTTTATTAATTCAACCCAAAATGAAGAATTTTACAAAAGGAGAAACTTTTGATAAATTTCCAAAAATAACTATTTTTCAGCAAACATATTTTTAGGGATGTCAAATATCTTAAAAACTTCTTCATTTAATTCTAAGTTAAATGAACTTCCAGTTCCAAAAGATCAATCCTTCAACCTAGATCAACGCAAACTTTAAAGTCTCTAGTATTTTATTTCAAAATAAAGGGATTTGACTTAATAATCTTACATAATTCAATTTTTTTTAAAATCCTGCATCATCAACAATACTATTTAAAATTTTCGAAATCGCACACTTCACTCTTTTACTGCATGCATTCAATTTACGCATTTGGTCCACGTTTTTTAAATACATTTTAACACTTTTTTGAAATAGAAATTAAATTACACATCAATAAACTTTGCGGACCACATTAAAAAGCTTAAATCGTGCTATAGTAACCCGGATAGTTGTCACACTGAGACGGCAGCAATGTTACCAACTCGCAAATATGTATAAAATTAATAGAGTAAAAATACATTAATTTTTTTAAATTGTTTCTTATCTTAAGATGGTGAAGAAAAAGAACTTGTTAAAAAATACTGAGGTCGAACCCGGGTTAGGCATTAAAAACGAATAAAGAAGATATAAACAGCATGCCTTAGCCTCTGAAAACAAAAGAACCGTGAAAGAAAGAAAAATGAGGTAGACAGAAAAGAAGGAAAAGTGTACAAAAATTTAATACGAAATTAATATTCACATAGTAATCATTTTCAAAAGGGCAAACAAACTACTAGTATTCCAGTATAGCTCCTCCCTTGACTTCACAGAAGCCACTCCTCTGATCTGTCTGCACACTTCAATAGTTACCAGTTCTAGAATATGCTGTTTCTGTTTGGCCTCCACATACCAATATCAACATTCAAATGTTAGAAAAGTTACGAGCGAAATTTCTGATATTAGTCCCCTTCAGCAGATCTGTTCGCAAGGTTTTTTAAAAACAGATTGCCATCATGCAAGAAGAAATATGACTGATGTATTTATCAACGGCATCTTAATAATAATATTGAAGCCCTACAATTGTTACGACACCTCAATTTCAAGTCCCATCTGTCCACACCCACACCACAGGAAAACGGTATTTTATCAATTTTTCCGAACCAACTACACTTCTCTCTCTGACACTCTCCCCCCTCTCTCTCACCCATATACAGGATGATAGATCTAATCAATATGCTACCCAGCAGTATAGATAAAAATATCTAAAGCAAGTTTGAGGTGGTATTTGAGAGGAATTTATACAACAATCAATTAGGGATATCTGGTGTACATAGATAATGCTAATTTTTTCCCATCCACCACCTTGCCGAAACTTAGGGAGACCGCGGACCACGCCAAACTAAAAGCTGGGGGTGTGAAACTGAAAAAGGGGAAATATTTGGGCTTTTCGTATTCCTCGGGCCTTGCCCTATGAATAATGTGGATATGTAAACATATGCCTGAATGAATATGTGTGTTCATACATACTGGTGTATTGTATACATATGCGTGTGTATAATTATACATTTTATTATTTTTATTATTTCCAGTGTTTAATATTTCAATGATTTTTAATGTTTTTTATCTTTTTGTAATTATTGTATTAAAATTAGCTATTGTCTACATAAATAATTTTTTCTTCGTTTATAACGTCTGTGTTCTATCGTTTATCTTAACTACTCAAAAGTGTACATTCTGTCCGGAAAAAAAGATTGAGCATATTTAAGAGTTAAGAATGCGCAGGACGTGATCTTTTAAAACACTTGTTTAAACACTGTATCCAAGCAAGTTCATGAACTGTTGTGTAGATTTTGTTCACAATAGATTGTCTATCGTTCACCGATTCGCTTTTTGTTCCGGCTTCACACCATATCGGCGGGTATCTTTCGTTCTTTTATGTCCCTTATTCGCGTCTGACAAAGAACGAATAGCGAGAAAAAGCGGACTCGTGAATCTAGAGGACGTTTCCCATCGATTCGTTTAAAATATGCAAATAAATTATTTGCCATTTTCACGGAATTTGTTTTACTTGAAGTTGTTGAAAATTAAAGATTTTTAAAATGGAAACTAAAGGAAAGAAAAAATATATAATAACTTACCATAAACATAAAACTGTTCAGGTCATCTTTGTTTAATAAATGGGCATATCATGGAAAGACGAACCACCATTAAGACTTGGGAATTATCTTTAGTTTCGATATACCTTTCCAATTGTATATTGATTAGATTTGCAAACGGTTTGGTCAATCGCTTAGTTTTATAAGAAGGGAAAAGGAAGTTCAAAATCATTCCATAATAAAACTACTATTTTGTTCAATGTTCAGAACATTTAAATATGGCTCTTTAGTTTGGTCACTATATTACGATACCTACATTCAGGCAATCGAAAATGAACAAAGGAAAATGCTAAATACAATAGTAAACTGAAGGATTGATTTCCACTGTTTAAGTATACCGTATGACAACACTAAAATTTCCTTCTTTACAGTCTCTATGTTTTATTTATTTTCCTTTTCGAAATCCTAAATAAACATATCGACTCGTTTTCTCTACTTGTTATAAAAAACCTAAACCTCTTCCTTCACTAAGACATAATAATCTCTACAATCTACCTTACGTCAAACAAAACTACCTACTTAATAGAACTCACCTACGACTTAAGACAGGGAACTCTCTATTGCTTATATTTCATTGCTAGTGCGAAGCTTTCGACTTATTTAAAGGTAATCATCAGGGCAAAACAACCTTATTTCTAAAGATTGACATACTTAAGTTCTTACGGGCGATCTCAAATTTTCTTCGAGACTGACTCCTTAATTGCTTGAACTGTTTAAGGATTAAAGGTTCATAAACTTATATAATATGACTTCAATGACCATGACGTTTGTTACCTTATGAAGGTATGATCTTGAAGTAGAATGCAAATTTAGTTGCCAAGCTTTCGACGTATTTTAGTCGGTCTTCAACGAAATTTGAGATCATCAGTAAAAACTTAAATGTCAATCTGTAGACATATTTAGGATTGTTTTGCCCTGATGATGACCTTAAAGTAGGTCGAAAACTTGACAGTAGCATCTAAATTTGTTTTCTTCTTCAAGCCCATAACTTGATCCAGAGGATTCGTAAATATTCTCATTTATTCCATGTATATTGTTTACATCTTTATTACTTTATTCCTTCCTATTATTATTATTATTAATCTTTTTTAATATTTATTTCGTATAATTTCCTTATATTTTATGTTTCCTGGTTAGCTAGCTGCCATGACTTTTGCCAGTTATTTCTTTTCAGACATTTTTGTATATTTATATTTATTTTTGGGGGGATTGTTTAACCCGCTCCGACTAATACCAAGTACTGTTTATGTTAATTTATTATAATAACTATTCGGAAATCGGGAGATGCGGTCTGGTGTGATGTAGGTTTCAGAAAAACATTTTCTTTATCGTGCCAATGTTTCGATCTTTATTGAGATCATCTTCAGAGCCTGGGATTTACAAACATTGTTTAAATTTAAAAAATACATGTAGGATGTGGAAAAAAGTGAATTTATACAATGCACAAAAATATATATTTTTTATATTCAATCAAAGTATTTCTACTCACTCAAAGACACTTGTCTTTCTATACCGACTTCCTTCCCCACCCCTTCAAAATTCAACGTATATAAACATAAAACAGCAATATCTCACTGACACTCTCAACACGACACGCAAGAATGGCACAATTAAGCAGAAAACAAACACATTGAGTGAGTAGAAATACTTTGATTGAATATAAAAAATATATATTTTTTTGCATTGTATAAATTCACTTTTCTCCACACCCTACATGTATTTGTTAAATTTAAACAATGTTTGTAAATCCCAGGCCCTGAAGATGATCTCAATAAAGATAGAAACGTTGGCACGATAAAGAAAATGTTTTTTCTAAAACCTACATCACACCAGACCGCATTTCACGATTTCCTAATAATCATCGACTAACGGTCACTAATCATCACACATATTATAATAACTATAATTTATTGGCGTGAAAGAAAGGGGTTGTTTAACCCCGCCCCGAGAAATATCGAATACTCTGGGATAGTGAATATGACCCCACTTAAATATTTGTGGTGATATACCTATATGTATGTATTGTATGTTTTCTCTGTAGTTGACAACCTGAGGTACAAACGAGAGGCTAGCATTCTACAATATCGACTTACAAGTTGACGACCCGGTTGGTGGGACACGGATTTGGTCTTATTTATTTATCGTAATTTATATATTTATATTTATAAATCGTTATTTATACATTTAAAAAAAATATTTTTGGTGTGTTAATTTCATTGTTGGTTAACATAAAAACATAAACGTTCTCCATAGAATATTTGGCATGACTTAAAAAGATAAATCAACAAAATAATCCTTTTGTTGCATATTTCAACAGCCATTCTGTAATGAAAGTACGTCAGAAAATGGTCAAAACTTGGATTTTATCTCATTGTCGTGATTCTAGCGTTGTAAAACCATTAGATACCGACTTTCGTGGAAATCTGTGTAAATTAACTTTTTGACTGATAATTTCGACCACCGATTTTCATAGTTCCTGGTTCGTACAGACATTAACATCAAACATTAAAATCGAATTATTATTTCCATTAAAAAAAATAATAATTTTGCTATTTTGTGCATTTTCTTATAGAAATATTTTATATATTTTAATGGTATATACGTCTTTAAAAAGCTACTTTCCTCTTCTTTCAAATTGTGTGTTTAATGTTAAAATCCTTTGAGTGGTTTTGAATTATAGAAGTTTCACGACTTCTCAAAAATCTAAAACAATTTAGAATTCAAAAAATCGATAAATTCAAATTCCAACAGAAATTTCTTTCTAGGGGTCTCTAGAGGTGCTAAAACGAAATTTTAAATAGTTTCACGGAAAAAAATTATTACCTAGTTTACTTGAAAAATATTTGGTTTTTAGACATTTTTTGGTTATCGATAAACTTTGAAATACTATATTTTCATTGCAATCTACATAAAAAATACTGTAAAACGATATATTCACATGGTTAATTTGAGCAAGTAGAAAGGGGAAATAAAAATATTAACAAAAAGAAAACTATGCACTGACGCCCCTAGCCCGTATTATTATTATTATTATTGTAATATATTTTCTTTAAATTTTGTTGTAACATCAATCTTTTGTATTACACATGTTAATTGTTAACTGCCACTATAAAAAATAAATACATAACTTAATGAAATGAGCGGAAGATAAAGGTGCGCATGTGCAATAATTGTTATCTGAATACATATTATAAGTGAACTAATTAGTTGTTTTTTTTTTAAATCTCTGTTTATTTGTAGTGTAATTGATCTCTTTATCACCTGGGGGACTAATCATTCAAGTTGTCGGAAATATTTCCTAGCTATCCCTTCAAAATTAACTACAAAACAAAAACCGATATATATTTTTTGTTAATGTTTGGAAAGAAGTGAGATACTTTTGACAGATTATTCTGATATTAGTAGAAGAGTTTTTTGGGGAATTTTTATGAATAATTTCAATTTTTTTCGAGTAATAATAGAAATAAAATAGAAAATTGAGTAAAGAGATATTCAAAATGACGTGAAATGAGCGGAAGTTCGTGGCAACCGCCGTTAGGGGAAGCGCCATGAGCAGCCCAATCCTTAACACCAAGTTTTGACTAATCTGTTATCTTTACATTCTTTTAATTAATTATTTCCTCAGTTAATCGTGTACCATTTGACCTCTTGTCTATCGGGTCCACTTGTGCACACTTCTATTTCTATGTGTACGCGTGTCTAGTCTGTTATTTTTTTTATCATCTTTATAACGAATGAACAGGTAACTAGATTATTTTTATTCTTTTTCTTTTTCTCCTTTAATCTTATCGTTACCTCAACTCTTCGGAATAGATTTATATTTACAGATTGTTGACAGATGCCACCGTCCTGACTAAAAGTCGGATTTGTTTACGTATGCTTTTGTGCTATTTTACGTACCATTTGGCCATTAGGGATATTACAATTCTGGAAGCATATTGTTCTTATTCTTGTTGTCAATATTGTTGGAATTACACTTTATTGCATACTGTACATGTATTGACATAAGATAGCTCTTGCAAATAATAAATTTGAAGTAAATCTAATAAGTTTGGGTTCTTGCTATCCATTACAATTGGGAAAAAGTGTTTTCGTTTTTACATTATTTCTTCCTGGCATGGGTACGTGGCCATTCGGGACATAGAGGTAATGAGAAAGCAGATATGTTGGCTAAAAAAGGAGCCAATATGAATTTTTCGGCCTGGAACCCTATTGTGGCCTAGCACCTTGCCTAAAAAAAAGGTACATCCAATGGATCTGGAGAGTAACCAGAACAGAACCAGGATTCTCTGGTTGGACTCCTGACAGGACACTGCCACCTAAGGTACATACATCGAACAGGAGTACTGACAGAAGAATCACTGTGCAGATACTGCCAGGAAGAAGAGGGAGACTTTAGGACACGTTTTATGTTTCTGATGTTTCTGTGAGGGTTTATGTAGGTGTAGATTGCTGCAATTAGGAGAGGGAAAGCCACAAGCAAGATCCTAAGGATCCATACGGCTATGGAAGTTGTTTAACGACCTAAAGCTAGCCAGTGATTTATAAAATTAGAGCAGTACAATAGATCTACTCAGGCTGAGATGCAGAAGGCCTTGTGGCCACCTCTTTTATCCCTATCCCCTAAATTATTATTACACTTGATGGAACAATACCCTAGGCATGAAGCACATAGAGATACATAGAAGAACCATTCACAAGATTTATAAAAGAATTACTGAAGGGACTGCAAAGAACTGGGATTCTGCTTGGACTACAGGGCACTGCTGCCTAAGAAATGCTGTGCAGATACTGCCAGGAAGAAGAGGAGACGGCAGAACATGTTTTATGTTTATGTGAAGGTTTATGCAGGTTAGATTCCGGCAACTAGGAGAGGAAAAGCCACAAACAAGATCCTAAGGAGCCACTGGCAAGGATATGGAGGTTGATTAAAAACTTGAAGTTAGCCAGCGATTTATAAAATTAGAAGAGCACAGAAGATCTACTCGGGTTGAGATGCAGAAGTCCCTATCCCCTACATTATTATTACACTTTTATGTAAAAAGAGGATAAGAAATATTGTGCTTTTGTGAATGAAGTGAAACAGAAAAAAGGAAAACAAGTTTTTGCTTTTAATGAGCATATAGGTCAATGTTACAAAGAGAGTATAAATTATTAAACTATCAATTTTTTTAGAAATTGATTCTCATTAGAACATGTTGCTTACTATCTCTCAAAGCCTTATGATTTATTTTCTTTATTATAACACATTTTAATTCTTTATGTTCAGGTGGCGCATGATGGAGGCTAAATCGGCTTCATCTGACATTATGATTATCCATGGAAACTCGCATCCAGAGTTGGCAAATTTAATAGCGAGGTACATGTCATTTATTTTATTTTGTACAGCTAAAACGGTGAAAAAAAAGCAAAAAAAAAAGATGGATGATCAATTGGAAATTAACGAAAGAAATGAATTTGATTTTTTAAAACATGGCATATTTAAAAGCAACTGTGTCAAAATTTCAAGTTAATCGACCAACTACATTTCGCGTTTTGTGAATTGTTATATGTATAAATATACAATAATAATTTATTAACAACAAAAAGAAATGTATATAAAAAAATGTAAATTAACATTATACTGTCTGCAGATGTCCTTATACTGCACAAGATTATTAGTTGTAGAGTGGCTCTTAATAAATCCATCTTGTTAACTAATAGTTACTGGTGTGACAGATGGAGTAAAGATGTCAGCTGCCAATGATTCAAAGACCTTAGCACTAAAATGAAGTTTCCAAATGGGGTGATAGTTGACTATATTCATTTTACCTCCCTTCTTATGAATGGGTACAATTGTACCATGTTTCCAAGCTGATGAGAAGACCACCTACCACAAATTTGTTGAAAATTATGCATAAAAGCAAAGCCTGGGCACTGCAGCACACAGCTAGATAAATTGTAGTGATACCATCAGTACATGGTTTCACACGATATTTTAGTCCTTTTAATTTACACACAACTTATTCAGGATTGATGCCAATATCATATTTCAAAATGTGCTAACTGTATTATTGTAATATATTACATATATTTACTTTTTGTTTATAGTCGACTTGGAGTGAAAACTGGAGGATGCAGTGTGGCTCACAAAACGAACAGGGAAACGATGGTTGAGATTGCAGATTCTGTAAGGGGGAAAGATATTTACATCATTCAAACAGGGACTAAGTAAGTTTATAATCTTCTTTTAGAGTTTGAAATTCAATCGCTTCATTTAAATGTATAAATATTTTAATTTCAGAGATGTTAATAACAACATAATGGAACTTCTGATTATGGCATATGCGTGTAAAACATCATCGGCCAGAAATATTGTTGCTGTTATTCCATATTTGCCCTATAGCAAGCAATGTAATTTATATGCCGTGTTAAATTTAAAAAGCCCTTAATGTTTTTAATTGTTGTTATCAGGTAAAATGCGCAAAAGAGGATGCATTGTGACAAAACTTTTAGCAAAAATGATGTGTAATTCAGGATTGACCCATGTCATTACAATGGATTTGCACCAAAAAGAAATTCAAGGGTTTTTCGATTGTCCAGTCGACAATTTAAGAGCTTCTCCATTTTTACTGCAATATATCCAGGTTTTTATACATTGATTAACATAAAACTTTCAGAATTAAAACAATTATACATATGTTTCAGGAATGCATACCTGATTACAGAAATGCGGTAATAGTCGCTCGAAACCCAGGCTCAGCCAATAAAGCTACATCATATGCTGAAAGGCTGCGATTAGGAATTGCGGTTTTGCACGGTGAACAGAAAGAAGCCGACAGCGACTTGGTCGATGGTCGATACTCTCCTCCTCCTCAGTCAAACGGAAACTCGGGAGGGACCGGCACTACAAGCTCGAGCGGATCCTACGGCAGTTCGTACAACCCAGCAGTTGTAAGAGTTATGGCTGCTCCGGGTGTACCAAGACCTCAGGCAAAGGAAAAACCACCGATAAATGTTGTCGGTGATGTCGGAGGGAGGATCGCTATAATGGTTGTAAGTATACGGAAACAGTATTAAATTTTATTTAGTTATGTTTCATATTTTTATTTTTACGCAGGATGATATGATCGATGACGTGCAAGCATTTGTGGCTGCGGCTGAGGTTTTAAAAGAAAGAGGTGCATATAAAATTTATGTTATGGCAACACACGGCCTTCTGAGCTCTGATGCTCCTAGATTAATCGAAGATTCTCCTATTGATGAGGTAAAAAATCTGTTTACTATATTCAAATGTAGGCAATAATGCAATCATGTTTTTCAGGTGGTTGTCACCAATACTATTCCACATGAACTTCAAAAATTACAATGTCATAAAATCAAGACAGTCGATATTAGTGTTTTATTATCTGAAGCAATTCGGCGTATACATAATAAAGAGTCAATGTCTTATCTTTTCAAAAATGTAACTTTAGAAGACTAGTTTAAAAATAAGTAACCATACATTGTAGGACACAAAAGTGTCAGGAATTAATGTTCCTGAGATCTTTTAGTAATTCATTCACTTGAGTAACTGACTTAGTCAAAATAAGAAGTACTAGTTTCTTCTGTTATTAGAATAAAATCTTTTTTTCTTGGTGAAAAGTACCTATTCGACAGTACCCATACCAATACCTGTAGTGGTTCTCTCTTGAATATTGTGAAATATTTATTTTTTCCATCATAAAATGTTTAAAAGAAAAAAAATTTGTAAAGATGTATATTTTTCAATCGATCAAAAACGTTTTTTATTTTTTAATAAACATCTTCCACATATTGTAATATTAAATTTTGCATAAATCAATTTCTTATGATTGTTGTCAAATAAAAGTTTTGTCAATAATCAAATAAAACTAGATAAACAAACAATTCTTATTTGTGTTCTATGTTTTATATTTATATATTGGTTTTAAGATCAAATTTATCCTGAGAAATACAGGCTAAAATTAAAATTATCCAATATGTCTTTAGTTCAATTGTATTTATATGTAAAAAAATAAAGTTTTTCTTTCGTTCTTTTTATATTTATTTAATCTGCTAAAAGCTGGGTTTTTGCTAATTATCAAGGTTGCTATTGCAAGTGGAAAATAAGAAAGAAATTTTTTTTTGAGGGGGGTGTCCACATTCAGACAGAGAAGTGCCCTCAGCAAGGTTGAGAAAGCCAGCAAGAGGCCAAAGAAGCATGGGTGGTCTTTGCGAGCCAAAGAAGGCTCAGTGTGGACATCAGCGAGAAGTGGGGCCCGGTCGGTGAGGCTCAGGCTTGAATGAGTCAGTGTGGTTAAGTCAGATGAAAAACGACTTTTTGAATTATTATTTTGGAATTTGGAGTTTATTTTCTCATTGTTGTATAACAGAGAGATTGTGCGAGGGAAGAACCCCTGGAACAAGAAGGAAAAGGACCACTTCAAGGTTTGAACTTTTATGTTATTTTGTTTTCTTTTTTTATTGTAGAAGAGAACTTGTTTTATTTCCTTTCTGTTTTACATTTTATTCGCAATAAAGAGTACATTGCTATTTTATTTTTATTTTTTCTCACCCTGAGAGTTCACTGTTTCCTAAAACGGAAAAGAAAAAAAAATGTGCCCAAGTATTTTATTTTTGGAGACAAAGTGGCCCCAAGAAAAAAAAATCTGCACTGAGCCGCCCCACGTATTCGAAGACCAGGTGGATTTTCAATGGTCTGAGGAAGAACCAGAAACATTGTGTTTAATGGCTATATATGGACAAACAACAAAAAAAGCATAATGACATTCTAACTTCAAATGCTTATTTTTCATCTCTCAGAACATATAAAATGTACCTGAAATTTTAAAATAAATTGCTGGTTGTATAATATTTAAAATTGGTAAGAAGGTGGCAAAACATAAAAATGAAATGTTAAATGATGCCTACGATCCACATCACAAGAACCACTTAATTCAGGTGTGTTAAAAATGTAAACATACAACACCAACCAGAAAGAGGCTATCACGCTAGGCTTAGGATAGGTCATGTTGCTCACCCATTTGTTCCTCATGGCTAGGGATGGTTAGGGTAGGACCTTCCTTTTTGTAGCAATTGAAGTGAGTGGAGACGTATTGTGAAGTAGAATGGACGAATTTCAAACAATATGAACATGCTAAATAACATTACGACAATCTCTAACAAGTTTTAAAATACTCTTCGTGATGACCCTACTAGGACAGAGAAGTAGTTGAAGAAGTTGCTTCTGAGAGATGCAAAATTGATGCACAGAATAATAGAATGAAAAAGGAAAAGTGGGAACTGGAATCTTGGCACAAAGGTAGTATGATGGGGAGAAGGTCCTGGTACCTGTCAAATCTCAGTAAAAAAATGAAATTAAAATAATAACAATAAAACTAAAATAAAAAGCTAAACTTCACAAGCATTTATTGTATGTATAAAATGGCATTTACAAAGTCAAAGCTTTCCCAACTGATGTATTGTCGTTACCAACTATGATACAAACAATAATCCCTGTACTCCTCCAGGGTGACACTCTAGCCTCACCAGAACTCCCTACATAAAGTTGTGTGAATACTACATAAGTTTTACTTTATTTGTGTAAAAAATTGATTAAGATTGAGATAACGAAACGACATACAAGTCACAGCCTGTTAATCTTAGGGGTTTCTTGTTTAGCAAAAAAAAAAAATCAAAGGCATTTTCTTTTGATAGAAAAGTCTACTTTAGACCAGCTTACAAAACATTTTTATTACATTGGATGCATAATTTGGATTTAAGAATGGAAATTTGAAATACCAAAATCAGAATTGATCATTCAATGATGACCAACATACTACTAGTCAGTGTACACCTTCTAAAAAAGAGTATAAATAATTAATAAGTGTAATAAATTTTTTGATGGTTTCCATCCTGATTTTGTGGACCCCATAATAAGATGATAGGTTAGAAATAAATAGTCTTTTCCACAATAGGCATTTATTTCATTAGATGTGTTACCATAGTAGAATATAGACCATCATCAGTGACTAAATAACAAAGCTGTACAAATAATGTTCAAACACGGTAATTACATAATTAATGTATGTAATTAGATTTTATTTAAGCTAATAAATAATAGTATCAAATCTAATTATGTTATTACCATGTTTGTATATAATTTGTACCACTTTTGTTATTTAGCCACTGCTGATGATCTACATTAGACTGAAACATGTCTAACGAAATAAATGCCTATTGTGGAAAAGACTATTTATTTCCAACCCATCATCTTAACATATAATAAAACAATACAATACATAATTATTAACAATACAATAAAAATGTATTTTAAGTTCATAAAAAATGAATAATTATTACAATTTGATATTGATGTATTTAAGATTTTACAAATAAACAACACAATTAAACAATGCATCAAACAAACATTCTTATTAATTTTTTTGAAGTTCATGCAGTAAAATCCTTTTTATTAGTACTAAAAAGTACTAAAATGTAGGCCAGGTCATAGTACATTAGTCTACAAAATTCATCCATGCACACACAAAGCCCCAGTGTAAAAATTATTTACAGTTATCCTTGGGTCCATTTACAAATAAAGCTTCACGTAGCTGAGCATTTAGAAATTATTGTGTTTGACAAATACACAAAAATTAAAATCCGACGTGCAAGCATGCTACAGATAATTAACTCATTTCATCACTTTTATTGTAATATGTGCAAATTTTATCTTTCAGCGTCCAACCAAAAAAGGTTTTGGATTAACTTTGTACACAGACAACATTCGTTCTGTTGCCTGAGTTTAATAATACTGTGTTACACCAAAAAGTAAAAATACTAAATAACATTTAAAAGATTATATTTTGTTAAGTTTACAAATATTACAGCAAAAAACAGTAAGAATTAATTAGATAAAGTATTATTATAGTATTAATAATTAATATCATTAAATAATGGAATTATGTTAAAACTGATATCACCAGTAAATGCAACAAACATAAAACTGTAAGTATATAATTTATGAAAGTATATATTAAACTGATAAATATTTATAAATATAGTAAAAATAAGTTTAAAAAAATAAAAATAATAAAATGCAGAATTTTTGTCATTACTGCTACTATTTTGGTGATAAGCCTTATTGGCTTGTAATAAAAATCTCATGTGGTTCGCTACCCTCTTGACGCAAGCAAATTGCATTTTTACTCCACAAGACTGTAATTAAATAATAATAATATAGCTTAATTTAAGAATTTTATTATATGTATTAATATTTAAATATATATTATATTTTTTTAATGGGAGTTTGCAACAGCAGAGGTTATAAAACTCCGCAGTCATATTATACCATTTGTTGAGAAAAATCTACAAGATGAAAACATTCCATTATCGCAAACACATGGAAAATACATTTAAAAGCAAGCCAAAAGCAGAACAACATTGTTGTTGTTTGTTAAATGCAGAAACGTAAATAACAAAATTAAACACTAACTGCTGATAAAAATAGCTAAACTACAATAATATCATAAAACAAAAACTTGCAATTCTTACCCATTAAATTTTTGAATGTTTTTGCAGCAATTAATTTTGATGTTTTGTCTGGAGGGCAGATCTCACTGAATGTAACATTGCCATTCTTTTTTATTAACAGCACTTCTAACCTTTCTTGTAGCATTACCATATCAGTCATTTCGCTAAAATATTTAGATTATTTTTTTCTGTCAATCATCCATTACTTTAATGTACCTGTGAGTTTCCTCAATGACAATGTTTGGTGTTAGCAAACAAGGTGAAATTGCCGGTATGGGTCTGATCACATTCTCCTGGAACATAACCTTACATACTTACACAAAAAAACCTAATTGTATAATTAAATTGGGTAAGAACGTAAGATCAATTTCAAAAAACAGCTAAAGTTTTTAGATATCGATATTGAATTTTTGTGAACAACCTTTTCCTTTACTGTCAGATCTTCAACAGTGCTTTCCATAAGATAAGCACCATCTAATTGAACATTTGAGGATTCTTCTTCAAAATCCATACCCCTTTGAAACAGATTCTTCAAAATAAAATTTAAGAAATTTAAAATTAAACATAATTGTATGAACTTAATCCCACCTTGGATGAGAATATTGAACAATATCAATAAGTTCGTCCTATAACAAAATATTAATCAAACACAGCCTAAACTTGTCACAAAATGTATACATTATCAGTTAAGAAGTTAAAATCAATTGATGTTTCATTAGCAACCAAGCTCATCATATTATCTTCTTTGTTGACATCACAGTAGACAACAACTGGATCCTTTTCATAAAAAATTGTTAGAAAAATATAAACTGTTAATATTTAAAATAAATAATTACCATTAATTCTGCTGGTCTTGTAAGAAAATTTTTATCAAACTTTGTATTTACCCGATAAATGTTCTTATAAATGTCAACACTTTTTTTTCTACTCTTATCCGCCTGTATTTCTACTATGCCACTTAAATTGTACGATATAGTTTTCTGTTTAAAAATAAAATAAAATAAATTTATATTAAGAAATATATCAAACTTTATTGATTACCATTTTTCTCTCCGGAATCAATTTAGAAATGTCTCCTACTGTCATATCATGTAAAGTTTGCACATTTTGAATGTGCGACTCTTGAAAGTGTGGCTCACTTATTTTAGGAACTTCATGTATTTGAGGCGTTTCACGTATTTTATCTAATCGTATTGACGAGTTCTAAAAAATTTTATATTGAATTTTTTAACTCTAAGGTAAAATGCATTTAATTTATACTTTACCCTATGTGATATTTCCAGTAGTTCATTGAGATACTGCTTAGCCCTGTAATTAATGGAACTTGCAAGAATTTAAGACAATTACATAATTTTGTTTTGGTTTGAAATTATATGAAAACTGGCCAAAATTGTCAATTGTTTAATTGAATTAAAATAAAAATTAAATAAACATAAAATTACCCATCAAAATCAACTTCTTGCATGTAGAAACTTTTATCCTTTGGCTGCGAAAAACAACAGGCTCATATTGATTATAGCAGTCTCAATTAAAAAACAAAAACAAAAATGTACTGTACAAATGTGTGAAGATTTAACCTATTCCCTCCTTTTTTCTACCTAGTTTTTAATACGTAGCATGTTCTCATATGACTGAGATCGCGGAAAAGAACCAGCAAGTTCACTATTAGACATAATGTGTAATTTTAAAAAACATATATAATTTGGTGATTTCTGATCATGATAGAAACTCTAGATTCATAAAATACAACAAGAATTCTTATAACATTTGTATATATAGTAGTCACAACAAAAAAATAATAATTTCGGTAATAGAACTTTTGTTTTTTATAGAAATTAAAACATGGCAACATACCGCTTTTAGTAAAACATCATCCTTTAAGCTGACTTTAGGAGTTTCATCTACATTCCATTGCTTTTTGGTTTCTACAACAATAACAATTGAGTTTAAAGATAAAATTTGTCATCCTTGTTATTTACCTTTTATTGTCTTCTTATGCTTTTTTCTGAAAAGTATATAAATTTTTAGTTAAAAACTAAAACAATAAATGAAGTTAAAAAATAATTTATATACCCGGAAAAAGATACTGGTCGAGGGATTATACTTTTTTCTTTATGAATGTCTTTAATTTTCACAAGGTCTGCAATGTAATTCACATAAAATGTCATAATGTATATTATAATAACAATGTTTTCTTCTTATATTTCGGCCTCAACAGTTTAACTTATGATTTTTCCTTCTTGAAGGTGGGATAATAGGTCATGACCTATTATCCCACCTTCAAGAAGGAAAAATCATAAGCATATTATAATAAAAAGTAAATAATATAAAATACAAAATAAATCCAGATCTAAGGAGAAGCAATCACAAATTTCTGGAGAAAATTACAATCAGAGGTATCTAATAACGGTGCCTGACAAAATTAGAAAGAAAAACTTTGACAGACAATTCCAAATGGTCATTGATAACAGAGATCATTGGAATAAAGGCTTCAATTTCAGGAAGGAGCTCTAATATGATAGAGAGTGATCAAAAAGGCCGTAGAGAATAGATATATGAGTAAGAGGGCCTTATAACCTAGTCAAACCCCTTGAACTAATCCCAACAATTTTCCAAGCTGAGGTTCATGTGTACAACTCTGTGCTCAGTAGTCGATAAAGAGAAATATAGAAAAAATGTATAATATGAAACTGAAAGCACAGATTTATATACTGTCAGAGTGTATGCTTTCTGCTCCAAACTAGTCTGAGAATGCCTAAATTGCTTAATGGTTCTAGGAAAACACAACAAGGTTACTTTAAAGTGGGTTTCAGGACATGAAGAAATAAACAGTCTGATGACCAAATAGGGAAAAAAGGGTCAGCCCTCTCACCCATGAGACCGGCAGTGCACCAGAGGGTATGCGTGGAACAGGAAAAATAGCTTTAATAAAATGGAAAAAATCATAAATGTCAAAAATGTATGGAACAGTCGTAAATTCAAATATAAGTCCCTGTAGGAATTTCCACCAAAATCTTCAGCTGCAATTCCATTTGAATGGTACGTAAAACAAATTTATAAATATTTCAGTTTTGAAAAAGATTCATAGTTGTAAGGACAAACCAAAAACATAAGTAATACAATAAAAAATCACTATCCAGTTCACAGGGGTCAACAGCAATGAGCAAATAAATCTAGAGGAAGAAAAAGAGAATCCCTTCTGAGAGACAGGAATAGGCAATATTAATGAATTGGAACAGGAGATAGTAAATAATAAAGCCCTTCGATTGGACATAGACAATCTAATAATCTAGCTGAATTTGAAAAGAAAACAAATTCAAAATGCATACGAAGAAGCAGAACTCTCTGGAAGTAAAGAATAATTGAGATTTCTTCTGAGCTCAAAGGACAGTGAGTAATGAACCTGTAGCTAGGTCGTTTCAGATCATTTTGATGCTGTTCTGGTCTACTAGACACGTTTTATATTTCTGCCATCATTGACTGTTAGTGCATTACTTTACCTACACAAAACCACTGATGAAGAAAAAAGTTAATGTGTGTCCAACAGGAAGAATAGGCAGACCAAAATGATAGGAAATGGCTGAGAAAGAAAAGTTGTTGAAGGGCACTGAGTTCAAAGCTCAAATTCTACATTTTACATACTGCAATATTAACAACAAATATGTTGATTTTATATTTTTGAAATTAAAGTTTAGTTTTTATCTTTAGCAATCGACTTTAGGCATGTCCATTTTAAATTAATTATTTAACATAAACTCCATTTAATGTTTTATATAATGTCCATTTGTGTTGTTTTATTTTAAACAAATATTCATAGGAACTTTGCCATATTTTTTTTTATACTTCACACATAACTAAATATTAATACGTATATATTAATATTTACTATTTAATATATACGTAAGTTATATTAATATTTACTATTTAATATTATTACATTAATATAAATAAACATATAATAATATAAACACTTTGCATTTGATTTAAACTCACACTCATATTTAGAAAATATTTGAACCATTCTTTGTTTAAATACTACCGAAAACCCATCCATTATATTCCGTAAATTACAAAGCAGGATTCTATCATGACATGTCAAACTTCCCCCAGGGCTTGGTAATCGGTTCACATGAGCATGTAACAACCCGCTGTAACAAAAAAAAAAGTAATTATAGTAAGAACGATGAAATAAAATGCTTAATGCTTGAGGATAATGTTAATTTAAAATTAGTTTCCTCAGTGGGTGAATGTGTTATTTGATTGTTGTTTTATTTAGAGGGGATGATAAAATTATGAACTTCAATTATTAGATTCAGTCATGGGTTCGAATCTCGCTCATGACACTGACTTTTTTTTATCTCAAATAAAAACTTTAATGAATTTAAATTATTAGTTTCAATTAAATATTCTTTTTATGTAACGTCAGTGTCACATGCGGGATACTTTTTTACCTCAACCAAGACCTTACATAAAACGAATAATTATTTGAAAGAAGTAACTTGGTCAATTGACCACTAAAACATAAATTGATTAAATTATTAGTTTCTCATCATCCATAAGTGGATAATTCAAGATTTATTTTTTTCTCAGAAATAAAGGATTAGTATTTTTTAGATATATTTTTTATTATGATTATCTGCTACAGGCTAATAGCACCGTGTGCATTAAAATATAGTCATACATATATTTTTTATTCAAGTAATCATGTAAGTTCTAAGGTTAACCTAAAATATTACTAAAGTACTGTTTTGAATTGAAATAGCCAAATATCGTAATAAAATTAGGTGCAATTCACATTCGTACAATTTAAAAGTCAATCATAATTATGTATGAAATCATAATTACATAACTGCAGCTAATTCGACCTGCTCTAAAGTTTTGCTATGTTTTTTAATATCGGCCGTAGTATAATCGGCGATTTGTTTCAGCAACACCAATTCCTTTTCTAATCCATAGTCGAAAAGTGTTAAAACATCCATTTTCTTGTATTAAATTCAATAAAACCTTTGTAGAAACGTGGCGAAATTAAAATTAATGGAGCGTTTTAATTATATTAATAATCCGACTTGGCTATGAGCAGTATCAACCAGCCATCTGAATCGTAAAAAATAACCCAAAATATAAATACTTTTTAATTACAACAGTTTTGTACTTTATTATTTATTATCGTTATTGCATTTATATTTTGAAAAGGTCCAACTAACGCATAAATAAATATGAAGTGGGAAACTCCGACCAAATAATTGAACTACTAATGTAGCAGAAGTGGTATAAAAATGAAGGAAAAATTAAAATGAGATGGCAAAATTAAGTAGTTTTATATTTTCGATACAAAAATTATAAACCACGATAAAAGAAAAAGAAGGAAAACCAATTCGCTTGCATTAGAATCTCAAAACAATAACAATTTCCCAATCCTCTTCTGCTATTTCTAGTTTTTTGATTAGATGTCTGTTGTATCTACTGGTGAATGTAGTCGGAGTTTATCGATACATTGTTCGAATCGCTACGCCTACGCGTGGCCGGCCCAGTAACTACTTGTTATCGTTTAGGTTACAACCGAACCAGAAAAAATGGTAAGTATCGTGTTTTTATCTTTAATTATCCTTGAAATCCTTTTTGATTTTCAAAGGGCGACGATTCGATCAAATTCCGCATTCGTCCTTCCAGGGAAAATCGTCAGTCCGGCCCAAATTCGCTTCATTTGGCCCTATTTGGCAATCGAAATTTCATGCGTTCCCCAGCCCGGGGGGCAAGGTCGGTTTTTCCGTACCGCCCGTCTGAACTTTTTACTCGATATTAAAATTTTCGCGATATGTCATTGAATGATTTATTTAAATAATCTTCAAAAACTTGAAAAAATAAAGCATTTGCCCTATTTATTCGATAATTGAATTGCTATTTCTTTTAAGAGCGTCGTTTATCAAACCTTCCACCAATCGTTGTTACCCAAATCCCGGTAATTGTGAAAATTAGTTTTAACTTTATACAATTAATTCCTGTGTTATTAAAAATGCTGCTTCCGCTAACTATATTTACAACAAAAACTGACCAGAGGAAACCTCAAAACAAAATTTTTAAACATAGTCTAGGAATTCTAGTTTTTTAATTTACCTAGAATTAGTAACATTGGTTTACATCCATACATGTTTATCGGTTAAAATTGTCCATATTAATTATTTCAATTAATAATTCTTTTTATCTAAGGTCTTATGCTGCTGCTCTAACCACTTGAGCTCGAAGTTACGATAGCAAGAGCAGCCAGCATATTAGCCAAAGGTTGTGGGTTCGATTCCTGCTCATGAAACTAGCATCTCAACCAAGACCTTAGATTAAAAGTATAATTAATTAAAATCAATAATGCAATATATATTAATAACTGTTGTGAAAATTCCTTCATGCCAAGCTTTCGTTTAATTACATTCTTTTAATAATATATTTTTTTAAAAAGTATTTATTAAATTAACCACATTGGTAAAATAATTTATCTAATCATTGTTTTTAGTATTTTAATTGTTGTTTTTATGTTATTTATTTATTATCAAGGCTTTATAAAAATCTACATATGTACCTGAAAAAGAAATTGTAAACAAACTCAGCCCTGAAGATGTTTACAAATTAAATGAAAGCTTGGCAAGAAGTTGGGAATTTCTATGTTTCTGTGACCTAATACCTGATTATCACACATACACATATATGTAATTTTATTAATGTCGATCACTCCATGGTTAACTGACTCTTCGAAGTAAAGGGACCACGGTGGTGAGAGGTTGGGGCCATGCTAGCGATCCTGGGTTCGAATCACAGCACAGCTCATGGCTTTTTATGAAAACTAGCTTTTTCATCTCAGTTCAGCCAATAACGCCTTAGATTAAAAGTTTAATTAATTAAAATCAGTAGTGTTATATATGTTAATAACTGTTGTGAAAATTCTTTCTTGGGATATTCTATATAATAAAATCATATGTAAAAAGATGCACATCGAATTCACTCCACACTGATGTACCGGCTGGGCTTCTTTTGGCTCCCAAAGAGCGCCCGCTCATCTTCGACCTCGTTCAACCTTGCTAAGGGAACCCTAGTCTCGAGCTGAATCTGGGCCCCCCACAAAAAAAAATTCTTATTTTCCACTTGTAACACATGTATGTGTTATGAGGTGTTTGTGAGTGGCTTGCCTTCTGGATAGAAATGATGTTAAGTACACGGAATGTTTAGCCACCTGAGTTTAATTGTATGCTCACAGATGTAACACCTAGAGTGATCTGAAAGTTCTCAACTGCTACTGTGTTACACGGTAGTCACATACCACATCTAGCTTAATTCTCTTTATAAATTAGTGAATGTACAATTTACTAATAAATATTAATTTAATTATTATTGCATATTTAATAGTAAAATGCAGCTTTGCTATTTGTAATGATTTTTTTTCCTTTTGCTTTCAGCAACCACAAATTATCTTGCTGAAAGAAGGCACTGAGACTTCGCAGGGAAAATCTCAGCTGATCTCAAACATCAATGCTTGCCAGGTGGTCGCTGATGCTGTTAGAACCACCCTGGGGCCAAGGGGGATGGACAAGCTTATGGTCGACATGCAAGGGAAAGCTACAATTTCCAACGATGGGGCCACAATAATGAAGCTGCTCAACATTGTCCATCCCGCTGCAAAGACACTTGTTGATATCGCAAAATCTCAGGATGCTGAGGTGATTTTTCTTTAGGCTTTTTGTGTCATATTCACATTAGAGCATGCTGTTTTTTTTAAATTTTTTTTTTTTTTTTTTTTTTTTAGGTTGGCGATGGGACGACCAGTGTAGTTCTTTTTGCAGCGGAGTATTTAAAACAATTAAAACCTTATGTTGAAGAAGGTGTGCATCCGAGAGTAATGATGCATGCAGTCCGTAAAGCAACAGCATTAGCTCTTGATAAAATAAATAGCTTAGCTTTCAAGGTATGGAATTCGAGTTATAATTATCTGTTAAGGCATAACTGTTTCAATCATTTTTTTCCAGATTGACAAGTCTGATACTGACAAACACAGAGTAGTATTAGAAAAGTGTGCTGCTACTGCACTTGGTTCTAAATTAATCCATCAACAGAAGGATTTCTTCTCTAGGATGGTAGTAGATGCTGTTTCACTTTTGGACGAACTCCTTCCATTGCAAATGATTGGTATTAAAAAAGTCCAAGGAGGCGCTCTTGAGGTAGCACTCAACTAATTTGCCTCGAGTGAAAATTTTTAATTGAAATTAAACATTGTTTATAGGATTCTCTCCTGATAGATGGAGTTGCGTTTAAAAAGACATTTTCTTATGCCGGATTTGAAATGCAGCCGAAAGTTTACCAGAATCCAAAAATTGCTCTTCTTAATATTGAGCTGGAATTAAAAGCAGAGCGAGACAACGCTGAAATTAGATTGACCAGTGTGAAGGTGATTATCTGTTTTATCTATAAAAATATTACTGTCCATTGATTTTAATTTGAGCATTTTGACTAAAGTCTCTCATACCAAAATTTGATATGTTGGATTTGGTTTATTATTATTATTCCAAACTAGTACATAATAAAGTGCCTGAATAAATTTAATACTCACTATACCATGGTGCGGAGTTCTCACATCTGTTCACTATTCATTATTTTTGCAAATTTATGAATTTATGAATCATATAAATCTTAGATAGTTTCGACACAGTTCTTGGCAATGATGGGACTTAGTAGGCCTTCAAATAAATTTGAAACCATTTATTTACATACTTAATTATATCAATTTGTGACATATTTATGATAGTTTTGCCCTGATGATGACCTTAAAATACATTACATTAATGGTTACAGATTAAATAAGAATATATTATAAAAGTGTGACATGATTGAAAATTTTTTCGTTTCCTTTTTTTAAGGAATATCAAAAAGTAGTGGATATGGAGTGGCAAATTCTATATGAAAAACTTGAAACAATTGCCAAATCTGGTGCTAATGTGGTACTGTCAAAACTGCCAATTGGTGATGTCGCCACGCAATATTTTGCAGACAGGTTTGTTATTTTATTAGATATTATACATTTACAAATATCATTTACATCTTTCTTTCCCCCACAGGGATATGTTCTGTGCTGGAAGAGTGCCAGAAGAAGATCTTAAAAGAACTCAAAAAGCCTGTGGAGGTTTTGTCGTTACAACAACAAAAGACATGAATGCTAGTGTTTTAGGAACTTGCAAAGATTTTGAAGAAAGACAGTTGGGTTGTGAAAGGTCCGATAATTTCTTGTAGCCTATAACCTTGATATCAGTATTTGATCGTGTTTTAATTTTAGGTTTAATGTTTTCTCCGGCTGCCCTCATGCACAAACATGCACTTTGATCCTCAGAGGTGGTTCTGAACAATTTTTGGAAGAAACAGAACGCTCGTTGCACGATGCAATTATGATCGTGAGGAGAGCGATAAAACACGATGCTGTCGTGGCAGGTAATGTAACATTGTATGACACTTGTTGTAACATGTATGACACTTCATTAATTATCAAATTATGTCAATTCCAGGTGGAGGAGCTATTGAAATGGAACTGTCAAAGGCCCTTAGGGATTTCTCAAGGACGATTGCGGGAAAAGAGCAGCTCTTGATTGGAGCTATTGCCAAAGCCCTTGAAGTGATCCCCAGACAGCTTTGCGACAACGCCGGCTTCGATGCAACTTCACTTTTAAATAAACTCAGGCAAAAGCATGCACAAGGTAAGTTCAAATCTTACTTAAATTATTAATGTGTGGTGATTAGTGACCGTTAGTCGATGATTATTCAGAAATTGTGAGATGAGGTCTGGTGTGATGTAGGTTTCAGAAAAACATTTTCAGAGAGAGAGCATATCTCAACACGCCCGACGAATGGCACAATTACACAGAAAACAAACACTTTAAGTGAGTAGAAATACTTAGATTGAATATAAAAAATATTTTTGCATTGTATAAATTCACTTTTTCCACATCCTACATATATTTGTTAAATTGAAACAATGTTTGTAAATCCCAAGCCCTGAAGATGATCTCAATAAAGATCGAAACGTTGGCATGATAAAGATAATGTTTTTCTGAAACCTACATCACACCAGACCACATCTCACAATTTCTGAATAATCATAAATTATTAATTTTTATTATTATAAAGAATTCACTAATTGTGTGGTCCGCTTGACCAATTAATATATTAAAGGTTTTTAGTTGAGATAAAAATATATTATTAATTGGTCAAGCGGACCATGAAATTAGTGAATTTAATGATTTAAAATGAAGTAGACTTCACTAAAGCTCTCCGTGGCCATTTCATTTGTCGCCGAGAATCCAATCGGATTACACGACATTTGAAAAATGGCAAAAAGGAGAGAAAATACAAAAAGGTGGGGTTGAGATGGGAAGTTGGTGTCCGAGTGGATCGAGGTCACGATAGCTCAAGTGGTAGAGCAGCGGCGTATCTAGCCGAAGATCGTGGGTTCGAATCCCGTTCATGCCATTGACTTTTTTATCTCAACTAAAAAACCTTAATTAATTGTATTATAAAGAATAATATCAGCAACACAAGAAATATCCAAAGAATCGGATTGAATTAGCACAAATGCCGTCAGTACTTATTTACATACTACTGAGAACTTGAACTTTTTATACTACAATGCTGTTATAATAAACTGATAAAAGTGAACCCTTATAATTTTAGGAAGCTGTTGGTATGGTATCGACGTAATGACGGAAGATGTTTCGGACATCATGAAAAAATGTGTTTGGGAACCAGCAGTGGTCAAGAAAAATGCTCTTTCGGCAGCTGCTGAAGCCGTTTGCCTTATTCTCTCTGTCGATGAGACGATCAAGAACCCAAAAAGCAGCAGTGGTGGAATGGGCGACCAGCCGGTCAGAAGGCCGATGTAAATGTAATATTTTTATACTTGCTTTATACGTCGATCTAATTGTCAAGAAAGAAAATAATCTTGGTTTTGATTATTAACAAGTGAACGATTAAAATAATATGCTTTAATTCACTACTTTGTAATATTAAGTTAATTAAATAAAACACTTTCACACTATTGATTTTAATATTTCTTCTTATACCATTCCAAACAGTTGGTTAGGAAAAAAATTATAATTGTGATCAATATCAGCTCAATCCAATGCTCACCACCTACGCTTTTTTCTCCGATAAAATTTTTATTTTCACTACTTTTTTCCTACCTAAGAAATTGTAATATTGTTTTGTCTTTATTGACACTAGCATTACGAAAATAGGTGGGACTTGGACCAATAAATTGAAAGTAATTTCAGCTTATTCTATCAAAATGATTGGTTAGTTACACGGATTGTTTCAAAACCGGCTCAATCAAAAATTAAATTTAATTTTTGGCCAACCTGTAAATTTGAAAACTAAGCCTTCAAATCAATTTTCTCAATTGAAATTAATTGTGATAAGATTAATTCGTACCAGTCCTCAAAAAAACTTCATCTTTTTATAATAATGTTTTTATAAGGAACAAATTTTGTATACAAGCTGAATTCATACAAGGATATGTACATGTAAAACATCATGTAAAGAAAAGAAATAAAATTCAGTAGAGCTGATTAGTGTATAAGTAGTACAAACTAAATGTAATTCACATCACTTTTGTGTAACTTAATTATTAACGAATAATATGCAAAACAAAATTAAAACAACCTAACTGAAATACTCTGTAATAAGGTAAACGTGTGAACTGAATAAGCAAGTGAGCAGGAATCTTATTGACATGATGTCCTCACCATACCACCTCGGATCTAAAAAAAAACTCATGGAGCACTCGTATCTCAAGACTCAAGGCACCACTGTACCTGTGTAAATCACACATAAAAATGTTTAAAATGTAACTATGCAAGAGTGCTAAGTAAAGGAATTAGGTAGTGTGCAAAACTTATGTTCAATTTTTGTGTGTAGGTGAATAAAAAAAATTGTTCTTTTTATTTTATTCAGTATCATAAAATGGGTACTCCAACTGACAAAATGAAATTTGCCATGCTGTAGATACTTGTATATCTTTATGTGTTGTACCTGTATTTGGTAAAGAAAATAATATGTTATTATTATAAAATTTTAATATTTATTAAAAAAAAATTTAACAGAATAACCCAAAAAAGTAATTTTTATTTGAAAAAATTAGGTGCATAACCGTTGACACTTAAAACCTTTCTTTGCCAGCCTGAGGAATTAGAAATGAAAATGTGTAGAGGATGAAGTAGGGATAGGGTTTGAAAACTATAGATAGGAGAGTGCAGGTGGCACCTGGTAGGTCAGGCAGTATGATACAAACATTGCATCTTATACAATCATGTTCAGACCAAGGGGGATTTTGTTGCAATTAAAAGTTTACAACTACACATGAGGGGTCAAACTAGTTTAAATACTTCTTTCATACTATTCTCACTTTTAAAAAAAACATGAGTTGTGCCTTGATTCAAACCCAGGTCAGCTAGTGTGGCAAATACAAGTCAAATGTCCCGAATACTCAGCCTGGTCCCCTATACAATTAAAGATGTATTATAAAATCTCAATATGCTTTTTACACCATGTCGCTTTTCTCCAAAACTAAACAGTTGCTTTAATGTGCTCATGCAGTTATCCAAGTTTTTTCCTTGTTCAATAATAAAATGTTTGTTCATATTTACAATTGCTGAGCACGATTGCGTATTAATTGGATCAGCCCAAGTATATCCTGTGGAATTGTGATTGAGGTTGTGACATTGATCTTTACTGTAAAAAGCCATTGCATAATTCCGTGAAATTCTATGTATATTATTTTATCTCATCCGCTGGGGAATAAAAATGTGACATCACACACAAATGTCTCCAAGAGTATGTTATTAATTGTGAAACTGTTATAGCTATAACTATTTCTAATAGGCATAAAAATTATCAATTTGTCCAATAAATGAGGCCTTAATTTGGGCATTTTACTTTTATTTACATAAGTCTATATACTGTATTTCTGAACAATTTATTGTTGGCAAAGTTTTGTTACAATGACAGGAGAGAAATCCAACCACTAATTCTTTTTAAGAGATAGAGAATTCACTTTCACCACGATACAATTCTATCCAGAAAAGGTTCTGTTTTGGCAAAGAAGTGTTGTTTGCTAAACCCTCAACGCACCCAGGCCAAACAGGCGAGGAAGGATCGACGCCGTAGATTAGCTCTGTTTTGCTAGGAAATGCCATTTTAAAACCTATATGATTGGAGGAATTATTGATTATTTTGGCTTTAATGATAGTAGGAATTTTTGTTTATTTATAGCCTGACAAACAGCTGCAGTTAATACTCTGTATATAAGAATTTTCTTTCTTATGTCTTTTTGGTGCAATGTAAGACATTTGAGTGTTACAGTGATTTTATGTTTTATGTCTTTGGTTGCACAAACTTAATAAGGTTGATTTTTTTGGCGGTCATTTAATGTATGGGGAACCCAACTTTTGAGCTTGTTCACCTTTTGTTGCCTTAAGGTGGTCGGCAACAGTCAATTTGCTTACTGAACAAAAGCTTACTTTTTCTGCAAGTTTTCAAATATTGTTCTGGGATTATCTTCAATCAAAGCTCAAAGAACGTCATCATCTATGGGAAAAATCCTTGCATGACATTCTTTGTCTTCAAGGCTAAAATATCCCTCTTATGTATTTTTTTAATCATCTCTGAACTGTGCTCTAATTCACACTGCCATTGCCCCAGACTTCATTAACGTTTCTGGCACCGTTCCGACCGAGTTTAAACTTGTAAAACTCAATTACGCAAAAATCACACATTGACAAAGATAAAGACGTTGATAAAGACTGAATTTTTCCCAAGTAACGAAATGGAACTGAGATAAACAAACATTTTTGTTAAGAAGATGATTAAAAAGTGTTGATATTCGTACAAAAGTATAAGCCATCAATCGTAAAAAATTTATTATATACAGGAATAATATATATAGTATTAGTAGTATACTAGCACAGTAAGTATTCTGCATATAAGAATTGTCTTTATTTTAATTTATTTTTTAATCTTTCCAGTGCAACTTATGTCTTTTAAGTATTACAGTGATTTTATGTTTTTTTGTCTTCAGTTACACAAACATCATAAAGATGATTTTTTTTTTTTTTTGTGGTCGTTTATGCATGAGGAACCCAACTCTCGAGCTTTTTCACCTTTCCAATTGCCAGGTGGACAACGACAGTTGATTTGAAGAAATAGCAGAAACAGCAGTAATGACGCTATGACCCATTACGGTCACACTAAACCCTCAACACACACAGGTCAAACCGGTGAGGAAGGACCGACGCCGTAAATTAGCTCTGTTTAGCTAGCAAATGCCATTTTAAAACTATTATGATTCTCAGAATTATTGATTATTTTGTTTTTAATAATAGTAGGGATTTTTGTTAATTTGTGGAGTGACAAACTGCTACAGTAAGTAGTCTGCATATAAGAATTGTCTCTATTTTTTATTTTTCATA
This sequence comes from Cimex lectularius, assembly GCF_000648675.2. Taxonomy (NCBI): domain Eukaryota; kingdom Metazoa; phylum Arthropoda; class Insecta; order Hemiptera; family Cimicidae; genus Cimex; species Cimex lectularius. Next base: position 353,981 of record NW_019392809.1, read on the forward strand.
TTTTTACAGTGCAACTTAAGTGTTTTGAACATTACAGTGATTTTATGTTTTATGTCTTCAGTTGCACAAACATTAGAAAGATGATTTTTTTGGCAGTTGTTTAATGCATGAGAAACCCAACTCTCGAGCTTGCTTACCTTTCCAATTGTCTTAAAATATTATAGATGGTCGATTTGTTAACTGAAAGATTATGTGCAAGTTCTTGAACAGTTGTTCCGGGATGTCCTTAGACAGAAGCTCACAGTACATCATCATCTAGGGAAGAAATCCTTCCATGACCTTCTTTGTCTTCAAGGCTAAAAAAAGTCTCCCTCTTGAAATTTTTGCTCAAATGGGGATCTTATTCAGACTGCCATTGTCCCAGACTTCATTAATGGTTCTGGCCGTTTGGGCACCGTTCTGACCAAGTTTAAACTCGTAAAACGAAATCACGTGTTGAAATCTTAGTAAAGACTAAATTATTTCCAAGTAATGAAATGCTACTGAGGTAAACAAATATTTTTGTTTGGAAGAGGATTAAATAGTGTTGATATTCCTGCAAAAGAATAACCCATAAAACGTAGTTTATTATATAGAGGGTTAGGTAATTTAAATAGAACATGAAAAACCTGCATTATTTTCCGGACAACCCAGTAAGTTTAGCAAAATTTATTTTTTGTCTAATTTTTAATACTTTTGAAAAAAGATAAAAATGATGATGACTATTAGAAAATATACAATGCCTTCTATTTAAGATTAAGCATACCAACTACTATTACACACAAAAATAAAATTTTCTGTAAGGAAAACGACTTTATTTAGTTAATGCATATTACAAATTAGGCATTAAGGCAAATTATTTACAATTGGTCACATTTTGATTAAATGAATGTTGAAATATTGAAACTATCAAAATACTTTGTTTTTTAAATTTTAATTTTTGTATACAGAAATAGCCTAACCTGCATAAACACATTTCTTATTCACTGCCATACAGTTTTGATTATAATACAATTTTTGATTTTACAAGTGAATCAGATCCACGATAAAAGTTAAGAACGACTGATTGGTGGGAAAAGAATCGGTTGGGGAATTGGTGGAAGCGGTTCATTGGCAGTTACATGGTTTTGAGAATTAGCCAATTTTGGGAGTTCCCAGTCTGATGAAGATGAACCCCTAGAAAACATTTTTTGTATTAAAATCATTCCTTAAACAATAAGTAAAACAATAAAAAAATTACCCTGTAGAAGTTCTTCCATATTCTGAATCTGCTGTTGGAGGTATCATCGCTGTATATCCCCTTCTGCTAAGAACAGTCTCTACTCTTAAATATATTAAGATAACTTATTAAAATAAGTTTTGCAGTGTTAATTTATTAAGATGTAATAAATACTCTTTGATAGGTGGAAGGGTATCATAGGCCGTGTAAGGAATTCCGGCCGTGTCCGTGCTGAATGTAGTTGCATGAATTTCCTGTTGGTACAGACTATACAAATCTTGAAGATCATTTGGAAGCTGAATTTTTCCTTCTGTAGAATTAGTGGTATTAGTATTATTTTTTAATATTTATTATTTTTTAAGACCTTCAATAAGATGTCGTTGCCTTGTTATGATTTCATCAGTTAGCCTCTGCTGTCGATAAAATCTTTGCAACATATCTGCCCTCCTTCTGAGCTCATGTGTTTCGACTAACCTTTCCCCTTGCATCGCCACTTTGTCTGCTTCTAGCTCATGAACCCTTATCAATAACGACAACATCTCCCTCTCTGTTTCTGAATCTAGCTGTTCTGGCAAATCCTATTAATATTTATTTCAATGTAAACAGACCTCATTAAGAATTGGATTATGTTAACATAATGTACATTTTCAAGTGCCACTGCATTTTGCCTTGTAGCATCCAATTCTTTTAATGTCGCAGAGCGTAGTGCAACGTAGCGTTCTTGTTCCCTCTCAATATAGCTGAGCTCAGACCAAGCATCATGAATGGAAACCTCTCCACCTTCCTCTGAAATATCTCATTTTTTAACAAAAAGAAAAATTCTAAAGTATTAAAAACATTCAAGCTTGAAAAAGCTTGAAGCTGAAGAATTTATAGGAACATTAACATCCATTTTTTCAATAAATTATGCAAATAGAACCGTTTTTTTCTTGCCATGTGAGAAGGCATTATATCGGAATGCACTATAGAACATGCAGTCAGATTCTGCAAAGAATCAAATTATAAAATAAAATTCTATTGCCTGGAATGAACCCAATATATATGACTCATAAGCATCATACTTCCTAAAAATCTAGGCTTGTGGTCTGTACAAACACATTTACATTATTTGTTTGTTTATATTTGTTCAATATGTTATTAACTATATTACATAAATAATGAAAATAAGGATCTCTTGTCAAATTGTAATTGTAGAAACAAATTACAATTGAATGAAAACGTTTTCTTTTATACATGATACTGCTGATTTGGTGTAAGAATAATACAATTTATTATTTCTCGTACTTATTTGAAACTATGGAAAAATTTATTTTGGATTTTATTAGATACATAATTTGAGGAGAGTTTTGATAGAAACTAAATAACCTGCACTGGTATGAGGCCTCGCCCTATTGTAAAGTTTACTTCTCCTCGCTTCCCATTGTGAGATGATCTGATGTTGCCTCTCAGCTTCCACACCGAGCGACATTAAATGTCCATCTATGTCCATCAACCTACGTCTAAAACGTTTCATTATAACTTTGGTAGTTGAATCAGGTACAGATTGATTACCTCAGTTTCATTTGCTCTCTAAAAGTGGCAATTATCTGTTCCCTCAGTTGTTTCACAGGGGTGCCTGTAGTCCTTCCCCTTATATCGGCTGATGTCGGACGGCTTTCTGTAAGTTTGTTTTTCAGCCTTCCTATTTCCGATCTGAGATCTGATATTATTTCCCGATACTGGGAGACTTGAAAACCGACTTCAAGTTCATTCTTTTCGACCTGTTATTACAGCAAATATCCCTTACTTAAGTGTACAATAAATTCAGAGAAGTCATAAGCCTACCTTGTGGGTTATCCTGGCTGCTCTAGAAGCGTAGATAAGTGTGTTTTTCGTTTCGTCCTTATGAATAGAAGATGGTGAGACGTGACCGACCATAACCGTCCTGCAGTTACCGGAAAGCGCATTTCTCAACAGCCTCGTGAGTTTCGAGTCTCTATAATTAACATAACGCCCACCGTTGCCAGAAGAAGACGTCCCTCCACCGTTTCCAGACAAGGCATTTATCACGTTACCCAGCGCAAGGAGCGATCTATTGATATGAGCCCCTTCTAAAAGTCTTTTCCCTCGGTTCTAAAAAAGAAATAAAAGGAAAGTATCAAGCAGTGTTCAAAATACTGGTAGAAAAACGAAAATAATTCACGATACAGTACGGTAAAACGTATCATCTTTGCTGGTTTAGCATCGGAGGCAAAATTACCTTTGTGACTGAAGCACGCTCGCTTCCTGCCAAGTCAAGCATGTACAATTTCCCTTTTCTTCTATCTTCACCTTCCTCGCTTACGACCGTGACACTGAGCAGTGCATGACTTCTGGATGAAGTTTTATTCGCTGCGGTCGGCTCTATCGTCCTTTCTTTATTGCCTCTTAGCAAAAGGCCCATTACCTGAATCACATATGCATTAATGAAAGAAATTCGATATACAACAATTTTATTTTCTGTCCTGTCACATTCTATCAATAAAAATCATACATCTCCCTTAGTTTGGCATACAAATTTTGTTGATCAATCTTTAAGCCTGGGCAAACAAAATCGAGCAAATCAAACAAAAATAACTCACTAAAATAAACATGCTCACGACCACTGGTTCTACGGCTATTGTACAATGGAGCAACTAGTTGCCCTATAGAAAGATTCTTTCCATCGAACAAGGACAGAAAATAAAACAACGATCATTATGTGAATTGAAAAGACAGACTTCTCTAATACAAAATCCATGGCGCCAACGATGTGAATTAAGGATTTGTATTGAAACTAAACTTTCCGAAAAACCTAAGTCAAAAGGATAAATATTAGAAAAACCTTGTAAATCTAAGGGCAAAGATCACATGGGTACAGATGTATTACGAGGGGAAGTTCATGTGAGAGATAACATGTAGATGTAGATGTAGATATATTAGTCTGGGTGTGTGTTATAGTGCGCCATTTAAGAGCTGTTGTATCTCCCGTTTTGTGCTTATAGCACCGGTTATTCCTGGTGGTTCATCAAAGAACTTGATTAGTAGGTCCGGTTGCATTCATTCAATCTTTTCTACGGTTACATCGTATGTCCCAAAACACTTCCTTCTATGTATCACTATAATTTATTAGTAGGTATGTTGGTGTTTTCTCTGCTTCTTCAAAATCTCTTCTTCTTCCGCAAAATCTGCACTTGCCGTGTTGGTTTATGTTAATCTTCTTCAGATGTCCATTTCGTTTGCTATGTCCTGTTAAGAATTTTTTTCTTGCTTCCTTTAATGTATTCTGTTACTTTTATCCTTCCAAAGTTTGTAAGAAGATTGTTTGTGTCCAATGAGTGAATTCCATTGCTCCCTCATTTTCCCTTTATCCTCCTGTCTGAGGTGCTCATTGGTAGTGTGCATTCCTATTGCACGAGAGATAACATGGGTATCGTGACAAATGGCCAAACACTCATCACAATAGTAAATTCGAACGTCGTGAAGGCGAAATTAATCTCCTTAGGAATAAAAAAACATTATCCTTGATTCATTTCGGGGCACATTGAAAGAGAAATCGATTGAATTCAACAAACGGATGACCATTTGGAAACGTAAAGCAGTGCTGATGACGGAACAACGCTTTCTTCTGAGAGATTACAGAAAATTTTAGAACGAAAGAAAGGAAATTAACAATGGAACTTTATTTCTTCTCACGGTAGTTTTGCAAAGAAGCAGAAGAAAAAGTCACCAACAGATTATGGACTTAATTTTAATGTCTGCTAGTTTATTAAATTCTTCAGTCGAAATGTTTGTTTGTTTTACTGTTTGTTGTAGTTATTGATAAAAGCTTTTAAGTGCCGCATTATCGCATCAAAGGACTTTTATCTATCAATCAATAGAGCAAACAATTTGAGTTAGAAAAAAACGTACTACTCGCTCTTCTTAGAAGTCGTTCCTGAATGCAGTCTTTTGAAACAGATCTTAATATTTAATCCGTTAATTAGCTCCAAGTTTATTTAGCTTAGCAAAAAATACCCGCCTAATTCTAACTAATTCAATTGTATTAAGCATCGACTTTGATGTAATTAATGTATAAATAAAATACAATACCGATTATTATCGGCAATTACAATAAAGTTAAATGATGTTGAATTGTTGAGCGTGTCAAAAAAAAAACGATCTAACGTTTTGATATTGTATTGAATAGAAAGTGGGGACTGCCAATTTAATTCCAACCCGCAATGGCCGATAACAAATTTTTTCCTTAAATCGTATATGGATTACACTGCCGGTAAAGTTTCCAACTGTTTTCGTCCGAATTCCTTGTATCGACATTGCTGGGTTTTGGGAATCGAAATCCTGTATCTACATTTTTTTTTAAATTTGTAAATTCACGCGTGGAAAATTTCTCATTTTGGAATGTGGAAGAATTGATAAAATGACCTACCGGTTTAAACGTATTGATTATGTCGAAGCCTATTTTGATCAATAAAGTATAAGATAGCGTATTACAATATTTTTATTATTTATGTTAGAATCAATTTAAAATTGTTCAAATATTAAATTATATTACGCCCTTTATAATAGGTACATGCATACAGTTTTATCATATCATATCATATTAGTCGATAGTGCGCAAAAATGTTTTTTTAAACATATTTCGCAAGACCCGAATTGTTAATCAATGGAAGGTTCATCACCTGATTCTATAGATATTAACCTACTTCCAGCGATTCGATCACATCGAAAATTACTTAAAATGAAACGTTTTGACAAAAAGAAAAAAAATGACAGCATTATTAGCAATTATTATTATTATTATTATTATTATTATTATTAGTGTTAATAATATCTATTACTATATACATAAATATGTTTACATATTTTTAATATTTTCTTTTAATTATCAGGAGGATCGGTTTTTCAAGGGAGTTTGAGAACAATGATGTTGCTATAAACATAAATCAGCAATATCTCACTGGCACTCTCAACACGACACACAAGAATGGCACAAATACGCAGAAAACAAACACTTTGAGCCCTGAAGATGATCTCAATAAAGATCGAAACGTTGGCACGATAAAGAAAATGTTTTTCTAAAACCTACGTCGCACCAGACCGCATCTCACGATCTCCGAATAATCATCGATTATCGGTCACTAATCACTACATACTTTACACAATGGTGAAACTACGCCTTGATAGTCAAAATATCAGAAATCCCATCAAAACCATNAACACTTTGAGCCCTGAAGATGATCTCAATAAAGATCGAAACGTTGGCACGATAAAGAAAATGTTTTTCTAAAACCTACGTCACACCAGACCGCGCTCACGATCTCCGAATAATCATTTGAGAACAATTAAACTATTAGTTTGTTATAATAATTGATTCGTTTGAGAAAAATTAATAAATTATTTGTTTGTTATAATAATTGATTCGTTTGAGAAAAATTAATAAACTATTTGTTTGTTATAATAATAGATTCGTTCTTCTATTTATTTAATTTTTTGCGTTACGAAAGAAAAGCAAACTATATAATTATATATAACAATATAATTATAAAGTGGTTCCATTTCATAGTTATAAAAAGATTACAAAAACTGACAGTTCAAAAGTGGATTCTGAAAATAAAAAGCAGTTCCATTGCATTTACGGCAAATGAAATTTTGTTGTAATACATATATATTGCAAATACATATAGTTTTGAAAATAATCCAAATTGAAGAAATTCTCATTTTCTTAAATTCTCCTGTGGAACGGAGTTTGGCGTTAAGATGAGCATGAAATTTCTTATTTATTTTTTAAGCAGTGTTCAAGTTGTGCATTATCTCACCACAAATTTATTACCGATCATAAAATAATCATGATCAAGCGTTTTAATAGATTTTTAGTTGTATAGTTTTAAAATAAATACTACCTCATGGGTAGAGGTGGCCTCGATTTCAGTGAGACCGGCCACCGTCGGTGTTCTGAGGGGGCCAGAATCTTCTCTCAATTCGAGAAATCCGGAAGTAGGGTTGAGTAAGTCTCTTATGTTTTCGTTGTACAGCTCTAGATATGACATTTTCACCTTAAATAAATAAATAAATCACATTGATTTATAAATGAAGATTTTATGATAAGAGCGTGGATGAATAGCGCACCTGGTACTTGTCCTCGTCGTTTGAGACGGATGTGAAAAGATCGTTGAGAGCCCTAACCATAATCCCCGGCTGAGCTGCCGTCCCGACCATGGTGTGCGTCTTTCCTGCCCCAGTAGCACCGTAGGCGAAAACGGTGGCGTTGTAACCCAGGAGGACGTCCCTGACCAAACCGCGAGTTGTCGCAGCGTAGACTTCCTCCTGAAATGTCACCGTAATTAAGGCAAATAAACACTACACACACTACACGTCACATGCTAATTTTGAACATTTTGAATTTAAGAAAAACAACGGTTGCCAATGAAAAATAATTTGATTAAAAAATCAAAAACGTAAAAATTACTACAACAAAACTAATCTTATTTGAAATAAAAAGCTTATATCCGTCGTTACCTGTAAAACAGGGCTTCCTAAACTTTTTAACCAGTGAACCCCTTTTGCAGAACAAAATTCAGGGCGGTTCCCCTCGCATTCAAGTATTTAAAATTAGATACTTATAGTACATGTAGTAAATTAAAGTTTTATTAACTAGCCAGTCGATTCCTCAATAGATGATGGAGAGGGATATCATAATTTTTTTGCCTTTGCTTCTTTGGCTCAAAGACAATCTGTTTCCCTTTCTGATCAAATTTTTAAGTCCGTATCCCTAAGAAAATCCAAAACGGCATTGTACACATCCAAATCATTTAATTGTTGTACGGATTTATAATTAAACCGCTTGATCAGCTTTTCAATTCTGTACAGCCTGTCCAACATCTTTGTTCTTTCATTATTATACTTTTTGCATTTCATTATGAGATGTTCCAGGTCTTCACTCTCTTCGCATACTAAACAGTTCACTCTGTCTTGCCCTATTTTCTTCAAATATGTTTCTCTTATTCCGTGTTTTGACCTGATTTATTGTAGTGCACTCTTTTTTAGACATTGGAAAGTTAAGGAACCTCCTGCTAATCGTCGGGTTTATATCCTGGTAAAATTTACCAGTGGAGTAGGAGTCTAGTTGCTTGTTCGACGTGTCATATACTTCCTTTTTCAAACTAACTTTGAACTCCCCAACTGTGATGAAGGATTTGATTATAGATATATAATTTTGATATAGATATCACTATGAAAACAAACAACATTATTTACAAAATCCGGAACACAAAAATCAATAGGTATATAAAACCTAAAAGTAATTTGAAAATTACTGATTAATGAATTAATGGGAAGAGTGAGATTGTTTGAGCCTGCACAATTTGGATAAGTTGGATTTAATTTTTGATAGGTGGAGACGGATGTCCGGTTCAGCATCTGAACAGTTTCGGTATTTAGTTATGGTGGCTGTATCGACAGAAAATCCGGATTCGCTAGGTAAGTTTTGGCAAATGGAAGAAGAACACTTAATTTTTTCAACGAGTGGTTGAAATTTTTTGTTTTCCAGATGGAGTCAAAAATGGAGGTATCGGACTCAAAAGTAGATTTCAAGGTCTAAAGTAATTTCTATCAAACATTAGTTTTCACTTGAAGATAGACTGGTTGGCTTAGTCGAAATTGAAAACGGATTGACGACCCGACCCATTCATGGTTTACCAGCAACCCGAGCTGTTGAGAAGTAGTGTTCAAAGTACATCTCTCAACTTCGAAGATGTTCACATATTTCATCAATCAACGTGCCGTTGGCAAGCTCCAGTTTGTTTTCTTTTAAAAAAATCATAAAACACTCCATCTCTTCTTTTTAAACAGATTCAACCCAAAACTTATTCTTCTTTTGAAAGTGTGAATTTTGTCATCAGCTTGGAAAGTTGTGTTACTCTTCTCTTGCAAAACTGTCAGGGTCATGATTGACTCACTAATCCCCTGACATTCTCCCTTATCACTGACGCCTGCCCTACACGGATTGTTCAAGGAAAAAAATAAACAGTAAGCTGGACATCCGTGTAGGAAAGAGCCTTTTCGTTGATTAAGGGTAGGGTAAGATTGATTACTTTATTAGCTCTCTGTGTTTTTTATGCCTGCACATTATCTTTACCTCCTTACAAAGGATTTAATTAATTTGGAAAACTTATGCCAAAATAGAATAGTAATTTTAGTGTATGTTAAATGGCAAAAAAGGGAATTTATTTTATTTTTTTAACCCTGGTTTTAAAAGGGGCCCTTTGTCACAAATGGTAGCAGAGCAAATTTTCTTTCCACAGTCATCTTTTTTTTTCTTTTTTCGAGAAGTGAGTTTATTTATTATTTTATTTTTCCCTTAAGTTTAGCGTAAGAACCTATAACCTTTTTTCTCTCTTTTTTCCCACAAAATTTCATTCATTTATAAAATGACAACAGTATGTGGGTTTTGTTACAATGCGGCCGCAGAAATAAAAACATATTCTAAACGCAGTAAGTGCACTCGGAGTTTTCATTTTGAATGCTCGCGAGTAGAGTCCCGAGAAACTTGGATAAAAAAATAAAGATACACGGGATAAGTGGAAATGCGATTTGTGTATGGAAAAACAAGCCCAGGACGCGTTGAATTCTAAGTTATCGAGTGAAATCGAAAATTTAAAAAAAATAACAACTCAAAATGCGAAAGACATTAAAGATGGCAACAAAAAGGTTGAAAGTAAGATTGATAACTTAACTGCGGAGATAGCAAAATTAACTACCGTGCTTACTCAAATCGCGAGTAAAGAAATAACGCAGATAAAAGTCCCGCAAAATGATTCGGCGGATTTAGTGCACGAGAAAATCGAAGTAAAAGAGACAGCAATCATAAAATCACAAACCTCAATAAGAAAATTACCGCGATATATTGAAAACGAAATGGAAAAAATTCCGAAACTTTGGCCGGACCAACCGTGGTCAATTATAAACTTTATGACGGGCTGTACCAAATTAACGAGATAGATAAAGACCTTTTTCCGGATATCTTTAAACGTACGGCCGCAATTCAACGTAACTCCCTTTTAAGACGGTTGGCGAGTTCGGAAGAATTGACCTTTTTATCAGTATTCTAATTGAGGAATTAACAACACAATAAACAAAAATTATGTTTATATCAAAAAAAGTGTTACGCCCACAAAGGAAATTTGAGACTGACTGAATTTCAGAAGCTTTACGGAAGAAATAATTAAGTTTTCAAAAATTTTAACCGAGTGAAATTCTAATGAGTCTCCTTCAAAGACTCATCGCATTCATTTTAAAGAAAATATTTGATAAATACGACAGTACACATTGTCATTTCTCATCATTGAAAATGTTGGCCAATTTGACCTTGTGTATATATATCCTAGCAAATACAGTGAACTTGCTCTTCAACCCGTCTAAGTTAACTATTTAGAATCTACTCAGCCGACAATCCAAATTACCATTAAAATCAAAACTTTCGACATACACATACGTCCTCAAATCTCTTTGAATTGCCAAGCTTATGGATCGGCCAAATATTACAAAGTTTTCAATCCAAAATTTTAAGACTAATAGTTTCTGCCTCTTTTTACATAAGTCGTAAACAATGACACACCTCACCGAGATCTTCACATGCCAAAATTTTTTTCATCCATCAAAACATATTACAGACGTTTTCATAGTCAATCACACTAACACACAACTACAATTACTCCATTACCCACACCTCGCAAACGTTTTAAAATAATCTGGATAAGATATCTCTTAAATGATTAATATAATTTTATTAATCCACAGCGGCTGCCAATGGGTTAAAATGTATTCATTCTACGTTTATTTTTGTGATTATAATTTTTTTTCGAAGATCGGACCACAGTTTGGGAAACCCTCCTGTAAAGGAAACGATGGATTACGGGATACGCATAAAACCTGCAGCAGTTAATACACACCACTTTAGAATATAACACAAACGAAAACAGAATAAAACTAATAATTTTAATGAACAGATACCTAAAAACCTAAAAGTCTAGGTATTGGCAACCCCACTTCAGCCATACTCGCAGAAATGTTTTACAGAATTTTGGAAATAATTACTTTATGGCATACAGATGCGTTTTGACAGACTCGCCATATAGTTCATCAACACCAGTATAAATCACATATGAGGACACTAACATATAAGAATGTTATTGTGTGTTTTACGAAAAATAGGCGAGACAAGGCTTGACAGACTGAAATGATCGAAAATGCCCGTACATCACCCACAGACTTCAAATGTCGGTTTTCAATAATTGCGACCGAGATTTTGCGAATTTGAAGAGAAAAATTCATCATCAGGCTAGGATTTATCCTTCGTATTAAAAGATCATCAAATTCGAATACATTCAATGTAAAACTTGTTACTCATCAAGATGTGGCAGCATTTAAGACTTGGTGGCTTGACTTCAAAAAGAAAGTCTTTTCAACTCGAAGTTTTGGCCGAGCAGTGTCTAGCAAAGAAAAGTCATAATAAGCATTACGAATTTGAATTTACAAGTTAAGAACCAAAAGTTGTGATAGCAAAACTCTTTATGGCAAAAGAGCGGTTTCGCTTAGTGAAGAAACCACAAGCTGACCCCTCACTATTCATCCCAGATTCATCAAATAATCCATCTTAAACCGGGAAAATTCCTGTAAATGTTAAATTTAAAACAGTTATACCAATAATACCAGATACACTCCTAATGCCTACATCGCAAAATCTATTCATAAACTCCAATCTGTAGAATTTAAATTTCTTAGAATTCTTGCCTTTAAAATAGGAGTAACTATTATTTACTATACAGTACTTTAATGTTCTTCCCTTACAGACACGTAGATGTCGCTCTGATTTACGTACTTTTTTTCAAAATAATTAACTATTATGTATATTAACAGTCCTTTTTTATTTAGTCAAATTAATTTTTCTGTACCGATTTACTTTACCAGGCTTTTCACATTTCCTACCATTCTACTAACACAATAAAAATCCTAATAACAATAAAATGTTTTTCATATGAATGATTTACTCGCACTTCTACATGTGTATGTATGTATATCTATTTCCTTATTTAACTGTAAATTATGTCAAATTTTAACTGAATATAATTCAACGAGGTATGCATAAAATACTCTTTTTTTACTTACTTATATATTTTTATAAAATATTTTAAAGTATGTTATGTTAATGACAGTTTAAAAATTTACAATAACAATAATAATTGTGATCTTTTAAGTTATATTTATATGAAACATTCTTTTAAGCTATTTTTCTATACATTTTTTTTACATATAGTTTAAAACTTAAGTAATTTTTCTTTGTTTTCTTAGTTTTACTTTTATATTGTTATATTTTATGTATTGCCTGTTTTGTAAATTGGATTAATTCCGTAAAGTATGTATTATTATTATTATTGTACACAAGGAATTTTACGACAAGATCAAGCTTTAGCCCACCACGAACGATGAAGCTCCTGAAGCATTTTCATACTTTTTTCTTTACACGGGCATACTTTCCAGCACCATCATGCCGTTATCAAGATTTTTTTGTGAGTTCAAAATATATATTTGTGGATTTTAAAATAATGCAAATACAGATTTACAAAAAATTTGTGTTGTGCTTTTGAAAACTCAAGTTCACTTTGAAAATGGGTCATCGCTCTTCTGAAAAATTAATTTTCTAATGTACTAGAACGGGCAAACAACTGCCCAAAACAAAGATTTTATATCCCACAAGACCCTTGCTAATAAAAAAAGATTCGTAACAATTCTAAAAAAATTTAAAATTTATAGAAGTTTTTTGCTTCTCTTGTAAAATTTGAAAAGTGAGAGACAAAACGACCTTAATTGTTGTTAATAAAAGTTTTATATTTGGAAAAAATTGCATATCTGTGAAGCGATTATGGACATCGATTAATTGGTCAAAATTACATGCTTGCGATAAAATTGGCAGTTGCGGACAGCAGTAAATCCACTAATATGATAAATATTTATCAAGAATACGAGTCCGACATCTTAAAGAAGTCCCTGAAATTAGCATGAATGGTCACGAATGTTGTTAGATTAAATTCAAGGCGGGAAAGCACATCCTTCACCTTTTCTCCTTCGCGTGACTATTGACCGGATAGCAATCAAGCTGAATAGTGCCAAAGGGGTGCGGTTCGGCGGTCGATTACTCTCCGCACTTTCAATGTCACCCTTGAAACTTAATTTTTGTAGTTAATTGATTAAAGTCAGCAGCGGTTTCGAATAATTAGACCCAGCCGTTAGAAAATGAACACAGCCCTGTTTGCATGCGCTCGAAATGTTTTCGTGTTATTTCGGTCCGTCCTTGTCGGAATACGACTTGAACCGATTAATCACACTCTTAATTTTCGATAAATGACCCGACTTGTGTGGCTTGCTCGCGTCTATTGAATTGACCCCGGTATTTTTAAAAGCCTTTTATTTCAAGGGTTCCGACATCGGTAAATTTCGAGTTTGAAACAAAAAATTGCATGCAATAAACACTTCAAATTGTAAGGTCACACACAGTTTATTTTACAGAGTTGCCATGCCAATTTATAACCGTGAATCAAATATTACCAAAAAATAAACAACGATAATTTAAAAAATATTTACTTGGGTGGAATTTTCCCCGAAGGCGAAGTCATAAGTGTACTGCTTGTCGGAAGGCCTCTTATGTCGCAAGACGTCTTTCTTGTCCGTTTCATCGTCCAGTACAATCGTCTGAAAAAAAATTAAGACTAGCTGGAAGCATCCAGTATTTCATACAATATTCCATAGAATATACATGTAAAACTATGGATCTACTCCATCCAAATCGATATCATGTTTAGTAAGGTACTGATCCTCATAGGACTTTGCATTAACCCTACTAAGTAAGGACGACAGTCAAATTGCGTTTTTGTTTTTTTCAAGGAGAGAATTTTCAAATTGTTAGTCAAATTTTGAGTCAAATTTTTAATTCCTTCGTTAATGTTTGTTCCCTTGGCCAATAACGTGTTTATTTGATAATTGGCGTATTGAATGGGTATGTACATTTTCATTCAGGTCTAAAATGACAAGGCGTTGCGGTTGCAATCCAGCCACGTTTCGTCAGTTCAGGGTGAGCACACGTTTTATTTTAAATGTCATCTCTCAACAAACTACAACTATTAACTGAGTGAGCTATGCTATTCTACCATAATTCAGAAGTAGAAAAATTAATAGAAATGATAAAGGTGGGGTGAGTATGTAGATTCACGTTTTGTAAGTGATCGTTCTACAGATTTAAATATATATTTCAATTAAATATAAATACATACTGCATATTTAAATCTAAATCTGTGAGTAGAACCATCATTTACAAAAAGTAGAAAAAATTATTTCTCTCAATATTCTTTTTTAAATTATCTTCATTTTATCATTTTCAGTCTATAAAAAAATAACCTTTCCATGTTTTAACTGTATCTCAAAACAAAGCTAGTTTTTGTCATTTCGCTTTTTTTCACATTCTTCTGAACGATGTCAACTGCAGAAGTAGTAAATTGTCGAAATGCACTTTGTACCAGTGAACGGCAGATAAGACAGATTAGGCGAACCGAGATTATGAACGGCTCGCTGCTCAATCAACTAGCCTTCACAATGCAATTTTTACATTTTATTTTAAAAATAAATACTGAAAAAAATTGGTTGTAAGTAGAATACGAAAAGTCATAGATCATTTAGAAGTGACAAAAATATCATTGTCTTTGAAAATCTGTAAAAAATTCTATTTTGTATGGTTTTCTAAATACGGCTTTACTAAGAACATCATGAAGTATATTTGAATTATCTCATTAAAACTTGAGAAATCTTTTAAAAATATCAAAAATGAGAGAAAAAAATTCACGGCGTTTGTTAAATGAAGAAAAAAATTTTATATAACTGCATAGCCTTCAATGATTCAACAACTGTTTAATAATGTAATTACTAATAAATCGTCCGACTTAGTATTATAAAATTTTATAACCTACAAAATCATAATTAAAACCTATTATTTTGCTTCCGAATCATAAAAATTCGGCTTACCGATGAAGACAAATAAATTTATAAAACGAAAATATGATTCGGATAAATACCTGACCACCATGGTCGTAAGTACTACCAAAAAAATGCAATTGCACATAAATCAGGGCTCTATTTATAACTATTGAGTTTGCCTCGATTCATCATCTTTTCTATCTCATTCAAACCCCGCCATTTAAAAAACAATTGAACAACTTCTAAGATAGCTCATTTGCGTTGCCTCTAAAGAAGCTAAAGAAGAAAGAAGATCGTTCAGGCTCACAGTTTTTCACTTATCAAAAGGAAAACAATACCAAATATGTAATAGAACTATAAATTGTTTTATATGAAACGATTAACGATCATATATGTCTTTTTTTTAACTGAACTCTTCCAAAAGTCTACATCATGAAGATAGCTGCTTCATTTATAATTTTTATTATGTATAATTATTTTTTCTTTTTTGTAAAGTCTTGGTTAGCAAAAAAGTTCTGTCACGAGCGGATCCGAACCTACGACCTTATATGCTATTATGCTCAATATGCCGCTGCTCTAACCACTTGAGCTATCGTGATATCAGGTGAGCCGAATGTCGATGGTTCGAGTCCCGCTCGTGACACTAAATTTTTCATCTCAACCAAGACCTTACATAAAAAATGAATAATTAATTGAAATAAGTAATTTGTTCAATTAGACCACTAAACTAAGCAAATGGATTATATATAATTTAGGAGTACACATCAATATGTGAACTGGAAAACGTTCATATTTTTACATAATTTTTTTCTCGTAAAGAATAAACCGGTAAGGACAAACGACCTATTAACTGAAAAGAGTAATATTACGTTAAGTTAGGCAAAAATTATTAAAAATTTACAGAGGGAATTTTTTCTGTAAATGGATGAATAAATTAAAACCGGAAGGGAAAAAATCGCTATCGATTGACAATCCACGAATTACTGGTCAACAAACTACGAGACCCGATTTAAAATTAATGCCCGTGTCATTTAAACTATACCGGAATGGAAATATAATTCGTGATACGGGCAAAAGAAATTGCGATATATCCGACTCTCTTACGTGATCATCGATGACGTGGATGATCCTCTCCCCTTCATCTTGCTTCAAAGGCCGGACTCTCACAGCTACCTGCAACAAATATGAATACATCAATAAAAAACGTATATTAATTAAAATACGTTAGCCCTCAAAAATGAAAATTTTAGAACTGCTATTTGTATCGAGAAAAAATTAAGAAATAAACAGTGTTCAAAGATCTTTAGAACCCTGATTCTACAGTAAATGTTAAAATTATTATTTTTATTGTTATATTTGATTTTACAAGGCAAACTGAAAACCGCTTTAAGTCGTTTAATTTGTATGTCAAATCAAAACAGTCGTGCATAATATTTTAACGTTGATTGCATCAAAAGCGTTGTTCAAACAAACATGCGTCTCTTATTAAAAAATAAATTCATAAACTGTAATGATAAAAGTCATAAAATATAAAAGTCTTCATGTAGGTTTGAGATATAAAAACAACTCCGTGCTTTCAGCTACGTACACATGAAGTATTATTATCGAATGGTGGATTAATTGCACACAATGATTAATTGTTTTAATTATCGACCATCTAAAATACCTTTATCAATTCCCAGGGAGATTATTTCGTTCTGGTTTATAACTGTTTACGTTTTTAACAAAATTATATATACAATATATCATTTTTTCACTTATAGCTATGTACATGTGAGAATAAATATTATAATTCATATATATTTATCGGTCATAATTGATCATATTAATTATTTCAATTAAATACTTTTTTATCTAAGGGCTTGGCTCATAAAAACCCAAATCGTGGTTTCGAATCCCGCTCGTGAGACTAACTTTTTCATCTCAACCAATGCCTTAGATAATAATAAGTATAATATTTCGGGGCTCACAGGTCCTCTCTTCAGCAATAACTTTCGCCAGCCTGGAAGGATGTTGGATGAAGGTTGAATGAAGGACTTCGCGGAATGAAGGACATGAAGGATGAAAGACATCCTTCCATGCTGGTGAAAGTTATCACTGAAGTGGGGACGTGTAAAATATTTTCCATATATGTAAGAGAGCTGGTTTTTATTGCTCCAAGTTTTTAACAAACCTGACGACTGATTATATGAACAACAACAAGGAGGAAAAATTAACACAATTATAAGCTTTTAAATTATCAAAATCTTTAAACGGCACAGTGTACTTTTTATAATAAATGACAACAGTAATTTATATCAGCAATAACACTAGACACGCTTGTTTAAAAAACCAGTGACGATGTCTGTTTAAATTGCAAATTAAGTCTTTTAAAAGGCTAAATCAGGCGTGATTAAAGCTTTTCCCCCCTTAAAGTAGAAATAGATGGAAATGAAAGACCATTTTTAAAGTGTTTATCTTTCCCTAGTTTCCAAACCTTGAAAAGTTTTAATATGATTATGACTCACGAACACCGGGTATTAAGTTCGGGGATTCGCGTGCTAACTCCCCCACAGAGCTACGAATTGGCAAGGTGTTTCTCCTGCGAAAGTTGTGGATGAAATTTTTCCCCAAATCCAAAAACAACACACTTCTAAATGAAATATTGACGACGTTGTTTACTGAAGGACGGCTTAATTGCTATGACATGAAAGGTCACGAGGATTTCCCTGAACATGACCTTACTCAAGCTCTCTTTTAGTGAATGTTTCCGTTTCCGAATGAATTTTATTAATGTACATATACATTCGTTGTTGTGAATATCTCTCTGGTTACAGTGAAAATGGGTCCAAAATAGTAATTTTTGGGAGATCACTTGTACTTATTATTTATTTGCGGATACAATTTCCCAATAAGATCCCCTAAACTTGCATCCCATTTGAATTAGTTTAGTGGCCGTGGTCCGCCGGTATGGGGTCTCCCTTAGGTACGGCGGGGAGGTGGATGGGAAAAAAAAAAAAAGATACAATTTCCCACGAATGTTTTCCGATTCTTTCAACACTTTAGCTTCCTGAAGTGGTTCTCTCACTTTTCACTGCAACCACAGATTTATTTCACTAAAGCCAACTTTTTTTATATATAAAAAGGCTAGGTTCCTTCGTAATGAAGGCTCAATTGAAAGCATTTTAAAAATGTATGCTAAAAAATTTGGGCTAGGTCAATTATATACTTAGCTAAAAGACAGAATTATTTGTTCAAGTAATATCCAGTCTTAGTCATTTCATCAAATCGAAAGTTCCCCTATTAAAAATCAATGGAATAAAAAATTGTCTTCCTTCCTTTTTTATCGTTATGCTCGCCTTTTGTTATCGATTAATACATTAAAATGTCTGATTTTGAAAAATAGTGAACAGCAATACAACTTACACTTTACAACCGACATATGACCTGAAAAAAATATCTGCCTGTTAACAATCTGATATCCGATAGTTCCTGAGATCCACAGCAGGTAAATAAATAACGATAAATTCTAATTTGACAAAAATCGTTGGTGAATTTAACGAATCTATATGCGGAGAAAAATGTACGAGTGCGAAGTGCGAGTTTGGCTTGATTCTCCTCGAAGTCATTAAGTACAAATTTCTTCTTATCCAGGCGCTTGAAACCTCCCACTCACGACAAATCTGTCGTGCATGTTTAGCGTCCAAAAGCGCCGTATTCCTTCGCTTATGCTTATTTTCTCGTGGTTGTCGTATAGACCCAATTGAAATTTTAGTAGAAATAATAACAAAAATAATAAAGATTTCGTTTATCCGAAAAACAGTGGCAAAAGTTTTTTGTGAATAAATTAAGAACGGTTGCTCCAAACTAAATAGTTGCACCATTAAATTCAGCATCAAACATCATTTCAAAAATGTACATTTTCGAGTATACCATATTAAATTATTAAGTTCCTATCCTCAAGAAATAATTAAAACTAAAAGTTCACGTGTCTTGAAGTTTATTTTTCACAAAAAAGCCCTAATAAAAAATATATGGAGGGAACAGAAGTTAATCTTAACCTGTATACGTATTTAAGAATGAAATTCTTACAGTAGTTTCTTAATGTTACACCATATCGCCATTATAATGGTAGTTCATACTAAAAATAATAAAATGTACTGAATTTATAAAAATTGACAAAACGTTGCAAGACTTATACAAAATACAGGTAAGAATGGCCAATCCTTTCATCCTTTTTACTAAAAAAAAAAAAAAACAACTGGTCGATTATTTTAACAAACACGTATCTGGTTGAAATGTTTATATATACAGGGTGTATCAACTTCTATAGTTTATCCAATTAATTCGGAAACGATTAACTTCCGCAAAAAATGATCTTATACAAACCCCAAGTTAATTTTGGCTAAGTAACGCCTCCTCGGTCACCCGATTTAACTCCACTTGATAATTTTCTGTCAAGCCATTTAAAAAACAGCGTCTACGCTAATCATAACCCAGAAATCTCAGTTGAAGAACTGCGGCAAAGGTCAGAAAATGTTAGTCAATCCATCTCCTCTGATTCTATTGCTCTGAGCACTGAGGAAGGGTGGTTAAAAAGCGTAAATCTTTGCATCTTTACGCAAGGCAGGCAGTCCGAAAATGAAATATGAATAATAAATAGCAAATCAAATGACTGTTTTCTTTACTAATCTTTAGGCCATAAGTGTTTAATTTTTTTACCAATTTAAAATTCGATTGCACTATTGTTTTCAGCGTAAAAAATCCTTTAAAATGTTATGTCAAGATGTATAATGTTGTATTTGAAATTTTGAGGTTGAACTGGGCCTGAGCTATCCTGCATAATTTTTCTTCAAAGAAGGTACAAATTTAAAACTACACTAAAAAATATTAAACAAGGGTCTTCTACAAAGGACTCCCCCGGTATATATATAAATATATATATGGGATTCATATTCATTAATACATATATGTATTTAGTAGTCACAATTGAACCCATTAATTATTTTAATTATCTATACGTTTTATATAATGATTTTATCTAAGTCGAAGATCGTAGGGTTCGGATTCCGCTCAAGACACTAGCTTTTTCATCTCAACCAAGACCTTAGATAAAAAGTATTATTAGTTAAAAATGTATTTATGTTAATCTAAATGCAAAATAGTCTACCAACAAATGACCTCCAATCAGTAATCTTGGTTAACAGTAATTACTGTATGACTATTATGAAAATATAGTTAAAAAAACATCCTATACCATTGTATACGGTACTCTACTGTATGGTCTGTATTTTTTTTTTTTTTTTTTTTTTTTTAATGAAGGTTGAATAAAACCATTACTTGCCGATTTCCCCCCCTCCATTTTTTCATAATAACGACAACTTCAGACATTTTAAAACAAAATCATCACTTTTTTCACTTTTTGTACATAAATAATGGTTCCACTCACAAATTTGTTGGTTACAACGATCCTACGAACCTGGTTTCAAGCATTAAACACATAGTCAGGTTGAATAAATTACAAACACGTCTATGGACATGACCACCTTTATTATTTCCAATAAAACTTTCAATTGTGTCTGTACGACAAACAGGAGAAACTTAAAATTAAAATAAGCATGAGCGTAGGAATACGGCGCTTTTGGACGCTAAACCTGCATGACATATTTGTCGTGTGTGGGGGGGGTTTCAAGTGCCTTGCTAAGAAGAAATTTCTACTACTTAGGGACTTTCTTCCTTCGAAGAGAACCAAGCCAAACTTGCACTTCGCACGCGTATATTTTTCTCCGCTTCGCGAAAAACCTTGAATCGTGGATTCGTTAAATTTACTAACGGTTTTGGTTAAATTAGAATTTATCGTTAACGATCCCAAATTTGAAATTGGACTAACCTCGGGCATATGCACATTTCCCAGATTTGTCCACCCAAAATGAGGCGATTTTTTAATTTATTTTTTCTATATCAACCCTAACAATCCAAGTTAAACAAATCTTGTTTAAAGTTAATCAGTTCAATATTTGAAATTTTTATTTTTAAATGTGTTTATTCGTTTTGAAATGACCTCCCACCGCCAGGGAAGCAGTAATGCTTACCATAAGTTTTTCATCGGTTCCTTGCGTGTTGTTTTGCGGCGTGTAGCCGTTGGAAGGGCCGTTGGCGAGGTGCATGTCTTCATGTTTGACCGACGACTGGTCCCTGCGAGAGCCCTTCACGGGCCAAATTTGTTGCCATAGCCGCCGATCATGTAAACAGAATCGATCTACCGACGAGTCCGCAACTTTTTCCCGACCGTTTGGCATAATTGCCCTGTGCCAAAGCTCGCCAGACTCGGTTTAAAAGAGGCCAGCGTGACTCTGGAGTGTCAATCGACGGCAATGATTGACAGCTGGACACGCCTATAAAAATCGTTTTCGCATTAAATTTGTATTAACTGTCACCATGCGATATATTTGAAAAACTTCCGCCTTTTCAATTATAGATTATTACCTGCGTAATATTTAATATGTATGTTTACCGTAGGAAACTGGATTTCCATACACTACGATTATAAACTGCGTAAAAGATTATGCGATTTGTTTATTTATTTAAATTATAAACGTATTATTTTATTTTATTCGTTTTACGACAAGTAGCGGTTGTAATATATGACCATATTTTAACTTGAACTGGGTTGGTGACCCCCACAAATAAGTATATAAATAGTTAAATGATATTAGAAAGAACTAAGCTCACCCACAGAGAAAAGTGTTTACATCAAGCAAGATCATCAGATCGCTTTTTGTTACACAAAAATTTAAACCCGTAATCCAATCTATTCATTGCCCAAAGAAGTAACCACCCCTTAGATTATCTGATCTTCGCTGGTGCTAAAAGTAAGGTGTGAGCAAGTGTATTAAAATGGAGAGAGGTTGGAAGAAAACAATGTTTGTCAAGGAAATTTTTAAAAAATCATCTTCATTTTGTTGCTGAGTGCACTTTGCTGACCGAGTTTCGCCTTTTGTATATGGGGCAGCGAAATTGGCTAGAGCTCAGCTGCTTTGCCTACTGAACTCGATAAATGTTCAGCGTTAGGCATTTTCTCAATAAGCATGTGAAGCATGGTTTTACAGATACAAACTAGCAGAACTTTGAAAATTGAGTTTTTCTCTTAGAACAAAGAGATATACGTTTATTTTTATTTTTATATATTTTGTTTGTTTTTTATTATATAAATCGGTAACGTCTTAGTTCATAATTTTATGTATGGTATTTTCATTGTTTTTCTTATATCAACACGCCCTGAATTGTTTTTTTAAATCTTTGATTGTTGGTTTTGTTTTTTATATGACAAAGTTTTGGTTGGCTTCTGGCAGACGGTCTTTTCCATGCCCTTATAGCATGCTAATAATTTGGACATTGTAGTTTATTACCCAGAAATTTGTATTTTCTTTTATTTCATTTTTCCACTCTGGCAGTCTCAGATACAGCACTTTTGTATTTGACAATCCATCAACTTGAAGTCCTGTATAATAATCTTAAACATTATATTTCAATAAGAAATTGGTTTGTATCAAACTACACTGATGAACAAATTTAACAAACCACTCAACTTATTTAATTTAAAACTAAATCCATTACCTTTCTACATTAGTAGTTAGTAATTAGGAGCTATTGTAGTTAAAATAAACAGTAAATAATGATTTGTTTACTTTGGTACACATTAATCCCATTTGCACAAAAAGTAGCATTATAACTTCTGCTTTTAGTTAATCTTTTTCCTTAATTGATTTTTATTTGGTATTATTCTTATTTTTAAACCTTTTTCAATGGCTTCAGTCAAGCATTTGAGTAAGTGTGAAGGGTCGGGGTCATAAAATTATTAGAGGAAGGATACAGCCAATGCGAAGTCGCCAGGGGACAGAGTGTAAATCACTTTAGAATAGGAAGGGTTCTTTGGTGCTTCACACTAGAAGGCCATAACAGGGTCGACCTAGGCCTACAGATGAGAGGGAAGATGTATTCATCCATCACCAGGTTCTATGAAACTGCAACATTAATGGCAAATAAATAACTTCAACTTCAATGCCCAGCAACCTTTTCTTACCACACTCAGAAAAGGACCGACTGAGTTAAAGTCAGAGTTGGCCTCCAAACTTCAGATGGGTGTAATTTCATAGGGGGACAGGAGAAACATACACTGCATGGTTCCGCAGGTGGCATTCCAGTGGGTCATAGGTGTTCTGGGGTGGCATTTTCTTGGATGCTTGCAGTGAATTGGTTGTTGTGCGAAGAAGATCTCTAACTTCACATGTTACTTACAAGACATAATCGATGGAAACATAGTGCTATTTGCCCCCCCCCCATCAGTGAGAATTACTAAGGCATGCCAGGCACCATAAAGTATGTATTGTGGATGACTACCTTAATGGAATTGAGTGCTTCGTGTGGCCAGCTCAAAGTCCAGATTTGAACCCAATGGAACATATTCGGGACCAATTTAAATGACGAGTACGACAGCGAAAACCAGGTCCTAACACTGTGGAAGCATTGGACAAGGCTGTTCTTGATGAATGGGAAATACTCAATATTAAACAGGAATTTTTTTTACATTTTTTTTTTGTTCTTTACTCTTTTTTTTAAATAAACATGTTTTTTAATAAACATGTTTTTAAATATCTTATTTTTACAACCAAACCTATTTGTGGTATACAAAATATGAATAAATCTAAATACATTAAAAATTGAAGGTTGGTGCGATAATTTTTTATATCAGTGTATTTATCAATAAGAAAAGTAAAACATCTGATTCATTGTTCAAATTATAAATTCAACTTATCAAATCAGTTTATTTTTCATTCACAATTTTTGAAAAAATCTTCAAAAGATTGATGTGATTGTGATAGAATTAAATTTGTTCACACCTGTAAATATTTTGATATTACTTTGCATAAATATTGAAACACATCAGCCAATTATTATTTCAAATTTCGCATTCTTAAAAATATTTTTGATTTTCATACCATAAAAATGGAAATTTTGCACTTAGCCAGTCTCTTCTGACGTATGAAATCGATTTACGGGGATTCTGCTAAGAAAACTTCAATTTCTCCCCTCCATGTTGCAACACTGCAATGACAATTATCCTACATAAAGAATGAATTTATAATTCAGTTCACTTTTTCAAAAATCTTTTCGTATTTAGTGAAAAACAACTTTTTACTTACTTGTCTGTTGTTCTTAAATTTAATACTCATATTTCTTACACAAATACCTGTAATAAAAATGCTAATTTCAAGTTACCAGTCATTAGAACTGATTTTTATTACAGTCATTCGTGTATCATAGCTATACAATGTACTCAGAAAATTTGATTTTAAGTCCTGTAACAAATACAAAAAATGTATTTCAAAAATTATAAAATATGAACCGATTAACTAATTTTTAAGGTTTTAAACTGTTTTGTTTGTTATTAACAATAGGAAAATGTTGATCATTTTTAAACTGCATACTTATATTACATAACTTACAGATAATAATAATTTATATTTATTGTGATCTAAATAGTAAATAATTTTACACTAAAACTTATATATATATATATATATATATATATATATATATATATATATCAATGTAATTATTTTGTAATATATCATTGGCTCTTTGTAACCACTTCATAATTCTACTGAATGAAGGAAAGGAAAATCCTTTCAGAGGACTGGCCCAAAAGGCAAAAATAGATAAATAAATATGAAGCCAAAAACAAAAATATATTGACACATAAGTTATAGCAGAGCTTTAGAATGAATACAACTGGACTACAAAAATGCTTAAATGAAATGGGGCGTCAGTGATTTAAGATGTTGACACAGCAATCATCACTGAAATGTACATCCAAATAAGTTTTAATCAGTGGAAAGATGTAATAGCTCTTGAATGGTGTATAAATAAATGTATTTTTATAAACTTATTACTTAATTAATCAAAATATGACATATAAATTATTTTGTCTTGTTATGAGATTTGTAGTAAACATAAATAACATTACATATTTTATTAAAAAAGTAAAAAGTGACTAAGAATGAAGCTCAAAACAGCAGGGTTTTGTAATTCCAAGTGCTTATTCCATTAATTCTTCTAACTTCTTGTTTTGGAGCAGGAACCTTAATACTCTCCAACCTACATCTAAGTTAGGTTTTACTGGAAAAACATAAATTTTAATTAATATACACATTTTATATTATTTTTAAAATCTAATTACTGGATTGTACCCACGATCTCATCTATGCTAGATGTCATGGACGTTTTTCAGGAGAATATTTTTCCTTACCCCCCAGGTCACTACAAAAATATAAAAATAAGCAAAATTATATTACTAATAAGACCTAGTACATATACAATTAAGTAGGAATAAATTTAATTTGGAAATGACTTTAAACAAATTAGGCAATTCAAAAATACAGAAATAATATTTTTTTATGCTTTTTTTAATCAAAAATTCTATAGTTTGTAGTCAATTTGTTCAAACATCAATCTCAATAAAGCAATAGTTGAGCCCCTTGCACCTAACTACTCCCTGCCTACAGATTGTACAGTACCAAGTACTTCTCTCATAGCTGATTATTATTCTTTATTTACATCTAAGAGAAAATACATTTTCCAGGTATTATAAGCAGCCAATAAATGATTTTTCTTGATATATAATAACTGGGTTTATGAAGTTGTAATCGTATAAAAATGATTTAGAATGGATTGTGCCTGATTTCAATTTTCTTCAAGGCCAAAAAATTCTTTTCCTGCTTCATGTTTTCAGTTCTTCTGGGTTTTTTCGCCCAATCTTTGTAAAAATTTTTAATCCTTTCTGCCCTCTCTGGTGTCATAGCACCAAGTTTCTTTGTGTTTTCCTTGCTATCTAATGCTGTTCCTGTGCAATAAATAAAATGTGTTAAACTAATTTTATTAAATGCAACAAGTATGTATTACTTTGGTTGATCTCTTTCGCATGATCATGCTTAGAAACATCATATTCCTTTGAGTCTTCGCTATCATTAAATGACACCACTTCTACCATATCAGGCTGAAAAGAAACTCGCTTGGGGTTGATTGGCTGCAAGTAGAAGAATTTAACTTTATTAAATATAATTAAAAAGTTGTTCTACAAATTAGTTATTTTCTTTAAACAAATCAAATTTTTTAGCTATGTTAACTAATCAAACATTTAAATGCCTAATAATACAGTAAGTCACAAAAAATAAGTATTTCTTGCTAATTTGAAAATAATTTTGACACTTTTTTTTTAATTCAAAGCATATACCGTGTTCTATGGTTTGTTGCCATCTTGAGGCCAAGTATTAGATTCCTTCACAATACCAATCTTTGGATTTTGAATGGAAGAATTTTGCAACTCATTTTGAACTTTATCTCACGATATCCAAATAATCTTATCCAGAGAATTAAATGTGTTCCCTTGAAGATAATTAATTGAACCATGGACCAGAACAGATGGTAGTCGGAAGGTGCTAAGTCTGAACTATAACCAGGGTGAGGTAGAAGCTCAATTCCATCCAATTCTGTAACTTTTGTTTTGTGTAACAAGAAGTGTGTGGTCAGGCATTGTCTTGTTAAAACAAAATCCGATTTCTATTTACTAATTCTGGGTAAAACTGGGTCAAAACATTGTACATTTTTGTAACTGCTCACACTAAAGTTTTGAATCAATGGGTTGACCTTCTAGAATGAACTCATAATGAATTTTGCCTTCGTAATTCCAAAATACAGAAAGCATTTTGGTCTAGATTCGAAACTTTTGAAGGAGAGGACATCACCAAATCACTCCCCGAGATTAAATGGTCCAAAATCTTGGGGTTTGTGAACAGGTCCGAGAGGTTTAGGCAAAACACGTGAGTCGACCAAGTCCCGAACCTTTTAGGGTTGGGGTACGAGTCTACCCAGGCATTTAACCCCTCGGGTCTTGGTCACCCACCCTGCATAATATATTGTCTTTTTGACAAATTGGCCTTGTTCAGCAACTGATAGAGCAGGCTGATTGCCTGCAGTCTAGCCATTGTTTCTTGGTATTGGGGTTTCTCAAATATATCCGCTTGTTATCACAAGTAACTATTCTTTTGATGAACCAAAGGTCATTTAGATTTTTCAAAAGGTATTAACAAATTTCTACTTGGCGTTGTGCCTGCTCAATAGGCAGCTCATGAGTTTCACTTCCATTCGCTTTTTCCAAAGTTTTGCAGTCCATCATGGCACATGCCAATCTCTGATTACTTTTCGTTGGGTCAGCCTGAACAGACTCCCACAGAGCTTCCTCGAATGATGATTTTTGTCCAGAACCATCTTTCCACTTGAGGCTAATGTCACTGGCTTCGAATTTCTGGAGCCATCTGCATACTGTCTGTTCAGAGAGAGCATTGTCTTCTTTAAATTGCCACACCAACAGTTGTATCAGAAGCAGAAAAATTACATTTCCAATAATGGTGTAATATTACCAAAATTTCAAATTTTACTGTCATGTTGTTTAACCAAACTCAAGACAAAACTGAAGGCAAGATGAGATAATTTTTTTACACATTCATTTAGTATAGTCTACATATCAAAGTGGTATTGAATCTAAAAAACAAATAAAGCCAATAGGGGAATACAATTTCCAAGAAAATGAAATCAAAAGTCATCATTTTTTATGGCTCACTCTATTATTATTAAAAATTGTATTTAGCATTCAAAATTTATGAATGAAAAAATTTATAGCATCTTCTCAAGAAAAAAAGATTTGTATTATTTAAGGCTGCATTCAAAGTAATGTCTTTGCTGTGTTGTTTTCATTGTTGCAAAAATTTTTCTGTCAACAATAAAAATACCACTAGCCATTTTTGGTAATTCAATGTTTTCAACTTTTGTTAGGTGTTGGTCTGCAAGTCAGTGAACTCATGCTGAACTGGCACTGGATTCTTATTGGGTCCATCTGCACTCGTGGGTTTGTTGGATTACCCAAATGCATTTCAGAATTGCATCATCTTCACTGAGGAACTGCTCTATTCATCCAAGTGAGTAAGTGAGGAGTTCCCCACTGAAGATGGCACAATGCCGAAGCACATTTGAGTAGATCAACAAAGCCACGAGTGAAGACCGACCCAATAAGTGACCTAGTTCCCGCTCCAGCATGAATAAAATAGTTTTTTGAGAATGACTGAAATATCAGTAGAATGTAATTTTGTTTAGGACCATCTTCAACACAAAGGTCTAAAAATAAAATAAAAAATTCATTCCATAAAAAGAAAAAGGACAAAGGACAAAAAAGCAGAGTAAAAAAAATAACTAAATTTTAATTAGACAAATACAAATCATGAGAGAATGAAACCCAGTAATATACTACATAGAAAGAGTTACAGTTTTTCTAGTAGCATAAACTATAAAACTTAGGGGTGTCGGTGGCCACAACGATTTAGGCGTTGACATGGCGCTCATCACTGTAAGGTCCTGGGTTCGAATCCAGTGGCCCTGCATTCGAATCCGACATACTTACAAATGGGCTTTTTTTCAAAAACACCGGCACCCCGAGGGTTGGTATGACCTCTGCTGTTGCGAACCCTCGTTAAAAAAAATAAATAATAAAAAAACTATAAAACTTATACACATGTACATTTCCTTGCGTTTTCTGTCAATTTTGCATTTCTTAATATTATATTTACCTTTTTCCCCTTAATGAATTCCCTTTCAATATTAACTGATGAGATCTTCAGTTTTAGTTGCATGTTTTTCTCGTTGCTTTTTTTCTTGTCAGTTTTTTTCTTCGTTACTGAATGCTTTCTTGCTGCCGGTGATTTTCGTGCAGGGTGTCTTTTTGAAACCGATGGAATCGGTGAGTGTGAAGATGAAGAGTCAGAAAAAGCAGTTGGGTTAGTTCTACTTGTCGTAGGTTTATGCCTTGTAAAAAAAAGTTTATCTCTAATACAATTTACATTAATAGCTAATCAAATCTTTATTTTACCTGTTACTCTTTTTGTTCGATGGGCCATTAGGTTTTAATGCTTTTGTAGTTGTCACACTGTTTTCTTCCAAATTATCATTTTCTATTAAAAAATCTTTGGCTCCTTCACTCACTTTTTGCCTGTGCATTTTTTTTGCCGCCTCATTCACTTTTATCACTTTATGAGGGCCTTTCTTAGGTTTTTTCAACATGTTTAGACCCACATATTTTTCTTTTAATTGTACTTTATGATTCCGTAGTTTATTTGCTTTCGAACCTTCTGTGTCTTTGAGTATGCCTACTTTCGGCGACTCTGTTCTAGCCGTGATTGATATGATTCGGTTCGGTTTTGAGGAAATTGCATTCCAAGTCGGTTCATTTCCATAATAGCTTAGGTTTTCATATTCATTTTCACTTTCATTCCTGCTCAAAGGGATTTGAAAATCCAATTCACCTTTTTTACGTTTTTGCTTTTGAGCCAATGCACCCCAATCTCGTGATTTACACCACTAAAATAAATGATTGATTATTAGATTTATTTTGTCAATAACTATTATTATTTTATTTTGCAGTTAAAATTGCATTTTGTTAATAATAAATTATTATGTGCTATATAAACTGCTCAAAACAGAATATGGATATTTTTATAATATATTCTTATTCTATTAATTTTTATAAAATTACCTGATATATTTGTGTTAGTTGGATAAAACAAAATAAAAAATACAAACCAAAAACAAACAAATCTTAATCCTTATTTTTAATAACGTTTTTACTTAAGAATAGCAGGCAGAGATTACTCATTTAGCAAACAAACACCTTTTCTCGTTTTTTCTCCATTTTAATCCAGTTGCGTTCTCTTTAACCATTGAAAGACATCTTAAACCAGAAGTTCGCAACATTGTTGTGAGAATGAGCAATCGAAGTCACCAGCAAGTGGATATTCCAGAGGGAGGTTGGTGTTTCTCAGAACATAGTCTCGCAAATTTTAGTCCAATTCCAAGAGACTGGAAGTGCCAACAGGAGGCCTGGTAGTGGATCTGAGCACATTACGATGCTAAGAGATGTCAAAAATATTGTCTCTTGCCCTTTCTATTATTGTGCCCACCAGATCCTAAATGAAGCACAAGATGTTTTGGCAAGGCCTTAATCAACACAAACAATTCATTGGGGGAAGTATCGTATGCCCCTTTGAGACAACTTGCATCGACATCCAGCAACCAGCAACTAAGGGGAATATGGTGCAGCAAGCACCTATAAGAGAACTGCAATTGGAATGCTGTTATGTTTACTGATGAGTGCACCGAAGAGTCTACCGCCAGGGGATGCATATATTCCCCAGTTCGTGCTACCTTCAGAGCAGTTTGGGGGAGTGGTGTAATGTTCTGGGCTGGGATTTACACTGGAGGACAAACTGGTCTCCATATTGTTGAAGGCAACCTCACTGCAGTTCATTATGTCCAAGAAATTATCGAGGAATACATCCCTCAAACCAAGGATGTCATTGGCAGGGATTTTAGTTTTCTGGATGTCAATGTCAGATCTCATAGGGGTAGTTGTTCATCAATGTTTAGGAATTTCCCATCTGCCCTTTCCCCCATTGTATCCAGACCTCAGTCCCACTGTGCACATGTGGGATGCTTGCAGAAAAGGCTTTTCGAACACCATTTGCAGTCAGTTGACCTGCAACAACTGAGTACAGCTTTGCAAAATCTATGGAATGAAATTCCTTATGAAATTAGTGACAACCTTATTAACAGTGCACAGAGGTTTTAGCTAATTCTTAATTAATTTAATTAATTCTTTCAATGTTTTATTTTTCTTATCCCAGATAAATTTAATTATAAAAACATATGACAATAGGATTTAAAATCACATACTAACAAATTCAATTTAGTTAACTTGTTTACAAAATTTTAAAAAATCAGTACAGAAGATGCACAATTCAGTGAAGGCAAGTAACTCATTGAACAATGTATTAGCACCATTTTTCATTAAAATGTTGAATGGAAAGAAGTACTTACTTTTCCTTTATTATATTTGTTGATATTGTATGAATCTGGTTCTGAATCGGAAGACTCAACTGTGAAAATTGATACAAATTATATAGAAATTCAAGAATTAGAAGAAGGAGCAGACCTGTAGTGTACGATGAATCTGACACGTCCTCTATACTTTTTTCTTCAGTCATCATTTCACTTCATCTTTTTTCAGCTATGTATTTTTTGCATCATCGCTAACAAAATTAACATAACAAAGCTGATTAAGTTAATTTACATGTAATGTTAAATTTTTCATTAAAGCTCGAATATCTTGACTTGGTTTTTTTTTATATGAACAACTGATTACAGTATATTTGAATTTTTCATATGGCAGAACTAGGCTTTACTTTTTTACAATTGAACTTTGCATGATTGTCCCTCATTTCATTTAATTGGAGTTTTATTAACCTCCAAACAATTCAGTTATAATTTTAATATTACCTCTCTTCCATTGAATTACATGTCCACATAAATTTACCTTTCGTATTGAGTAAACTGTAAATTCAGTAATGACACTCATATTAACAATAATTTTTTAAACACATTTAATTGATTTGTATTAAATCTTGAAACGTTAATTATTGTTTTTGTTATACTTTTCAAGCCCAACTACACAGAGGAATCTGCAGAGGTTTACAACAAAGTGAACACCAGTTTTGTAACTTTATTTTATGAGTTTATGAGGTACAAAAAAAACCTGGATAAACAAAAAAGTCATTACTATACAACTATTACATTAAAAATCGACTAATCATGGACAAATTTTACAAATAATCTATAATGGTATAATAAATAAGAGCACTACTTCGAGAAAACTGGAGAACAAAAATTCATCATTTCCAAAAATTGATTAGGAACTAAAGTGTAAATTATAAGGAATTATTATTGTGAGAGAGAAAAAAAGTCTAATCTCTTTACCTCGTTTTAAGGCACGATCTTTGGAATGACTCGTAAGTGAATAAATATTTGTCAAATTCAGAATATATAATTTTAAAAGATATGTATAGGCACTCAGAGCATGAGGTTTGAATGAAAGCTTTTACTTATTTTTAATTTGATTCAAGGCACTTTCTAAATATTTAGAGCATATTTTTTTTCTTAGATATTTCAAGGCCAAATTTTCTAATTGTTAATACGCCTAGCAATACTATGCTAACCCTTATGTTTACAACTTAACCAATACAAAAGATTATGAGCTTAAAAAAATGTCTTTCCTTTTGTTAAAAATAATATATTTCTTGTACAAGAAATAAAGTTCAAACACACCTCAAAATAAAATGTAATAGAACAATTTCAATTAGTGTAATAAAGAAATCTTTAAATTGTTACAACGGTAAGATGTGGCTAATAAAACTTAAAATTATCTGTCAATCAACATTCCTATTATTGCTATTTCTTCTTACTGATTATAAAAATTAAAAAAATAAATGATAAGAAGAAAAGGAAATGGTAACACAATAAAACTTTGGTTTATTCCCATATTATTTTCAAAGAATGGTTGAGTTAAAAATAATACTGGTTAATAAGAAGAAATAGGTTAACAGGTATGAAATTATAAAAGCTGGATAGAAGATATAAATTACATTACTATAAAATGAGCATTAAAAAGTTTACAAAAAATTGTGGTAACTCATAAATTAAAAAAATGACCAGTTAATTGTTATTTGATTGGTTAGAAAACATTAATTTAAAAAAAATCTAACTCAAGTCCTACAATAAATACATTACATTTGATTAAATTAATGAACAAAAGTGAAAAAATAAATACTGTACAAACAAATTGAGGGAAAATATTGGGCACACAAAAATAACTTATTACCTAAATTGGTGTCATGTAATGGAATGTTTGATGTTCCAGTGCTTATCGAAAAATCTAACAAACATAAGCATAGGTGATGGTGAGTGTTTGGTCCTAAATACCATGTACCAAATTTCATGAGTAATATCATCAATTGGATTACAAAATCAATTAGATTTTCAAATTTACATAAAATTAAGTTAAAAATTTGAATTGTAAATTATATAAGTTTAATCTGTAAAAATTTTAAGATGTAAGTGTAAAATAAAATTTGGTACAAATATACTTTTCCCACTGTTCATCCAAGTAAGAGGTATCATATTATTAAAAATAATTTAATTTGTCTTCAAATCTAAGTTTGACTAAAGTGATAATTCATTACATATCATTACCCTTGGATTTTTGTTCTAATATAAGGCAATTGTTATTAAGACACTTTATTGCATATCAGGCATACAACGTAATAAGTTTTGTACTAAATATATATTTGTAAACTTCATGTATTGAAGTTTATTTTTAAAGAAAAGGAATGTGCTTCTTTTAAAAATCTGTTTCCTAAAAGTACGAAAAGTACATACCTTGAAATATAGCGATAATTGACTTATTGGTGATTTTTACTGAGAAGATGACTATTGAAATCGTATACGTTTCTAGTCTGTTCTCCGCATATGTTACACTTCCAGGGGTTGCCTTCGGCGTGGCAACCTTTGTGGAGGAAGTAAAGCGTCCGGTCTGGAAAACGGATTCCACAATGGCCACAGGTGTCCGGCTCGATCTGCACCATCTGACGAAGTTCGCTGCGAAACTTGGAGTCTGAGAGTGACTCTTCATTCCGAGAGAGCAACCGAACGAGAGGAGAAACCCTTGTGCTCAAATTGACAGGGGATGCGGTGTTGTTGCGTTCGTTCTCCTGGTACTCCTCCTCGCCCTCGACGTTTTGGGGCTCAAGTTTGATGACTCTCTCAGCAATAGATGATGATGGTGTCATCGAATCACCAGACTCAGGTGAGCCCCTAGGGCTCTCTTGATCAACATCAGTTTCCATCTCTGCCATTTCTTGAGGCTGTTAATACATTAAAATTATAAAAGCAAACATTCAGAGCATTTATTTAAAATTGGGTTTTTATTATTTTATCATTAAAAGCATGTATTATGTGCATTAGCTAGCATAGTTATAAGGGTAAATAAGATGGCCATTTTCAGCTTTTCTACATGTTTATTCAATTTTTCCTATTGTATGTTATTTTAATTCTTTACTATATTGATTATTCAGATAACACAAAAACACTCAATTTGCATAAATAAGTAATTCCTTTTATACAGGATGGCTTAATGATCATAGTTAAGCACATTTGATATTATTACAAAATTGATCTTATTTTTTACTTTCATTATTGTTATATTGCTATCGATTATAAGCTTATTACTGTTAATTGGTTGTTTTATTTATATTAATAATATATGATTATTTAGAAATTGTGAGATGCAGTCTGGTGTGATGTAGGTTTAGAAAAACATTTTCTTTATCGTGCCAATGTTTCAATCTTTATTGAGATTGTCTTCGGGGCCTGGGATTTGTAAACATTTTTAAAATTATACAAATAAATATAAGATATTATGAATATGAATTTATAGAATGATGTACACAATAAAGAAATTTTAGGTCTAATAATACCAAACAAATACCTGATTTGGTGAACCCTGAGTTGAAATTTCAACATGTGGAGTTAAAAAATGCATAGGTGGAGTTGCGTTATCAACTGTTCTGTCTCCACAACCATTACTCAAGGAAGGCTTATCCAGATCTATCCCATGCCTTAAAAGAGAGGGAAAAATTGTATAAAAAAGCAAAAACATAAATTATGAATTTATACCTATTATAAAAATGCACACGCAGACTCTTCATGCTAGCGGCTTTGTACGAACAAAGGGGGCAGGACTTAGGCTCAGCAGATGTGCCATTGCCACCAACATGTTCATTTTGAAAGTGTGCTCTCATGGCGATCTGCCTCTGGAATCCTCTTTGGCAGATTGGGCACGACCAAGGGAGTGACTTGGCGTGTGTGGTCGTGTGCTCTGCCAAGTGATCTTTCCTAAAGAATCTTTTCCCACAAACCCGGCACTCGTACGGCTTCACTCCTGTGTGTCTCATTTTATGCCGTCTCATATTCGCCCCGTTAGAGAATCTCATGTTGCACACATCACATTCAAACATTTTCCCCGTCTGACGTCCTTCCCCTCCGCCATCGCCATCTGATTTTTTCTGTTGCTGTTGACAGCATGTGAGGTTGTGGCGAATGAGTGCAGCTCTGGACATCGCTTCATAATCACACCCTTCACATCTAAAAATAAAGCTATCAATTAAGCAATGAAGTGTGTAATTATTTAAGATGTGCCAACTATAACCTAAAATATTTGGTGCAAATGACTTTGTGATGACAATTGTCGTGAGAATTCCTTTATATTGAAATAAATCTTTTCTTATGAAAACTAAACTCAAAGTTTAAATTATTTATTAAAAATAAAATAAATACTATTAAAAATTATTAAGTTTAAAAGTGGGTCAAACATGTGTTTCGCCGAATCCCAACTAGTGGGGAAGGGTGCTCGGTTACTCACCGAGTCAGTGCTCGCCTCGCTCAGCTAGTTGTCAAGCACAAACTGGGTGGTTGTACAAACCCTGCATGTGTGGATACACAGGCACATTATTTGGCGAATGCCAAGCTGAGCATCTTGACATTTGGCAAATATTTGGCATTAATCTAATCCCTCATGTTCGGAGCCACCTTAATATGAAGCCATTAGCTCATAAGATGTATTTTTATTTTTCTAAATATCATTAATAATTTAAATTAAATTTTCATATACCAAAAGCTGAGGTCATCACAGGCCCTCTGTGTGTTTGTATTTTTTTCCTGGTCTTTCATGCGTATTTTTCAACCTGCAGTCAGGTCTACGCTGTCAAAAGAGAATTTTAGATCTATGAAAAAACAATATATTTTTCCCTTGAGACCAGTGTATATAAATTATGTTGGTATGCATGAATAAACTGTCAAGGGTCTAAAAGCCCTTCTGGAAACTTGTTCCTTTTACATGTTTATTTACACTATATTTGTATTATTATCTAGTTAAGTGTTACATTCTATTTCGTGTATGTGTGTGTGTCTTTCTCCCTCTCTTTCTTTCTTTCTTGCTTTGTATACCTTTCATACTTGAAAATCCTCAAATGCTGTCGAGGAAGGGGGTGAGTGAGAGGAGAATATATTGTCAAGACAGCCTCCGGCTGATGATGGAATGGAATAATTCCAAGCTTTAAATACACATTATTTGTTTTATTGTAACTATATTTAGAAAATAAAGTATTATTATTATAACATTCTAGTGAGTAGTGAGATTATACAGTACGGAAATGACATCTGTATATTTTTGAAGGGCCTATGACGAAAGTAGGTCTGGCAGAGGACGATTGGGGGTGAAAACTCTGTTTAACTATTTAATAAAATTATATATTATAAAAAATTTAAATAATGGTGTAAGAAAGGGCTAAGGAATTCAATACCTGTGCATAGGTATGGCTCCGTCGGAAGAGTCGTAGTTGGTGTTGAGATTTGACTCTTGGTGGCTGACTTCTTCGTTGTCGTCCTGTTTGTTGTGATGATTTTCCTTGATGAGCAGGGGATCCGCTTCGTTCTGACCCATCGGTTTTTCCTCGAGGGACATGCTAGACCGCCAGTGGGAAAAGTGGGCGAACGGATGGA
This sequence comes from Cimex lectularius, assembly GCF_000648675.2. Classification (NCBI taxonomy): domain Eukaryota; kingdom Metazoa; phylum Arthropoda; class Insecta; order Hemiptera; family Cimicidae; genus Cimex; species Cimex lectularius. The sequence goes on from NW_019392809.1 coordinate 390,732, forward strand.
TATTCCGGGCCGATTCGACCCCCTCGGGCGAAAGGGGACTTTTAAATAATTTGTTGATTCAAAATCGATAACTTACATAACTCCCTCGGGTGTTTCACCCGGCTTTGGGGGCGGACGGTGGATCAGAATAATTGGATTAAGCGTAATATTCAAAAAACCGTGGTGTGTCCCAGTTTCTCACTCCTGGCCATCGTTTTTGTTGCAATATCCGAAAATGAGGGCAACACGGCTCGCGACACCCGACACATACTCGACCCGAATAACCTACTTTTAACGGTGAACTAATTTTTTTAATTGACTCGCCGGGGCGGAGCGAGACGGGGCGGACGGCGGAAAAACGGACTCGACGACTTTGTACAAGGGACTAGAAAACGGTAAACGCTCCCTCTCAGATAACACAATTCATAGCCGCCGTTGTTTATCTACTGACCTAGACTAATATTACAAGAATGGCGTTCCACTTCCACTTCCACTTCAAAAGCGTTCCCTTAAAAAACGTTTAACGAAAACAGACGACGACGCGACCGCATTCTGGGGGAACTGACCACTTTCGAAATGACGAGACGAAGACGGGCGACGGCTACCCTCCCCGCACCAGTGAGGAGACAATTCTTTTTTCTTTTTTTTTTACGAGTCATAAACTCATTTCTTAAAAAAACGTACAAATGTAAAGAGAAAAAATATACACAATACAATGCTATATATACTACACGCTATACTATACTTCAATTAAAAGGACAATAGAATCCTTATAAATAAGCATCATAAAGATTTAATTATACACCCTGTTTATTTATATTATAACGACTATGAATTATTAAAAAAAATATATAAACGATAATATAATAAAGCATTATAACTACATTTTAGCTTTTTTTAACTAAATAAAATTATTATGCTTTAAGTAACTGACGTTTTAATGAGGACATAATAATTTAATTAATAAATTCGACAGAAAACGTGGCAATTTTAGAATTTTCTAAGGATAAACTAGTTTACAACGTACAAAATTTCTTCGATTTGTTTAATTACTACGATTTGAACTATTTACTTTATTAACGTATTTATTAACTTTCAACGACTCGCTTTTTTACGCTTCTAAAGTGGGTTCTGTTGGTATCTTGGATTCTCTATACATTATTGTATAAAAAATGACTTAGTTAAATATAATACATATACAATACAGTGTACATGAATAGGTATAAAAAATATACACTACAATAGTTAGTTATACAATAAACTTAGCAATGGTCACAAGATAAACATTTTAAAGAATGACCATTCCATTTTGTGTACACATATCTTTTTTATGAGTAGTAAATAGATGTTAAATGTTTATTATTTATTAAAGTTACATCAATTGATGCGTCTGAGCGTAAAGTCAACAATTGTCGGAAACAGTTTAAAAGGAAAATTGCTGTTCCAGGCAGGTTGGATCGGCATCGGGTTAATTTTCGTACACGGTCGGGAGGCCGGGTTGAGAGTGTGAGAGGCTTTTGTTCCTTGGCGAGGGGCGCTCGCCGCCGATGAAGGAGGCTTTGGCAGTGCGGTTCCAGTCCGGTTCCAGTTTCTAGTTTGGTTACTTCACGACTCACGTACTTTGTTTCGACACCAGTCTATCGCTCTCGAAGTGACGGACACACATTCGAATCACACGGAGCATTTTCTTTCCGACTTCACCTTTCGACCCGTCGCTCGCGTTTTACTCGAGGGCTCGCACCGATTCACTTTCTGCCGGATTATCACCAAATTCGCTCTTTTTTAATGTTCGACAATATACGAATATCCAGTTCGGATTTTGGGTCAAAGCCGTCAGGATGGGGAAACCTAAGAAAGGGAGGAAGTTAGAGCAGGACGAGGATAATGTGTGAGTCTGCATTTTTTTACAATGTCCTACAATTGTATTTTTTTTTTTTCAACCGGGGAAAAGGTTTTGCGCAATACCCACCTCACCGGATTTTTTCCGACTTTTCCCTTTAACTTTGTTGGATTTTTAAATTTTCCCGTTTTTCTCTCGTCCTAGTGAATCTTCTGGAGTTCAAGACAAGGAGGTGGAGGATGATACAAACGCAAAACAGAAAGCGAAAAAGGAGAAAAAGTCAGTATCGTTTACGTCCATATGGTCGTCCGCTGTGTCTCGCTTGTTCGACATTTTTCTAAAGTCTCCTCACTTGTTTCCAGGAGAAGAGACGTAGAGGAACTGTCCGAGTCGGAAGAGGAGGGCCACACGAAAAAGATACAAATTAAACAGAAAAAAGGGAAAACGGGAGATAACGCGGAAGAGATAACTGAAGAACTCAAAGATGCCTTTACCAAAGGGAAAAAGGAGAAAAAGGTAAAAAAATACAAACAAACTTCATTTTTGATCCACAGAGATATTTTATTGTCTTGGGTCAAATATTTTGGCACTTGTTGCATACGGCTTTATTGCATGATGTTCACTTTTTTTCAACCTCTAAAACGTGCTAATCTTTTCTATAAATTATTTCCGTTAATTATTCTTTTTCTATCTAAGGTTTTGGTTGAGATAAAAAGTCACGAGCAGGATTCGAACCCACAACCTTTGGTTCAATATGCCACTGCTCTAACCACTTGAGCTATCGTGGCTTTGATTCACTGAGACACCAACTCCTCATCTCAACGTACAATTTTCCCTCTTTTTGCTATTTTTCATCTCAACTAATAACTTAAAAAAAAAAATTTAATTGAAATAATTAAATTCACTAATTTCGTGATCCGCTTGACCAAGGTTTTTAGTTGAGATAAAAAAGTCATTGAAAAATGACAAAAAGAAGGGAAAATTCAAAAGGTGCGGTTGAGATGGGAAGTTGGTGTCCGAGTGGATTGAGGTCACGATAGTGTCATAAGTGGTAGAGCAGCGGTGTATCAAGCCAAAGATTGTGGGTTCGAATCCCGCGTGCCATTGACTTTTTTATCTCAACTAAAAACCTTAATTAATTGAAATAATTAATATGGCCAATTATCACTGCTAAACATATATGGATTAAGTTTCTATAAATGTTTAAATTCATCTTTAACGTAAGACAAAATAGGATTGCTAAGAGTTCTTGAAGACATAAAAAATTGCAAAATATATTTATTTGGATTTAAGCAGAAAATGACATTTTTCATTATATCATTTCTCTTGTGGAGAGGAGGTTATTATTATTCTTATTATCATGGATATGTTAAACATCTGGAATGTAGAAACTCAGGGTGTTTATACTTCCATCCTCAAGAGCTATTGTATGCCCTGTTCTTTATTTATAGAACACTGATTTCATTGGGCTGTCCGGAAAATAATTCAGGTTTATGGTTATAAAATAAAAATAATTAAATAAATGATTTTAAACTTTTTTATTAACTAAAATACCTTCCATCACTCTCAATACACTTCTCCCCGCGTGATTGCAACTTATTTACACTTGCTGAATAGAATTTTGAGAATCCACTTTTCAACAGTACAACAAGTAACAATTATATGCCGAAAAGGTTCGTTTCTGTTCCGATTTTTAAAGAACCCAACTTTTGAGTTTTTTCATCTTTCCAATTACTTTAAGGTGATCAGTGATGGTCGATTTGCTAACTGAAAGATTCTCAAGCAGTTGTTCTGAGATTTTGTTTGACCAAAGCTCACAGAGCATATCATTTAAGGAAGAAATCCTTCTACGACATTCTTCGTCTTCTAGGCTAAAGCTTCTCAAAATTTTTTAAACTATCTCTGAATGATGCTCTCACTGCCGTCGCCCCGGACTGCATTAATATTTTTGGCCATTTGGTCACCGTCCCAACCGAGTTTAAACTCATAAAATGAGAATACGCGAAAATCACGCCTTGACATCTTAGAAAAGGTTGAATATTTTTCCAAGTAACAAAATAATACTAAGGTAAACAATCATTTTTGTTTGGAAGAGATTAAAAAGTGTTGACATTCGTACAAAAGAATAATCCATCAAACGTAATCAGTTTATTATACAAGGTGTCCTTTTTAGATGGCTTGGCTGAATTTCTCTTGAACCATTGTCGCTATCAAAAAAAAAACAAAAAACAATACGTTTAATATTTTTTAGGCAAGTTTCAAATTTTTACCTTTGTTTTAGAGAAAAAGAATACCGCAGGCCTAGTTCATCTTAAAAATTTGAAATACGACCCTATACATCCTGACACATCATTTCAAAGGATTTTTTATGCTGAAAACAATGGTACAATCAGATTTTAAATTGGTCAAAAGATGACAATGTTATGGCAAAAAGCTTGAACTTTTGGACTCTGTTTATGATAGGCGTCTAATGTTCCTTGCACAAATGTTGATTTGGGAGGCTGAAGTTCTTCCATACAACCTTTGGACGGATGAATCCAAATTCACCTCTAATGGCATACTAAAATCTGAGAATTTCGTACTCTCATCATCATCAGGTGGTTCACAGTATCAACGTTTGGTGTGGACTTCTCGGAAATAAATTAATTGGGCCTTATTTCTACGAAAATAATTTGAATAATGCTCAGTGCTTCACTTTATTGAGATAGATGACGTTCCTCTGCAACGATGACAAAATGATTCTCCAGCTTAACGGATGGCCTGCACACAAGTTTTTTCAGGGTAGACATTATTTGAATGATAATTTCCGGGATAGGGGATAGAAGGACTTCATGGCCCGATCTGATAGTCTCCTCGGTCACCCTAGGTTTTTTTTTTTTTTTTTTTTTTTTTTCTCAAACAACATTGTTTTCTTTTGACTAATTTCAAATCCGATTGCACCATTGTTTTCAGAGTACAAAATCCTTTAAAATATGTCAGGTTGTATAGGGAGGGCCGTATTTGAAATTTTGAAGTCGAACTGGGTCTCAGGTACCCTGCATAATTTTTCTACAAAAAAATGTAAAAAATTGAAACTAGACTAAAAAATATTAAATATGTATTTTTTGTTTTTATGATATTGGTGTTGGTACAAGAGAAATTCAGTCGGGTCTTCTAAAAAGGACACCCTGTATAGAAGAGGGGTAATTGAAAGAAAATATGAAAACGTGCATTATTTTCCGGGCAACCCAATAATCCCTCTACTTTGTTCATTATTCGATATTATTCCTTTCAAGGTTGTGTTATGAGCCTCAAACTTCTTGCACGAGAGTGTAGGTCTCCACAGCCTGTTAGTGAATGCGCCTTCTAGAATCTGTACATCATGTGTTTATTGATGACCGTGTTTTTCAGATGTCCTGACAATACTGACTTCATTCCACATTGCTTTCTGAAATTTCATTTTTTATTATTACTTCTCTGTATAATATTAATAAAGTTTTGTCTGAAGTGTGTGTGTGTGTGCGTGCGTGCGTGCGTGCGCGCGTGCGTGTGTGTGTGTGTGTGTGTGTGAGAGAGAGAGAGAGAGAGAGAGAAGGATTTTAATGGTGTAGAAAGAGAAAAAGATAGAGGGAGGGTAAACGCAACGTGTTAATAGAATTTTTTATTTCTCTCACTATTTTCTCAGTTTAAACTTTAAAAAATCATGTCATTCTCCATTGGAAAGAAGAAAATTTTTTCTACAAAATAAGCCTAATTTGTAAACAAGTATTTTTTTAAATCTGGAAATTAGCTACATCTTGGTTTTGTTCGGATTAAAATTGTGAACAATTTTCCAGGGAGCTGTATCATTTTTACATAGTATTAAATAACTACTTAAGACCAATCGAATTTGCTAAAAACTGATTTCAATTTGCAAAGTTACGAACGTTTTTATCACATTTAGGTTACTGTTAAATTTTATTGAAGACCATATCACGCTGAACTGGTCTCATTTTTGTATGGGTTGAGGTGTTTATGATTCCCCAAATTTTATTATCCCCTATTGATAGGACATTAGATGTTTTTAATGTCGATCGTGCATTTGCTGGGGAAATTTTTATATTGATGACTTTCAACAGGTTTTACCAGTCTTTAAAAAACGAGGCAGAAGACCAATTTATGCTTAAAAAATAGTTTATGAATAGCTTTCAGCAATTCAAATTGTCCAAGAATGCAGATGGAGATTCCATTAATTTCTCAGATTGGTTATTACATATCAGAAATAATTTCATGAAAAACTTGAAATACCCCAGGAATTGTTACGCGATAATTTAACTGAAGAGTTTTGGCCATTAGGTTTATCTGATATAATAGAGCTATATTAGAAGCTAGAAACGAGGAAGTGAAAAATACTAATAATCTTAACATTGAACAACAACTACCAGGGGAAATGGTTAAGTGTATTTTCTTAAATCATACTAAGTCAATAGCTGGTGACGTAGCCGGGTTACCAAGAAATGTACTTAAAAGCAGGATGTATTGTTGCTATGCTATTGAGAAATTTATGCATAGGAGACGGTTTATGAAACAGGACTTGTTTAATAGAAAAATTGATCGGACAATTCTAAACTGCAAAATATTAACTGGGAATAAAAAGGGAGATGTGCACATCCCTGAAATATATTTAGACACACGAGGAGATAGCGAAATGCCTTTTTTTTTTTTTTAAACGGTCCATCTTTCATTTGCTATGATCATAAACAAGTCATGAGAACAAAGTTTTGAGAAAATAAGTTTGATTATAAATTCAAAAAACACAACATTGACACATGGACGTATGTAGCTCTGTCGAGACGTACAATAAAGCTAGGCATTAAAATATAATACAAATTAAAAGAAAAATGCATTGAAAATATTGTTTTTGACAAAGTGGTGGAGTAGTATAAATTATTTTTCCAGTAAGCCTGGCAAAAATTAAGAGGCGTGGAAGTTTTTGCGTTTATTTATTTGGAGTTGCTCATTTTTACTTATTACAAAATATATGATATTAAATAAAACTAGCAGGGTCTTCGCTCACCACCGGGCTGCCCCACAGCAGCTGGTTAGTGCCTACTAGCTTTTTCGTGAGGGGATGAGTGGGCAACAATAATAAAAAAAAAAAATCTGAACAATTCTATAACAGAATCACTCCATACTGGTCGTGGAAATTGCTGCAGTCTCCACAGAGTAATTCACCCCTCTAGAGCAGACATAAACAGCAAAACTATATTAATTCTCCATATGAAAATATTTGTTAGGACCATTTTAAATTTTTTTTAAAGCCAACGACATGGCACACAATCCTTTATTGAGAAATAATTAAAAACATTTGGTTTAAATTTAGTCTTTTGACACAGCTGTTAGGAAATTCGGCATTCTTTTCTGCACTCTTCTTTTAGGTTGTGAAACTTGTTATTTGGTTATTAAAAAAAAAAAAATCTGAACAATTCGATAACAGAATCACTCCATACTGGTCGTGGAAATTGCTGCAGTCTCCACAGAGTTATTCACCCCTCTAGAGCAGACGTAAACAGCAAAACTATATTAATTCTTATTAGGCATACTTTTCTTCACCCCTTTCTAAGTACCATGTTACTATGGTGCTAAGGTTTTCCAGCCACTGTTGGTGAACTAAAACAGTTTTCGAGAGTAATTGACTTCTTCTTTGAGATCAAAGCAGAGTTAGTCTATCTATTTCTAAAAAATTATGGTGCATTGAACCTTGGGGGGTTCTTTTCTGCACTCTTCTTTTAGGTTGTGAAACTTGTTATTTGGTTAGGTGGGAGGTGTGGAGTAAAAGTTTGTGACAACCAATGATGTCAGTACACACTCGCCAATGGGACCCTAGGCAAGAATGTACTTGTTCTTGCCTCACCCTCGAACCACTTGCTCTTGGGGCGGTGTTTGTGCACGAGTCAAAGGAGCCAAGAGGGCTTAAGAATTGCAAATGATAAAAATGCAGAATGAACAATCTGTCACCATTTGATCTGGGCTGCCAAGTCAACCAATCCTCCATTTGAAAAAGTATTGTGTTTTAAGCACTGCTATTTGTTTAAATGGAGATGCCTATTTCTATTAACTCTATCTTGTTGGTGCATTTATAGATACTCTTGCTTTGACAATGTAAGAATGGTTTGTTTGATGGTAACTCTTTTATATTAGTTAAAATAAACTTAAAATAAAGTCATTAGATTTCGGGGTCCGATTGACCAAATAACATCTTTCAATTAATTAATCTTTATGTAAGGTATTTTCTTTCCTTGTTTTTGTTGTCCTTATCCCGTTGTATTAATTATTGTTTTATGCCATTTATTTTGAAGGTAGGTATATTAAATTATATCTATCTGTTCTTGATGTTTTGGCATCATGGCCATATTGATGTAATGTTATTACCTTGAATTTACAAAAAAACAAAACAACATAAAACTGGCAATATTTCACATAGTTGTGTCTGGCCTCTTGCAACCATGTTACACATTGTCGATTTCAAGTTTTATTGATTTTATTTATTGTTGTATTTAGTTTAATTTTAGTTTTAATAAATCCAACTGCATGAATGATGCTAAAACATCAAAAGACAAATAAATATAAATGATAATTTTTCTGCCTTCAAAATCAATGGCCTAACAACAATTATTAATAAAATCAAATTAAAAGTATGTTAAATACTAATTGTCATTAATATGTGTTATTTTCCTCCCTTATTTTTGTTGCTTAATTTGCATTAAACAATTTTTTTTCCAGATATAATTGTAAAATGCTTCTCATATATTATTCTATAATTGGTTGTAGGGAAAAGGTGGGTTAGCAGTTGAGGAAAATAAAAGTAAATCAAAGAAAAAAGGAAAAGCAAAGGAGTCTGATAGTGATAGTGATGATGTACCCATTACAACCTCTAAAGGAGGTTTTGCTTCATTGGCTGTTGATGATGATGATGAGGAGGAGGAGGAACCTCCTCATGCAATCGACACAGAAGAAGAAGAACAGGTTGAGGTTGTTAAAACAAACAAGAAGGACGAAAAGAAAGGAAAGAAGAATAGAAAAAAGCGCAAAGATGAAGATGAGGAAGATCTAGATCAAATTCTTGCTGAACTTGAAATCGAATATGCTGGAGGTGCTGGTGATAAGCCACCAACCGAGTCTGCTAAACCTGAAACAAAAGAAGATGAAAAGAAAAAAAAGAAAAAAGAAAAAAAAGCTGAGAACGAGGAACCTTCGGCCACTGTGGAGCCGGTTGATGATGAAAATGAAAATGATGACGGCGAAGAAGTAAAAACTGTTAAATCAGCTGCACAAAAGAAAAAAGAAAAGAAAGAAAGAGAAAAAGCAAAGAAAGCAGCAGAAAAGGCCAAAGCTAAGGTAATAAAAAAAAAATTAATTGCATTATTTATACTCCAATATTGATATTTATTTCTGTTAATTTAAACTGTTTACATTTTTAGGCCCAAGCTTCAAATGAACCAACTATTGAAAAATCCCCAGAACTCGAAGTGGAAGCACCACCTCAAACCACAGAAGAGAAAACTGAATATAGGGATGAAGACGAAGGTAAACTAGCCCTTATCTTGTATATTACGATTTCTTTGTTTTTACTTATGGAAATAATTTAAGATGATGAAAGTAAGAAGAAGAAAAAGAAAAAAGGAAAGGAAGAGAAAGAAGACAAAAAGAAACCAAAAAATAAAGCGATTGCTGCTATGCAAGCAGCTTTGAAAAAAATAAAGGAAGAAGAAGAAAGATTAGCTGCAGAAGAAGCAGAACGGATTAAGAAGGAGGAAGAAGCTGAACAAGCAAGATTAGAACAAGTAAGACTTTGTTTTGTTTCTATCTGTTCCTATAAAATTTAATGTTTTACATTTCAGATTCGTTTGGAGCAAGAAAGAAAAGAGAGGAAGAAACAGAAAGAAAAAGAAAAGAAGGAAAGGCTAAAAGCAGAAGGAAAGTTGTTGAACTCAAAACAAAAAGCCGACCGTGCTAGAGCCCAGGCAATGCTTGAAGCAATGAACAAAATGAGATTAGACAGTAGTATTTCTTCTGCTCAAGATACAGAAAAACCTGTGAAACAAAAACCGGTTTATACAAAACTTAAAAAGAATTTAATACCACAGCAGCAGCAGCAGCAACAACAACAACCACCACAAGCTCCACCTCAATCCAATGGTACTCAAGGACCAAAATCGGTTGAGGTCAAAATTATTGATAAAGTAGAACCAATTGAACAGGATGATGTCAAGGATTCTTGGGATATTGAATCTGACAAAGAAGATGGTAATTTATTTAAAATTTTATATGGGAAAAACAACTGCACTTGCAGAGAATGAGTTTTTTCCATTTTAGATGCGCCTAAAGCGGATGAGGTTAGGGAAAAAGGTAAGACACCAGAAGCAAAGCCTCAAGAGGCTTCGAAGCCGAACCAAGTGAACAGACAGAAGAGCAAAGAGGAAAGCTCTTCGATGACTGAGTCTGAAAGTGAATCTAGTTCAGAAGAGAGTGAGACTGACAATTCGGGGAGTGATTCAGATGAAGAGGGCAAGTCGGACAAAAGGACTGAAGCAGAAAGGAAAAGGGAAAAAGTTATTGATAGGATTAAGGTTAGTATTTAGATTCAGTATTTTTTGTGGAAAATATTTTTCTCTTTAGTAAGAGTGAAATTATAAATTTATTAAAACGTCAAATTCATTTTTGTAGAAAAGACAAGAGGCTGCCGAGAAAAAGAGAAGTCTTGATGAACTCAGAGCAGCTGTCGTTTGTGTACTAGGACATGTTGACACTGGCAAGACTAAAATATTGGACAAACTACGAAGGACGAATGTACAAGACGGAGAAGCTGGTGGAATCACACAACAGATAGGTGCAACTAATGTGCCTATAGAAGCAATTAAGGAGCAGGCCAAGATCGTCAAAGGGGTGAGCATCCCTCGTCTCTTTCAGTAATGGTATTTCTTACAGTGCATCTTTATTGTAGTTTTCACAAATGCCATTGAAAATCCCTGGCCTTCTAATTATTGATACGCCCGGTCACGAATCTTTCAGCAATTTGAGGTCTAGAGGTTCGTCCTTGTGTGATATTGCCATTCTTGTTGTCGATATTATGCACGGATTGGAACCACAGACTATTGAATCTATAAATTTACTTAAACAGAGGAAAACTCCTTTCATTGTAGCTCTGAACAAAATTGACAGGTATGTGGACAAATTTCTTGATTAACAAACATATGAGTATAATTTAAATATTTTTCCTAAAGGTTATATGACTGGCAAATGATGGCAAGGAAAGACATTAGGGATGTTATAAATGGGCAAGCTGCAAATACACAGTTAGAATTTGAACAAAGGACAAATGAAGTAATTGTTCAGTTCGCTGAACAGGTTTGTTCACTCGGCTTTAAATTTGAATATTTACAATCTTACAAAAAAAATATTACCTGTATTTGTAGGGATTAAATGCTGCACTCTTTTACAATAATCCAGATGTAAGAAGTTATGTTTCTCTAGTACCAACTTCCGCAGCAACTGGTGAAGGTATGGGCAATCTTTTAGCCCTCATAGTCGAATCGTGTCAAACCATGCTTGCAAAGAGACTTATGTTTAGTGAAGAGCTGCAGGTTATTATTATTATTATTACTATTTTGTAAAATATGTTGTCTACGATTAATTTTAAAGGAATAATACACAATTTTATTTACAGGCTACTGTTTTAGAAGTTAAAGCTCTTCCTGGCCTTGGGACAACTATAGATGTTATTTTAGTTAATGGATATCTCAGAGAAGGGGACACAGTAGTATTGGCTGGAACTGAAGCTCCAATAGTAACTCAAATTAGGTCTCTTCTTATGCCGCAACCTCTTAAAGAACTCAGGGTTAAAGTACGTTGATAGTTATGTTTAAGTTTTATTAAACTATACTGTTATTTTTCTGGAAGGTTGTTTAAAAAATATAAACTGCATAAGGTAGTAATCACGTAAAATGTAAGCGAAAGTGGAGAAAGTTTAGACAATAATTCTACGTTAATCTCTACAAGTCAAGGCGAATGCGTGACATGAAAGTTGTGGTGGTATCCAACCCTGCACTTTTCTTTATTTTAATTTAATATTTTTTTAAAATTAATAAATGCGGTTTTTTCAAATTTAATGATGTTTTTTGGGGAGGGGGCTGTCAAAAATTCCAGGGCCAATGGTGAGAATTGAACACATGACTATGGAGTCAAGCTGACACACTCGGGTGGTCCAGTTGGCTAGGATTAATAGGTTGGAAGTTATATTTCTAAGTCACTCTATTGAAAATTTATGGAATTGAAACTTCTCCCATCCTTTGACTCTGACTTGCTCTTTCATACTACATCGTCTTAAAAAAAAAATTAGTTTCATTCGGTGAATGACTTTAATCACTATGGATGATGTAGTTAGATGGCAATTAAAATACCTACTCTACTAAAATTGATTGTTTCTACTATTGAAACAAATTAACTCTTGATACAATTTTTACCCACCCTAATTCATAATTGTAATGTTAAATTATATAATGTCAATTATTCAAATGATTGTAATAATAATAAATAATTAAAATCATCATGATTTTTTGTTAAATTTTTCCATAAATGAGCTACGTAAACACTTGTCATTTCATAATTTAAAAATAAAAATATTTAAAAAATGTTATTTTTAAATGTTGTCATTGTAAATGCATAATTATGTATAAACAAACAAAAAAGTTAGAATTGCTACTGTACATGGCTATATTTGGAAAGTATATTTAAGTTCTGATAATTTGAATAAAATAATAATTTTTAAATATAATTTTTAATTTCCATCAAAAATGCTCATGCAAACAGTCCATATTTAAAGTTGGAAAGTAATTAAAAAATTTTCATACCAATTGTCATTACTACAATGGAGTTAGTTTATTTTACAATCTTTTTAAAACCTAAGCAAAAAAGTTACCATGTTAACCTTTCCATTACTGATCTTCAGATGTTATAAGGCGTTCCCTTGCCCATACCTTTGGCTGCTACGTAACCCCACACCAGAGTGATTTATTTTTATTATACATCAAATTTCAAAACAATCACTTCGAATTGCTTCTACTCTTTACTATTTTGAATATTTTTTATAATTCAGTATATTTTCAGTCATCAGCTTTTACCTTTTAATAATAAACTCATTAATCAGTAAATTACAATTGTATAATTTCAGAATGCATATGTGGAATATAAGGAGATCAAAGCGGCTCAAGGTGTAAAAATAGCTGCCAAAGACTTTGAGAAAGTCATTGCTGGCTTAAATCTCAGAGTTGCCAAAAAGCCAGATGAAGTCGATGTTCTGAAGGAAGAAGTCGCCAAAGAACTGAAGCATGCACTTAGTAGCATAAAACTTCAAGAACGAGGAGTTTATGTTCAAGCGTCTACTTTAGGTTCTCTTGAAGCTTTGCTCGAGTTTCTTAGAACATCCAACATACCGGTAAGATTTTCGTTTTTAATCCTTTCTACTTTTTTCTATAGGTTGAAATAAATAAGCATTTTCAGTACGATAAAAAAATAGTACACAGACTTATTTCATTGTTTAGTGTTGATTTTAAATGAGTGATTGTAATTGTAAAATAATCAAGACTAATCAGTAGTCCACAACTCCATTTCCTGTCCTATTTCAGGCAGGAAGTATTCTGTGACTCCAACCGGTCATGAAATAAATATTTATTCAATCTCTTATTCTGCCAAGCTGACGTTTACAATTAAATTAATTTTATTTTGTTTTATGCCTATTATTACTACATTTCCAGGCTTACTATTATCAAACTAAAGGCTTACTATTAATAACTTGAGCCTCAATATGCAAAAAAGTTGCTTAGTAACATTTAAATTTAACTTAAATATGTATTACTTTCTTTTGTGCATAGCACAGATAGATTTTCAAGTTTTATCCCAACAATGTTATACTAAGTATTTGATCATTATCATTAATTATATATTTTCTTAAATATGTTAGGGCTGATTCCATTGTCCATTTAAGATGGCCACTCATAAAAAATATGATTTTATTTTAATAAATAGTTTTTCAAACAATAGGCCCTCTAAAATGGTTAATAAATTAAATTGTAACACCTAGGTTGATGATTTTTTTTTAAATTTAACCATTGTTAACAACTTAGCTATTACAAAATGACTAATGCTGCTTTTTATTTAGTCAGGTCCTACAAAAGTACATATGATAACACATTTAACATTATTTTATTTTGTTTAAAATGCTAACTTGAACACTAATGTTTTCTAGACATGAGTTAGTATAAATTGCATTCTTCCAGAGTCATTTCAAATAATATAGTACTGATTACTGATTTATATAAGCTCTGCTGCACACTTGAATATGCACTCATGCACGTGTATGAAGCTGAACCTACCACTTCTTCAGCCCACCGGCAATTCCAGCTTTTGTGTAATTTACAATAAATTACTGGCAGACCCTGAGAATCACCCACCTCGGGTGTTGGCAGCCTGGGGTCAGACTTCAGTCTTATCCATTCAGCCACCGAGGTTGGGCTTCGGATGTTGTCAACAGATAGATCAATTCAGCCCCCAACACAACCAGTTACTAGATCTACACCCACTCACTCTCTCACTCTTAAATAAATTATTTCCTATGTACATACCATTCACTCAGAGTGGTAGAGAACTTGATTCCTCTATAACCCCCTACATGTAACTAATCTATTTGAGGGTCGATGGGTACTCAATATTCCGCAATCATGCTAATAAATACATTCAGGCTCCATATACACAAAGAAATAAAGTACTGTATTCAGTAAAACAGTTTATATTTTCTCTAAAAATCGGAACATGGGACCAGATACTAGCTGCTAGCACAATTCTCATATCGCGCTCTCTATATGCCAAGGAATGGCACTCTTCAAATACGTGGGACATATCTAGTAATCTTTGTTTACATACCGGGCACATACGCGGGCTTTAGTCTAAAAGTAAGAGTCTATGTATCAACCTCGCATGGTTTATTCTTAATCTGGAGAGTATGACCCCTCTTTTACGTTAGGTCGGAGGCAAAGGCCACACAGGTTAAGTTCGAAGGTTGGGACGTCTCAGCCTTGGCCGCCTCGTGCACCTTTTCGTTACCCTCTGTACCAGTTTCAGGGGACACAGACAATAACCAATGTCTTGCCAAGGGAGTCGGTTCAGACAAGGTACGAGAGATATTTAACATCTAGTGCGGTTTCATCGAGACCTCATGACCAGGCAGAGGGCGGCCCACCTGGACTGACCACTGAACGAACATAATTAATTAATCTTGAATACGAGGTCTTTGGTAGGGATGTGTACCAACCATAGCCCTCATAGTTTCCCTGAGCCACTCGGCTCTCGTAGCAGCCCAGGAAGGTCACCCGCCTAGTGTTGGTAGTCCGGGCCTACTGCCTCCCAACAACATTTGCCGCATAATGTGTGAGTTTGTGTACTGTTAGCGTGCTTGAGTCAGTGCATGTTATTTATGAAGCAAAGTTAACCCTTGTACCCGGGCTTAAAATGATATATTCTCGAGAGACTAGAATAGTAAGCCATGACATTATTTTTTTATATGTTGATGAAATTAAATTATTTGTATACATAATGCATTAGTTGTAGCAACGTAACATATGCTATGCAAGTTTAAATCGGAGGTTCATGAAATAAACTAAACGTTTATTTACTGAATTCATATATGTAATAAAACTAATGTAGTACATTTAGTAATTGTTGCACTTGTAAAAGTATGTACACATTTTGGGGATGGTTAGGGTTGGATAGCATGGTTATCATATGGAGTAATTACTATCTTTTAAAGAGATGTTATTTAAAAAATTAGTATAAAAATACGTTTTTAACTATTGCCTATAGTTAATTTTTTTGTTTTCGACTATTTTTCGTACTCTTGGTAATACGAGTCTGGTTCCAAACACTTGTAGTGATTGTGTTCCATTTGAAAGGGCTTAAAATAAAAAATTGGTTCAGGTGTGTAAAGACCTCTCACCGTACAATCCAAATTGTTCTCTCGCCGCACCACGTTTTTAAATAGAAAGTAGATAATTATGTGACTATATATATGTGTAAGTTATGGCTTGATGTAATACGTATATATTTTTTTAATGTGTGGATCGTGGGTTTGTGAGTGTCAAGATGGGATTTGTGTGCGATGGAAAGCTTGAGGGGGGGAAGTACTTGTAAACTCGCCTCCGTTATGGAGGAGGCAGGAGGTCGGTCCTTCTCCGTCTCTCTCCTTCTTCCGCCTCTATCCTTCTCTTTTCGCCCCCCTCGGCCCCCTGTCCGCCGACCCCATGGAACCAGTTGGCACAAAAGAGACTCGACTCCGAAGAGAAACACGTGGGACGTTGTGGTGTATATGCCCACGGTGAGCTACCCACATGATATATCCTCCGCCTCTATCACTTTTAAAACCATATGTGCCTGAAATTATTTCAATTTTAATCGATCCATTTCCTTTATGTCCGTCCTCTCGCAACTAGCGGGCCAGCGATTACGGCCGGCTGGCCTGGCCCTGGTACTCTTTCGTATTTCAATCGACGTTTGTTAAAAGTAAAAGAACGTTGTCAACAGCGAAAAGTTGCGCAAGCGGATATCACGGCCTCCCGAGAACGCTCACGTCTTTTTTCTTCGTTCTTGATTCAAATCGACTTTTCAGAGGATTAGCCATAGTACCTTAAAATTATTAAATTAGTGCAGTCGATTGGTATAATTCTGCGAATATCAATTGCACAGTGTGTGGATCCTGTGAATAAGTAATGAATAAGATTGATTTATTGAACTCCGTTAAATCAAAAAACTCTCTCTCATTCGTATTTAAACATATATTGTGTCAGTCTGCGAGGTGAGCCTGTAGATGATCGACTCCGATCAGGTCATAAAATGACACAGTTACGAAGAGCTGAACTATCATCAAGATTATGATACAGCATAAATATGATTTTGTTTTAAGATTAACAGTTTTATACAAATACCGTTGATTATGGTCGTGTGCCATCATTTCAGTCTGCCTAGTCCCGCAGGTTTTGTCAGACAGATACTAGATCTTCGGCGGTCGGTCATTTATTCGATTGTGTCCGTTGCACAAGATCGGAGTATATCAAGCTAGAACATAAATATTGTTCAGTCTAAGTTATACGAGTATCAATATCGTCGATTTTTAGAAATAATACAAGCAAGATCGCTCCGGGCTAACGTGCATAAAGTTTCTACTTATCAGAACTTGGTTTTTTATAACCTACAAGACTTTTTTGTGATACGATAATCTTTGATTGTATAAAAATGAAATCATAGCGTAGAACAGGTTCTCGATCGATGGGACAATAAAAATAATCACAATAATTTCACATTGATTTTTATATGGAAAGATAGATCGCTTTGTTTGTAATTAACCATTAATGCATATTTAATCAGAAATAAAACCACTCAGACATGGTTTTCGCCATCTGCCTAAGTAGTTTGTCGCTTCTTCTAGATATCACAAACCTTCCCATTCCGTTCCGTTAAGGTGTACGAGTTTTTACTCTGGCAATTTCTTTTCCTGAGTGCAGTACTCTAAATTTACTGAGTATGGGGCATACTGATTTAAAAGGTTTACAGTTTGTAATTACTTTACACGTGGATCGAAGGTTGGAGGGACGATGTTATCTTTATTAAATTATTTATAGTTAAGATTCAACAAATTAATTTTCTTTCAGCTGGATTTCAAAGCTTAAAGGGAGTGGCTTTATCTTTGGAAAATTGATTTTTTAAGAAATCCATGAGGACTAATATCGCCGTTATGTTTTATAACAAGTTTTCAATCCCCATTTTATGTTTTCTTTTTTTCACCCACTTACATACAAGTTTAAAATATATCGCAGAAAGCGGCGAACCTACGCAGCGTGCCTTTGTGAAATCCGGAGTGGTAGACTCGACCAGCATCGCCCACTTGGTGGTGAGCAGGTGGATTTTGCATTTCCCTCCGAGATTTCCTTAAAAGAGAGATCGTACCACCTCGTGAAGGATGTGACTCCACTGCCCCACACTTTTTTTATATCGCCGTCTCGTGTTCGCATCGACGGTAAACAACGATGCGTCCTCCGCACGACCGTTAATGGAACGAGTCATGAGACAGGATCGGATGGTCCAGGCCCGATGTACTCAAAGGCAGGCCGCCCTGCTTTCAATTCAACCGCAGTTACTCTCTTTTCGTGTTGGGATGAAAGTACGGTAATGTGAATGAATTATAGGCTGGAAAGTGACAACCCACAAAAAAAAAAAAAAAAACTGATGGACCACCATCCATACATTTTAATGTATTTAGTTATATTCATATTTTGCATAAATTCAATAAGAAGATATTCATAAACCTGCGAACAAATGCACAAAAGGCGTGAAGTAATACTGACGGGAATCGACGATTTATGACAGGCAGGCATGACAGAAAAAACAAAAAATAAAGGTTCAAATACACACTGATGGACAAAATAAACGCACTACTGTTAAATTTTACTGTATTTAGGTTTATCCATATTTTGCATACGAAAATTAGGTTTAATTGCAAAAATAAGACATTTGAAAATAAAACGTTTATTATGTATCTATAAAAAAATTATTAAATAAAGAACAAATAAATAGAAACTTTAAAAATAAATAAAAAGGTTTAAACAAACTTTTTTGTCCCCTTTGATAAGGAATATTTCCCCCTCTGGCACGAATCACGTCCGTACTTGAACGCGATGCAACTGCTCAACCTAAACGTATATCCGTACACGGGTCGATTTTTGTTCAGTCTATTTGGGTTTTGCCAGGAGGTTTATCACCCCTAAACTGTTTTTTAAAGGGGGTAGTTCAACTGATGAGGAGGGCATTGCCGTGTTCTGCTGCTACGACATAGATATTTTTTATATCTATACATCATTAAACATACAGAAGATTGTAATAATTGGTAAAACTCATAAAAACCTCATTACACGCTTTCGCCGTTGTGTCCTTTATGGAATAAGCAGAGAGGGTGTAATTGTACAAATCAGGAATCTTTTTCACCTCTTGTACAAATTTTATGTTTGACGCCTCCATGGGACATTAACCCGAAAGCTCGATTTTTCCAGTGCACTGCAGGTTGCACGAGTCGAAATCAAGTTGCGTCGCAACCGAGTCGAGAACGGATCGAAATGGTGTCGAACCGTGAGAGGTTGCCTACCTACTTCGACAGGAAGTTGAGTTGTGACAAAAGGTGCGTAGCAGTTGCATTGAACGCGAGTCGACCTGTGCATGGAGGGCCTTAAACGTCATTTCATTCCTCGGAAAAGATTTCTGATAAAATCCTGAGGAATTCTTTCCCATTCATCAAGAACAGCCGTTTCCAACTCTTCTAGGGTGTTAGGACCTGGGATTCGCCGTCGTACCAGTCGCTTTAGTTGGTTCCCAGTGAGTTTGATTGGGTTCAAATCTGGGCTTCAAGCTGGCCACACCAAGCAGTCAATGCCAACCTCATTTAGGTTGTCATTCGCAATACGTGCTTTCTGGAGCCTAGCATTATCCTGTATTAGCAAAATCTCTCACCGATGTGGATGGCAAATGGCACTACATGTTTTTGATTGTCTTGTAAATATTTCTGTGAAGTTACAACAACCAATTCGGTGAGGATGTTCAAGGAAATGCCACCCCAGAACAGAAATGACCCACTGTATTATGCCACCTGAATAACCGTACAGCATGGGACTTACCTTCTCCTGAGCGTCTCACCTCATCTATAAATAGAACTCGTCCCCATTTTTAAGGAATTCATTTCTTCAGATCTAGTTGTTTAGTTCCTAATTTTCAGTTAATAATTGCAGGGATCTAGTAAAAAAAGACCTTGTGCTTTGAATTACTTCTTCCTAACTTTAAATAAAAAACCAACAGATTATTGCGAAAATTTGACGGTTTAATTTTTTAATAATTTTTCAAATCGGCTATCTCGTGAAAGTAAAACCCACGACCTCGAACAGTAGAAGGCATGCTATTATCCTGAGTAAACAGAGTATAAGGGCGGCGTACATGTTCTTTAGGTGCGGTGTAACATTACAGAACATAATTCGCCGGAGCAAAATAATATCGGTAACGAGCCTTGGGGCAAATGACTTCTGTGCGATAATAAACTTCCACTGCTGGCTAAATGAAACGTGGTTTATTGCATTTCCCCACTTCCTTGTTCGCTCTGATAGAAGTTTGTTTTTAGCAGGAATACTCAAACACAAAAAGTCGTCTTCGTTCATTTCGCGTCAGATTGTGCAGTTCGTTCATTATAACTGAATTTTTAATCCATCGATTATTGAGAAGGCCCGGCTTGGTTTTCTCTAAGTCAAGAAATGGGTCTCGTTTTATATTGCCTCTTCAATTTTTGAGTGTGATCGATTTCATAATTTGATATCATAACAGTTTGAAAAGTCAAAATTTACCTCTTCAACATTTAAGTATAAATTTTATAATTACATATAATAAATTTAGCCAACTATCAAATAAAAACTACATATTAAATGGGAAACAATGCGAAAAATATGGCTGGTTTTACACTAAAAAAAAGTATTTATTTGTTTATTTTCATAATAACTAGATATAAAGATTAATGACTTAGAACGTGAACCCAACATTAATCATTTACAATCCAGACCATCCCTAACCATCCGTTCACCTACATCCTCGTATTCCGATCAGACCGCTTCTTTCAGGTCAATCGGGGAGCATTTTTCTCGGACTGTTACTCCGTTAAGGCTGGAGTCCCAAAAAGTGATGTCCCATGATCCTCCCTCCCCAACCCGAGATATCCATTCACACTTTTATGGATGATTGTGCAGTCCTCCAGAAAAGATCATACGTAGCTCCCTACAGGCACACATTCAATATAGAACTTTGGCTGAAAAAGGGCGGATAAAAATAAATGCAGATAAAAGCCAACACATAACCTTTCCCCTCCACCACTTTACCTACATCACATATCCTTTACTACAGTTAATGACGTCCGCTACCTCAGGCTGTATATCGACAAAAGACTGACTTGGAATCCAAATACAAGATGAAAAAATCAGGAACTGACTAGACGTTACTAAACTTTCTCACGACTTCTAGACAAACAAAGAAAACTGACGCTTCATAATAAACGGCTGTTATACGAGACGATAATTAAATCCATTTGGATATTCGGCATTGAGTGTGGGGTTCAACCAAACCTTCCAACTATCATCGCACCAAAACTTCCCATTCCAAAATCTTCCGCCAACAGTAAACGCTCTTTTCTATGTATCTAATCACACAATCCACAATGACCTTAAAATTCCTTTGTAAAAGTGTTATAAAATGCCGATACATAAAATTCCACACCTCCTTTCATTACAACCCAATCCCTTAGTTTTAAACCTAACATCCCGAACTATCCCCAATAATCCCTCAAGGAGATTAAAACGCAGTGACCTCGCGACCTGCTGGGCAGCGAGATGTAGCACGTAGACACTATTAAAAGTGTCACTACCGGGTGTCAAATTTTATTTTATTTTATAGTAGTTGTTCAATTTCACCTTTTCCAGAGCCGACTTGTCGAGTGAGTTTTTTTTAATGTTTTACTTGACTAAACAATAAATTTGAGTAAAAAATTTATTTTCTTAAAAGCATGGTTCTTAAGTCGAGATTTCGCCAGGGCAGATGCTTTGGCCACGACGGCCGTAGCGTACATACAGTCTACGTACATAGCCCAAATCTTGAGTCCGCGATCCACGATGGTCTACATCGGTTTAGGGCCATCAGAAAAGAAGGTAGTGGCTGACCTCGATGTACGTTTTATTGCTCTCACCGCACTACGGAATTGCCTTGTACAGAAACGGTGCATATTGTAAGGGTGAGCTTTAAAACAGTCATCAGACAGCTTCGTGAGAATAACCTTGCCTCTAGACGATCCGCATCAGATGTGCTACTAGTCATCGAGTAGAATGGCGACTATTCCTAAATCACTTGGACACTTGAACAGTGAGAGGCTGTTCTCTTTTGGAACGACGAGTGCCAGTTTGGTTTGTGGCAATCAGATGTTTGGAGAAGACATGGAGAACGCTTTCATGTACATTGTGTGAGTCTTTACAAAGAGAGTTAGTTATGGCATGGGGTGGAATCAACGTCCATGCCCACACCGGACTGATTACCATACAGAATGGATCTTTGACTGCTCTAAGGTACAATGAGGACGTTCTTCTGAAAGCTGTGGTCCCGTTCGCTCTATTTATTGGGGGACAACTTCGTATGCATGATAATGCTCGATCGCATGTAGTTCGAGTTGTTACTTGGAGGTGCAGGAATACTACAATGAATAGGCCAGCACTTTTTCCTGTCATGGAACCCATGGAACATGATAAAGAGACGGGTTAGACCATGTTAGGCATCTAACAAGCGTTGAGAACAGGTTCAAACCGCTCTTGTTGAAGAATGGGATATATTTGACAATAAGCGTTATTAAGAATAAAACTAGGTTATAAATGGTTAGTTTAATTAATCTAGCACTAAATGGTTGTCCGGTGTTTTGTTGAATTTTTTTTCAAGCCATCATAATTACACAATTTTTATTAAAACATGTATTTCTGATCTCGTTTAATTGGGTTTGCATAAAAATAAGTATGTTGTAATTGATATAACGATAAAAATACATATATTTTGAAATAAACAACTAAATAATAGTAGCCCTCTTTTTTTTTTTTGCAATTTGTCGATTTGTTGAGGGTCCATTCCATTTATTGGTTTAAAAAATTCAAGCGCTTAAATAGTTTTTCACTTTTCGAAATCTGTTTCTAATTAGAAATTATAATTTTTTAACGGTAGTTATAGAGTAGAAAAACATGCGGTTTGAAAATGTCATGTTGAAAAGGTTATTTAGAACTCTGAATAAACTGCGTTTTCAACGACTCCAGATATGGTATTTGGAAAGTGCACGTAAGAAATACACAAACGAAAAGGGGTAAAAAAAAATCCCCCACAATACACATAAACATCGTCTTAAAGTGCAAAGTTTTGCCTACACGGTATCTTATCTTTCCCTCGCTTTATTTACGTTCTCCCAGTTCAATGAATAAACTCGTTGTCGCTTGCGTAGCCAAGCCTAATGTTTGAAATCGAAAAATGCGACGGTAGATCTTATGAAACCTGGCGAACGCACAACATAAAACGACGTCGGCCTTTTTAAATTTAACCTATACGATTCAATTTTTGTTCTTGTTAAGCTATTGAATTAATAATTTTTGAAGTGAGGAACGGTCAAGAATGAGTTAGTTTGGAAAAACATTTTTTCATTATTTTGCCAACGTTTCGACCTTTATTTGGGTCATATTCAGGGCATAAAGTGTGGTGCTATTTTTGTAGTGTCATATTAATAATAATAATTATCAAAAAAACAACTCATTCTTGGCTTGTCACGTGGTCAGTCCCACGCGAACTCCCCGACGTCAGGATGCATCCCATCAACCGTGCTAAACAAACCACTTCCATGTTGCCTTCCTTAACGAAACTGGCACAGCATCACATAAAATAATCATTGCTTTAAAAAAATAATAATAATTTCTCTGTTGCAGTACGCTAATATAAGGATTGGCCCTGTTGTCAAGAAAGACGTTATGAAAGCCTCGACGATGCTGGAACACGAAAGTCAGTAAGTATAAGAGTTCGTCTTTAAAAATTCAATGTATTTAAAGTGAGCACAAACAATTCAAAAAATGATTGAACTGAAAGTTATTTTTTATGTACATGATCATTCATTCACCTCGCTGGATAAAAACGTTCTCCACTTACTTATTCGAACGGAACATTAAATAACAGTATTATACGACAAAAAATTATCGTCTTAAGTTGTTTACACCCTAGAGGGCAATGTTTACAAATAAAACGTCTTTAAAAATTGTATTTAATCAGCTGCTCTTGCTGCTAAAATGTCAAGATAGGATCGTCAGTAGTATCCTTGAGAAGTTCACGCTTATTATTCGTATAGTGTAAAAAAATAATGCAAACCTTTTCCGGATTTCCTGTCTGTACGTCTGCGTTTTACGACTGAATATAAATCAACTTCTGTAATGGAGGTGGATCTCTCATTCGACAGAAAATAAGCGGTTTTCTATAGTAGAAATAACATACTTAGAATAATTCCCCGAATAGATCTCGTTCTATCGGCTTCGATCAATGTCCATGTTTTTATTCAAAATGTTTAACAATTTGTTTATTTATTTATTTTGGTTCTTTTATATCCTGGTCCGCATTTTTTCGCTTTTTTGTCTGTCGGCACAGAGACTCAAGTAAAATTGGATAATTAGAGGAAGTACGGCGACTTGTGTGCTTATCTTGGAGGAAAACTTATCGATTTCTTATTATGATGACTTCATAGTAAAGAATTTTTCTCAAATCCCACCGATCGCGCATTTTTTTCTTTTGGTGAAGTAGCACACAAATATAATCGGTTGGTGCAGGTCCATTTGCTAATGTTGTTAATCTTGGAATGGACTTCTTCGAGAGCAAATCGCCGAAAGAAAGGCCATATTTTAAATAAAAGCCATTTAACGAGCTTTTCACTCCAGAATCCATTTATTTGTCCAGCCCAGCGATATTCAAAATCAAAAGCTAAACTTTTCTCTGATGTTTCAGTTTGTGAGTGTAGTTTTATTGATAATCTGCTGTTTATTTTCAGGTACGCCGTCATCTTAGCTTTCGACGTTAAGATAGACAGGGATGCCCAAGAGCTTGCTGATAGTCTTGGTGTGAAGATATTCCAAGCTGACATAATCTATCACCTTTTCGACAAGTTCATCGCTTTTAGGGACGAAATTAAAGCGAAGAAGAGGGAAGAATTCAAATCTATCGCCGTCTTCCCTTGCAAGCTTCGAATCCTTCCTCAGGTTAGTGCCGTATTTGTTCTTCATGATCATTTTTTGTTTTGCCTTCTTTAAACGTTGAATGCAAATTTTCTCTTAATTGTTTTAGTTCGTTTTTAATTCTCGAGACCCGATTGTGGTCGGTGTTATGGTCGAGGCCGGAATCGTCCGGGAGGGTACCCCGATTTGTGTGCCAACCAAAGAGGTGAGAATATTTTTGTTTTAAATAGAAAAAGTAAATAATTATTTTCATGCTCTGGTCGATGCTAACGTCTTAACACAAACGCTATATTCATTTCTTGTTTGATCATAAGACTAGAGTAACCGTACATACATAGAGCGTAAAAAAAATATTCACCAGTTATTAAAACAATTGAAATTCCATAGTGTGCATGCAAGACAGGCCCGGCATATTGGCTTTTGAAAGCTAATATTAAGATAAGAAACTAGATATTTATATACTGATTTGCATTATTATTTCCGTATACGTCCTTGACAATAAACGACGTGAAAGCATCAGCGTAACAGGAAAGCTTTTATGAAGACTAAACGCAACACATGTTTTTGTATGTCATTCTTGGTAATGTACACTCTTGTACGAAAAGTAGACTAAAAGAACTAGAAAAATTCAAATCATTTTAATTTTGATCGCTTGTTTCTTTTTAATTTCTTATTTTTACAGTTCATTTAATTTGATAAAAAATACATTAAACTTAAACGAATGTGTCATTTGATAATTAGATAGATCTTTCGAGGGACGTTCAGGATGAACTTATAGCGTTTGGAAAACTGTTTTTACTGCCAGGTAAACTTAAAATTTGAATGATACCATCATATTGAGAAGAAAATGTGCACGATACTCGAGACGCAGTTTATCTACCCAACTCGTTTTCCTTTAAAGCGCAGGGTTGATGAAAAATTTTATTCAATTCAATTGGACTCATGTTTCCTTTTCTTATTTCTTCTTTTTATTTTCTCATTGTCTGACCTGAATTGCGTTTTTTAACGAACAACTTGGCCTACATTTATTTACGAGCAGGCCGTGCGGAGGTTCGAATTTAAAGTTTGAGATGGAAAAAAAAGTCAAAGTGCACACTTAAGACGTTTAAAAGTCGGTTTTTGGTAGTCAAGTGTACGCAGGGCGGCTGTCCGTCCATTTGTTGATGGGATCTTCATTTTAATTAAACTTGTTTGTTCAGAATTGTTCAGGTCGATTTATACAAAATGAATGTTAAATAAATACAGAGTTCTGTTAAAAAGTGAACCTGTCGTACTAATTCCGTAACCATTGTACTTTTTTGATCTTCATTCGCTTATTCTTTTAAAATTCTTTAGTAAGCAGTTTAGTTTTTCTACCGACCTGTTAAAAATCAAATACGTTTTACGAGAAAGTAGTAACAATTTCGTGTCTGCCTTTACCAAATTTCTTAGTGTTATTTTTTTTTTAAATATCGTTCATATTTACCAAATTCATGCATGAAAAGAATTAATATGATTCGTTTGACCGTGTATTTTATTTGATAACAATTAAAAGATTTTGAAAGGTAAACCCAATAGGGCATGCAAGGCGCGTAATGCAACGGAAGTCCGAGAGTACGTTGCGCAGCTAAACGATATGTAAAAAAGTGAAAAGCCGCCGGCCGAGTCTTCAGGCGAGCAATTTAAAAATGAAAACTTAATTTTGATATGTTCAGTTCGTAGAATTGGGAGTGGTAACGAGTATCGAGAACAACCACAAGCCGGTCGAGAGTGCACGGAAGGGGCAGGAAGTGTGCATCAAGATTGAGCCGATCCCGGGCGAGTCACCGAAAATGTTCGGCAGGCACTTCGACGAGAAAGACTTTTTGGTCTCCAAAGTAAGTCCAATCCGACTTGGAGTCTACATTTTGCCGGTTACCCAGCCGACTGACCCGGCCGAATTTCTTTTCCAGATATCCAGACAGAGCATAGACGCTTGCAAGGATTATTTCAGAGAAGACTTGGTCAAGACCGACTGGCAGCTGATGGTAGAATTGAAAAAGCAATTCCAAATTCTCTAATCTCCGCCCCGCTCCACCTGCCTCAAAAAATGAAATTTCGAAATTAATTATAATCCACGATTATAACAACCACTCATCTCGCAACTCCCTTTATATGTATTATACTATATATATAAATAAAAAAGTGAATATATATGTTTCGTACGGAAATGTTATAGATTATTTCATCCCCTTCATCTGGTTCAGAACCCACCTGGGCTTATGTCTTACTCATTGGAACTCCTCTAGGTAAATAAATTAGAACATAATCGAATAATATATTAACTTGATTTTTACTAAAAAAATAACCTGTTTTAGAAAGATGGAACATGTTTGTATTCGAAATTATTAAATTAACCATATATGCATTTAGTAGTCATACTTGACCATATTAATTTTACTTTTAATCTAATGTCTTGGTTGAGATGAAAAAAGGAAGTGTCACGAACGGGATTCGAACCCCGATCTTCGGCGTATGCTCAATACGCCGCTGCTCTAATCACTTGAGCTATCGAGACTTCGATCCACTCGAACACCAACTAGACTCTACTGTCGTTAAATAATTAATACAGTCAATTATGGCTACTAAGTGCATATATGGATTAATATAATAATTACCTAAGTATTTACTTCGCAAACAGTATCCTGTGGCCACTTCATAAGTCGCCGAAAAACGAATCCTTATTACACGATATTTGAAAGTGAGGAAAAAAGGAAAGTTTTAATATATTGATATTGTTTTCTTCAATAGACTGTTTTTTAATTTGGTATCACATACTCCGGTGTAAATCAAGGCCATTTCACACTATGCGTTCACGCCAATAAATACATTCAATTTCAGGATATTTAACATAAAATTATTTGATGAGATTTGTGCGGTCTAACCTGTAAGTTTGTCCTTACTGATCATGTTGGTCGGCCTATCGACGCGTTTCGGACCTAACAACCAAGTTGACGAAATGCCGATGCTCGTCTGACAGATTACCAGCGAGGGCAGGCAGACCAAAATTATCAATAAAGGCCAAATTAAATTAACAGTTAAACCTTTTTTACGATACTCCCAATTTTGTGAAGCGTCTCGTTGCCAATTTTTATTCAAAAACTGTTTGGATTGACCCAACGGTAACAAACAAATTACAAAATGGTTTATTACACAAAAAAATCTATGCAATAGAAAGACACCCTTTTATCGTCCAAAAATAGGAACAGAGGCCGAAGAAATTCGTTCTCTGCTCAATAACTCATTCCGAACCACTGCGGAGTCTCTTCATGACATTTGATCTTGTAATGCACATCCAACAACCTTTCGCAACATGCGCTTAGGCTCGACAAAACATTGTTTATTACCAATTTGTATTCAATGTATTTTAATAGCCCTTTAGCATTTTCGTCTAATCAATACGATACGGTAGGAGTGCATCTAGTGTATGAGTGTTTGTATGGCCCAATGTTCAGAAGAACAAAATTTAGGTGATGAATGTGGCATAACATTTACAGCTTATTCAAAAACCTCTTTAAGCCTACTTACATAACTGCGATCAGCCCAATTTTCATTTTCCAAGTAGGTGTCCTCAGGCCTACGTGAAACGGCCCCGGTCTGCGAGTGGGTTTCGGAGCGAGAGGACTGAAATGACAAAGTCAAATTGATAAAACATGTCTGACGAGTTAATGTTTCCGACCTGATGGAATTAACATTATTTATAGAATGCCTTTCTCATTAACAAAAATATATTATAGTGAGAACGAAGATTTAAGACTTACCATTAGTTCGCTTGCATAGTTTTTACTTTTTTTTAAATTTAAACTTTTAACAAATTCATTGCTCTTTGTTGTGTTAATTTTGTGTATATAAATATATCAGTATCGTCATGGTCGTAATATGGCATGTGAAGTAAGGTTGCTGCTCATCGACAGTCATTAACAAAAATAAATAGTGAAATAATTTGCATGCATAACAAGAACATGTAACAACATTTGAATTATAACAATTTTAATAACAATTGATCATTTCTTCGATAAGAGATTGTGTCTAAAGTTAGTTTCCGCTTGAGTCGTCTAGGTGATCGTCGCGTATTCCGCCAAGGCTGCATTGTTGTGAGCTCTAATAGAGGTGTGTAGTCGGGTGGATGCATTCTTTATCACAACTTTAACTTCTACGAAGTTAAGGGATTTATGCAGTACTTCGTTCCTGATGTACCATGGCGCATCTGTCACAAAGCCTAGTACTCTGTCCCAACAAAACCTAACCGTGAAAAAAGGACTAAGTTCCAGACCCCCTCCAAAAAAAATATCCCATCAATGTATATACACTGTGGCCAAGTCCGTTCTTTTTTTAGTCCATAACCTGAGAGAACTCAAAAGAAAAGATGAAAGTTCTAGACTCCCTCCTAAAAACAATAACAATCAGCCTATCAAAGCAGTGATATCTATCTACATTGTGGCCAACCTCACTTCACTCATACTTTTATGAGCAACATACTTGTTTTATTTTTATTGGTTAACACTTGGCCAGTTTCTGAATAAGGAATAAAACATCAGGACCATGTTTGCTCACCCAGGAGAGGTGGGTGAAGGGAAGGTAGAAAAATCACAAGAAGTGAAAAAAGTTCCAGACTCCTCACTGCTTCAGAAACTGGTGCCGTGCGCTCTGATTTGGCTGGACTTGAATGCTCTTGATGTGCGAGTTAATACCAAGGCCCCAGATTGAACATCCGCATTGCCAGATAGGGCGCACAAATGAAATATAGATAAATCTGCGTTTCTGGATTTAAATGAGAAAAATTAATAACTAGAGGTTTTAATAGATGAATGCGAGTACGAGTTCTTTTAACTATATTCCTTATATGCTTTTTGAAGGGTGGGCGTTCCTGAAGGTTTATTCTAAGATAACGCGCAGAAACAACCTGTGGTATTTAATTGTTGTGTAAGATTATACCATTGACTTGATATCATCTTTTTAAAGTGAAAGTTCTGGGGAAGAATTTTGGTATTCCATAGCAATTCTTTAGCGGTCGTCCAATGATTGGATTCGATCCAGGTGTCATTGCAGGTTGTAAGAAATTGTTAAAAAGAAATTGTCCCTGATCATCTGCGAACGTGGATAAGCTTGTGTTTGGTGATATGGGTAGTTCGTGGACGTACATCAAGAAATGTAATGGACCCCATACACTTCCCTGTGGGACGCTTTTATCTTATTGTTTATCGATTGCGCTTCGTAGAATCTTGTATTGTCCGATTGTAATGAAGTATTGTACAATAAGATCATCATCTTTTCGATGTCCAGGAAAAGCCCTTGACAGACTTCTTGTTTCGGAGTCGAGGATGTCTTCCACTACTCTGTGAAGTTGTTGACAAGAGTGTAAAGAACGATGTACAAATTGAAAATTTGGGATCAAGAATTGACACGCGCTGAAGTTTCCGCATTTGCGTACATATTTACAAGATGGGAAGATACCAATTTCACCCACTCCCCGCTAGTTTGAGTAACTCTCGGGTTTATCTGTATTTTACGGCGATAATGATATATACTCCCAGTTAAACTTAATGGGATCTCGAGTCGTAATTCGTAGAAAGGGACAATAAATCTTGTCGAGTAGGGGCATTTTCGCCGAGGGTCGCGGCCACCCGGCATAGGAGGGCCAGAGACAGACGGCTCGACGTCCTCTTCCAATGAAATCGATCCATCGCACGTCGGGATCGCTTATTATTTCAGAATAATTTCGAGGGTCGTCCGTCCTCGGATGAAAACGACGGCGGAGATGATGTAAGTTTGCCCCGGCGGATATGAGTTGGGACCCCCCTCCAAAAGGAGACTTCCGGCGGTTCGTAAATGAGTCTTGACGTCACATCCCTGCCCAATGAACCGACGGCCACGCGGCGAAACGCCCCCGCTCGACATCGAAAAATGTTGGACAGACAACAATTCGCAAGAGGAAAACGGCGAACTCACTAACAAAAACTCCAGGGTGCGGCTAGATTACAAGATTTACTATAAATATATAAAAAGTCTTAACACATGGATATACACAATAACTTGCTTCTTTACAAAATGGTCATTGTGTTCTGTTTACACGGATTTGCCTAAGGCCTTTGACACAGTGGACCGTTTAATCTTGGTGAAAAAACGGGAAAAGCTAGGAGTATGTAACTCCCTTCTGGAATGGATCGATTACGATAGTTAATTATGTTAATAAAATTTAAAAAAGTTCCATGTTAGTGAACAATTTACGCCTCCCTGTTCTAGCAAAAACTTCATTGACAGTTGGGGGTCTGCTTTCCAGTTAAATTCTACTGAAGCTCCTATCCAAGCTAACGAAGAAAAACAAACTTACTCTCTACAAAACCCTAACACAGCCGATTTGGACATACGGAATAGAACTGTGGGGCATCGCTAAGTCTTCCAATATTCAACGTCTTCAATCTTTTCAGTCTAAAGTCCTCCATCATAAATGCTCCATTATATCTCCAATAGTACCCTCTACAACCCCATCTATCCAATCCCATTTATCCAAAAATCAATTCCCCAAAAATTTACCAAGTTCCATAATAATCTCTCCCATCATCTCATAATAGTCTTGTCCAGCAGAACCTATCCCTACAATCCCGTAAGGCGACTCAAAGGCCTCGCGACCTCCTTTCTGAGGAGTTGGCAGTGAAGTTTAATTAGTGAAGTGAAGTAGGGGAATAATATTTATTATTTGTTTCTCTCTATGTATATATTGTAAATATATCGATATGTCATAAAATTACATATTGTGATCAAAAAATTGTAGATTGTAAAGAAATGTTGAAATAAAAAATTACTGAGTTGTAATTGGGTTCCAAATGGATCCCTGAATTGTTAGTTAATAAAGACTGTTCGGTTTGGTCAATCCTTGCGGGAAGGGACCTTTACAGTATTTAAAAAAAACTGATTGTAGGAATATCGAAAACTATCGCCAAATGCTTTATTACATCTAAGATTATGGATTCCATAGTGGTAGATGTATTGAGCCTACCATTCTTCTTTATGGTAATAAGCATATTTATGATAAATGTATGGTAAATTCTTCGGCAAAAGCATGGTTTCATGAAAGGACCCTCTAGTATAACCAACTTGCTTCCTTACAAGGATTTCATTCTGAATGATTTGGAAAACCGTCATGTGTTCATTCTTTTTACACGTCTAAGGCATTCGACATAGTGAACCGTTTAATCACCGGTGAAAAAAAATGGAAAAACTAGTAGTGGGCAGGTAACTTCTTGGGTGGATCAATTCTTTTCTGTCGGGGAGATTATAGTAAGATTCGGGGAAGGATTTATGTTTATATCTACAACGGTGTACCCCCGAGCTCTCATTCGCGGCCAATATTTTTCTTGATATTTTTCAATGATGTTGGATAAGTTATTAGTAACTCCAAATTTTCATCTTAGCTGACGACCTAAAATATTTTTCCCAACTTTCTCGTTTGAGCAATATAGTTTACTGCAGGAGAATCGGTTCACTTTCTCAAAATAAGTGTGAGATCAAACAATTTTACAAGAAAAAGGTCGAATCAATGGGCATCTCACTGATGACCATGTTTCTATCTCGGACCATGGGGAACTGCGGTTTTCGTGACTACCAATTCTCTACCAATCCCTTATAAGTTGCCATTTGGGAGTATTATTTGGCCGCGCGGATCAAACTTGCGGATCCCTTATGATTGAGAGGGTACAAGAGGAACTGTAAATATTTGCCGATCAAAATATACCTGGCAATAGTGAGCTCCCATATGTAAGGGTCAACTGGCAGACGACTAGATCATGCCATTACAAGTATTATTTTGTTATTTTGTAAAAAAAATGTAATATTTTGTTTTCTTTTCTAAATATACTTTTACAAATAAAATAGTGAGCTCCCTTATACTGAAAGACTGGATTTGGTTGGACTGGTCTCTTTGGAAGACAGAAAAATTTTGGCTTCGGTTTTGTTCTTAAGGAAGATACTTAACAATAGGATTGATTTCCAGGAGATCTTGTCCTGCTGTTATTAAGGTCCCCGCAGCAACGACTCTGTTCCCCTGAGCTATTCCATGTTCCCAACATAGGGATTTTTTTTGTTACATTTTTAAATTATGATTTTTTATTTATGTTTGCACTCCTGACTGTTCAGTTTTGGGTCATTTGACCCGTATGAACTGCAATAAATTAAATAAATGAAAGGTGCCCTTATTGCAGAGAAAGGTTGCTCGTAGTGTTTCATATAATAGAGGCGTGTCATGTCTTGGCTCCATTTAGAGAGCATGTAGCCGTATTGAATGGTTCTCGAGCACAGCAGTCGGTTTCTGTGTCGCCAGATATTTATATATACGAACATATGAACGGGGAAGGGTGCACAACCGTCTGAACTGCGTGGCAGTGAATTTTCTTTCCAAGTTCAAGCCCAGCTGCATGGGTTAGGACTCTCAGTGGTCTAGGAATGAGACCCTAGAGAAAAGGTTGTGTTTCAGTCGTGGCTGTGGACCAGAGCCCTTGCCTATGATCTCCGAATAATCTCCCGACCTGGCGGGAATCGGAGCGATCGGACTGCCGAAGCGTACAGCCAACGAGGAGGCTAAGACTACGCTGCGGAGTCCCTCGAATGCGTGAGGAATGGTGGGCAGGGGCGGATGTTTTTCGGTGGAGGACGCCTGGGCTACCTGTACCGAAGGCATGGTCTCTTCTAGGGGGTGGTTAAAGATTCCACTAAAATCGAAACCGCGGCCGGAGCGAATCTGAGGTTTCGACTCTGGAGGAGCCCCTACACCCAGGGAGATAGAGTTGCCTTCTCTAGGGTCCATCTAGGGAGACTTGGTCGGTGCATTTCGACCCCTTTTGGGCATCCCTTTACGCGCCCGGTTGAGTTCACAATATTGCCGACCAACCCCCTCGGAAGGGGCAAGCGGGAGAAGTCGGCAGTAGGATGATGTGGGCTTCTATACCGAACCTCACGGAAGATGCAGATTTTCCGTTTGCGAAGGTGAGTGTTCCTAACTTGAATATAAAAACGTGTGATAAGGCCTAATCGGCCAGGTGCGGCCAATCAGAATGCATGAATGTATTTATTTGTGCGACTAATTTTTCTAATTTAATTAATATTAGGCTAGATTATAGTATGCAATGGGCTGAAATGACCTAGCTGTTCATAGCCACCCGTCGGAACCTAGCCCCGATGGTAGGGAAGCGACGATCTACCCAGCCACATAATAGGGTAGGTGAACTCCCTGAATAAATAAATGAATAAGTACTCACATAGAAAATATATGTTAGACGTCATAGTATGGCTATGCGGTCGACGTGATCAACTTTCATCTAAATTCTCAGTCCAAGCTAAAGGTAAGGCTCTCCGTGTGGCTGAACATAGTGTAAAATTTCCAAATTATTATTATTGGCAAGACAATTTTCAGAGATCAGAAGTAAAGCTACATTAGCGTCGAGGTTCAATTAAAAACTTGTCAAAGCGCTCGACTTGATCAGAGACCAAGGACAAACAGCGGAATCAGATGGACCCCGCGTTGGTCAAACCGCTGACAGTAGTTTTGTTTTGAACTTTGACCGATAAGATTATCATTGCCCATCGGGTCAAATTTGCACTCGACAGATTTTCTTGGATTATTAGACCAAAAAATATAAAAAATCGCGTTTCATAACCGTTTTCTGATCGTTAAAAAACACAAAAATCATGAATATCTATCTGCAGACGTAGACAAAAAAAAAAAAAAAATCCACAATCAGTCTTTGCATTAAATCAGGAGTTAATGATTGCAGACATTCGAGAAGCAGAAATTTTCATAATGATGTACACATGTTTCTTAAATATTGTAATATTATAGATAAATAAACTATAGTAAACAATAGATATGAAGAAACAAGCTTATTGGAAAAATTTTAGATTGGTATCTGTAATACAACATAAAATATAAATAAATGACCCAATAAATATAATATCGTTGGTGCATTACATTTTCTTTATTAATTTTTTTAGAATATACCTAAATTTCTGTTATTAAGCATTCTTTGGTGTTAATATATTGGGTTGTCCGGAAAATAATCCAGGTTTTCATGTTTTCTTTCATTACTCGTCTATATAATAAACTGTTTACGTTTGATAAGGTATTCTTTTTTACGAATGTCAACACTTTTTAATCTTCTTACAAAGAAAAATGTATTTACCTCAGTAGCATTTCGTTATTTGGGAATAAATAATTCAGTCTTTACCAAGATGTTAACACGTGATTTTCGCGTAATTTCGTTTTACGAGTTTAAACTTGATCGGAACGGTGCCCAAACGGCCAAAAATATTAATGCAGTGTGAGTGAGAGTTCAGAGATTGTTTAAAACATTTCGAGAGGGAGACTTTAATCTTGAAGAGAAAGAAGGGCGTGGATGGATTTCTCCCCTAGATGTTCTGCGGGCTTTGGTCAGAGGAGAAGCAGCACTAAATTTTCCAAAGCCCCCGACTGATCGAAAAAGTGATGGTGTCTCTTTGGTAGGTTTCATTTGGGCTGATTTACCACAACTTCTTGAATCCTGGCAAAACAATCAATGCCGGATTATATTGCTCTCAAATTGAAAAAAATGCACCTGAAATCGACATTATTGAAGCCATCTAACATGAGTTGTCATGTATGATTAAACGGAAAAAGCCCATTCTGTTACACGACAACGCATGTCGCTTGTGACAATTCTCCAGACCTCTTGCCTACCGACTACCATTTTTTCAGACGCCTGGATAACGTTTTACAGCATAAAAAATTATTGATCAAAACTCTTTAGAAAATTTGTTTACAGAATTTGTTAGTAATAAAGATTCAAAATTATATTCAAAGGGTATAGAGAAGTTGACATCACGGCGTGAGAAATGTATGTAGTGATGTAGGATGATTAATAAAACATGTTTAAAATAATTTATTTATAACCATAAACATGCATTATTTTTCAGTCAACCTAATATTATTTACTCCAGTTTAAAGGTTTACATTTATTTTATATATGTATTCAATTTTTGTACATGTGGTATATTTGGGCTCTGTTAAAACTCAAAGAAAATCTGCTAAAACCTTTAATCAGACAGAAAAAAAGAAAAAAAATTGCTTCCGTATTTTACTGTTTGAAAATTGCTAGGAATATAGACTGGATTAATAAATTCTGTCGTATTACACTTGCTCTATAAAAATTGAGAATTTTGTAATGTTTGCCAGTTAAGATTTTTCGCTTCGGCTTGGAAAGCTTGTATTAACTAAGTTGGGGATTGTTTAAACCCGTCAACAAACGAGGGGAGAGTGGTGAGAGAATGAGAGTGTATGCGATAAATATTTGTCGTCCCCATTCCCACAAATCCAGTTCCTCTCTCGAGGAAGAAATACGGTCTGCGATGATTGAGAGGAGGAAATCGTCGGCACCACCGGCAGGCACTTCAGACGACGCCCAGACACACGGATAAGATGAATAAATAGTCCCACCCGTTTCGTTTGCTCCACGATTCTACGAGGTTTTTGTGGATCAACATAAGTTTATATTAAACATATCTTTCTAAATTCTACTGTGTGAGGGGTGACGAACCTTACATTTGGTTCTATCCACGCCGTTTTGAACTATCAGACGCGTTTCGGCATATCGCCATCTTCAGTGGTCGGTACGTGTTTAATTTATGTCAATTTTGTCCTTTTTAACGTCTGACGTGCCGAAACAGCAAGGCCAGGCAGATCGAAATGATCGGAAACGAGCCAACTACAATGTTTTCTAAAGCTTCATTATAAAAAAAAGGGTCTTCCGTTTTCCCTCCTGGTTTCTGAACACCGAACTTTACCGGTGTTATGTGTCAAATATGTTTCCGCAACGTTCCCCCTATTTTTTCTGGACCTGTATTGTAGGTCGTGGGGGTGGTTTGGTTTTGTCGGGAAGAAGGGGGGAAGTCTAATTAGGCGCTGGGGGAGAGAGCGGAAGCAATTCTAGCTAGACTTCCGGTTCTCACACTTATAAATAGTCAGACTACTTCCTCTGCCCTCTCTACCTTTAACTTCCAATCTCAATCCCCCGACCCCCCAGCCGTTATCGACAATCAATTAGGATTTCAATCCGTCGTTATTATTTAAAATCATAACCCGCTGTTCTATGGGCTATGTACACAAAGAGATTAGACCGTATACAAAACAATCCCGTTTTCAGAGGAAGTCCATGTGTTTCTTTAAACAAAGGAAACGAGAATAAGATTGCATTATCATCTTTTTATACTCTTTTGGTGTTGTTTTTTTTTTAACCAAACAAATCCAATCAACCAAAAAGATCTAAAAACAGGCAATAAATATGTAAGTTGTCACAAGTTGTCCAGTCCCAATAGTTAGTTCTTCGTGAATATTTTGGTACCGAAACATTCGTAGTCATGTACTTCTTTAACATGTTTCTTTATCTTAACTTTTGTGAATAAATGTCTTATTTAACTTATTCACATAATAAATAAAATCTATTTTTTAAGTCCACATTGTGTTACACTTTTGTCTGTGAAATATTTGGCAGTGTAAATTTAAAATAAGTACATTTGTGGAAAATGCTCAGAGGATCCACTTCGAATAATTAATATCGTCGGCTGTGTAGCAGCGGTGCTACGAAAATAGGCGGACCGTGAGATCAATTTTGATATCTCATTGATCATCTTCAAATTCGGCTCGTTCACTGAACATCAACATGTAACACATTGCAAAAGCAAAACTAAAATTGCTAGTAGAATGTTTAACAATCAAAAAATACTTTCCTGATAGCCCTGATGACGTGAGCCCTGTTTTCGCCCAGTTCCGAAACACTACAAATAGAACAATCTAAAAAACTACGGTTTAAAAACTTAAACCTCAGTAAAATTTAAGATATGAGCTAAGACCTGATTTCGTTTAATTATTGTTAAATTAAATGCATTGGGTTTTGTTATTTGTTTTTTGTGTTTGACTATAGGTTTGCTTCCAGTTCTCCCTCTTCTTATCTTGCATATGCATATTTGCATATTTTGACTTCAACAAAGATACAAAAAAAATTAAATTTACTTCTAACAATTTACATATTTTAAAGCAAACATATTAATCAAGAAATAAAATTAACTGTGATTGTGGCCAAGGGTCAAGAATCACCTCCCTCCCTCTCCACATTCTCACTCTCTCTCTCTGTCCTCTTTCTCGTTTTTTTCACTTTGTCTCTCTCTGCCATTCAATATTTCTCTCATCTTTCTTTTCCTTTTACATTCTCTCTCTCTTTCTCCTCTTTCTCTCCTTTCCATTTTGTCTGTCTCTCTTTCTTTCTCTCCTCGTTTTATTCCTCTCACACTTTCGCTTCCTTTTACACATTTTCTTATTCTCTCTCCCTTTCTTTCTCTCTTCCTATCTATCTGTCTATTTACCTACCTATCTTTCATCATCATTATATTTCTAGTTTGATTTCCATATATCTATTTCTATCATTATATAATTTTAGTACATAATTACAACTGAAAACATACAAATTGACGAACGATTGGATCTAGCTTGCATTAATATTACCTCTACTTTATACTTATTTTTTATTTCTTTGGATACGACACCCGACAATTATTTTTGTAGCTGCGTTATTTTATTACATAAGATCTGAAGTTTTAGAATTCTTCATTTGGCAATTGATTTAGAAATTCAATGAAACGTAGGAAGCACTCTTAGGGTTGCAGTAAAACAAGGTACAAGATGTGTGCTCGCGTTTTCTTTATTGTATTATTGCACTATATACTGTGTAAAAATTGTGAATATAAAGTGCAATAGTTCAAATTGTTAAATTTTGTTCCCAAAGAAGTTAATGTCTACAAACTTGTTTACAAGAAGGAGAGAAAAATGAGGCCGAAGTCGTCAAGGGCACAACTCCTACGATCCCGGCTTTTTTCGTGTTCGTTCCTTCAGACTCGTATTAACGTCCCCTTTCCTCGAACGAATTAATTAAATCCGCCAAATGTCCCTGTTGTCGCTTTTCCTCTCGGCCGGACAACATTGCCCAAATGTGCTCGATGTTAAATTTAATATCGGATCCCTCGATCGTTCCTTCCTTTTTTTCACTCCGCGTGAATTATAACAATTAACAACGGATTACGATTTGGAATTCGCTCGGTTATTATATTCACACGTGATATGAGAGGAAGGTCAATTAACCAGCTAATAGGGAAAGGCTTGAGAATTTTTGCGTTTTTTCCTCGCTATTAATTATTGAGAAATAACTAAGCCGTTATTATTATAACTAATAATATTGGACGGCAGCCGCGTGGCCGGTTTAATTAATTGGCTTACTACCAAAGGACTTTGCACGACTGCACTACAGTTCAAAAGGGATAACAAAAAAATCATCGCAGTACATTTCAATTAATCATTTGCAACTTCCAGGCAAATTAAAGGAAAATAACTGTCGGCTTTTGATAGAAACTAGGTTCAAATGAAATATTTTTTCCATCGACATAAACAATTTTGCCGTTTTAATAATTACAACAATAAACATTTTATGTTGGCTAGAACAGATGTAATTCGAGGCGAAATGTTCCCTGTAATGGGTTAAACTGTTTCTTTTCAATGGTGAAGCTTTTGAATTATTGCAGCATTCAGTCTGATTAACGCTGAGAATGAAAAGATAAAAATAACATTATGTTCAATATATTTGTCAGGCCGATAAGAACTGTTGCTCGGATTATGAGCCAAGTCTTGATTATAGGAGATTTTAACCCCCATAATTCTCGGTGTGGCTAAAATCATATTGACATTAAAGGAGAGGATTTGGAAAGTGTGATTGAAGGAACCACCTTCACATTATTGCATACGAATAAATCCACATAAATATGTATGGACGAAAATACATCTTTCTTAGTATCCAGCTTCGCCTGAAACACGCTATACGATTTCCATTTTAGTGACCACCATCTTAATCATTGACTCTTTTCAGAATACGAAGAAAGACTGGCCCACGTTCACTCCATCGGTCGAGTTCCCCCCGCTTACGGGCAACATATCGACCGACCTAGACAATACGACGAAGGCGATCCACGTCCCAGCAAATAACTACCTAAAACAGTGGGCAGGGTTCACCTCCAAAGTGTCCCTTGGTAGAATGACAACCGCAAGGCTACCAATTGAAAAAAGAGATGGGCGCTACGACGTTTTACCATACGCCCGACCTTAGAAAACCTACAAGCACTTCAAGGTGGCAATGTCTAAGGAGGATTCTAATGTGTGCCAAACAGAATTCCTTGCAGGCGTTTGTTAGCGAAATGGAAACGAGATGACACCCAAGGAAATGTGGAGTTGAATTGTTGCCATAGAAGTGGGTAAAAGGAAGCTAACCCCCGCTGCGAAACAAATTCTCAACGAACGCGTTAGCGAGAAGTATCAACTAATAACTAAACCATAAAGGTATTAACAGAAAATGAATGTATGGTCGCGATCCTGCGGATTCCGGTTCAGGTAAGGTTAAAATAATTAATATGTCAATTATGACTATTAATATTTATATTGATTAATACATTAATAATAAATGTATTACTGAAACACATTTTAATCTTTTAGTTTAAATGACCGGCCTATTCACGCCGGTTTAGTTTGTCAGCCCGTTGCAGCCGTCTTCGGTGGTCGCCCTATGTGTCATTCAGACCTTTTTTATAAGTTTGTAAAACACGAAGGGGTGTGTCGGGATCGTATTTTGTTTTGTCGTCGTATTCGATTTATTCTGGAATAAGTCAGGGTTGATGGCACAATGCCGAAACGCGTCTGACAGGCAAAACCGACGGGAACAAGCGGACCGGGATGATCGGAGATCACACTACAAACGACTACATCCCAAGCCTCACTCTTTACAATTAAAACAGATATTCGTTACAAAGGTAGAAATACATTTTAACAGAAGCTTGAGACTGCGTAATGAATAAATACACCGTTTTTTTGCCTATATTTACAAAATAAAAATGCAAAAATCTGGCCCGTGGAGAAAAGGTCGATTCTCCGTCAAACTACGGAAAGTCTTCATACCAGTGTTGCGGTTAGAATTTTTGCATTGTAAATTTGTTTTCCTTCTGTAAGAGGTCAAATCGTGTAAAACTGAGGTCGAAGTTTGCTTTTACGATGGTCGCACTTTGAAAATAAAATTGATCGCAGAATTTTAAAAATAAAAACAGGCCTGGATGCCAAATGTTGCGCAAGTGTCTGTTTATTTTTGAGAAGAATTTCTCTTTCAATGAGGCTTGCAACGGAGTGGAAAGAGCCGTTATCGACCGGCAGAGGGTCGCGGGTATCCGTCGCCGGGGCGGCCCCGAAAGTCCATCCGGCTTTTCCGAAGGTTGATACAAGCCGAGATCGTGGATGAGAGGAGGAAAGAAGCCGAGCCCGACTGAGGAACGTGAAAAGTTGTTTTTCCCATCTCGACCCCTATAAATAGACGAGCTCTCGGCGTCCGGTTGTCTATTTTCACTGACATCCGTTCGGCCCGCCTCCACACGACCTCAACGGACCAGACGTACACACTTGAGGCCATCATCTCGTTTTGCATTCGAGAAACCGACGGTAGTAGAAAGGATGGCACAGACGTCATTTGGCAAGCTGGGCGACTTATCGGGCCGATCCTGACATTCGCGGAAAACACTATTTACTTTATCATCTTATAAATACTTGCTTTAAAGAACTTGGAGCTACCTTTTGAGACTTTTTCAACTCTAAAGCCCGACCACAAGAGTGAGGTTTCATGTAGAAAACCTACTTGCAGAACCCTGGTTGTGTCTAAGGTCTCGTACACACTTGCATACATAGTCGACCGATTGTCTATAGGCATGGATAGAGACTCAGAGATATGTAGACTGTATGTATAAAGACTAGGCCAGAGACTTGGTCGCCTGTATACAATGCCTTGTTCCTCGTTAATTGCTAAATATGGTTGGCCCCGTATCCTTTGCCTGATTAATTTTTATGCTCCTGATGAAAAGCCGTTTTCACATTGTGGATTTTTTGTTTACATCACTTACTGACACTTCATATTTTTGACCTTCGATAATCATTTTCTTCTTGGTGCGATTTTTTATTCGGGATTAATCACTTCCGAAGTACAAGATGTTAATTTTCAATTAACATCAACTCGTAGGTATTAACATTAACGTAGGCCACATCTTGATAATAAAAAATAAAAATATAAAAGAGATAAAATTTTTTTAAAAAAGGTTTCAAAAACGATGAAGCGTTACCATTGCTCACATAGACGTATAAAATGGAGAATGTCTTCCAAACGTCCAAAGTACGTATAATTCCACTGTGTAGTCTCAGCTTGGCCCTACACTTTTCTTGTTGTATTTGCACAATCTACCAAGACTAATTACTTATAGGTTTGTTTTCTGATGATACAGTATTCGAAGTGTTTGTAGTGTAGTGGACAGGTTGTCAGGTCTATTGCTAATATGAACAAGTTTTTCTCTCACTGGAATCATATAGTGCCACGGTCACCATCGTTAAAATACCTTTTTCCTTAAATTGTTAAATAGTTAGGGATGGACTGTGCACTACATAAAATAACAGTATAAATACGTATTCTTCTTCCAGTCTTCGACCATCCCAACTTTAACGAAAAATGGCCCTAAATCTTTAATTAACTCTTCAAAACGCAAAAATTACAATAAGTTGCTGATGATAGTGTAAATAGCAAAACGTCCAAAAATGTAAAAAATAACAGAATAAAAAACAACATGGAAATGTTTTTTCAAAACTACGTTAAATAGCTGCATTTTATGGTTTATTGGTTGAATTTTACATTTAATAACAATTAATAATAATGCAATTGTAAACAAAGGCAAAACAGCGTAAATTGCTTTTTCCGCTGTGGAACAGAGATTATTTGACCAATAAGAGTACACTTTTGATTTATAAATTTATTTATTATTTATATTGATAATCAATTTATATTAACATATGGTTACGCCGCCTGGTGGTGTTGCTGTCACATCATTTAAAAAAAACACTTATGCACATGTCCAACCCTCAAGACTAAAACAGTCGAATGCGGAGACAAATACGACGGACTGGACGAAAATAAAGATATGAAGATATAAGGACATATCAGATGGTTTAAGGAAGGAAAATCAAACTAAGCGACCCATGATAGAAAATCATCACGCAACCTCAACGGTACCGTCATAAATGAAACTACTACACAGTG
Organism: Cimex lectularius; assembly: GCF_000648675.2. Classification (NCBI taxonomy): domain Eukaryota; kingdom Metazoa; phylum Arthropoda; class Insecta; order Hemiptera; family Cimicidae; genus Cimex; species Cimex lectularius. The sequence goes on from NW_019392809.1 coordinate 433,619, forward strand.
TACAAAAGGTCGAAAAATCAACATACATACTTGAAAACTTGGCTAATTAACAACAATTGACATAATAATTTTCATCTTTCAAAACACTGCAAAAAAAGACCTACCGGAACCAATGAAAAACAATGCTTAATTCACTAAAGGCCATTATAAAAAACAAAACTAAATAAAACGCCGACACAAGCCTGCAACCCTCACGTATCTATAAAAGATACTTCACTTCACAGAAATCACACAGACCAAATATTTAAGATGGCGAAATGCCAAAATACCACGACAGACCAAGCGAGAATAAATGGACCAGAATCATCGGTAACGACGAAATTATATGTTCATCACCTTGCAGACCATACCATATCTCACTACCTAACACTATGTTGGGTGTGTGGGTACAAAGGAATTTTGAGACAAACTGGAATGAGAGGGATCTGCAAGAGCAACTAGGCCCAGAACGTTAATTGTGATAAGAAGACATAAACATAGACTCCTCCATTTCAGAATGGGCCCGTCTGAAACAAAAGGTGAAATGGACGACCTCTAGAGGAGCCAGACATAATAAGCTCATGGTTAAAGAATCTTTGCCAAAGCTACACCTTGACAGCTCTCAATTTCTCTCTTCTCTCTGTGTACGTGCTTGTTGAAAACATTGTTAAAATACATGTTGTGTGAGCCACTTCTCTCTTTTCATAATACGTTGTAATTTTAGGAAGTCTGAAGTCAGGCAGCGTAAGTGTCCTGCTTAAGTAAGTAAGGTGGTGTTTTAAGGTGTACATGAAAAGGTCAGTTGATTCTGTAAGTAGAGCATATTGTTAGCCGTAAAATTCATTAATTGAAATAATTTACGAATAAAAAACGCTGAATAAATTCGACTAGATTGAAACGCTGATACCCACGAAACCCGGGACTCATTGAACGTAATATTAGGTAGAGAGTACGAGAGGTTGGACCAAAGCGAATTTATTGCAAATTTTTCCGTATAAATTTTCTATTTGAGGTGAGATGTCAGAGAGAATTCGGCGAAGAGGCTCACTCACAACGTCAATTCGATTGCCTCCAAAGAAGCAGTGCTCCCAACATACCATCCTGCCTCCCCCCCCCGACGATAAACTATGATTTAGGATTTATTTAAATTATTGTCAGGTTCCATTGATAGCAAAATTTTCTAAACCTTTAATTTTTCTCTGTAAGGCGTCATCATAGTGGAGTCTTTAGTATTAATAAACTAGAGCAGCGAATTCCAAAATCTAGAGTATCAGGAAGGTGATTAGTAAATTAGGAAAACAACAAGGGCCTAAGGACACAGCCCTATCTAACCCCAGATCCACCTGGAAAAATTGGGAGACCATTTTGCTAACTTCAACAGCAGAATCGGAATGGGCGAATGAGGCAGGTAGTAGTATATTAACCCTGCGATGTAACATAATAATCATCAATATGAAAACGTTCAATATTTTTTTATTGAATTGAATATTACTTTATTCCGACCTTCGGGAAATTTTGAGGACAGCAGACTTCCGCTTTTCACAACCCAATTAACATGGCGTCGTTTACTTCAAGATGAACGTCCCTCGGAATTATTTGAAGACGGTAAGCGAGTAGCGACCGCGAGTTCCATAAAACTTTTATTGAAACAGTTTTAGTGCCGTCTAGATACAACTTGAATTTAAATATATAAGAGCATTCGGAGAGGAAAGGGGAGAATCGGAGTTTGTAGTAATCTCCGACATCAATCCGAAAGATAAAAATGTTCAATGAACGGGATCAAGTGAATTGTAACCACAGATTACACCCATTCATTCCCCCTTTTATCTCTGCTGAACGCGAGCGACAAATCAGAGATCGTGCGAAACGATAAATTTTATAGGGTGAGTAAGTTTTTATCGAACATAAAGTATGCCGAATCTAGAACGGTTGCATTTCAAGCATACAACGAGCTGCACTAGCAGAAAGGGTAAATTGTAGAAATATAAGAACCCACAAACGCCTTCGTTTAAAAAAAGTATTTCCAGGTTTTTGTACATCCTATTCATTATTCATTCTTGCCGAACCAAGGACACAAATTCATAAAGACTGCTGGAAAATCGACTTACCTTAACTTTTCTTTGACAACCTTCTTTCTTCGCGAATTAGTAATTTTGGTTTTGGATGTGTTTTTCCCTCGCAACAGGAACATCTGTTCTTCGTTTACCGACACGAGAAATTCTTGTGTTGGCGTTCAGAATTCACCCACTGACGAACATCCGTCGCCTTCTTTCACGCTTCACTACTTTTTCTTATACAGGAGCTCGCGTTATTTTAATAAAAATCATACACACCTTGAGTAAAATTTATGCTTTAACTTGCATAATCTGCATCTTTTATTATAATCATCTTTTCTTGTTGATATGTGATTTGAATGATGAACGATTGATATATTTTTATAAGTGAATATATGTGAAATATAAAGTTGGACGTGGTTTCTCTTTCTATATTATATAATATTGTATTTTAATCTATATAAAATTTTTATGAAATATCCGGTGATAAATAATATGTATAAATGATTATTTGGAGATCGTGAGATGCAGTCTGGTGTTTCGTAGATTTTAGAAAAACACGATAAAGAAAATGTTTTTCTAAAAACTACGAAACACCAGACTGCATCTCACGATCTCCAAATAATCATTAACTAATGATCACTAAACACTACACAAATATGTATAAAATATGAATTCTGATTTCTTCAGTTAACAAGTATTGTAAAATTGTAAGGATGGTAAAATTTCCCAAACTGTATCTTTTTCTTTTTGTTTATTTCATTTTATTTTTTTCTCTCCTAGAATTATACATACAATCAAAGCTACAAGCTACGTTTTAGGTACTCCTGCAATGATCAGTATTTTTATGTTTTTGTACGTTATGTTTATATGTTATACTGCTTAACTTATACTGATACTTATCAATTGTAGTCGCTGTTTAATAAGTATTATTTTTAGTTTTAACTTTACAGGCAATTTTAAAATGTTTGATATAAAACTATATATTTGTACTCACTCCTTGACGAATAAAGTATTACTTCTGTCAATAAAAATAATAGTAATAATAATAATAATAAAAATATCCGGTGATTCAAAATGTAAGTCTCCTAAATACCTCCGAGCATGAGTGCTTTATGCCCAGGTCATTTTTAAGGCATTTAGCTGCCTATTTTTGTAAATGATCTATTATTGAAAATCCGGTTTATAAACGAGTACAGGAAAACCTGGCTAAAAAACACAAACTGTTTTATGTTTTACAAAAAAGAAAGCATAAATGACACTGCATAGCGTGTCGTATCGTGTGTACGTCAAATCTACAAAAATATATCTATATTAGGTCGGAGCTAAATTACTAAAGTGATAGTTTCGCGAGGAGACAGCTGCTATCAAAGCAGCAATAAATCAAGATAATTTTTAGAACGTGACCAATGAAAGCTGCATTACATTGCGTCCAGTTTGACATGTTTTTAATAGGACAATCTGATCTGCTCCAATGTGAATTCTATTTGATAAATGCCAGAGACGCGAAATCTCTTTTTGTCTTTAAGGCTGCACACTTTTCACTTAAACATACACATTTATCCTATAAAATGTATCGCAGGGAATCCTTTATAATGAACCGTGTTAGCTGTACGTTATGAATGCCTGGGCTGGGATAAAATGTGAAGAGTTCCAGGTCTTTTTCCAGGTCATTATTGCTAATTTGTAATAAAATCGCATACATTATTGTAAAAATCTGAAACAACACGAATGTTTTACAATTCTCCGATCTGACTATATCAACTACGTCTCCTCTCTATCACATCAACAGTTTCCGCTGTCGTTGCTCGGTCAGCAGTTCAGAAAGGATATTTGTTGAACATCACGGAATCATAATTTCTTAAAATTGTTTTCAAAATAGGTTACCAAAAAGACTTTCAGAAGGCAAAATATGCATCCGTAGCATTTATTAAGGCCAACATGTTCAAAAGAAGGATAGAAAGCAGTTCATAGAAATTTTAAAATTTGGACTAAACATAAGGATCAATGTCGCTTTTGCAGGACGATCGATATTGAATTTGTATGGTATGAAATGTGAGATCCTTGAGCTTTGCAGCTGATGAGACTAGATCTCTGATGCTCACGGTCCGCCAATTCTCGCTGATTTCACCTGTCATGACGCATTTCGGCATTTTGCCATCGGCCCGGACGTACTCCACGATAAATCAAAGACAAAAAACAAAACGCAATTCTCTCGCCCCTTTATCGGGTGTTGATATCTGACTGAACTTGTGCAGAAAAGGACACGATTAAACATCCCACAGGCCCAAAAGAAGATCGGAAACGCCAAAATTGCAATATTTAATTAAAGTGTTGTGAAATAATCGATATTTTTTGAGCAACAACGCGAGAAGCTTAATTTTTGGAAAAGTAACATCTCATGGTGTTCAATTTTGTGTCGGACGGGAGTGGGCGCAGATTGTCATTTGAGAATGCAGGTACATTGGGCGTGTTCCGCGCTGTCCGCCGGCTCGGACTTCGCGGAGTGCGTGTCGCATCGTCTGCGTGAGTGCGTGTCGGCCGTTGGGGCCCGGCCCGAGGCCGGCTCCCGAGGCATGAATGGAAGAGGCGGAGAGCTTTGCGCATGCGCGGGCCGCCCGGCGGACGCCACCATTGAACTGGGCGCCCCCTCCATCCGGCCGGGGCCGACATTCAATCGGGATTCAGTTGGGAAGAGACCGAGAGACGGTAAAGACGATCCCGTTGACTAGAGGCCCCAAGGCACAGCCCCCGGAAGAAAAGCCGCCTCCGACGCCCCCCGAGCCCACGCCCGGATTCCCTTCGCCGGACCCGAGACGAGAGAGAGCCCCGCCGCCCGACGTGACGACCATCAGCCGCATTCTCGAGCGTTCTAGACTCGGCATACAAGATGGCCACCGTAGGCTAACAGTTCCACGAGGCCTTCGCTCACTCCGCACCGCCGTTATCAAAACAAGCTTTTTCTGTCTAACGCAATCATTTTCTCCCTGGACTCTTTTCCGAGTAGAAGTGATAATTTTTTGATATTAGAAAAAGTGTGAAAAGTGTTAGTGCGAGCGAACTATTATGAAAGAGTATGGAGCCGATGTCGAACCAGGTAAATAAGAAATTTTCTCCTTTATTATTTTGGATCGTGTAGGACGATCTGCCGCCACCGGAAAAGAGCGGAGTGGTGGGGGCGGATGTGTCCGGTGATGATAATAGTTTCTTTGGATATCCCATTCACAACTAGGACTGACAGGATATGACGTATCCGCCAAGGTGACTACTCAAGTATTCATTTTTAATTCACAATCCCTTCCCCCGGCTTTGCCCCCTTCCTCCCCGGGACAGATCTAATCGAACGTTCATTCATTTTTGAATACGACCATTCATAAAAAGTCGAAACTATTATCCGCCGGAGCCGCCCCCGGACGGGCCCGCCGATCCCGCCCCTCGGCCCGTCTCTCGTCTTCGGAGCGTCTTCCACGATTTCTTCACCTATTCTTTTTTTTTCTAGATCGGTCAGAAGGAGATATCTACGTCACGTCCTGTCCCGGGAGGCCATATTTGAGGCAGGAGAAACAGGAAGTCCCATTTCCTGCTTCTTCTCGGCCTCTCGTGTTTAATTCTGTCGGGGGGAAGAGAAGAAAAAAGAGGGGTTGATACACGTTTCCCGTCGAGGATTTTTTTAAAAATTCTTTCCACGGGGTGCCTCCGCCCCCCTCGCTCAGCCATCACACATTTTGGCCATGAATGAGTTTGTAAAAGTTTTGCGTTCGTTCGGGAAGGGACAAGAGATAGCTGTTATACAACGGCTGTTCATTCAGTGTCGAGTTGAATGGATTTCCCCCACCAGTCCGACCAATTCATTCCACCCTCCCCGCCCCGGCCGACCTTCTCTCTCGCTCTTTTCTATTCTCATTCTCTTTCGTCCGTCCTTCTTCTCGCCCTTCTTTCACCCGTGCCCCCACGCTCCTTCACCCCCTCGCTCCCTCTCACCACCCTCGGTCCGTTCTTCGCTCGCTCTCTCTCACACTCGCTCTCTCTCCCTCATGCCCTCTCTATCTCCCTCCCTCGGCCGTCCATTCATGGTAAACATCCGGTCGCCGTTTCCTGTACAGTCACTTCACACAATTCCACTCCCTCCCCCCACACGTCCGTCGGCGGAATACCGATCTCCCGTGTAATATTTCTCCGATTATCGACCCACCGGAAATATGTAAAATTAAAGGAGGAAATTTGCTGTTGACCATTTAAGGAGAGGATAAAAGTACAGCCCAGGTAGAGAAAAAAAACCTATTTTTTTCTTTGAAGAATCTGCCGGAAGTCACCCGTTAGATGATTACCCGTTTAGGAAATATTTCAAGCACCGCCTTTCCTCCTCCCCTTCGTCCCGTCATTTAACGATTCAATAAAATTCTCTCTTCCCACGCTCCCGTTTTTGACGAAATTTACCTATCCGAGAGGACGGGTCCATAATCACGATTAATATTTTCAATTCGGCTTAGTTGAGTTTCAATTCTAGTCGAGTGGCCAAAAAGTCATCAGTGAAATGTGCTTCACTTCAAAAAGTACCGACCCACTTGCGTAGGTTTTTAAAACGATTGGCTCAAAGCCCTCTTCTTTTACCAAATATAAAAAAATAATAAAACAATATTGCCCTGTTAATTGCGTATGATGACCAAATATCGGCAGCGTTTTCGAATCCTTCGTCGAATCAATTAAACAATTAAATCGTCAGCCTGATTCCAGAAAGATGTTGGTGTGGTGATGAGTGATGGATCGACCGTGTGTGTTTATGGGTTTAATTATCAGGTATTAGGTCAGACTCAGCATAACGCCCATCTTCATGCCAAGCTTTCTTTTGTTGTATAAACATCCTCGGTGCTGAGCTGGATTATGATTTCTTTTGACGGATAGAAAAAAACTATTACTACATCTAATAATAATTAAATTATCATTTGGCTTTGATCAATACAACCATCTCTCCCGAACGGATGGCCCTTTAGGACGATGATGTTGGCTAAAAGCAAACGTATTTTATGGTTTATATGCATTGATATACAGGGTGTATCAACTAACATAGTTCACCCATTTAATTCCGAAACGATTAACTTGAACAAAAAATGGCTTATACAAACTCCAAGTTAATTTTTGGTGCCAAAAACACCCTGCACGCATCTTCCGTCGCGCATAACTCAGAAATGGTCAGTCCTATAAAAATTTTCCTTTCATTAAAAGTGGCATAAAATAAGCTCTAGAATCGAACTGTACAATTAAAATGTGGCATTCTCATTTAAAATAACAAAGTCAGCGTCATTTCCCAGCTAGATGAGAAAGTATGTTAAAACTGTTACCACCACGCGATTCCTAGCCAAAATTAACGGGTTTGTATAAGACCATTTTTTTATGGTTAAGTTAATCGTTTCCGAATTAAATGGGTGGACTGTAGAAGTTGATACACCCTGTATATTCAAAGGGGGAAAAAGGCGTATTTTGTTATTTCAAACTATCAGTTTTTTTTTAATCGTTGTATAAATTACAGCATGTTATTTTAATGCAAACCAAATTAAATCAGATCAAAAATTCATGAGTTTTAAAACAAACTATTTAATTACGATTGATGGTTTGAAAGAAATCTCACCAAAACACCGGAAAATCATTTAGTTATAGATTAAAATTAAACTAACAATTTATTACCTGGTTTTGCTTTTTATAACGCATCAAGAGGAAAACTAGGTAACAAAAAGTCAGTTAAATTTTAATGTCTTTTGGTCACTCTTATGAGTGTGCTTATTATGTGTATGTGCGTATAATAAGCGATGTGTCATCTCTAGTATTATCGCATCGACTTATTTTGAATAAAATGCTAGAATAAATTGTACATTTAATATAATTTATAAAAATCATAGAATAATATTGGCATTGTGTAGCTTAAAAAATGATACGTACCTAATTTTTCATTGTGGTGCTTCTAACGAGAAAATCTAAGCAAACAACAGAGGATTTGCCCAGAATCTTCCACGCATTTCCTTACTTGCATAATAATCGTATGTAATAAAATTTTCGTTAAAAATAAAAATAAAGAACGGGAGAAAGAAATCAGAAACACGTTTCCGGTAGACGAACTTGAAATTTTTACTTAAAATAAATAGTGTGTAGAGATTAGTGACCGTTAATCGATATCTGAATAAAAATAAATAGTAAAATTTCGAATTATTATGAATGTTTTAAAATACAAAGATAATGTAAAAACTAAACTGATAAATCTAAAATACAGCCGTAATTTATAATTTATCGTTAAGTGTAGTATTTATTAATCGCCAATGAAATATGTTGTGAAGCAACCAAGTTCAGTGTATATAAATCGGAAAGCTTTTACGTGCAGTTTCTATCGCCGATTGTTTCGTTTGTTTTACAATTAAGTCTTGAAAAATTTGCTTGTTCAGAGAGAAGTATTTTTGTTTTTAATAGCATCGATAAAAATGTAAATTTCATTGTTACTTATTATTTATAGTGCATTTCATTACATATTTTTCTTCCAAATCTGCCCACAAGTAATGCGTACGCAAGAAAAGGCATTTGGCGAAAATCTCGAAGAAATTCGTAGGATGTGAGGAGAAAAAATCAATTTCAGTGTTGTTGAGAGTAAACATTTGTGAGGCCAGTATAGTTTCATTTTTATGAATATTTTCATTCAGTTCCAAGTTTTATTTTAAGGGTAAAGGCCGATAAAAGTAATCCGCCACACGTGGAATTTGACTAATTGACCCCTTTTGACCTGCAGTTGCAATAAAACGAAACCTTTCCGAGAAACTGAAGTGATTTTCATCTTCGTCTTGAGTAATTTCGGTTGAAAACGAGTATTAAATAATGCTATTGGAAAGGTGAATTTCTTTTTCGCTGACTTGCACGCCGCCGTTTTCATTCATGGGCATCTACGGCAAAAAAGCATTTCTAAGCAGGTCGCCGGTGAGAAAACAAGTCAGCTATAGATTTCGTACTGTAAAGTATAGAATTTCTCAAAAAATTATACCCGTGTTCGATCGACCGTGAGAAGAACAAATTGGTAGTTTTTCCAAGTTAGATTTCCTTATCGGGGGGGGGGGGAGCCGATGCGAAAATCCGAAAAAATGAAACAAAACTATTAAATGTTAATAACTAATTCAAGAGTCAACTATGGAAAAATTGTAGTGGGGTTTGACTTAATTGTTAAAACATTTAAAATTCCTACATCATCTTGTAGCTGGACGACTGATATTTTGTGCACAATTACTCTAGGCGGGAATTTGATTGTTTTTAAAAAGCATTAATGATTAATAGTGAATAAATTGGTTCAATTAATATTAATTTATATGAAAATAAGGAAGCAAGATGGGTAAATCGTTATTGAAATGATTTGCTTGTCTTTAAGCGTTGGGAAAATATTCGAAATCTTAATTCTTTTTTTCTTATTTTATTTTAAACATCATCTTCGTTGGAAATCTTACAAATTTATTTTTAAATTATGTCTTCAGTCTTAAGTAATACGACTAGATTGTTTTTTCCCTTCAATGTATATATACCCTATTGTATCGTTTCATTTTACATTATCTACATTGAGAAGTTTTTTTTTTAATTTATTTAAACAAGTTTGTTAACGAACTGTATAATTAGGCGTTTAGGTCTCGATTGAGATGTGAAATCTCTCCTTGTTAACATCACTTGATTTTATTTTATTTTATTTGTTAAATTTTTCAAAAATTATCCAGTGAACTAGATGTTCTGTCACATTCAAGTTCGATTTTTTATTGTTTTATTTTTACAAAAGTGGGAATCGCAGACTCCTTTATCGTGAAAACAGGATGTGATATAGGTTTCGACGAGTCCGCAGTAAATTTTTCGAAAACAGTGTCTTTTATCGCAAAACCGCTTCCTTCGAAAGGGGAAAAAATCACACTAGTTAGCAGTTTTTTTTTCGTTTCTCGGAATTACAATCTATCGACAATTTCCTTAATTGTGTTAATTAATTTGCTAGGAGGTTTAGTGATTCGCAATCGGGGATCTGACCATTTCTCGATCGAAATCCGTGCGAAAATAGAGGTGAGAGGAACGTAAAGACGAAGGATCCGACCTGGCCCGGACTGCCTTGTAAGGTCAAACCGAGTTGACACGTGTTGACCCCCTCTTCGAAGCGAAACCTCTTTGAACCGAGGTACACCAGTTCTCCCATGGGCCAAATTTCACGTTTCACCAAAACCGCCGAGGGCCGCTGTAGATCCGATGGAGAAAGAGAACCCTCTCCGGTGAGACCTTGATCGCTTCCGGTATCCTTTATCTCCCTCTACTTCTTCCTCTTTCTCTCTTCTACTTCTTTCTCTGTCCCATTCTTTCTCCCACTCTCGGCGACCCACCCTCGGACCGTGATTCCCGTCCTGTCCTCTTTAACCCTGCAACATAAACGTTTCTATATTGAAGCGTTATTCAGTCTCGTTTTTACCTTTATTTCCATTCTTTTCGATTCTCGTTCAAGCCGCATTCTATTAATAATTGCATCTGGTTCGTTGGCCTCGTGCGATTCTCGAAAAACCGTCCTTTCAAATGATCAAGATGCTTTAATCAAGACTTTAAAAAAAAGGTCAAGAACCAATCGTCGGAGTATAAAATAATGTCTTGCATATAGTGAAAAAATGTGTATCCTTTCTTCACTTCTTTCTTAATGTGATAAGTCTAGACACATGCATTGACCGATCAGCAAGTCATTTTTGTCGGGCACATACCCACCCCTACGGAATACGCAACTTATCGATTGTTCGTCAGTTGAAATGGGAAAAAAGAATCTTAAGATTTGGACTGGGAGTTTGAATTGATTTATAACATAAGCGATATAACTTAGAAAAAAGTCAAGTACGCATAGAAACAAAATTGAAACTAATAATCGAAATAAAATCAAAACTCGATTATAAAAGTGATACAGTATAACATAAGATCATTGTCCAGTCAACAATTGCCCACGTTTTTGTCAAATAATGATGTAAATTTTTTTTCATTCTTGATCCGGCCAAGATCTCTTGGAGGGTTACGACACGTGGCGGTCCCGTTTTTCCCTGCTGGGTTTCACTTTAATTTCTCCTCCTAGTTTCTACACGATGTCGAAATATGGCCATCCCCGCAAAATTATATTATGTAGATCACGTTTCCGGTTGCTTGAAATGTGGGCGTTCTTGCTCTTTATGGACCCTGCGATAGGTTTCGAGCTTTTTCAAATGTCTGTATTTGTTAAGACGGATGTCCAGTTTTAACTTTTGAATATGCGAACGATGTCGATTTTTCTCAAATTCACTTTTCCTCGACGCTCGGGTCCGCGTGTTTTCGCGCACGTCGACACCGCTATAAAAACTTCAATTAAAATTAGTACTTTTGTTTTAATTAATATGCTACACATTACATAACACTGTATCTCGTTTCCCCCCTACTCTGATAAATTTATTCACGTCCGTATGGTTCTAGTTCTAGGTCATTTTCTAATATCAGATCTTTTTATTTATCGCTTACACATCATAGATAATGGATATAATTTATCTTTAAAACGTTTCTGATCTAATAAATGGGAATTACGTTTCAGATGGTAATATCTACGGCTGTTTTTCGGCAAGAAACAAGGTTAGACATAGAAGGGTGAGGGACAATTGGTGTTACTGTAGTCGAAACTTTAAATAATCCTGAAACCACCCTGTATATACAATTGAAAGTCTTATATGAAAATGTTTCTTGAAATCGGTGAGGTAATTTTTGGAGAAAGAAGATAAAAGTTTGTAAATAAAGTGTGTAAAAGTTTATTTATTGAACGGTTTGACATGATACGATAATTTCAATCCATTTTTTATAGAAGGAAATTAGTTACAACACATGCGGAACAAATTGATATTCGTAGGAAGAGTTTTGTTTTCTCAAATAAACATCGGATTTGACTAGGTGTAGTCGATAGATAATTTTCCTTTGGACATTTTCCTTCAGATTTTTATTATAGTGAATGAGGCCTCATAATTTCACGGATCAGTACTACTGTATTTGATTATCTTATTTATAAAGTCTTATTATCTCGATCTCCACATTGTCATCTCGTTCGCATTCCGACGCCCCGGGTCTGTTTTATTTAACGACTCGACTTCGCGTGCTTCCCCTGAGAGCTTGTTAAAAAAGTTTCCCTCGAATTTAACACTGGCCGTCGACGTATTTCTCAGTGATGCCGAGGCACTGAAACTTATCCCGGGCCGAGGGAAAAATGAGAAAGAGATCCTCTCGCACACCGGCCTTAAAAACTTTGTTCGAGGTGGGGGTAAAAAGTCCGTTCCCCGTGTAACACGGGCAGCACTCTTGAGGTCATTTACAAGGACTCTCTCTCATCTCGAATAAATAAACTGTTTTTTCTGCTTTTTCTTTTTTTCTTTTCTTGTTTTTTTTTTCGTGACATCTTTTCCCCTTCTTCATCCGTTGACACTTCTTTTTAAATTCACATCTGCTCTGGAGCGTAATTACTGACCTTCACAACAAATGCAACTATGAAATAGTGTCGGGTTTTCTGCACTGTTATTGACTTAATTTATACGATTATTTTTCTTTTAAAAACAATATCGTATTTTAAAAGTTTATATTTTCAATAAAAATAAAAATTTGCCTCAGCAAAGAATGAAACAGAATTTTCCAGTTATATCTCCTTTTCTCGTGATTTTCAATTTTCACACAGCTTTCCTATAAAACAAAACACTTTTTTTTTAGTTCAAAAGTTCTTTAAACACTATAGAGTCTATAGACTCTTACAAATTCGGTGATATCGGATTGTACTAATCCTATTGATTGTAGTACACTCGTCGTGCAAATTATTTTAGTCGTTCTTACTCCAAAGTGATTGTAACGAAGTGAACTTATCACAAATCGCAGAAAATCGCCTGCTTGCCGGATGTTTACGCCTGTTAGTTTATAGTTATATTTCGGTATGTCTTTCCCGATTTGTGTGAATTGTCCACATGGAAAGACAAACAAAACCAAAAAATATCTATTTGAGTACATTTCGCATCATCGAATCAAAGGTGAAAGATCTTAGTTTATATAGCAGCTACGTTTTGTACAGTGTCTCGAAATCTTGGAAAAATATGTTAATAATCGTGATTTTAGAAGCGTATAATCGCACTATCGTCCGAGATTCCAATTTGTTTGTCAACAAACTCTTCCATACCCCTCTGTCGATCACTCTGCAACAATTTTACAAGTTAAATGTGAAATTTCATCTTGTGTGCTGTGTTGCCGATGAACCCGTAGTTTCAAAAAAGTATTATAGGTCGTTATAATTTGTATTTTTATGTCTTTTCTCGTTAGGCGAATTATTCGGTCAATTTGGCAAGTATTTATCTTCTTATATTTTCGTACATTTACGATTTATATAAGGTGATGAAATGTAATAAGCCAAAAGGCTGCAGTTCTTGGGGAATAGGAACATTTTTGTTGTGTCACATTCCATTTCTCCCCCAATGCGAGTAAATGTGGTTTGGCCGATGTTGAAGGGAGTTTTTTAAGAGTTGATAATCAGAATCAAAGGACAGGCAAGAAGCGGAAAATCGCCAGAAGCCCCTGCATGAGTCGGGATGTGAACTGTTTTTGACTTTTTCTTTACCGAATGGGACACATCTGCCGTCGCGGGTCGAAAGTGAAAATCTAATTATTTTCGTCACGTTTCCAAAAATTGGAAATGGGCGTGTAGAAGAGGATCCGGCTATTCCGGACGGGGAGTAATTAGGCCGGACTGGCCCCCTTGTTAACTTCTATTATGTTGTAAAGCCTGTAAAATCCCTCTTCGGAAAAAGCCCTGACAGGCCAGGACGGTCTGTTATTTCTAGAGAGGAAACGGTCCTCCCTCGTATCCTCTTAATAGGCCGATTTCCGGTTCCACTCCTCTCTTCCAGTCCCACGCTTCCACGGTTCATATTAGGAATCTCACCTTCTGACGTTTTACTAATCGGATTGAGAGGATTTTGAGGTTGAGGTATGTCCGTGAACTCGATTCCGAGTTTTATAATCGGAATCTTTGTAATCGAAATGGGGGAAAAATCGATTTTACACAACATTCATATGTTTGAAAAGGTCATAACCGAGTTTTGAGGGCGCCTTCTCTCCTTGAATCTCATTGACGATGGAGAATCTCGATCATCGACCGATTTCTTTTCAAATTCACTCGCAATGGAAACACATACAATTCTATTTTTTATTAAAAACTCGACATGAAATTAGAAAGTGATATTTTAAATAAAATAGGCCTGTATCAATTCAAAACGATAGTCTTTCATTTAGACATTTCACTCAAGTTCTCATCCTGACAGGTACAAGATCAGTTTATAGTAGAGAAATAAAAATATAACGTGTTCATTAGTTGATTGGGTTTAATTGAACAGTTTCGCAGCATAAAGTAATAGTCGGACAAAAACAGATAGAAATATTAAAAAGTCTATATTTAATTATTTTCAATGTTTCGGCTTATGACTCTTATAATATTGATAATTATAATAATTAACTTTCTATTCGAGTTGAATTTGTGTCCTGATTTGAAATCACGAACTTAGGTTAATTGACTTTTTAAATTGCAACGCCGCCATGGCTCTGTGGCGTTTTGTTTTCTACGAATAAAGCGATTTATTCGTTACCCCATAGAAATAGATTCCGTTACAGAATTTATGCCTAAGGAGAAACTGTCATTATCGTTACAGAACCGATGAGGTGTGGTTTTTAAACTATTCTAAACTCTCGTGTTGCCCAATCGGTTTTACACTTGTTTTTTCTATTCTGTCTATCGATGCAGTGAGATAATTTGTAAAATATCAGACTGAAGAAAGGATAAATTCAGTGTTTTATATCCCGTGGGGTTTGTCAGTTCGTGAACATCCGTTTTCTTTCTGTTAACGATTTTCTTTTTGGCTTAATTCCCGGAATGGAACCGCTAGAAGTAATAATGTTTTCATTTTATTTTTAGAACTAGTTTATTTACGATTTATTATGTATTCTCGTATTGTTTTGACACGTCGACGTGTAACAGTCGACGTATAGAATTTTTACTTAAAAATGGTAAAAACTTGTGGTATGTCGAGTTAATCGAGTACTCGAAAACTTACCCTCTGTGAACATTTATATAGGTTTTTTCCTGTATTAGAGACTTATTTTCTTTCTCTGTCGTATTAATAGGTAAAAATAATTTTTTATTTGGATTATTTTTTTACACCGCGACAGACGTATTTTTCACCTAGACTCCGATCGATTGTACGGGAAGTTTCCTTGTAGGAAAACTTGCCTTTTTCGAAGTGGTTCCGAAGAATTTCGAGACCGGGACTCTCCCCCGGGGAAGGGAAGAGGTGGGCATTCTTGTGTTGGTGTTTGTGAGCGCGTAGGGTTCGGTTTGGACGTCGACGTTGTCGGTTTTAACCGGGATCCATCTGGGACGGCAACATAGCGGTACGACCTGAATGGAAGGAGCAGCAGCCCACTCCCTAAAATTATGCCCCACCTCATTCTCTTTCACGCTCTCCGAGGGACGGACGCACACGCTCGCAGATCTGCCGACTGACGAAATCCCGGCCCACAAAAGGAATCCGGCCGATATCATCTCCACCCTCGGCCCCATTGAAAAAAAGCCCCATTTTCATTTATTGGGCTTTTATTAATGGAACGATCCTTTTTGAAGGTCGGCCCCGCACACGCTTTAAATACACTTTATTGGCATTCCTGCTCAATAGGCGTGTGCCAACTCATTAACGAGATACCGGCCTAAACAGATGTTCGCAAGGTGGACGCCGTGGTTATTTTCAACGTCCGGTCTCTCGAGTAATTGAATATCGTTGTTGGGGTCCGAGTAGTACGCGAGCAGGGCCCTTCCGACGAAAACCAGACATCTGACCTCCTCCTTGTCTATGCCACAATTTTTGGAAATGGCACGTTTTCTACAAACTCTTTTCTTCGTTTTGTGTGAAAAATTACAATCTGGAAGGATTAGCGATTTATTTACGCTTACCTCGGGCCACACGGTATATATTATATTGCGACCTGACGGCATTCCCCTTTGAATTTGGCGATATATTCATTTTCACGTGCTCATCTTGTTAGCAGGATACACAAGATGCATTTTCCTCACAATGCGTGTTCCAAAGCCAGAAAGAAGAATGTGTACCTACCCTTCGAACACAGTGATTTGGACATTTATTGGGCAGGAGTAGTTAAAGTAAACAATCTACTATCCAAATTAAAATCTATCTTTATTTGATAATATTAACAAAGAAATGAGTAGTAATTTGTAAGTCGGGTTCGAATGAAAGGCCGCTGGATTCGAACCAGGGACCTTTACCTTACAGTTATGACCGCCGTGTCAACTCCTAAACCGATACGACCACAGATGCCCCCTCTTTAGTAACACTTCATTCTGTACAATTGAATGTTACATCGCAATATTTTTTCTCTTTCTGATTTCAACAGCTGGATTAAATCGAAAGAAATCTTTTCACTTTCAAACAATCAATCGAATAAATTGAAAAATAATCTCTGATTAAAATATAATTAACCTTTTCCACTCTCTCTGATTCAACAGTAAAATTAGAGCTGAAACTTTTTTTTGTCCTGTTACAAATTCTAAGAGTAAACGGTTAATGACCCGTTAATCACGCTTTAATTTTCACTTTTTGTAAATGATGGTTCTACTCACGGATTTGTTGGTTACAACTATCCAGATTTCAAGCATTAAACGCTCATCATCAGGTTGAAGGTGTTACAAACACATTTATGCTTGAAATCCAGATAGTGGTAAACAACAAATCTGTGAGTAGAACCATCATTTACAACAAGTAAATCTACATTCTCACCCCACCTTCATCATTTCTGAGCTTTAATTTTTGTCCAAATCGGCTATTCTTTATCATTTAACTGTTATACTAAAATAGGAATGTTATCGTTTCGATTTGATTTAACTCATAAATTCATCACTCGTTCAGACTAATTAGAGCATTCGTTGCAACGGCAGTTAAATTAACGTTTATGCGAGAGAAAAAAAAAAGATTAATCAATTTAAACTTGGTAGTGATTCTAATATTTAGACTGGGAAGAATAATTTTCAATTGCATATTTCTTAACAGGAAACGATTTTGCTGATGGATAATTTTAATTTGAGCTTTCCTGGGTTCCGCACATTCTTTTGCAATTAATTAATTCCTTTCCCAAGTCATTATCATCGCGGAGGCAGGTCGATACTTTGTTTCCTCGACTCCGTGATGGTGTGAAATCGGCAAACGCATTCCACGATTTGTTTAACAATTTGTCACGTACCGTTAACGCTTAATGGAAGGATTGAGCAATCGGGGGAGGCCGATTTGCTTTTCCTTCTTTATGAAAATTTTGATTGTTCCGGGAGTTTATTCATCATGTCATAAAAGCCACGTCAAATCGATCGACTCTCTACGAACAAACTTCATCGTTTTATTGTGTATATTATATCAAAATATGGAATATCGGTGTTATTCTGCGTTGCGTGTATGATTTTTTTTATGTGTTTATTTTCTATATACTCTTGAAATGAGTATCTAATTGTCAATTGACACGTTTATAAATTATTGACTTTCTCGAGCGTTAATCAAGTATCACCAGTTTTATTTATTTAGACTCGATGCACTCTAAAATATACAACAATTTATTGAAGTAGATGCTTCGAAGGTGTAAACACCTGTAATCGCTCGTCCAGTTTAATCAGAGAGTAAATATTTGCGATTAGCTCGACGCCTAACTGTCTTTCCCATTTTATTATGTTATTTACGGGCTGGATTTGAATAATTAGGCAAGGCTCACGAAGATGACAATTTTTTAATTCTTGAAACGGTTCGATTGTCGTCGAAATTGTCGTTCAATATGATGAAAAATAAGAACGAGTAAGTCGATATATATTAGAACAATACCAGGTTACACGCGAATTGGAGTGGTTTTGTTCTCACATTTCCAAAACCCATCAGGGTATCGATTCTTTGATTAATCGGAACGTCCGCTCAAAATAACAATTTTCCGATAGACTCGATTTTGGTTTTGACCGTGGAGAAGTGATTGAGTGTTTTTTTCTCTCTCCCAACGGACCCTTGTGTTTAGACATTTGTTACATAACTGGGTGGACCAATAATAAACAGTTACGATTAGATTACATTTTGCTTCGATTATAATAACGGTGTGTAGTCGATTTAATTCCATATCTTTTCTGAATCGAAAATAGAACTTTAGCTTTTCACAGTCTGACTCATTTTTGGCATAATTATAATTCATTTATATAGCCCGGGCTATTTCCGGATATATTTTTCTTTAGCGGGTGTATTAGTCAATGGCGAGGGGAAGGAGATTAAAAATAGAGAGTCTAGCGTGCGAGCAGACGCTGTTTTCGAGGCTTTTTAATGTTCAAAAGGTGGCAGGCCGGCAATCTATGCTTGCAGCAGTCTTATCCCATTGCTGTGTTCATTCTGTCAACTTTGATGTTATTACATCTTTACAAATAGTCCCGAGTTTAAAGCAACGTTTTATTTGTTCAAATGCCACGAGGAGCTTAATTTTGGTGTATCACTTAATTGCTTACATTTTTTCTGCGGAAAAACAAAACAAAAAACAATGACATTTCTCGTCTTGTGATAACTTGGCAACAATGCTTGGTTAAATTGTCGTTTGAACAGACGGGGCGAGGCGGGGAGGTCTAATTAATTTATGATTAATTAGAACGTAAAAGAATATGATTTAACCGTGAATATGTAATTGTCATTTTTAATTATAAACCCAGGGCAAAAATAATTGTTGATCTACTCGTATATATTAAAATGGTTCGGCTTGAAAATGTCAGCAACGCACAATCAAAGAAAGATTAATTCGATTAATTTACGACAAAGCGCAGTTGTCACAGCATAATCAATCAATCTGAATGTAATATTGAAAAATTTAATATACTCGAGATTGGAAATTGTAATTTCCTGGCTAGCGATTATTTTCTGACGTATTTTATATTTTTTTAATGCGGCATTTAATTGTGTCCTTTGAAAGTCTGCCTATAATCCCAACAATTGTTAAATGAATATTTAGGCTGTTTTGTGATGAAATACCAGCAGTTCAGTTAAAGGGTTCAGTTAAGTTCTCTGGCCTGCATCGCAGAGCTGTAACTCCTTTGACTGACTGACTGTAGGCTGGTGAAACGGGCTGATCGGTTATTGCATTTTAATCCAGATTATTTAGCTTAACTTGACATTTTAAACTTGTTTGTAATATTAAATTGTAAATTAGGTAGTTTGATTTGAAGTATGTGCGAATAACGAATTGTTGTTTCTGTCTTACAGGTGTAGGTGGAGATGGCCAAAAGCGGAGTGAGTCTCACAGCTCCGAGACCGATAGGTCAGCGAGCGGCAAACGAATACATTGAGACACCACTTCCGAGGCTACACCAGCCCCATCCGACGCAGAGGCTACGCCAGCAACACCTACCATTGCAAGAGGAAGGAGGAGAAGGGAGGCATTCTAGACACCACCTTCCGGATAATAACAATAAGAAAGATGTACTCGTACCAGTGCACAGGACTCAACCTTCGAAACCGGCGCCACCGTTGCTCCAGCAGGACAATTCGATCATTTGTTCGGAGTGCGGGAGGTGCAGGTGCGAATCGTGTCGGAATCCAGCAGAACCGCCATCTGCATGGCTCTGCCGGGATTTATGCTACTGTTCGCCGGAATCCTGCGTGGATTATGCCTCGTGCCTTTGCTGCGTCAAGGGCATCATGTACCACTGTTCGACGGAAGGGCAGGCCTACTCGAGAGACCCGTGTTCCTGTTCGAGCGCGGGTTGGCTCCCGAGGTGGGCCTGTTTAGGTTTTACGGCGTTATTTTTCCCATGCCTTTGTTGTTATTGCCCTTTAAAAGCGTGTTCGGACTCGTGTACGTCCGCGTATGTCGCTTGTTCCCGCCGGGGGTGTTCCTGTGACGCGGCCTAAGAGCAGTCACACTCCCCCGAAGAACAAAAAATCATCAACAAACGACAAAGTTTCCCCCCTCGCCACCCCTTCCTCAAAACCTTTACGGAACAAAACAGTATTATCTAGTCGCTCCTCCCCTCTCAAGACGTAAGAAAAGGGAAGAAGAAACAACTTGTACATAATGCATATAATTTATTTAACATGCATTTAATTTTTATATATATATATATACTTGAGAAAAAATAAAAAAAATAAACCTTATAAATAAATTCTTACCCAATCTTTATATACATATGCGTATAGAACGGCAAAACATCACAAGAATTTGAGGCGTCTTTTAACTCATTCTAATGTCAATCTAATTTATTTTGCAANCCTAGGATTTCTGTGTGGTAACAATTTATTTATATAAAGTCAAATTTATGCTTCGAAAAAGCATAATTATTGTATATACCCTATAAATAATATATACATATATTCATATATATGTATATGTATATATATAGTCTATATATATAATTAAAAAATGTAAACATGTAAACGTTAACAAATATATAAAATAACAGAACATTTAATTTATCTATATTTGTGTTTTATTTTATTCGCATTATTTTTGATTCACTCCCTTTATTATTTTTATGGCATTAGCTAATAATGGAGGATAATCTTTGCCACTGGTCTTCATTCAACCGAAATAATTAAACACCACCATTTAACTGTTATATTTCAAATTAAGAGACATTATTTAATTATTATTTATATTTAAGAAATATTTTATCTAACCATTCTCATCCTAAAAGTGGTGCTTTTTGGTTATACGTTGCATGTTGTAGAATTAGTAAAACGTAATGTGAATTTGGAGTTTAGAAAATCATGATTAATCCATATTTGTTACAATTAGTAAGAAGAGCGGATTCATTTTTTCTTTTGATATTTGTGATTTAAACGACTACCTTAGAATGTGATAATACGTACCAAAGTGTTATATCAGTTATAAATATATGTAGTCAAATAAATGACATTTCAAAGGGATTTGAAAATTTTACTTTGTTTATTAGTTTGAAACGTTTTTAACGACAAATTTTTATATTGACGACCTACTTGATGACTTCTAATATTTTACTTTTGTAGACCAACTCTGGGCCGTTATTACTCAGTGAAAGTGAGCTATAGAGTTCAACAGACTTAGAAAAATTGGCTTATCGAGTACATACTAATACTTAAAAGAAAATGGTCAGAATGTTTAAAAATTAAAAACTGGTTTATTTAATAACTTGTGAAGATATTTATTATCAACTGGCTGTCATTAAATTGAAGCTGACATGTTAATACAAATGACCTACACAACAGCTACAAAATAATTTATTAAAATTAAACCAAACTCTAAGTTTCCAAGTCATAAAAGACAATTTCGTTACCCCAATAATTATATTCGTTTCTTTATGAGTGGGTGTATTCAAGGTGCTCCTAAAAATGGTTATGACACGTTGAGTACACACCCTTTTTCTCATAAATGGACATTGATTAATTAAAAAATACACAACAAAAATCATAATTTTGACTTGTATTTTTTCCACTAAGTTATTCCAATAAGAATGGTGAATTTTTTAAGACTTTTGGTTTGATTTTCTTACCAGAGAGCGAATTGAAAGACAATTTATCTATAAACACTTTATCAAAGCAAACAGTTTCTCATAAGTAGAAAAACAATAGTGAATTAGTTTTTCGTAAAGAAGAAGTCCATGAATCAATACCAATCATCCCTTAGACGCTGATATACGGCAATTAAAAAAATCAATAGTTTTTTCCACATAGGAATTGATAAATTCTGGAATAACCTATAGTATAGGTTATATTTATAGGTTAGTTATCGAGAACTATGAAAAAATAGGGTAAAATGGAACGGATTTTGATTGATGGTCTGTCACCTAACCGCACCATCAATACGAATCAGTTACATTCTACCCTATCTTCTCTTAGTTCTCGATTCATCTGCGATGGCGACTTCAATGCGAAGTTCTTTTTCAAAATATCCTGTCCCAATAATGTATTATCATCGCCCCATCTCAACCGACATATTGCCAACATCTCCGTTCAAAAGATCTGATCTGCTTGACTACTTAATCTGTTCCAACATTATATCCTCATACACTGACTGTTTAAGACTATATTCGGATCACAGCCCTGTCATCACACTCGACATCAATCCCCCACCTAACATATAAACGGAAGTTAATGGAACTTGTTTCGAGACTCACTAGAACACAAACCAGACCAAAACATCACTTAAAACACCTCAACAATTAGGCGATACTATAGAACATTTGACTAACTCTACTCTGAACCGACTAAATATTCAAAAATACCACAAAATTTATCTCCTCACTTGCAAGAATTGATAACCTGTAAACGGAGAGCGCGAGCTAGTTGGCATCGCAGCAGATACCCTTCTAACAAGAGACTTTTCAACCAATTAACTAGACACCTAACAAATGTACAAAACTCTTTAATGACCAAGACTCCAATTCACGCAATCCTTACCACCGAAGACATGCCCTAATGGACAGCATCAAAGAAAATTCTTAGGTAAAAACAAACATTCTTCACACCCCCTACAACGTGAAGTTGGATATTGGGGTCAAATCTGACGAAGAAAAAGGCCAAGTTCTGGCACTGCACCTCTCGGCAGTTTTCACTCAGTACATTGTCATACAAGACCTTCAGCACACAGAACAATTGCAGTTTATTTTAAACATGTCTCAACGCTCTCTTATTAGTAAGCGTAGAGGATGCCATCATGCGTTTTCGGAAAGTGGAATACTTCAAATATTTGGGTTCCGTAATTGAATACCAAGGGGGAACACTGAAGAAATTGACCGAAGGACCTTGAATGGAAGAGCAGGCCGTTTGAGCTCACTCTGTCCTTCCTGTCGGCAAATAGATAAGGATCCAAAAAGTCATATACATTGAATTTTTTTGTATCTTAAGGATTTTGGGCAATGAATAAAGTAGAAAATACAAGACGTTTTAAGCCCTAGAAATGGTCTTGTGGAGTCGATCTGACATAAGCTCTAGATTGCCGAGGATGCGTCATTCAGATATATTATGGAAGAGATTGAAATCCTTGTTAATATGCTCGCAATTAATACAGGAAAAAGTGTCATGTGGAGAGAATGGGATAGGGGGATGATTAGGAAAGGAAAACCGAGGAGTAAATGACGGTAGAAAAGAATTTGGCCAAGCATGTTCTGACCGGGAAACAAGTCAAACATTCCTGGAGAATTCAAACAATAACATTTAAAATCTACGGACAACGTACGTAACAATATACACACGCACATTTATATCGGGTTTTAATAAGCAAGCATTTATTTTACCACTTTTACATATTTATAGTCATGAGGGTAAAAAGAGAAATGTTTGTTAGAGAAAAAGTTCAAAAAGTATATAAATATAGGAGATTGTGTTTCAATCATCATTGTTCATAATTCAAACAAATACTAGTCAAGAACAAGAGCTTTGAGGATATGAATCGTTTATTCAGCAAGGCGAGGAATGAATATCTTGCGGGCAGGCCATCTGAGATAAAAATTGCACTATGGTTCTTACAGGGCGGCCGGTCATGAGCCCCTTCCTGTAGTAGATTGGGCAGTCTTCGGCTTCTCTTCCGGTCCCGCTTATGTCGATATACGCGAAATCGACCTTAGGAGCAAATTCCTGAAAGGTTGAAGATTGATAAATAGATTTAATGTTGCCATTAGGGAATCTTGCGCTGTTTTTCACCATTGTCGACATATCGACGAGTTCACAACACTTTAATTTATAAGTTTTAATTTTAAGTATATAATTAAAAAGTGACATTGAATATATTATAGGACATATATCAGGTAACATAGAATTACAAATTATAAAATGTGGTTAAATAATAAGCCCGGGTTCCACTGTACAAAAATTTTCTCGGATTTTTGCCTATCGTATCAGGGGTTATCAGATTCGTTACTGATCCCAAAAGCGAAACTCGATTGGGCGATCGACTGGATTTCGTCTATCGTAAATCCGCGTCACTCGAAAAAAGACGATTTCTTTGGTTATGTCGGCTTCAAAGGCAAATTTCTAATGGCAAATGCATACTCATAAGTAACCGTAACACTTGTGACTTCTATGTCCAACGAGGCTTTTTACAACAATCGTATTAACTAACAACCAAATCAACTTATTTTTAAAAATCCATATGGAAGAAATGATGGAAACTGACAAGGAGGAATGCTGCTGCTTTGCAAAGAGGCGCGCCCCTTTCTAGGCCGACATTGTCCACATCGACTGTCGGGAGTTCTGGAAAAAAAAGATATTTAAAAAAATAAAAAATAAATAATAATTAAGTCTCGCTCAACCTGTAACGTTTTTGGTAAAATGATCCCAAAATGGCATCCTCCATACGCGATCTCCCGTTTCCGCAGCTGCTTTTTTCAGTTCCCTCCAGACGACGTCGGATGTAGAAAATGTCGGAGAAGCCACGGAGCCCATAGCCATGGTCTCTCCACCTGTAATGACGATAGAGTTAAGATTATCTGGGGGCCATGCTCGACAGACGCAGACGCACTTGTGAGCGTCGCGATGTTAATGACGAGGCATGGGCTGAAGGATGCCGCGTGGATCAAAGCCGAGGACAGTGTCACTCGCCCTGCGTATGCCGGATTTTCGATTTTGATCGATCTGCCGGTTTTCGTGAGGACGACGTCGCCCGGTTTGACAGCAGCACCGCCGGGCATGTTTTCCATGAGGGGGATCAAACCGTTCACGTTTATCGGCAGGTTGAGCACAGCCAGTGCTTTCATTATACCGACGATGGCTGCACCCCCGGCCACGTCCGCACGGTGTTCGCCCATCCCTTCGCAGGGCCTCAAGCAGAGGCCGCCTGAGTCAAACGTCATCCCTTTCCCTGTAATCGCAAGTTTTAATTGTCTGCATTCGAAAGTCGAGGTGGAGTTTCTACCGATTAAAATGACGGGCTTGTCGTCTTCGCTACCGCCGCAGTAACTCAGCTCCAGAAAGAGCGGTGCATGACAAGAACCCCGAGCTACAGCGAGAGCCGGTATCATCTGTTTGTCGTCCATCCAATCTCTATCTTTGATTTCGACCGAAACTCCACAAGGGCATAGAATTTCCACCGCCGACTAGGGGAGAAAGAACAGATTATGCCAATTTTTTTTATCTTAAATGTATTTACGTCCACCTGTGAGAATCCCATCGGTGTTTTTATGTTGGCTGGTTTTTCGGCTAACATCCTAGCGATATTTTGGCATTCCGCTTTGGCGTAACCTCGATTCCACTCTTCGCTACAAGTTATCCATGGAAGGAAACAAAGCACGATTGTTATTTCTTTAAACGACCACTTCCGAGTCGTTTGTGGGCATACTTACTCCGCCGACGGGTTGAAGAAATCGATCGTGCATTCTGTCTTCTGTCTATTTTTTTGTTTCAAATCTTGGTACCTCCAAGTGGCGAGCAATGCCCCTTCAGCAGCCGCCCCCGCGTTCCTGAACGCTTCGACGAAAATCTTTTCTATCCCGCTGTCTTGGAGGGCTCTCGCCCCGGCAGCCGCTGCCACTCTGATGGATTCTTTGCACTGATCGAGGTTCTCGGTCTCCGAATAGGTCTTCGACGGCTCTCCAAGAGATGCGACGGCGGTCGCTGAGAATTGGTCGCTGATGTTATGCAACAGTTTCGCTTTCCCCTCCGAAAGTTTGAACCTAAGGCCACGTCCTCTTGTAAGTCGCAGGGACGAGGGAATGGTAAAGTCACTCACCTTTCCATAATGTACTTAATTCTTCCTCCGTAGTCGTTGTCGTACGCCTCCCCCGAGTTGGTCAACATCTGCTTCCCGTTGCAGTCCTGATAAATGCCGATCACCAACCCCGACTAAAACACAACTTTGGCGTGTCACGGAAAACATCTTATGCGAATTTTACCAATTAGACCCACACGAGTAAAACAGTGGGAGTCTGTTCAAAATAAGGCGACCTACCCTCTTCTCGGATTGGCACTCCTCGGGAATAGAAGAATATCTCCTGTTGAAAAATTTTGTCGCAAAACTCACTTTAGAACGAAGCATTTTTTTTTTCAATTTGTTTTAACTACGTAAAATTACAATAAATTTCGACAGAAAAAATTTAGCACTCCAAAAGTACAACTGAAAATTTAGGCATGTACAAAGCAATACCAAAATCTAAATATTCGGTCACATGAGTTTAATTTAGACAGAACACGTGTCAAAATTTATCGCCATTAAAAAAATATAAAAAAATAAATTCAAATTTGTCGTTAAAATTATATGGAATGATCGCATTTTCTTCGTTAATGACATTATTGTTTAATGAATAGTTCTTACATTGATATTTAATATTTCATTTCGTGTCGTTTGTGCTTATCTTGGACTACAATTAACAAAAATTAACACCAAATTATGCAGCTTCGTGTAATTTTGTAATTTTCTATATTGCCTAAATAACGAAAAGCTTGTCTTAAACGTTCTTTCGTGTACCTGTAGGTTGGTCGTTTCCGATCATTTTGTACTGCACACCCTCGCTATTTTGACCTGTTAGACGTGTTTCTCTCTAGGACCCAGAACTGAAGATGGCGAGTAGCCGAAACATGAAAGACATCGGCAGAATGATCGGAAACGGCTAAAGAACATCAAGGCGCAAGCCCTAGGAGAAAATCTCACAATTTCCGTCATAAGGATAAATTTTAATGCTCAGCAAATAAATGCTGAATAAAAAGACTTTGACTTCTTCCTAAACGTTGTTAGCACGATTTCAATATTGTCATTCCTTTAGAACTTAAGCGAAACATTGTAAATGGTTGTTAATGGATCTGATGAATCATTTACGGTATAATCGATCCTGAATGAATTGAGAGAAGCTGCCATTGATCACAATTCTTATACTAAAATGTTCTGCTGGTTTGTTCTTGTTGGTCCTCTCGATATCGATGTTATCACAACTTTTCTCTTTTGCTTGTCACGTCGGCCTAATCCGAACGAGAAATTGTTTGTAGCGTATTTAGAATTAACGAGAACTGTTAATAATCCCATCAATCTTAGGGGTTAGCGCACAACGTGTCCGTGTAAAAAAATCTCTGGCGGAAGTTGCATCTTACGACGCTTAGAACAAAAAAACGCCTAATGTTTCTTTTACTGACAAATGTTATTTGTTTTTATTTAAACTAGTAAATACCGATAAGGCTAACGAACTCAGCATATGTCGGTCGGCATCGGCGTGTGTGAACCCCCAAAAAAATTGTTTATCAACCGGTCGAAAAACTTCAAGATGCAGCGTACTGAAGATTCTCGCCGCAATTTCAAGAAAGAAACACGATATAATTAAACCCCAGGACTATTTGTAAAGTATATTCTTTCTTCTTCTCATGAATAGATCTGTCGAATGTATTTGATGACAAAAAGTCACAACATAACTGTTTTACGTATATAATTATAAACTTTTTAAAATAATTTTAACCATTAACTCGGTTTTCTTCGTATTTGCTCGTGTCTCTTTTCATTCACAATAACAATAAGTTTCTTAATAAAGGTACGTTGATAATAAAAGTGCGTAATGGGTGCAGACACATAAAGTGTAATATAAACTGACGGTCAGCAGCAGAACCCATAAATTGTAGACTGTTTTTACTTTGACAAAGACAAGAAATATTTTAAATATACAACATGAGATTTGTGGTAGTGACTTAAATACAAACTGACCACACAAGATTAATATCATTAGGAGTTTTACAAATACAGTGATGACCATTAATCTATTCTCAACCAAACTGTCGAGGAGTTTCAATCGGATTACAGGCTGTGAAAAAGGCTCGGGATCGAAGGAAAAGAAGAACAATCGTTGGTTGCCCAGGGAGAAACAGGGAGATCTTTTTTTTAACGCTGGAAAACTATGGTTTCCTTAGTTTAATCGTAGATGTGAAAATTCACAGTTTATTGTATAAAAACATTTTTGGGTCGGGTGGCGTGGATGGCGTTAACAGCAGCACGAACTTTCGGAAACAAAGCGAGGGAACAAATTCAAATTCGTAAAGTATTGGTGGAAGGCGAATTCCTCCGGACACGTTGATTCGGATCCGGCACTTTCTCTCCAATAAATTTTCCAAAGTTATTTTCTGAGTAGGCCCGTGAAAGACGAAGCTGGGAATTTTGTTGTGGGCTGAAAGCTAGCCTACACTCGCGTCCCACGGCACCGAAGGTGGTACGATTCGCCTTTTCCTTCCCACTTCGTCCCCAACCCAAATAGCTCCTTGTCTCTCCTGCCTTCTCCTTTAAACACCCACGTTCACCGGTCATTGGCGACTGGTGGCACTTCTTATGAAACACACACTAGCACACAATCCGGCGACGATTTGCATATTTTACAGGCGGGATTTCAATACCTCAAGAGCAGATGTCGATGAGTGGTTTGGTTTTGTGTAATACATTTCAAAACAATTATACGGCCGACATGAATCTATGTTAATTACGTAATTTACTAACTGGTAACAAGTTACGACTTACATAATCATGCGGAAAGGAATGCCTATTTAAATACTACACTAATTTTAAAACTGAACGGAAATGACTTAATTATGATAAATGTCATTAATACAATTTAACTCTTTGAATCGAAACTCGCGGCTTAAATAATTAGAAAAAAACCCTAAAAAAAACCTCGATTTCAGCAGAGAAAGTCTATTATCCTTTTCCAATGAGAGGACTTGATTTAATTTGGAATAGGCAGTTTACTTGTAAACCTTCAATATTTTTAAAGTTATTTATTATTTCTATTGAAATTACAATGTAATTATGTACAGCAATGCATCTGTATTCTACCTTACTATCAAATGTTAAAAAAAGAAAAGAAAAAAAAACAGAAATACACACTCGACTTGATCCAAGAAACACTATATCATCCTATAAAGTCTTAACCGTTTACAAAGAAGAATTCAGGAGAACATTGGATGCAATTAAATTCACTAATTTCGTGGTCCGCTTGACCAATTAATATATTACAATTAATTAAGGTTTTTAGTTGAGATAAAAAAGCCAGTGTCACGAGCGGGATACGAACCCACGATCTTCGGCTTGATACGCCGCTGCTCTACCACTTGAGCTATCGTGACCTCGATCCACTCGGACACTAACTTCCCATCTCAACCGCACCTTTTGAATTTTCCCTCCTTTTTGCCATTTTTAAAATGTCGTGTAATCGGTTTGGATTCTCGACGACAAATGAAATGGCACTATGGAGAGCTTTAGTGAAGTCTACTTCATTTTAAATCATTAAATTCACTAATCTCGCTCGTGCCATTGACTTTTTTATCTCATCTAAAAACCTTAATTAATTGGATGCAATGATGGCTACAAAACATGCGAAGGAGCTAGATGAGGTGTGTTTTGAACAAGCTCAAAACATGAACAATTGAGTTTATTAGGGAAGTACACCTCGATGTTTCAAGGTAATATAAGCCTTCAATGTACCTTGAAGGTACCTGTTCCCCTCAAACATAAGATCAGGCAGCCTTTCAGCCATTAAAGCATTAGCATGTAAAAAAATCACCAGAACTATTCAACGAATGCAAACAAATTCTTCAAAACCTGGGGAAACCCAATAACCTGATGATATCTTAGATACCAGGACACAAACGATTTATGGCAGACAGAAAAGCAGACACACTGGCAAGAAGAGGATCTGCAGGACCCTCAACTAATTCTTGGGATAACAAAAATAAACATAGAATCCTCCAATCCAAAAAAGACAAAAGGAGTTGTGAATAAACTCAAGAGGTGCAAGACACAGTAAACTTAAATAAAACATAGTGACCCAAGTACACTTCATGCTAATTACATGCTTGTTGGTTGTAAATAAAATGATGTAACAAACTGTGAAATAATATATTTAATGACAATAATTAAAAAACACATTATTGCACCTGTAGTTGATTTAAATGATTAATTGTTAAATTTTTGGCCATTAAATCCCTAAAATATGCAAATAGAAAATAAATTATATGTATGGCTTAATTGTATTGTACTGTTGTCACCTTAAAAGTAAATTAATTTATGCAGTCGCTTGTTGATTTTCATCTTTTTCACCTCCGTTCTGAGTAACGGTATTCTCATTTTCCTCACACTTATTAATATAAATACTATCGGTTGTTATAGTGTTCTCAATCTGCTGAAGTTGTAGTTGAAGATGTGGAAAATTGCCTTTGAGCGATTCAACTATTTCATAAAGGGAGGCGAGTTCGTCTTCAAGCCTGGTCTTCTCTTTTAACTGGGAATCCGGTGATTTGAAAATGCAACGGTATTTGCCGAATTTGAGCTCTTCCAGAAGTTTACATTTTCTTTGCCTCATAACTGTTGTTTCTAGGCACTAAAATTTATTTATTTATTTATTTATTTTTTACTTTCAAGCTGACAAGCGGTACTCGGTTGAATGAGCTTACCGAATGTTGGTGCACTTCACCCTCTTCAATCTGTCTCTCCAACTGATTGAGGCCATGTTTTAAACTGTTGACACTCTCTTTTATCAAACTATGCTCTTTCTTGAGTTGTGCTTCTGTCTTCTGCAGAGAATATATTTCATCCATCATCTCTTTTCGAGTCTAGAAAAACCCATGACATATTTTACACCAATGACTATAATGAAATAAAAAAATGATAATAAAATTTTAACAACTCACCCTGATCAATTGGTTTAATTTGTTTTTCATTTCTTGGATTTTCCTCTCAAGCTGCACTCTTGAAAATTGTTTACCTAAAGGAGAATAGACAATATTACTGGATCAATTTCTAAAAATCATAGCTCATTAATTTAATCTTTGTTCTGTGTAATAGGCAATCATTCAAAATAGTATGCTTGATTGTGAGGTGAGGGCTTGAAATTAATTACTCAAAACTAAAAATCTACAAGGAGCATTTACTGCAAACAAAGAAGATATTTTTGCTCAGAAATCAGGCAAATTGTGGAAGGATGTAAAGAGAGAGAGAGAGAGAGGGGGGCAGATGCAAACCGACATGAAACTTCTTAATAAATGGGTTGCTTATAATCATCTATTGTTTAGCAGTAAATCCAAGTTCATGTGCTTTAATCTCCACAATTCGAGTCACACTGACTTAAAAGTGAAATTCCATTCTCTCTAATGCTCTGTTAACTTCTACATGATAGATGCTTTAAGGTGGATCAAGTCCATGAAATTAAATATCTAGGCCTAATTATAGATGACCATTTAAAATGGTATTCTCATATTGATTTAGTACAAAAAGACTTCAACATGGTTTAAGAAATATTTATTTTCTACAATGCAAATGTAACACCTCCCTTCTACTTAAAAAATATTACACCCTCAAACAGACACAAATTAAATCGGCCTTCATTTGCTGGGGAAGTGTAAATGACAATGCTAAGAAAATAATACATAAGTCTTGTAGAAACAAAATTATTCATGCAATTTTAAAAAAATACAAATTTGAACTCCGTCCTCAAATTCCAATTTTTATTATACCGTACATTTACCTTTTCTAAACCTTTTTCAAAAATATTTATTTATTTTTAATGGTCTTAAGAACTATGCATATTAGCCAAAGAGATGATAAATATATGAATGCATATTTTTTAGGGAGAAGGGTATTGTGAAAAAGGGCCAGGGGCGATGATGAGAATTGAACCTATGACTGCGGGGTCTACTAGCTGAGAGTTGATCTCGCTAACCACTTGGCTACAGCAGTTTCCCTTTTCCGAAGCTTAAGGGAGTTTTTTTTAATAAAGGTGGAAATTGTATCGATCGATATAAAACAAATTAAATGTAATATGAGAAGAACAGCTTGTTGCCCCCAACCAAAATTAACATTTATGTTGAATTGTTTTCTGTATGTAGACCTTAAGTGGTTCAATTTGGTTCATAATGAGATCAAATGTGAGGTTAATCCCAACGAATTTTCTAAAAAAGTCAAATGTTGGCTAAAACCAGTATTAAAAATTAGTACCTACTATTTTAAAACGAAAATTCTTAGTTTTTCATGTTGGTTTAATTTAGTTTTACAATTTATTTATTTACAAACAATAGCCCATTTTATTATAGTAATAACAAGAAAGATAAAGAACATTTAAAACATGAAAAACTTTTCAATATCAATATGGCAATAATAAAATAATAACATATAGTAGTTCAGTTTAGATACTGATATTGAATAGAAATACACTATGTGGGATTTGACTAGAAAATAAAACAATTTTAAAAATGTGTAACTATAATTATTTCTATTTTCTCCCTCCGTGTTGGTCAATGTAAACTGCTCAAAATGAATAAGAATATTGCCAATTTTGTAGTATTTACTTTCTCTAGCATTTTAATTTTATTTTTATTATAAATTGCATTAAAATTTATTTAAAATTATTGTTTTTTTACTGAAGGAAAATTTAATTAAGGGATTTTGAAAAATAACAAAATAAAAGGTTTTAAATCAATAATTGTGTTTATTTGACACGATAATTTTTTAAAACTATTAATACCATGTATAATATCCTCTGCTAGCTAAAACCTCTGTACACATGGTGGGCATATTGTTAATAAGGCTGTCACTAATTTCACAAGAAATTTCAGTCCATAGATGTTGCAACACTGCACTCAGTTGTTGCAGGTCAACTGGCTAAGTATGGTGATCGAAAAGCCTTTTCTGCAAGCATCCTACATGTGCACAATGGGACTGAGGTCTGGAGACAATGGGGGAAAGTCAGATGGGAAATTCCTAAACATTGATGAGCAAACAACTGCCTTTATGAGTTCTGGCACTGTCATCCAGAAATCTTAAATCCTTGACAATGAGATCCCTGGTTTGAGGGATGCATTCCTCAATAATTTATTGGACATAACGGACTGTGGTGAGGTTGTGTTCAACAGTAGCAGTTTGTCCTCCAGTGTAAATCCCAGCCCAGACCATTACACCACTCCCCCGAACAGTTCTGAACTGGGACATTGTACACATCTCCTGGTAGACTCTTCAGCAGCTGCTATTGCAGAAACGTGAAACATCAGTAAACATACCAGCATTCTAATTAGAGTTCTCTTGTAGGCACTCGCTGCACCATATTCTCCCTAGTTGCTGGTGGCGGGTTGTTGATGCAGGTCGTCTCAAAGGGGCATACGATATGAGGCCAACTTCCCACAAATGATAACGAATCGTTTGTGTCGATAAAGGCCTTGCCAAAACATCTTGTACTTCATTTAGGATCTGGCGGGCACTATGGCATGAGTTCTGTCTTGCAGCAAAGACAATATTTCTGTCCTCCCTTAGGTTTGTAATGCACTGAGATCCAGTACCAGCCTCCTATTGGCACGCCCATAGTCTCTTGGAATCAGACTAAAGCTCGAGAGAAGACGATCCCTGGAGGAATTGCACCCTTCAATTAAATGAGACGCGTCGAGCAACCCTTCTCTGCATGCCAGATACATACACGGACTTTGGCCCAAAAGATTCATGTGATTTCATTGATTCTATTGTCTATTTTAATATAAGAAGTTTCTCCTTGTTGTACAGCTTGTTCCTCGGTGACTAGTTTCCCCTCAACCCACTATTTTTCCTCATTGTATTTCTTGCAGCCCTTAACTGAATTTACCTCAAGGGAGTCCATAGCAGCAACTTAAGTTAGATGTATTAGAGCGAGTCATAAAAAATGACCGTTTTTCTTGCTAATTTAAAAATAATAATTATTTTGACACAATTTTTTTTTTTAAATTTTCAAAGTGTATACCAATGTGTTCTATAGTTTATTGCCATCTTGAGGCCAGGTATTGTATTCCTTCACAATGCCATTATTTTGATTTTTAATGGAAGAATTCCGCAACTCCATTTTGAACCTCATCCAGAGGATTAAAAGTTTTCCCTTGAAGATAATGAGCTATGAACCAGAACAGATGGTAGTTGGAACATGCTCAGTCTGGACTGCTAGCAGGGTGAGCGAGAAGCTCAATTCAATCCATTTCTGTGATTTTTTGTTTCGAGTAACAAGAAATGTGTGGTCGGACGTTATCTTGTTAAAACAAAACCTAATTTCTATTTAATAATCCTGGGTAACGCTGGGTCAAAACATCATACATTTTATGTAACTCCTCAGAAGACCAAACTAAACTCTTAAGTCAAAACTGAAGGCTTTACACATTCATTTCTCTACGGGTTAAAGTGATATCAAATCTAATTGGATTTTAAAAATAAATAAGGTGTCTAAGTGATTACAATTTCCAAGAAAATGAAATCAGTCACTTTTTATGACTCATCCTATTATATATGTTTCTTTTGACTAGGAAATTTGTGTTCTGTGCTATATAGTAATCTAATAAAGCTGGTGTGAGGTGAATTAAACAGTCAATGCAATAATTTAATCTAACTTATATATTATGCTTTTAAATTGTGCATATAAGATGTAAGATACCTTGCAGTCGAGACCGTTTTTCCCTGGCGTCTGCATTGTCTATGATCTTGTCCCTCCTTGATACACACAGTTCAAGGTCGTTCAACAATTTTTCCTGAGCTTTTTTCAATTGATTGTATCTGACCTAATTCAGAAATTAACATTATTGTAATCTTATTGTTTGTATTGTCTAATTGTTTACTTACCTCCATCCTATGTATTTCCATCTTCATTGCACCTAGTTCGCCTCCGGCCTCCCTTTCCCTATCAACCCTCTCTTTCACTTCTAAAGCTAAACTCCACTTTTTTTCCCATGCGAGGAGTTCTTTGTGGCTCTGTGTTAGTTGTTCAGTTAACTCTTGGATAAGGTTGGTTAGTTCACAGTGTTCCTTTTGTAATTGTATTGCTTCACATTCTGCATCCTAGTTTAAAAAGAAAGAAAAAAGTATATATGTATATAATAATATATATTAATAATATAAATTATATATATAAGTATATAATAATGCAATATACTTTCAAATTTCCACTAAAGACATTTTGTGCATCTATAAGTTGTAGTTTGGCATTCTCAATTTTGCTGGTGATTAAACAACTTGTTTGATGCCACCTTTCAAGTGTTTTTTCTTCCCTGAATATTTCCTTGTTGCTTTTGTTGATCTGGCTCTGGATTTTTTTAACCATTAAATCATTCCTGATCTTGCTGTTTTCCATAGTAAGGTTATCTAAAAATTAAAATGTTACTGACGTGATAAACCTTATTGTTGATGGTGTATGTTGGTCTGCGAGTTGGTGAACACATTCTGAACCAGACTGGGTCTGTCTACGCTCATGAGTTTTTGGTTGCATTCGGCTTCTTATCCTTCCTCAGAAGATAGCGCAAAAATGAAATGGGTTTGAGTAGTGTCGAAAACTCATCGGGTGTAGACGAAGCCAGTAAGAGATTCAATGTTGGCTTAACAGATCTTATTGTCATAACTTACGTTTTCTTGTAATATTGATTTCATGTACTTGATGGGCCCTTGACTCTTTTTGTTGAAGGACTTGGTTTTGCAGGGAGAGCCACTCTTTTGCCAGAGTTTCAGCTTCTTTTGCCATAGTGTGGTTAAGTTTTTCAAGCTTCCTCAGTTTTTTTGCATTTGAATTTTTTTCTTGAATTTCCTGTAATAATCAAGAAATCAAGAAGGAGGAAAACACAATCAACTATTGTATATTGTAAAATAACATTTGCCAATTACATCTGCAATTTTCATTCTTGTTTCCAATTCTTTGATTTTTTGTTTTTTCATTCTAATTCTTGATGTTAAATTTAGAACTTTGTCCCTCATTTTTTTCCTTTTTATGTCAATCGACTTTAGTATCTGCTCACTTGCTACCAACTCACTTTGTTTTGAATTAAATTCAAGTTCATTTTTGTTAACGGTTAATTTAGCCTCTTCACATTCCACCATCAATTTGGCCAAAATGTTTTCACTTTCAGTAATTCTCGCTTCCTATGATATAACACTTTTATAATAACGATTTAAAAGAATGCACTGATTCTATTAATTGGCACACCTGTGTTTGGTTTTTTTCTGCTAAACGATTTATCATCTCTTCAATGTTGTGTATCATGTTTTTTGTTTTCTTGTGATAGGACAGTTTATGTAGGTATTCTTCTTTCTTTGCATTGAAAATCCTATTCTGTTTTAAATGTTCATCGAGCAACCTGCTCTCTTCTTTTTTTGTTTCTTTTTCAGCCTGAAAAATCCAATATAAAAACAACATCCATGAACATAAATATAACTAATGCATTATTTAAAAGTTACCCTTCTGGCTTCTTCAAGATTTGCTTCACTATCATCAAGATATTTTTGAAGAGTCTCTAAATTGGACTCCAGCTCGTTCTTGTGAGCAGCTTTTTTTTTAACCTTCAAATTTGTTTAATTAAATTGTATTAAAATAAACAAAACAAAAATGCAAAGTTTACCTTGTTCCTTAATTGTTCCAAATTTTCAGTTAATTGCTTTCTAATTGATGTATTTTTTTCACTCCTCCCCATTTCTTTATCAACATCTTTGGCATAAGTGTTAATCGAGTTGACCATTACAAGCCAATTTTTTTTTGCTTCACTGAAAATAATAATATAACCTAGTCAGGGGTACACTTTATAGATTAGGTTTTTATTTTTGAACAAATTTCCTTGCTTTATCACATTAAAATGTGTTATTTTATGTTAGCGATGTTAATTCAAAGAGTAATGTGTTAATTTAATTGCTTTTAACTCTCACTTCATGCATTCTTATACTATACAAAACATATTTTGACTAACTCGACTTTCTCCTTGGCTACTACTAATTCCTTGTCTCGAATGGCAATACATTTTAGACTCTCGCCTATTGCCTTTTGGAGTAATTTATTTTCATCTGTTTTTGCATTGAGATCGGCTTCAGCTTTTGATAATAAGCCAGTTACACATTTAACTAAAAGTATAAAGGTTAAAATTACATTTAGACTGCAGGTTGATAAAAAATAATTGTAATGACACCATGAAGATTCAAACACTGTAGGATATATAGAGGCCTTACTTTCTTCCTGTAAACTTGAATTTCTCTGCAATGACGACTCGATTTCCCTTCCAAGTCTCATCACTTCTGCTTCAAGTTTCCAGAGCAAAAAATCCTAAAATAAAACGGAAGATATTAAATCAAGTTTACATTGCCACCTTAATGATCCACCTGTTTGAGCTTTTCATCTGTAAGTTTAGCCTTTTCTTTTCTTGCATTCTCGGATTCGGTTTTTGAAAATTTTAATGCTGCCTCTTTATTGGCTTCCATTTCTTTTAATTTATTCACCAAATCAACAATCATTTCTTTCTCTTTTCTCAATTCGTTCTCTGTTTTCAGAATTAGGATGATTTTAAGTTACTAATGTAAAGGCAACATCAAAAATGAGTCAACTTGTTACCCTGTTTTTTAGCTTTGATCACAGTCAAGAGCTGACAATGATGTTGCTGGCGACTTTCCTCAACATCTTTCTCTATTTTCATTCGTTTTTCATTAATCTGCACAAATTAGGTATTTTAATAATGTAAATTAGGAATTCGTTTGGTAGTTCTGTGATTAGATTGTCAGTGCCGAGTAAAAGTGCTAACCTCATTTGTTTTAAGTCTAAAACTTTCTATGTCTTCTTCTTGCTTTAAGACGAATCTTTCTTCTTTGTATACAAAATCAGCAATTTTTTTCGAATCTTCTCCTACAATTTTCAATTCATGATGCTAAAAGTAGACGGTTAAAATAAACTTCTGTACTAGTGTATAATAAGTTTGGAATAAAGTGCTTACAAGTCCTTGTATCTGACCAGTGAGTCTGTCAATCTGATTTAACAGATGGGTTTTCAGAATGTTTTGAAATTTATCCATCAAAGGATTGTCAACATCAAGAACTTCTGGAAAATCTTGTGGCATCTGCTGTGATAGAAGCATTCTATTCCTGTCCTCTTCTTCTTCCATGCCTGGGAGAAGCCCTCTTAGCAGTTCTTTAGTCGAATCGTGTATAAAAGATCTGTTAGGTGTTCCGTCTAGGAGAATTGATTAAGTTAGCCAAATTATCAGACATAGAAATGAAAAGTTTAATTACCATCGACTGACAAGCCTGCAACGCTCAACTTTCCAAATTGCTTCTGTATCTCTAATGCATTCAGTTGTCTTCCTAAAGGGTAAGATATAGAAACTTTGTTGTCAGAATCACTATTCTGCTCCAGTTTTATTATATTGTCAAAATATTGTTGTTTTGTAATTGATTTCTTGCCAAATATGTAAGCAGAACTGAAAACAATTGTTAAATGTGGTAACGTATATGTGAATTATTTTTGCAAACCAGGATGATCAAGCTGTAACAAGCTACAAAAAGTGTAATGAGTTTTGTGTTTTCTCACAGTCAAACATTTGGCTCTACAAACTCTGAACAATGATATGTGTATGTATGTATGTATATACATAGATGTTTGACATTTATAAAAGGCAGGAATGTCACACATTGCAGTTATTAGTTGACAAAAAGTTTGGTAAAATAAAAGGGCATTTTCCTAATATGTGTTGAGTATATGTATATTATGTTTACATTAAATTTAAAGACATTACGTTGGCCTGCTGAATTCTAAGTGTAACACAGATTCTGTAGAAGCAGATCTTTTTAGAGTCATACTTTCAGAGACTTCTGACCCACTCTGGTCGGATTTGAATCTCAAAGCCAGGCCCTCTTGTTCCTTGTGGAAAGGCCAAATTCCTTTTTCAGGTGGTAGCCCAGCAAATGAAAATCTAAAAAAAAAAATTTTTTAAAATTGACCTATGTTGTAAAAAGTAACATGAACCATGAGTCTCATTTACTTGCTCATCGACCCCCTGTACGGTGCTGAAATGTTTGACATGTGTCTTGAATCTTGAATATCGAATGTTACACTTGATTTCCTGGTTGGTGACAGTGATTTGGCTCTTCTTCCTTCAAGGATGATGTCTGGGTCTTCCAAAAATCTCACTGAAGACCTTCCATCTGCTGAAGTTCGACTGGTCTTGGTAGGAAGCCGATGTGATAACATAAGTGCATCAAAAGCTTCCTTGTCGAAATGCACATTTGACAGTTTGCTTTGTTTCTTGAATTGGAAATAAAAATAATTATACGTTCATATGTACATCATTAATGATCAGTAATTTACAGTTACAATACAATGTGTATTGTGTAATGTATTTCCAACTTTTTACTGTTTGAATAGTATTTATATATTTGAAATGAGTCAGAAACTAACTTGCTTATTAAAAGCCAAGTTAGTACTTACTACATTTATTTCAGTTTGGAAAAAGGCTGGTGTTTTTGCAAATGATGATGATTCGTATCAAAAATTTGGGCAACAGGGAGGATTCCTTCTCATTTCCGCTCTTTCAGGGGAGTTAGAGATTTTTTTCTGAGTATAGAAAATGTTATCACTATCTCATCTCAAAGCATTTTAAATCATAAGAAAACATATGCCCTTATTTATAATTACCGTTCCATCCACTTCTCTTTTCGGTGATCTCCTAGCTTTCCAATCTGACGGTTTGTAAGCTGGTGTTGTCCTTCTGTGGAATACAGTCTCACCTACAGACCCTTTGAGAGCAACCTCTTGTTTCATTACAACCTACATGATTTTTTTATATTTTTATCATTCAGTATTATTTTCACTGCGTCTTATTGTAACCCATCTTAAATCTGTTTCAACAGATCCAATAGTCCACTTAGTTAACTCAAGCAGGACACAAATTTAAACAAAAGCCTTACAAAATGTAATTTGATCTTTGTTATTCAAATATAAATCCAATTTGGTTTATTTGATTTTTATGTCATTAATGTCTCACTAGCTTTTTCTTTTTACATAATAAACTATACTTGTAAAAAAGTAATGTAGCCTACGTTGGAGTAATATGTTGTTTAAAAATTAAGAGGACGATAGTTTGCTAATGGTTGTTTAATAGTAACTTACATTTTGGCTTTTAGTGTGAGCGCTTTCCGGTGGACTACGTTCTTTTTTCTCTGGAGGTTTAACATTTGTAGCTCTTCTTTTAATACCTTTTCTTTTTTTCTCTAAATCCTCCAGTGAGAGGACAGATTTCACTACTTCTATCTAGGTTTTAAAAATTATGTTAATTGTTGATTTCAACATGTTATAGCTATTTAGCAAACTTATTTCCTACATAGTGTGTATGACATTTTCTATTTTACATTTCACATTTGTAAAAACAGCATGTAAAACGAAGCTATTTTGTGAGTTTATGCTATTTAAACAATAATTATTTAACACTTGCAATTTGGTATATTTAATAAATCCTACTAGTTATTGTTAAATACTACAATAGGAAAAAGCAATAGCGCTGTCATTAGAAGATAACTGCATACAACAAAACAGTATCCCAGTGTTTGAAATATTTATGAAAACCATAATACTTACTGGAAAATCTTTATCACTCGGTGACTTAAGTCGTACAACAGAAGTTTTGACACTATAAGAGCTTGGGTGTGGAGATTCTGAAAAGTTGAAAATAAGGTTAACACTTGATTTTTCAACATT
Source organism: Cimex lectularius (assembly GCF_000648675.2). NCBI lineage: Eukaryota > Metazoa > Arthropoda > Insecta > Hemiptera > Cimicidae > Cimex > Cimex lectularius. The sequence continues at coordinate 474,155 of NW_019392809.1, forward strand.
GCCAGTAGTTAAACATATTTCTGATGAGTAAAATAATAAGTCTAATTTTAATAAGATATTCTACTGAACTTTTGTAAATATCAAATTGTATCCTGTACTGAGGTCAAACACAGATGTAAAGCAACAAGATTTGGGCCAAATAAAATTGTCGGTTCAACTTCAAATCACAAAAATATTGATTTCAAAGGGGGGAGGGAGAGAAAGAGAGAGAGAGAGAGAGTGAGAGAGNGAGTGAGAGAGAGAGAGAGAGATGGATATTACAAAATATAAATATTTATATACATATATAAAAATTGCGTAACTATAGATTATTTTTTTGTTGAACATACAAATTGTATATAAAATTAATAAAGAATGAAATAAGTGTATTTGATAGGAAATAAATAAGTAAAATAAAATAATAATTATAATAATTATTATACGTAAAAAGCTGTTAATTAATTGTTAACGATGTTTTCAAAGTTGGTTGCCGAGCCAACGATAGCCGAAAAGAACACATGTTCGGTTCGTTTATAAAATTCCAAAACTCGTATTTAAAATTTGTGAGGTTGTTAGTTCGAAAATTGATGTAATTGCACAGTTTAAATGGACTGACATACGATAGGATTGATCGATAGAATGTAGCGGGCCGATATCCGTTGAATATTCATCCTCTTCCCCGACAGTGCTTCCAACCGGTTCGTACTCCGCTGTGTTCTCTTCGTCCGCGTCGGTACTCTCTTCCATCACCGCGAATTCTCCATGCTCCTGCTCTTCCGCCTCTTGATCTTCCATGGCCAAATGTAACTAAAGGTGCCTAACGAAGAATATTAACAAAGAAAAGAACTTTAACACAAAGAGAAGGAAAACGAAAACATGTGCTGTCGCCCTGGAAACCGACGGTGCCATAGAAACGCCGGGCATCATCTTTGAATCGTTTTCAAAATAATATCAATGCTTTACATCATTCGCCTCGTTTTTAATGATAATTTACAACGTTTTTAAAAGGTATTTGTTTTATTATTTAAACTTAAGTGATTGATGTTTGTTGTATTCACGCTGGAATATTAAATCAGTATTACTTGACCACACTTTAAAATATTGCTGAACCTCCTTGAGTATGACAAAGTCAATACAATAATTATAGGGGGATTAACTGGATGGGGACTGGATTAACGACTTCAGACAGATAACAGGAAAATTCGGTCCCATACCGGGACTATCAAGACGACTTAGGAGTTAGAACGGCCATTTCCACAACTGGAAACTGTAAAGCAGAAAAATAGCGATAACAAGCGAATCGACAATCCATCAGTTACCATCGGCCAACTACCTAGTAATAGAAACGTTTTCGGTCCTCCCGATTAAATAAGTAATTTTTTCTATTATTAATTTATCTCTCTATCATGATTACCAACTTCTATCTATTCTATCGAATTTATAAAAATACTGAAAAACAATATGCAGATAAAATAATATAATTTGTAATTAAAAATCTCGAGTTATCAGACAATATAAGATCGGAGGGGTGATGGAGTAAGGTACGTAGAGTCGGTGAGGTTCCTCGGCTCACGTTTGATCAAACGCTTAGATGGGCAGGAACAAATTGAAGCCGTTGAAATGAATGGAAGTAATGTATTTATTAGCGTGAATGTGTGATGCGAGAGGGTTGATGGCAGAATACTGAGCACCTATCGAACCTTATTAAGTTAGTTGTGCGATCAACCAGCTTTCATACGATGTTGATTGGGATTCTGGTTGTGGTCTTCAAACATACAATGTTATTATATCAACGCCCAAGCTTTCGACAAGTTTTATTGCCTTCTTCAGGGGATCTACAGAGACATAGGGACATAATCATTTAGACAGTTATAAATTGTATAAATAGTTATAAAATATCAGTTTTTTGTTACTTACAGAAACAAACTTTTTATAACTATTTATACAATTTATAACTGTCTAAATGATTGTCCCTATGTCTCTGTAGATCCCCTGAAGAAGGCAATAAAACTTGTCGAAAGCTTGGGCGTTGATATAATAACATTGTATGTTTGAAGACCACAACCAGAATCCCAATCAACATCTTATTAAGTTAGTTATATAATATGTGTATAGCGTGATAGAGGAATATCGTGTACTCCATCACCCAATTGAAAGAATGGTGTAAATATGAGTGAATATATTTAAGAGAACGTGAAGTACGCATGGGTTTGGAACTGCATGCGTTGGGTGCTAGGTTTGACCTGCCGTTGCCTTGACGGCCTATTACAGGATTAAAATTTAAAACGGCGTTTTGCTTAAAATTAGCGGTAATAAGGAGACCCCCATGGCTTATCAATTATCGAAACATTGTCATAACTTATTTATAAGACCATCGTTCTAACTCAATAAGTGCTGATTGATTTCGTACGACCGGGGATCGTTTGAAACAGCGTGATGCCATAAAACAAGCCCGCCCCAAGTAATTTAATCACTACCACCTGTTTTTTAAGTAATTGAAACATTTATGTTCAATTTAGCCTGCGAAGGTCTAATTAATTAGGTCCTTTCCTGTGATAATTCTTAGTTTATTTTTCTTTTTTGAAACTTTGCCCATGCCGAGTTTTTTAGTTGCTGTAGAATTTGTAGGTATAACAACTTAAAACACAATTGTCACCTAAATTTTATACTTATGTAAACAAATATTCTAACCAGTCCTTTAACTCCTTTAACTATACATTTTGAATTTTTGTGATTATGAGGTTGTAATTAAAGGTAATTTGAGGACATTATCGGAGACCCCACATATAAAAATATACACAACATAAAGTTAAAAGAATGGATAATCTTTAGATCTAAAACTCCTACAGTATCAACGGATGTGAGAATGGATCATCGTAATTGAAATGGTGAATGACGGAGTGAGTGCGGTGTTCAATCATTTTTTAAAAAAGACAGTTCCTACTCACAATAAGTTGTTTTCCACCGATCCGGATTTCGAGCCTTTAGCTCATCGTCAGGTCTAACATAACAATTTTTATTTCAGAGTAATAGGTAATTGAATATAAACTATTTTTTCAAATGAGACATACCAAGTTTTAATAAATTTTCAATAATAATTAGTATAAAAAAAGACACCAAGAATAATTAGATTGGTTGCGTATTTCTAGTAAAAGTTCAGCATGAAATACCCCAATTTGAAGTGAAATATCTTTCGATTCGGCCTCTCTTTTAATTTATTTTTATATGAACTTATAGGAGGTTTTTAATTAGAACAGCGAAACCCTCGGTTTGGTGCTTTCCGATCAACCGGCACTGCCTATTCTCGCTTCTTTTTTTCTGTCTGACGATTTCGACATCTTAAGTGAAAGGTTTGTGAGTTATTTCATTTAGTCGAACCCACTTACGACGAACATATTAGAAAACTTTACAAGACAAAACATTGACGAAATCCTCTAGGCAAAAACAGTGTGTATACACATCGAACAAACGGACAGGAGAATAAACGACATGTTAGATCGTTTATGGACAAAGATAGAAAATCAATCTGTACTACTGCTTCACACAAAAGGACCACGAACCCTCAACCATGCGTGCGGTCTTAAAATTGCACTGGGACGTACGTACCTACACAAAATTCGAAAAATGGACACACCCGCACATCTAGAATGATGGTCACTCACACACATGATTTACGCCATTATTCTATATAAAAACAAACAATCGAAGAAAAACAATAATCGAACAACGAACTCTAGACTCTACTCGATAAAGTCGCCGTCAACGATAACTTCGACACATCCTACTTTTCCACCTTTTAAGATAATGGGAATTGGAAAAAAACCGGACCAAAATGATCGGAAAGGACCAGATTCTACAGGTTCATCACCCGGCAGACCTTAAGAAAAACATCGCAACCAAACATTATGTCAGTTTTTTCGGATCACCTTCTAGGTCTAAATGACGAAAAACGACCAAGTCTTAAAATGTGAACGATTCGGTGGATTTTATAGCCGAATTGTCAAAATGGCACAAATCCTAGAAGTTCGAAATTTTCACCGCCACATACTGGAAACGTTTTAAATATAACAAATCTTCGGTAGGAGGAGGAAAATTGAAAACGTTTAGGGGCTGGAGTTTGGCGTCTGGGTGTGAGTTGCACTTTCCAGCCACTAGAGCTCTCAGTTTGTCCCTGGTGGGACCCTCCGTTAAAGTCTCCGACGTCCCAACTCCCAACTCCCAGTATCAGTTCAGCTTTCGAGTGGTGACTGTGTTTCAGTGCTTTCTCTTAACTCACGACGTATCAATTGGGATACCTATAAGTTGAGTGAGTACCGTCCCATATATATTTATATATAAAGTTATTTCTTTCTTCATATTTCGTCCTTATCTTTGAGTTGTATTGCAAAAATGAAAATCGATATTGTAATTGAATTTTTTGTTAGCTTCGATCTTTAAAAACCCTGACATTCTTTGTTATATGTTTAGTACATTTTTACTTAAATGTACTTTTATAGTTTCTTGCAGTTTTCCTTTTATGATGCATTTTTATGATTTATTTGAATGCAAAAAATTGATCGGCAATGATATATTGATGCCAATTATCTTACAGTACGACCATACAATGAAACTCATTTTCTATTAAACACCCAACTGTGCTAAAATTCTTTTTATTTTTACATTATTAAACGTGTTGTTTGTTATTCCTTCGTTTAGTCTCTTGAACAAATTATTGATAAAAATGACCTGTCACATTACGTCGATATTGTATTATAATTTCTGTAACATCAAAAAGGTATTTTTTATTTTGGGATTGTTTGGTACTATGGTCATATTTGAACTTATCTCCTTTTAGACTCTATCAAATTCAAATTTTCTATTGTTGAAAAGATTCTACGCTTCAAAAATGACCTTTATCAAATTCAATTTTTTTTATTGTTGAAAAGATAGCGCGCTATAAAAATGACATTTTACCTTTTAATTTGTAACTGAAGATGTAAGTTTAGTGTGTGTAAATTGGATCTGTTTTCCGTTTGTTTGATTTGGGTTTTGAATGCAATTTATTCACCGGACACACTTCTATGTGCACCGTGACACACGTCGATGGAATCGTTATTATGTAATAATTAAAGAAGCCGAATGAAATAGTTATTTATAAAATTATTATTATTATTAAAATTGTAACGAACACGGTTTTGGTCGTTATTTATTCAATTACTTAGTACTCAACACCACTCCATTCTGTGTTTAATTCTTTTTCGTTTACATTTATGATAACATTTTAAAGCTCTTACAGCCAAAAACATAAAACGACTGGTTTCCAGAATATTCATTCCGACTGTAATTACGAAAGTCCGAAATTTTTAGACGATTTTCATCAAATCAGATAATATTTGAAATTTAATTAAAGCGACATTTTAGACCTTTAACATATTTTAATAACATAGCAAAAAATTAATTTGCCGGATGAAGCTATAAACAAACACACTCACTTTCCCTCTCGTTCCCCCTCCTCATTCTCCTCCACTCTCAACCACTCACACCCTCTCACATACTCGCGCTGAACTCAGAAAATAATCGCTCGAAAAGTTAAAAAATATGCTGAATACCTAAATCGACAGTATGAAAAATGAGTCGGCTCCGTGCTCTCGTTAATTTTATTTTTTATTATTAATCTTTTTCAAATGTAATCAGACACTTAGTGATATTAATTAATAATTATTTGGAGATCGTGAGATGCGGTCTGGTGTGACATAGTTTAGAAAAACATTTTCTTTATCGTGCCAACATTTCGATCTTTATTGAGATCATCTTCAGGGCTCAAAGTGTTTGTTTTCTGTGTAGATGTGTCATTATTGTGTGTCGTGTTGAGAAGTGCCGTCAGAACGAAGCAGGGCACTCTCAACACGAAGATGATCTCAGTAAAGATCGAAACGTTGGCACGATAAAGAAAATGTTTTTCTAAACCTACGGTCACACCGACCGCATTTCACGTCTCCAAATAATCATTAACTAACGGTCACTTACCACCACACATTAATTAGTAAGTTCGATTTATTTTATAGCTGAAAATTCTATTTTTAAACTAAAACATCAAGTTTATTATATAAGATATTTAGGACTCTGTGCTTTATTATAAAAGTTATAAAATAATAATGTAACAAATTTTTTAGTAATAACATTGTGTCAATTTTGGTATATAATAAACTTCTTCATGTTTTAGAAATAAAGATGGTTGAAAAATAGCTTTATAAAATGTGTTAGTTTTCAGTGTTAAAAGAATTTAAAAAAAATTCAATTTTTCGAAATTTTTGTTGAGGCCTCTCATTGCAATTGGGATAAAGATGTACTAAAAAACCTTTTTATCTCTTCTTGACGACCGGTTTTAGAGTATATTCTCTATCTTCAGGTTTACAATCAACAAGATACTCTACCTTAACATCATATTTACAATCTTTTCTATTTTTCACTGTAGATATCATTTTTTATATAACTCGATCATATTTTCTCTAAATTTCTTTCAAATATTTCGTGAGATAATTTCGTTTTTACAGGTTTCTTTTTGAAACTCGAACTTTGATGAGCGATGGTATTTATCATATAATCCGCTTCCTTGTTGGTTATCTCAAGCTATTGACTTATTATTTTCGTGATGATATTTGACGACGTTTCTAGCAGAATTTAAACATTTTTTTTCGATGATTGATTTGGACAAATATCGAACAAAAGACAGTCAACTAAAAGAAAGAAAAAGGGTGGTCATTTAAACATTTTTCTTTGTGTTAACTTTTATATTTCATATGTTTCTTTCAATCAAGCACTGTCTATTTATTATTGGTTTGAAGGAATTTTACGTTTTCAATCGGATCGAGATGATTTTATATATTTTTTTGGTGAGAGGGAAATTTGAATAAAATCATTCACACAAAGCTTGCTAATTCTCCCCCCCCCCATTAAATAAAAAATCTTTATTATGTACTTACTTAACTAACAGATCTAAGATAAAGTTAAATCTTTTCTAACTCACTACAATCACTGTAATGCGCAATTTATGAAACGATCGAATTTATATCGAACGACACAAACGTACGTAATCGATGATAATTCACGTAATACGTACAAAACGTTTGTATGTTCAATAAGGTAACAATCGGAAATTTTATGATGTGGACGACTTCGGAGACATTGGAAACCCAGGGACACTCTGCTTTATTACGGGTAATTTTGTGTAATATACGGTTTAAAAACCATTTTCTCAGCATGGCGAACTCGCCTAATACGAGAACAACGGGAAAACCAAATATTTTCCCTTAAAGGAAAGGAAACATTTATTCCGACGAGAAGATCGGTAAAGGTTCTTTGGAGGGTAGACAGTGTCTCTCTCTCTCTCTCTCTCAAAATACACATAGGCACAAGAGGTCGTTTATCGGAAAAACGTTTTCCTGACCTCCCCCCTGTGTTATTGTTGATTGAAAAAACAGTTTCTAGTACATTCCTATCCTGAGGCGAAGACGAGATTAAATACGTTCAGATGAAGACAAGAAGATGAGACAAAACGTTTTAGTTCCTAAATGTTCCTCCAATCAAGATTCATTGATTAGGCTTAAAAAAATTAATCCATATTTTTTAGTGGTCATTATTGACTATATTAACTATTTTTTTTATCTAAGGTTTTTGGCTAAGATGAAAAATTATTATTATTCGAACCCACGACCTTCGGCTCAACACGCCGCTGCTCTAACCACGTGTAGCACGATAGCTCAAGTGGTTAGAGCAGCGGCGTATTTAGCCGAAGGTCATGGGTTCGAATCCCGCTCGTGACACTAATTTTTCATCTCAACCAAAAACCTTAGATAAAAAGAATAATTAATTTAAATAAAATCATGTACAAATTAAAAAAAATTGATTCGGCCTTTTTATCGATTCGTTAATTCCTCCTTCATTAAGATTTTATTCAACTTGTAAACATTATTTACACTTTAAAACTTATTTGAGTTAAAATAATCGATTGCGTGTAGTAAAATCTCATTGCCTCTCACCCCTTGCGCGGTAGTGGAGAGTTGATCGCGACAAAATGGCCCGACCAAATTATCGGTAAAATAATCAATGAATTTCCCGGCAAGTTTCTCAATAAGGAGCGGACTGGGCAAAGGTACGATCCGGCGTTTAGCAACATCGGACTGCTTTTAAAAATGGGAATAATTTCAATAAATCACTTTTAAATCAGAGGCCAACAGGACAGCCTTTCATTAGGCAAAGAGAAAATATACTTGGTAAATATGGTGAAAAAAAGCATCCGTCGGCTCTTTCGTCACAGAGAGAGCTCTGAAATCTCCACTCGAATTTAGAAATAGAACCAGTTTAGAAACTTGTTGAGTCTTTGTTTCATTATGTTCCGTTGCGGTTTCCAGCTAAATTACGATTAATTTTTTTTAATAAATAGAAAAATGTAATATGCATTGAAAAGATCTATGATATATCGTTAAAATACTAAGTCCTGTGACCAGCACGTTACAAAAAATTAACAAAAGGTTGGGCATAAATAAAATAATTAGAACGGTATTTCCACGTTTCTAGGAGGAAAGCAAGTGGTATAACCTAAAAGACATCTCATGGGCTTTTAAATGAGTTAGGCTGCATCTGATTAAATAAAGGCCAAAGGTGAGACAAAAAGGAACCCGGCTGAAAGGTGAAAGAAAAATAATGATTTAAATTTATTTAAATACTCGAACAGGCATGGTACGGCATCCGGGAACTTGAAATATTCTAATTTCCCTGGTGGCGTCATAATAGAGGGAATTCTTATCGAGCGACGCCAAATGTACATTTTTTGAACTGAGGCGAATTGAAGGAAATTAAAGGATGTGAAAACAATTGAATTAAATCATCGGTCGGGATATTACATTTTGACAGATGGCTAAATATTTTATTTATACTACTTTTACATAATTAAGTTCTAACTTGCTTTGAATACCTTAAACATGAAGGTATAATAACCCGTTTATTATCGGTTTTCATGTCACAAATTTTAATTAAACAACTGTGGTAATATTAAAATACACAGGAAAAGAAACCTGTAGACCGGTGATTCTTAACCACTGTGCCACAAACCACACAAAATTCTTAAAGTGTGCCGCCAAATTTGAAAAACGTATATAGTAAAAATTATATATAATCTTATTTGTGTGAATTCGGATTTTCAGTATTAACCAACATAAAAACGAAAAAAAAATCTAGACTGTTAAATGTAGAAGAGTATTCTTATTATGAACTTGTAATTAATCCCTTAATAAACGTACTGTTGTTTATTATTATTATAGTACATATTATTTTATTTTACATTCACAATTATCATAAACTATTTTACACAGTGTATTATAGGTAAGTAAACAACTTTTAAACTTATCTTTTTCTTTGTGTGCCGCCAAATTTTGAAATCGTGACAGTTCCTCGCTGAAGATGGCGCAATGCCGCCGACACGCTTTTGAGTAATTCAGCAAACCCGCGACTGAAGAGGGACTCAATAACAGACCCTATGCCGGTTCAGTATGAGTTCACCGACTCGCAGACAATCATTTTGAACTCTGCAAATATTATTTCAAAATGTCATTATTTGCGACTTTATCTATTTTCGTCTGACTTTCCACTTAAACAATAAGTATACTCAATTAATTACATACAATTTTTTTCGAAATGAAAAATCTGTGTCACAGGCGGGATTTGAACTCACGACCTTCTGCTCAATACGTTGTTCAAAAAAATAATAAGTGTTTATAAATTTAATGCACGGGTTTCACGGCAGAGGGTCGATGTATGTGAATCCTCCTTTGCTGGTCGACTTTGTTCATTTCAAACTTTGCCGGTGTGAGAGAGAGGGTGTAACATCGAAAAGCGTTCTATTACCGAGGAACCGGTTAATTTAGACGTTTCAAGAAGGTGAACTGTCGACTACTCTTACACTTTCTCATTTTAACAGTAATGCTTTCTCCGAAGCAAATGGATCTTGAAATCTTAGGAGGCGTCGGTGGCCGTAAATGTTAAGACACGGTGAGTAATCACTGTAAGGTTCCTGGTTCGAATACATCGACCCATGGATTAGATTTTTTTTTCAACACGGTTAACCCAGTAAAAAAGAAAAGAAAGATCTTGAAATTAAATCACTAATTTCTCATTATGTGTGATCAAAACAGGCTTAATTGAGTTTCTAATCATCAATTCAATCGGCTCGTACTATATTGCAGAATAAACTGAGTCTATTAGTTGTAATCTATTAGAAAAACGCCTGTTTGTATCGAATCATTGCGAATCATTGGTTAAAGACGTCGATATTAAAAAAAAAGTGATTTTACAAACCTCGAAAGTGTTAGACTTTCAAGACTAGACGTGTCCGGAGGGGCTAATCGAGGGACAAACGGCCGAAATACTGCAGTTTTGCTATTGTGCTAATTACTTTGTTATGTCGTCTATCGAAATTCGTCTTTTGAATCGTCGATTAAATAATTTACCTTTGGCTAAAGAGGATCGGAGAATATGGTGGGTGAGGTAACACGCCCATGCTCGAGTGATGATTATGAGGCCGTGCGATCTCACGCAAGTAAGAAATTCATTTATATTCACTTATGCAATTATGCAAGCCGTTGATGGCTTCTTTCTCCGTCGAGTACACGACTTAATCGACGGTTCAATTCATACTTCTGGATGGTGTTCTATAGTGTGTCAAATTATTAAAATTATTTTCTTCCCATCTGGTCCTTCAAAATATAATAATTTGTAAGGTCAGAGCCGTTTATCAATAAGACAAAAAATTAGGATTGTCGAAGTTTTGAAAGCATACTGTATTAAGAAATTCAAAGAGACATTGCATTTTTACAATATTTTGCAACTGAGTGATTAGACAAGCATCTAGAGAGTCGTTTATCGTGGCGTATTTTGGAATATATCGCCGATGACTTTTCTAGGTGTTATTTTTTTGGAAATGTATAATTTTTTACACTCCGGAAATAACCTTTGTTACATTGATTAAATTTGGCTATTAGAAATCGAGACCGATATTGTGCCATCTTCATCATTGTCTAGAGCTCTTCGTTAATATTAAGGTTTATTATCAGATTCGAAAGCTTTTTAAGTGCTTTAGGCCTTGGTTTTTCCTCTCCCAGGAATCGTAATTTGAGCCTACACAAGCCTTCGCACCAACAAAGTACATGCACTGTCGTTTCTTCTTCTTTTTGCCAATATGCACACGCTTGTTTCTGCTACTGCGATTCTATAAATTTTCTGAGTTTACTGCAGTCCTATTATCATTATAATGTTAGCACGACCTTGGTCTAGTAGACCCGAATGATGTTAGTTTCTGCGATGATTTTTTTGTGAACATTTTTCCATATCTTTGTCCTGGGATTCCCTATCTCTTTTTCAAAAATACATCTTTCTATTTTTTTGTGCAAAACGTAGACAGTTTTTGAAAGTTCTCAACTTGAACAAAATTCTCTCCATCGATTCGATACGATCGAGCGTCTTATAATAATTAAATGAAACGGTATAATTGCTGGACAAAGAAAAGAATAATAACGTGAACAGTAAGGTGCACTACAATAGTAGCATTCCTTGACGGTAACATCAATAGGACACATCTTCGAGGCGGAGCGGCGTGACCAATTTTGCCGTGACGGTGGGTCAATTAAATTACCGACACGCCCTATGGAGCTCTCAGACTGAGGGAAATAGTCGGGCAGTCGAAGAAATGGAATTTTTGCCCCCCCCCCTCGGTATGTCGATAAAATGTGAAATATAAGCCGGGGTTTATAGGTTTATATATCATACAGGGATTTGGAACAACTCGTCGAAACAATATCGCTTTCCTCGGATGGCGGGCATAGTCTTGCCGGAGGGAGGTGATGAGGCGGAAGTAATGGAAGGAACGATTTTTCAATGTCGAACCTAAGGAGTGGGGAAAGAGGAAAATAAAACTTATTTGTTCAATCTATTCAAAAATGGAACCCATAAAAAATACAAATACTAAATTAAATTAAAAAAAGACAATAGTCATCCAGCAGTGATTGGCTAGGCGCGATTCTCTTCGGTTTTCCTGTTATTGTTTCAAATGTAACACTTTCGACAAACGTATTAAAGCCTAACAAATAAACAGTTTTCAGTGTAATTAAAAATAATGTACAATACAAAAACTAATAGAACAATAGATTTTTTAAAACTCACCGTTGCCTAAAGTACAGTAAAGTGTACAGTAAGTACACAAATCGATGAAATTCGATCATATGACACCGCTCCTCCTCTCCAAGATCGTTGCATACTCCAGGAAGCCGGGATCACAGACGGCCTTTTGCTTGTATGGACCTGACGCGAGAGCATCTTTGGTACTTGGCCTTTCACCAATTGAAAAGTGAGTGCTGTGGGCTCTGTCTTCATTGTACGTATTACCTTCACCTCTCGTTTTATTTCTGTTAATCCAGTGGCCCTTTTTTGGCACCTGGTAAATCGAACCCACGCTCTGCTACCAAGTGTAAGCTGACCCTATGTTCAAGCTCAACTATTTTCTGTCGGAGCTTTAGCAGAAGGCAGTGGTATCATGCTGCTGAAACCAGAATGCACTGGTGAAGTCAGGAGCAAATAAAAGTTGAACGTCTCTAATTCGGCTTAGGAGGATTACAAATAGGCCATGACAATCATTAATATTTTCATTTGTGAACGTGAAAACACTACCATACTCATGAGTATGGTCTTGAACTATCGACTTCCTTTTGAAAACCAATTCGTATTAATCGTCTCTGTTGCTGTGGTTTTAGATAGAAAAGAGGACGCTGAGTTCAAATATATAAAATGTGGAGCTTTTGATTAAACAGAAAGTCAACACCACTCACAACATGATCGGTAGCAGAGTCGATAAGAGAAAATATTAATTGGTTAATTTAATATTTTTGGGTTAAATATTGCATTTTGTATTATAGATTTTTCTAATATTATTTACTATCCGACGGTTGGGAAAGTTTAATTTCCCCAATTTGTAATAAGCCAGATCTGAAGATCCCAAAAGAGGTATTATGTTGGACGACAATTAACTTTCACTCCAAACATGCCGAGGTATTTCTGTAATTTTGATGTTATCTAATACTTATTTGTAAAAAACAAAACAAAAAACGTGGAGTAATAATTGTTTAAGGGCAGGACAAGAAAGCGATTTTTAAGTGTTGAGCTGGCTTTTTGTCTTACACGAAATTAATTTCGTTCCGCTTCATGGATGGGCTTTTTGCCATTCAGGAATGGCATCAGGAACGATTTATTGAACGCAAACGCACGGAATTTTTTTAAAATAAGTCAGAACGAGGTCTGATGTAACCCACTAGATAAATGAGGAGTTCTCAGGGACACAAGAAAACATTGCGTCAGGACGAAACATTGTTTTCGATCCTTTGCGAAACTTTGTCAGAGAACAGAGAAGAATATCAAACGACAAAACTGCGTACTTGAAATTAAAATTACACGACATATACCACCTTAAAAAAATAATTAAGAATTTTTGTTTTAAATAATCTTATAAGGAGATATCCAGGATTAATGGCAACCTGTATTGCAGTTCTTCCTCGTAGATTGGATTGACTGTCCTTCCCTTGGGACCAAGGATGAAATGATATCATGTTTCTGGGGAATTCAAACTGACCATGGGAGTAGCAACCGATGATCCCGACCGGTGAATGAGTCTTAACTGTATTGAAATCTCAAAGTTCTTCGCAACTTTAACTAAAACATTGGCATAAATTTTGTATTGCGAAACATTTAATTGGATTCTTTACTTTTGTAATTATTTATCCAGAGAAATATGCCCAGAAATAATAGTTACAAAAAAATTATATAACGTCAGCTATTCAGCAAATAAGAGCACATTTAAGGCTGCTTTAAGTTCAGTCGTAGCTAAGTATAATCCAATATGTAGAAAGCCGTTGCATAACGTAATCCCTTTTTGCTTATTTATTCTTTTAGGTACACATGCTCGGTTTCACGGGCTCAGCCTATCCAATTTATTTACATAAGATTCCTAGGGGACAATTCTTGCTTCTTGCTGACAAGCTTCATTGTTGTACATTAATATCGACAGAATGGAATATTTAAAAGATTTTCTTTTATAGGCTTCTTTTATCTTAGCTGGTTGCAAGTTTGGTTTATGTAGGAATTAGGGAGAAAAAGTTTCCGTTTGCAAATGCACTCTATGATTTATCAAGTTTCAAGACATATCAACGACTGCAATTAAAATGTATATGTGCTATAATTTTCTTGATAGAGATGGTTTGTTGGACGCAGAATTTTGACATTTTTTTGTGATAGGTGAGAAAAAGCCGATATTTCCATGACTTCACTCAATTCAGTTCATCAGGACGTCCATTTTTCCAAGATAGTTCACACACTATCACCAGGGATAGCTGCAACTTCCAAAAGCCGTGCTGATGTTCCCACTCTCCTCGAACACGTTTATAAAAGCAATTTCAATCGCTTTCTTTAAACTGGTCTAACTCGCTCGATACCCACAGGGGAATAAACGTACATTACTTATACTTTCATAAATGTAAAATAAGATAATAACAAAGAAGGGGGAAAAGTGTAAACAACGGCTGCTGACATTTTATACGTTACGTCGAGATGCTGTTTAAAAATTCATTGAAGGCTGATGAGGCAGATGAAATCCTAGTGGCCTTTCGCCGCTCCCTTTCACTCTTCCGTCCGTGTTACATTCCAAAAAGTAAGTCGAGTGTGTTTATCGATCTTTTTATAGCGTGATCATTTTTTTATTTTTCTTTCGCTCTAGATTTGGCTTTTCAGTCTCGTAAATAACAATTAATCAATAATAACAGCTTCGTTATTAATAATCGAGTAAGTAAAATGTAGGCAGGTAATGCGAACCGGGACGATAAAGTTATGAGCACATTAATTGGCACCTTGTTAACTCAGTTTCTGACCAAGAAAGACGATGTCACACCAGATTATGTGTCCGCAGAAATAATTGCTCTACCCATTACTAGACCTTGTAATTCACGCTTTTACAATACAGCCTTTAAAATGTTTAGGTACGTAGATCGATTATGAAAATAATGTTGTTAAAAAATCGGACGTATATTTTTGGAAAAGAACAGGCTGGTGTAAAAAGGCAGATTTCTATAGGGGCTAATTTCGCGAGCATTAAACTGTCGACTGTTTAACATGTGTTGCGCGCTTTTGTTCGTCGTATTTTAAGCTTTTGTGTAAATATACATAGCGATGTTTAGAAAGGGGCTTCAATTCATCTGTATACCCTTTCAAAAGGCAAAAGTCGAGTACGATAAGATCTTATTTCCTCCCGAATTAGTTCCGGAATTAGTTTCTGTTGTCCCCCTTACTCTGTTATTAATTAAAAGTGGGCGTGTGAGCCCGATGCAGAAACTCCTGCGGTTTATAGAAATAAACGTGTTTAACAGAAGGGTTGAACAATAACTCGCAATCAGCAACTCCCTTGTTTAGAATCCTTCCCCCTGCTAGCCAATTATTATTCAATATTACGTTTCATGGCAGGCTTGACAAGTTTCGGCGGGCGTAACTAGTTGTTGTGCTTCGTGAAGCAAGAAGGACGGCACTTTTTTTTAATGCAAAAAGTAAATCGTTAAACTTGGTTATCTCTCGTTTACGACACTGCCTATATTAAGAGGCGGTGTTAAATTCGAACGGATCCTAAAGAAGATAACTGTTTAAATCTAGGTAAAATTACTCAAGAGCATTGGAATAATGAAATCGTATTCCAAACGTGAAAACACTTAGGTCGTTGGCTTTCGCAATATTTTCGTTCCTGGGGATAATTCCAGTGTTCCTTTCATGTCGGATAAACTGACCGCAAATATTACCATATTATTCATTTCTATGTTATGAGTTACCGTTATAAAAACCGGCGGTCACGTATGTGCTTCCTTAACCAATGAAAGATGAAAAAAAAATTCTATATATTTTCGAGATGACGGATCAAACGAAATAATAAATTAACTGATTTATATCCAGTTCTCTTTTATGACTTATATAATCCTATAATATCATATGTTTTCTTCCTCTGTTCAAATCCAATTATCTCGAAGTAATTCTTGAATGTTACAATTTTGCATTAAAAAACAAGGCCAATTTGAAAGAAAATGGAAAAAATAGAACTCCGATGTAGAATGGACGGGTTGTAGATCTCATACCACTCTCAATTTGGAAATTCACTATTTTTGAAAGTAAAGGTTCAGTAGTGCAAGTAGATGTTCATTTTTTAAGTGTAAGTCTAGTTCTATTTAGTAAACAGCCATGCTAATAGGCAGACGAAAACGAAGACGTGAGGTCGTAAACGACCCTTTTACAAGTTTTTCATCCCACAGACTCAAAGAAGATATCTTACAATTTAACACAGCTAGTTAGGCCTTTACGAGGTGTGTACAAAAAACAGACATACCTTACAAAACGAATGTAAACATATGGCTCAACAAACATTCATACACAACTTAACTACAAAATACGCACGACTTGTCAAATACGAAAACATACGTAGCACAAACCAAAAAACAACATGGATTATGAGAGAAATTAGAACTCTGTACATTAAAAGAAGACATGCTTACATACATGAATAAGTGACGTTCTACCTACCACGTCAATACCAGAGAGGATGGACAGGCCAAAATTATCGGACCAGTCTTAGATCGAGAAATAAAGAGCAGGAAAAAGTAGCAATCTTATCAATAATACATTGTCAAAAGTCAAAATTCGAAAGCAAACAATCAAAGCAATTCGTAACAAATGTTAAAAAGGAATTTTTTCGTAAATGTTACTTATGTGTGTAATGTATTAAATAGTGATTTAGGTTATCCCAGTATTGTAGACGAAAAACTGTTTTTTATTTAGCTTGATTGTCCTGGTCTCTAGTCTGTTTTGTCAGATGCATTTCAATATTTCGCCTTTTTCAGTGGTGTTTTTGAAATTTGGCTGTGAAATCTTTTATGCAGTCGTTATTTCCCATACCAGCTTAAAGACAATCTACACCGATGTTTCCTGGTTTGCATGAAAAATGTTTCAGCCTGTATCGGCACCTCAAAACACTCAGTAAAAATATAAACGAAAGTCACCGAGAAGAATACTTACACCGCGTTCCAACTTCTACACACTTAAATGTGTATTAAGATCCACATTTAGGTTGTTTAACTTTAAGACCGACAACTCGGTGGTTTGCTTTTATCAGATCCTCCGTGATTATTCAAATTTAGGTGCGAGGTAATGCATTTCTCAACCATTTGGCGACAAATGGAGAATGATGATTATGCTGATTATGTAATTGACGAAGTCAGGAGAGCGTCTTCCTCTTTTTGGCGGAATGCACTATACTAGTGAAATAAGACGATTACACTTGAGTGCTTTTATTGTTAAAAGATCAATACTAGTAGATAATTTGAATAGTGGAAACAGTGTAATTATTCGAGCTATCATAAGGCCTGGTGCATAGAAATGAGCTGGTGCAGGAATTTAATTTCTAATAATATCCTTAAATAATAAAGTAATTCCTTTCCAAAGTGCTCATTTTTATGCTCTTTGTTTTATTTGTGTAAAGGCTCAAATTTAAACTAATTATCCTTAGTTAAATGTAGTTTCTGTGGTTTTTAATTAATTATGTTAAGTATTTCTTTTATTATTTATAATTTTATTTACGTTTTCGTTTTATTTCCAACGATCTCCAGCAACGAATATTGTCCATGCCGTACATACTTGCCGAAAAAAAGATCCAAACAGTAATCTATGATTTGTAATAAAGTATTATTATTATTTCGTATACCACCAGTAGTTCGGCCGTTTAAGTGACGCGATGGTGACATTTTTCTTTTTTCAATTTTCAGTTTTTCGTCGCTACACATTTCATTCTGTGGTTGAGTTCGTAACTATTTTCCATTAACGGCTAGATGTACCGTACGGTTTTTTATCATTCTATCGGTAGGATATTTTCTGTCATTTCTGCTTCCAGTATTGTATGTATAAGTTCATGTGCCCTATTTTATTTATTTGGTTTAATATAAAAGTACTTTTTTGGCGTGGAACAGGTTTAGGAAACTGTTTGGCTTGTCTTTTTTTTATTGTAACACATTTCTGTCTCCTTGTGATTTTGTCTAAAAATCAACCATCGACCAAGTCGCTTATCAGTAACTATTAAGTGAGAAGTAAATTCGTATTCTTTATAATTTTTTTTTTGTACCCGATACATTTTCGTACATATTACAAATTGATACAGAAACGTTTTTTTTCACACGGCCAAAACACATTAGTTGCCACACTAATGCCAGAGCTTCACCCGGAGGATATTTGCCCTGAGAAACCAGCCAATGCTGGCACCAAGTGTGTATGATTAAGGAGCAAGGAGGTAGATCCCAGGCAATCATCGGTTAAGGCAACGTGGCAGGTTCTCTGGATAGGAATGTGTAGAGAGGGCTGGAACAGTAGGGTTAGGACGAATCGAGTTGATGTACAAGGGAAGGCTGTTTTCTGAGTACATTTTTCTTCATTCAGTTCCACCACTTTTTGAACCAGACTTCGATAAGCTCAAAGTATTCTGGGATGTTGGAAGTGACTTGGATAGGATTCGAGGTAAAGGACAAAATGACGGTATCATCCGCGTAGGTGGTGATGACGGCATTAGTGTATATAGGTGGGTCAGCATTACAAATGATATAAAGGATGGGACCAAGAATGCTCCCTTACGGGACGCCGGTTTGTATCGTAGTCACTCGCACTATCGCACCTCACTCTGAAGCACCGGTCTGTTAGGTAGTATTTCAGGATAAGATAATAAGGAGTGGTTAGGAATCGATTAAGTTTATAAAGCATGCCTTGGTGCCAGAACCTATTAAAAGCCTGTGCTATATCTAGAAACGCAACCCAAGCAATATTTTTTATTTTCTAGAGCAGAGGAGACAACTCTGTTCCAAGTTCGTTCCCACCAATAAAGGAAGTCAGAGTATACGCAAAATACTTCCATGAAAAATGTTTAAGAATTAACATCCGTGATAAAACGAGTAAAACTTCTTTGTTTCCCGGATTTATTTATAATAAATTGGGTTGAGTTTAATAATCAACCAGGTCTGCTTAATATTTAACACAGTTTTTAAAAATACAATTTTAAAATTAATTGACCACTTTCTGGTTAATAAATGACAATGATTGCAAACTCAAGCTGAACCAATATTTTTCAATAGATTATGTTTATACTGTCTTGGTATTGAAACGTAAGTGTAGGGTATTGTATGTTGGTTTAAAATTGTTGACAGGCTATAAAGACAACTTCTTAAAATTCGTTTTTATTCAGATATCAACTGTCTGTTTAGAATCGAAAGCCAGTCGAATTTTCGATACGAATCAAAATTTGCAACAGCAAGGTCTGGTGAGACAGCGACGGCATCGAAATCGAGCACTTTCTCCAAAGCAAGGACTACGCGGCCTTCACAACAGTTTCTGTAATTATTAATAATTAAATGCAACTATGCCGACCGTTATAATAATGCACTTTGCCTGCCGATCGGTTTAAACCTATGAGACTTGTTTTATGTAAAACAAATTTACCGATATTTTGGTCTACCGAGAGAAAAATTTAACAGCCTTTTGTAAGACCCGCAAATTCGGGTCGATTGAAAGGACCGCACGGCCATCATGGAGCCGAAGTGGAGTGTTTTTCTTGTATGCGAATGTGGTGCGCGTAATCTTCGAGTATAGCTTCGTCATGCGGTTCATTTTGAATCACCGGACACGGTCTGTGTGGAGTAAATCACCTATCATCGACCCGAGATATCTCCCTGCGGCCACCGTGTATGGATGGACTCCCGTTTCGAGCGGGGATATTCTGAGTTATCGGAGGGGGCTCGTTACGATTGTTCATCCGAATGCTCCGTCACTTATTTCCCTTTGTATTCCGGGAAACAAGGAAAAATAATTACCCACGAGAGGGTCGCATTCCAGGGTGGCCTTTTATTCTCTTTTCCAGCAATTTATCGTCAGGTCTCCCATTCATGTTTTCCGTTTGTTCTCTCCGTCGGTCCCGCGGCGCCACGATTTATCGCTTAAACACATTTCAAAATCGTAACTTAATAACTAGTACGAGTTTTATCCATAGGACGTAGATAAAGCGAGGGATTTGTCAAACGATTCCGCTTCGATTCGACCGCTCGTACAGCAGTTTCATTCCATCGTAAATAAACAATTCAGTGGTATCCCCTAACTTATGGGATCATACTGGGTTATGATGATCCGATCACATAAAGTAAATATTTAAACAGGAGGTAACAGAGGTAGACCAGGAAACTGGAAGTTAAAATCCTTGTTGCATGTGCCTGATCGACTTGAAGGAAACGTTAGTCGAAGACAGCCGCGCCGCCGGGCCGATTCTTCTTCTTCCCTGGTTCACCGGGCAAATGGCGTTTTTTATTGTCCAGTCTCGGAATAAAACTCCAATGGACGTTTTCCGTTCAGAGAAAGTGACCGTGGAATCAAGGAAATCCACGATGCCCTCCTCGTTTGTCTGAAACGGACGGTTATCCTCTACGAGAGTGACCAATCGATTTACAAGTTAGTACATTATTATTCGCCCTTTATTAAAATCCACTTTATCCTTCTCAGCCTGAAATTCGCCTAACGACTGTGCTGATTATTAATGTTTTATTTCAAATACAGTTTTACATAACTTAACATGTCTATAAAATAATCAGCCATAATTAATCAGTGATAGAGTTACAGCGTTGTTGCACATCTCGTCTACGTGGTTGCACGGCCCTTTTAAACTCAATAAACTGTCCGATTTATGACCTAAGGAGTAATAATCTCAAATTATATTATGCACAAAATTTCACGTTTTGGAATTTTTGGGGTTAATGCGCGAATTCGGATTAAAAAATGATTTTATTTATTGATTTTATGGATTAAAATCATGATAATAAAATTAAGGATGAAACGGTTGTTTAGCTCTTGTCTTTTGAGCAGCGTGTGAGGGTTCCATGTAAGTCGTTTGTCAATGTATAGCCCAAGGTAGCGGACTACATCAGCTGACGAGAGAGGGCTCTCCGTAGGGTGAAAGTGACATGTTCACATTTTTGTCATCTTCCACTGCTTGAACCACTGCTCAAGGACTGTAACATGGGTTTGTAGGTTTCTGGTTTTGAGAGCAAAGGACGGCAGTATAATCCGCATAGGTGGTAAGGATCGTTTCAGGAAGAGTACGAATGCCTCCGGTAGAGGATGGGCCCAAAGATACTCCTGCATCTGTGCGATAGCCGGCAGACAGATAGAGAGGAACGAACTGATGATTTGAAAGTATCTGTAGGATAGGTAAGATTTTAGGTTCAGAAAATAAGTAAGAGGAAGGAGCTATACGGTCTAAGGTTCGCTTCACGTCTAGGAAAATTGAATTAAAATCTGTAATTTCATTCTAAGCCTATAATATCCCTTGACATATCAAAAACTGCCTTGTATTTTTAAATGCAAAATTGCAAAATTAAATAAGATATCAGAAGCGACTTCTTTATTTAATTTAACCCAGGCTTCCTTATTACGTAAATATGTATATGAAATTAATGAAAATCCCCTTTGCATTGTGTGCACCGTGTGCCATCATTTGATGTGCAGCTTGTCGAGGGTTCGAATCCCTCTCGAGATACCAATTTTTTAACTCAACCGCGCTTTGTATAAAAATAACAAACCAATAAAAATAATTAGTTTGATTAATAGGACCAACTAAAAACATACATTTTTCTTATTATTAATTTACCTAAATCTAATAAGTCTCCCCCTTGGTGGTTCTTTTTGAATACATGTTTCTAATAAAACTATATAAAAATATTATTGTAATAAATAACTAATATTATGGGTAAAATATATAAAAAATATTTTAATAAATATGGGTACAAGGATAGCCAGACCGAAATTAAAAGTACAGGGTAGCACTGAAATTCAATAAATAATTTAAGTATCTCTAAAAACTTATAACTCTACATTCATATAAAAAGTTATATAAAAATATAAGGTACTTTGTCGACTATAACTCGGCCAACAGGCTTGAAAACCTCGAAGGTGCTCTTTTTTTTAAGAAATTCATTGAGGGTCGGTGGCCAAGTATGGTGGATGAGGAGCTTTAGAAATGAGAAAGATCCAACATGTTCTAATTTGAAACAAATTGTAAATTTATAATTATTAATTAACTTAATTTTTATTTAACCTTGCATTTCAGTTAGGCTCAAGTTCTCTGATTTGAAACGCATTTTGCTATTCAATTAGTGAACTTTGTTTAGGTTAGCAGGAGTCCCAGCGATTGGAAATTTTACGATGTACTTGATGCAAGTTGGGACAATTATTCTACGTATTTACTTACGTAATTTTTTAATGTTAAATTAAATTCCGAAAAACCGCTACAAAAGTTGGCAGACAATTTCGCAGTCACACAAAGTCTCATGCAAAAACCTTTCAACCTGCAACCTTCTAAACTATCCTCCCCGACGCCTGAGTCATCCTACTAGGTGACAGTGAAAGTGATTAACGCTAATATATAGTCGCCGACACTTGTCGCCGAGAATCAAATAGTTGACACGACATTTGAAAAATGGTAAAAAGGAGGGAAAGTGTCAAAAGGTGGGGTTGAGATGGGAGGTTAGTGTCCGAATGGGTCGAGGTCACGATAGCTCAAGTGGTAGAGCAGCGGCGTATCTAGCGGAAGATCGTGGGTTCGAATCCCACTCGTGACACTGGCTTTTTTATCTCAACTAAAAACCTTAATTAATTGAAAGATATTAATTGGTCAAGGGGACCACGAAAACTAGTGAATCTAATATATAGTAGTGGCTATCAAATGAGTAGTTCCTGTTTTTTCCGCTTTATGTAAATTTTTGAGTAGATTTTGTTTTGATTTACGCTCTAAGATATTATCGATTTACTTAGCAATTGGCGCAGGTGACAAAAATAAAATAAAAATAAATAAATAAAATATAAAACTTTCATTCTACCTAATCTTATACTAGGAAAAAATCATATTCATCTCGCATTACTGAAAACATGCTATATCAAAATATTTTTTTTACTATAAACAGTAGTATAGAAATGATTAGTACTCACCACAAACTTCATTATTTGACCTATCCTAATTGTGCTATCACATGTACCTCTGGAATTTATTTTTAAGATACTCGGTTGTCACGTGTTCAAAGAAAGTAATCATGACATATTTGCACGGTTTATGAACAATTTGACATGATGATGTTCAGAAAGTTTGTTGCAAAACTGTCCTTCAACACCTGCTCTTGGCAGATGTTAGGTCCAGGTAATAGCCGTTTTCGCTTTGTGTTGTACTAGTAAATAGGATTTGGCGCAGATGCTTTAACCGAGTTTAATAACATCTATAAGATTAAGTTCAATCTATTCCACAAATAAACAAATGCGAGTAATTCAAATTTAAAAATATATAATTGACTGCTTTTTTCCAGGTTTAACTGTGTGATGCTGTAAGATGGAGACTGAAGAAATAACAAAACTCGTCGATGGAATATACAAGGTAAGATTTGTATGTATTTCACCTTAATCTTATGCGTTCATAAAAATAATTCTATATGTGTAGTATTTAGTGACCGTCAATTAATATATATTATAATTCTATAATGGCATATTTTCAAATTGGCTCGTTCGTGTAGTAAATTTTAGAAGCGAACTTTGAGACAAATGGATTATTTTTCCTTTGATTTATTTATTAATTGCCTTCCACATGTTTGAGTGTTTTGTATGCAGTGGATCATTGATGTTACGTATAAACCGGTGAAACACGAATGATCGCAATATCGAATGTTCCAAAAGGTGTAAAATTGAAACTTCTGAATTATTAACATCAAAGAGGATTCTTGTCATTTACGAAGTTACTATATGTCGACTCGCCTGTACCCCTCCGCCCCACGCCAATTTTCGTTTCCGCAGATCACGGATCGGGATTTCGTTCGGCGTTCCACAAGCACAATTCTACGGGAGACATCCTGCATATTTAGCTCGTGATCCGATTTGCGGCGAGGGCGAAAAAGAGGCAGGATTTTTATGCAAATCCCAAAGGGGCGACCTCGAGACCGTTACGAGGTAGTTAGGCTAAAGATCACGTCTGCTGCGGATCCCTCTTTGTCAAATGGGCCGCGACATCGGTTTCTTTTCGGTTTTTTCTGATTTTCCTGCCAGGGTCCTTTTATGAAATTCGAGTCAATCACGACGCGAGTTAATGAGCGATGGCTGTCCTTTGAAAGGTTTTGGCCTAAAAAACATTTTTTTTGTCAAATGAAATTTTTCTTAACTGCGATTAAAATAATATGGGATTTCTGCTCCTTTAAGCTCACGTTTTGCAAAATACATTTTTTCGAATTGAAATTATAATCCCTAAGAATAAACTTTAAGAAATACTGGATAATTCGACATGTGGCTGTTCGAACTTTCAGATTTTGCCCAATTATTTTTTTTTCTCTGGCTTCTTTATTGTTGAATTTTGTTTAAAGTTATAAAATTTGTGGAGATTATTTAGCAATCGATTAATAAAACTGGAGCTTCTTTTTACACTGTTTACAATTTAATCTTCTTTCATTTCTAATAAAACCTTTTAATTTATAAAATCCGAATTTTTTGTGACAATTTTAACAAAAATTTGGTCATTATCGATCATTTTTGTCTCTCTCATCTACACCGTTGGGTCTATCTCAAATTTTAGGCCAAACCTAGAAAAGGATTTGCAAACCAAAATGATCGGCAATACCAAATTACAGTTTTATCTCCCCGCAGACCACTAGAAAAAATCCCTCAATTTTAGCAGCTATAAAAACATCGAAAATTGTTGGACGGTGGTTCCGATTTTATGAACAATCGTAAAATTAAAATTGTAACGGAAGACGTCTGTCAGGCTGCCGTAGTTCCTTATTAAGCCACTAATCTACTGTCATCAATGACCTGAATATTTCTTCCTTCATGGAATTGATCTGCTTCTTCCAGTTCCATTCCAACCTTTCGAACCATTCTAAAACGCTCATTCTCGTACAGATCGGAAGAAATTCTGAACATTAACAAAACCGAGCGTTTGTTAAGTTTTCCATCCGTTGTGCCAGTTTTGTGCGGATGGCGTTGCTTGCCGGATGGGTGACTAAAGCAAAGAAGAATTTTGCCTGTTGGTAACTGCTTAACACCAAAGGAGTGCAAATGAAAAAGCAAGGAAAGAGCAAATCTAGTGATGTGAACCTTCTAGAAACATTGCCCAGCATAGAAGAAGTCTATACGTTTTTCTGTATCGATTTGGTAACCCGAAATTGTCCATAAAACAGGCTCAAAAATTGTCTGGGAGAACTGACAATTTATTGGAGGTTTTAGAGCTAAAGCAGAATACCTAACGTTTCGCCGGATAGAACTGTACAATTATACTGTACAATACTTCAGTTACTCTTTCAGAAATGACGTCACACACAGAAAGGTGACAGTTTAACACTGACAATGAGCGTATATGAGCACATAATTCACTATGCCGAGCCCTCATTTAGACTGCCAGCGTTGGCCTGTACATTACATGTGCCCTCAGGATAAAAGCAATGACATGTAGTGTTAGTGTTGCCTCCGGGAGTATATAAATAAGTATGTAAATAATACACTTGTAACAAGTCCAAGGTACTAATTGAGTGACAATTGTGTACGACAGTAATAATAGCACTAATTAACATAGGAAACACAAATATTCAACATTTGTTGAATATTTTGATTTCGAACAACAACATTTTGATGTCGGCCAGAAAATAACTTAGAAATGTACACAGGACTACAAAAAAAAAAAAATCATTTTCATTTGAGACTAGATTAGATTGTTCTTAAGAGGGTCATAGTCGCAGAAAAGAAAAAAAACCGACGTTTACCACCGGTTTTTACGAGACTGTTTCCAAGATGATTTTCGAAATGAGAAGCTCCTTTAAAGTTGAGATGCTCGTTTAAAGTTTCCCTTCCGCTCGACTCCCCGGGGGAGAGAATGATCTCGAGGGGCCTTCAAGTCTAGTCCACTTCATTCAATTGTTAAGCCTTAAATAGTTGTTTCTCGTCGGAAATTCGTGCACAAGTCGGGCGCCCGGTTTGTATTCTCGAGGTGATATAATTAATTACCGAGGTGCCAAATTGTTATTTACCGAATTACCAAGGGTTTTCTTGTTATTTAATTCTAGAAGGTGAATTTTAAATATGTACTTACAAGGAGGGATGAAGTTAATTAAAAGTGGATATAAAACGCGCACCTTTTGAGAAAATATTTTTGCTCTTTAGAAACGGCGTACATAAACTTTAACGAATGGAATGTAATTAAGAAACAATATTATTAAAAAGTCGCATATTTTTCTTGGGGTCAATACGAAAGTTTGTTGCGATTTTTCGAAAGATGTTCCCATTGCAATGTCGACTACGGCAGCGCGGAGAAGATTAAAATTCTAATCTCCCCGGTTAATTGTGTTTTATTTTCGGAAAGGAAAAATTATTGAATAATTATCCTTTATTGTAATATTGTTATTACATATAAAAGCCCAATCCCGACTTCCTGTCTAATCAAGACAATAGGCCGTCACCAGTAGTTAGTGGTGCCACTCGTATTTCCATGTATCAATGGGCTCAGCTGTAAGCAAATGTTCTTAAATATTCAGGGTTTGTAAATTTAAATCGTCTTATGCACAACCCTTGTTCATGATATGTTGGATAAATTTATTCAACGGTGGGAAGTAGATCGAGCTATAGCTGCATCAAAAAATAATAAAGTCCCTGGTTCAGACAGGATCCCGTTCGAATTTATCAAAAACTTTGAACCTGTTCTGCCTAGAGTGTAACAAAATGTTTCACGAGGGTAACCATCCTGATAATTTCTTCATTTACCCCTTATGAAGATGACCCCGAAACTCCTAACAATTATAAACCCCATATCGTTTATAAATGCAAACGAATAATCTATGACAGTATTTTAGAGTAATGATTGACGAAATAGGTAGTAAAAAATAAGATATTAATAGAGGCTCAAGCTGGTTTCAACTTGCAACAACATATTTAATTTAATGTCTTTTGCTAAGTTATAAATGAGCCGAAAATGCGGCAAGTTGTTCTTATTTTTTGTAGGCTTAAAAGGCGACAATGACAATGTAGATAGGGAATAAGTATGTTCCCTATAAATCAAATTTAAGTGGAGTATCGACAACTTTTAGAACAGCAATTAAAAATATTTACAAGAATAGAAGCTCTTTTGTATAAACTAATAGTTCTTACTCTGAGAACTTACATGTGGGATCAGGAGTGAGGCAGGGATGTGTGCTGAGTCCAGAACTATTTAGCCTTTTTATTAAATGATATTTTTGATAATCTTGGAGGTCGTATCTCGGTTTACGTCGAAAGAATCAAGATCTTTTATACGCGGATGATTTGGTGGTCGCAGATTAATCTCTACTAGCCATGATCAACCGCCTGGGCGAATACTGTAAAACATGGGTCTCATTAACAATATAGAAAATTGTGTTAAATTATGATTTTTAGAAATGGTGGCAGACCAGAAAAAAGGATTTACATGAGTTGTAAGAGATCCTTACAATTTAAAAATGGTGGTAGATCGGATTGAAATTGACAATAGGTATTTTAATTATCAATAGCTGGGGTCGATGCTTACACCCCTTATTATTACATGAGCAAAAAGCTCTAAGACTAAAGCAGGCGTAAACACCAGTTGGCAAAACCTTTTAGCAAAGCAAAACGTTCCCTTGCAGACAAAATATACCATATTCGATCGTATTTCTCGGAGTATTCTTTGTTATGGTTGTAAGTGTGCGGACGTAAAAAGTATGAGGAAATTGAGCTAACCCACAGGTTTTTCATGAAAACTCTTCTATATCTTGGATTCCAACCCAACTATTTGCTACAACTTGAAACAGGACGCAGTACCCTTTTCATTTATACAATAAAATACCATCTAAATTACTTACGGAAAATAAAGGGTATGCCCAAAAAACTCAATCCGAACATAATAGTGAATGAAAATATCATAAAGAAAATTCTTTGTTATAGCGAGTTTAAAAAACAAGTTAAATGGATTTGGCGTATGAGAGTCACGTTCGAACACCTTAAGCCTTTAAGAAAACTATACTGAAACGGTTCCAGTTAGGCTTGACACAATCCAAAATGAAACTTTTAAAAATTAACTAAAAACTCTATGACATATACTTAAAAGATGATAAATTAAGTATATTTTATAAGAGGTTAATTTTCAAATTCAGATGCGATTGGCAAAATTTAAACGATAAATTTTGGCGTACAGAAGGGCAAAAAATGTGTTTTTATGTAATAAAACATTTATTTTATTTATGACAATATGTCCTTTGTTGTTAGAATAGATGATTAGAGTTGAAAGGTTAAAGGAGCCTTTCAATAAATGAAGTTGGAGAAATATTAAAATAGGAAAACTGGTTGGCTTTATGTAATAGTTGCAAATTCAGAAATCTTTTGATTGTAGAATTCAATTATTAATTTTGTTACTTCAATTTAATCGTTAAATCGTCTCATGCCATCGGCAGATCAGCAGTATAAATAGTGTGTAGGATTAGACCAAGAATGCTCCTCTGAGGGGCGCCGGCCTGGATCCGTGACTGATGGTTCTTGCTCACAGTTTTGTTGTTTTCAAATATCCGGCTTTCAAGCCTAAAGCTCATCATCAGGTTGAAGCATTTACAACCACGTTTCTGGAATGAATTGTAAGAGACCTTTACAACTTAAAGAAAGATTTAACCTTTTAAAAAAGATTAAACAACATACCCTACCTTTACCATTTCTAATACTTATCTTTTTTTAAAGTATATCGTGAAAGAACATATGGAATAATTATAAAATGTAAAATAAAACTGTAAGCCAGAACCATCAATCAGACCGATTCAGGCCGGCGTCCCACAGGGGAGCATTCTTGGTCCCATCCTATATTCAATTTATACTGCTGATCTGCCGATAAATCCCAACACCTCCTTAAAACCTATGCCGGTGATACTGCTATGTTATTTCCCAATTCCAACTCAACTCAACCCACCTCCAGTATCCAGGAACGACCGGAGTTCATTGAAGAATGGTGTAAAACGTGGAAAATGAAGCTGAACGCGGAAAAACTCACCCAAATTACCTTCACGCTAAACTACCGACATTTATACAAGTAAAATACCTAGGGCTATATTTAAAAAGTAGACTGACGTGGGATCACACAAGTTTCAAGCGGCAAAGAACAAAATAACTGATCTGCTCCCGCTTTCTCAAGTTTCACTTCATCTTTCAACGCATCTTAAGTCTACTGCTCAAGCCCTATCCACTTCTTCCAATCGCAAGAACCCGATGGCCCCGTGACCTCCTCGCCTGAACCCGATAACAAACTGAGTGGCAGCATTGACTGACTTCTCACATGTGTCCTCCGGGCGCAATACTGATGTTAGTGCTTTGCCCGAGATATTTATACCATTAGAACAATTTGTAAGGTGTATAATTCAAGTACAGGTATTATATTATATTGTTTTATAAAACAACACTATATTCTACCGTTTTCCTTAATTATTCAGATATCGTGAGATGCGGTCGGGTGTGATGTAGGTTTCAGAAAAACATTTTCTTTATCGTGCCAACGTTTCGATCTTTTATTGAGATCANAAGTCGCTGAGAATCGAATCCTGATTACACGACATTTGAAAAATGGCAAAAAGATTCGAAAGGTTGTTATTCAGATATCGTGAGAAGCGGTCGGGTGTGATGTAGGTTTCAGAAAAACATTTTCTTTATCGTGCCAACGTTTCGATCTTTTATTGAGATCATCTTCAGGGCTGAAAGTGTTTGTCTTCTGTGTAATTGTGCCATCCTTGCGTGTCGTGTTGAGAGTGCCAAACACTTTGAGCCCTGAACATGAAATCACTAAAAGATCGAAACGTTGGCACGATAAAGAAAATATTTTTCTGAAACCTACATCACACCCGAGCGCATCTCACGATATCTGAATAACTATCGATTAACGGTCACTAATCTCTACACAGTTTTCCTTAATAAATAAAACCATGGAGAGATGAAAGAGGAGTTCGTCGCGTCGAAGGGCATTCACAGAAACTTATTTTTGTTTTGTAGCATTTTCAACGAGAGGGTGCCATGTAGTAAAATACATATCCGGTTTGTGTGTAATGCTTCGAGTTAGGGATTAGAATGCCAGAAAATTAGTTTTGTGGGATGAAAGCCTGATTCCCTGTTCCTATACACATTGGCGGTAATCGTGGGGGAAAAGCAAACGGTCAGCCGTTAAATACCTCTAAAAAGTTGCTTCGTCCGAAGATTGCGGTGTGCTTTTCAAGAGATGAGAGAGGGGAATCATTTGCTATGCTAAACTGGGCCGTCTAAATGCAGTTATCGGGTAAAAAACAAGCTTGCATCAATGAATAGAAATGGAGTTGTTTACTCCATTACGACGGAACGCCTCCATTTCGTTGACCGGGGAAAATTGCTTTGAGTCGGGACGTGTCGTCTCACCACATTAGCCAGGACAGAGCGCTTTTATATGCCGATTTAGCCCATTGCAGGAATTTTTCCATGTGATTATAACGTAGCTTGATACGATAGAAAGCTCGGCCAGTGTACGACACATTCAATATAAACTTTTTCGTGAATGAAGGACGAACCAACTACCAGAAGCAACACTAAAACGCAGACAAGTTTTATAAGGGGGGGGAACATATCAACACTGCGAATTAATTACTATACATTAGTAATTAATGCTAGATTGAATTGGTGGTTTCAGCGAGTAAGATTTTGTAAATAAACAGCAAAGATAAACGAATTTCGTTGAGATTTCGTGATTCTGTCTGAATATTAAGCTCTCAAAGTTTAATACATTAGAGAAAAAAATCGATTAAAGATAGACCGGTTGAAACAGTAAGTGCCACTGATGACTCAAAAAAGGAAGTGACCCAAAAAAAACTTAACCTTCTTTACACAGAAACGATGAAAGAAGGCCTTTCATGGCAGGTCGAGAAATGTTTCGTGACCGTTAGTCAAACTCGGCGTTCAGCGAGTTCACGGGACATCATTTAGTTGGTAACTACTGCTCGGTACAGACATCGACGTAGGAGGTTAATAGTTAGCAATTAGAAGATAGAAGCAGTTGGTTTATAACTGCGCGGCTCTTCACGGGGCGAATCAGCCCGTCTGGCAGATCGCTGTACGGGTCATTTCAAAAGCAAACGGACTAAACGGACGTCGACTGTGCAAACAGGATCGAAAACAATCGTAAATCGTAACAGCGAGAAAATGTATGGTGGAAAACGAGGGGAATACTGATGCAAATGAGGATGGTTAAAGGATAAAACCGTTAAAGGATAAGCATGATTATACGGTGATAAATACAGGAAAAACAATTTTCCTTAAAAATATTATACGTATACATTTTTTATTTATTACTTTTATATTTTATATATGCTATTTGTATGTATTACAAATTGCATTTATAATATATACAGTGTAAACGTATTAGCATTTGTGTTAAAATTTAAATTAATATTTAATTTTAGAGAAAACCTGGGATTTCACTAGTTAGTTATGTATATTAAGGGCATTCTAAATTCCCTAAACATAGATTTTTAATTAATCCATATATGTATTTAGCAGTCATAATTATTTTAATCAATTATACGTTTTATTTACACTGATGTCACGATAGGTCAAGATTCTTAGAAAAGCTGAGTATTGAGCTGAAGGTCGTTAGTTCGATTCCCCTCGTGACACTAGCTTTTTCATCTCAACCAAGACCTTAGATAAAACGTATTTTTGATGTTTAATAAAAGTGCAACCAACATTAGACGAATTTCAGGGAATTGGGGTTTAGGAGAACAATTTGCAAAAGTATTTTTTTAAAAGTAAAATTTGTTTACGAATTTGAACATGTTAAAATACCCTACAAGTCACTCCTCTTTTGAGCTACAAATTTCTATATCAAGAGTTAAATTCATAACTCTTTAAGCGACTCGACAGCAGACATATATCAGAGTGTATATTAAAAATATAATACAGTAAATTTTTTGTATAATCAAAAATTATTCCAGTTATATCTTGTATGTGCTTACGTATTATATGTATGTTTTCACCAAACCTATATGCACTTCGTCCTGTATCGACGAAGAAAAGTATTAACCTTTAAGGGTATTAAGGTTAATTAGGCTTAAGGGTCTTTATTTATTTATTTTTTAACGCGACAACTTGAAAGCTAATTTTGAGCATGAATGATCAGTTCACATGTAAATCTAACCAGTTGAGAGATCAGATTTAAATTGCCAGTTTTATTCAAATGACAGTTGACTTCTTAGTTTTTTCACTCTTTCTTAGTGAACTAAAATAAATTTATTGTTTTGTACAACCTAGTAATTCTGAACATGCACAAAATAGTTTAATTTCCATATCATTATAATGTACAACAATAATTGAAAAATAAATTTAAAAAGTATTCTTGTAATCGATTCATCTTACATGTGACATCGTATTGATAATTTCGGAATAGTAAGGCATCGATTTAATTCTAAATTTACTAGTTCGTTTTGACTACAAAGTTGGCCCCGGACGGTACGACCAGTAACGTCAAAACAACAATAAACCTCCCACTTTCTACATTACATTTGAGCAGAAGATATGATGAGAGAATTGGAGAATGCAATTTCACAAAATAAAAGGCAGTAAAAACATGAAATGTAGAAAGAACCTGACATGAATATGATTTTGTACTAAAAGGAGCAACTCCATGGACGATGTGGTTGCCTAAGAGGACGGAACAACTTTAGAAGGAAAAACAGTAGTGATGGTAATGTCTATGGGCTTATGGAAAATAGTTTATAATGATGTCGAGAGTTAATCATTATGGTCAGAAAAGAAGGAATTCATCTGTGAATGCTTTTGAATGTCTTAAATCTCGACATACTTGTATCCTTACGCATTGAATATAAGGTAGTAGGGGGTAGGTTGGTCGTCTGATGGATTCGAGGGAGAAACCATTCCGAAAAAGGCGTGGAAAGGAACTCCATTTAATAATTTCATACAATTGCGACATTATCCCTCCCATCTCGGGCTTCAATTACATTAGCAAGAGTTGAAAAATTACAGAAAATAACCTACTTCTTTTTTTTTCCAGGCGGAAATGTAATTGAATCCTGTGTTCCTTCTGAACGTGGTAGTTTCTGAAATTATCTTATATTTCTGTCCGGTCAAGACATTTCCTGAGACTTCAAACTCAATTCACCTTACACGCACAGATTTATGAAGTTACCTTTTTTAAATTTTTTTTAAACCTTTTTCCTAGTTGTAGGTTAGTAACATTTCTGAACTGAGTATATCTTTTGATTATTATGTTATTTATATCAGGCCGTTTGAGAAGGTAGGTTGTTGTTTTATGACTTTTAAAACGGCCATATAAATAAAAAATAATAGTAAATATTCCACAATGGAATAAATAAAGAATAAAAATGAAAAAATGTCATAGTTGTTCTACGCGTTTCCTCTTCTCGCTGTCATCAGTGGTGGGTCCGGTTTAAAAAAGACTTCAACGAATATAACGCAGTCTATCTAAGTGGTGACAGCCAAATGGTTCGACATATTTACAATTATAATATTCAATTTGTATTTGGATGATGTTCGTGTAAAGCATAATTTAATTCGGGCCCTTGACAAATAGTTTAGCTTAGAGTGAAACCGCAATGATCCACATTTATAAAACGTAAAGCGATGAAAAATATATGGGCCATGGTAAGATTTTAATCAGTATACATAATATGAATTTAAATGAATACCTTCTGGATGGAAGATTATTGTAGCTGGGTAGGAAATTTATGAATACTGGAATGAGCCTCGTCCAAATCAGCCCACGTATTTAGGAAGTATTCCAACAGAACAATGACGAGATGAATTTCGAAAGATATTTTTATGCAATCTTTTTGAATATTTGTCTCCCAGTTCGTCGTAAGCGTAATTTGTATAATTTTATTTCCATCGCGTCATCCCGCCATACCCTAAAAATAGCGTTAGGAAACTTGAGGGCGGGAACAAAGGGTTCTAGGACCCTCCTGTTTGAAGTCTCATCAGGTAGAACAATAGTTTTCCTCCTCTTCCCCTCCCGCCATCCTTCGCATACTTATAAAGCCACGGCGAAAGCTATCCATAATCTTTAAACCGCTTCCTCGACGCTTTCACCCTCAGACAAAGCCGCAAGTTTGTCATTCTTATTTTGTGTATCACTCATGGGCGGGTTATAAGGGGAAGATAAGGATATGGCGGTCTGGAACTTTTTTATCGGTCGGAGTTGGTTAGTTAAACATTGGGACAAGAGAAAGCAAAAAAGCTTCTTATTTAGGAGAAAGTTTGAGTTTAAATAAATTTCGTTCGACTGCTACGAGCCCCAAAGCTGTATGGAGAATGAACTTAATTACAATAATAATTCAAACTGTCGAGAATGCTTGAATTTGTCTCATGAAAAAATTTGCCTGAAATAATATTCGTAGGCATAGAAATCGATCGCTTTAAAACATTTACAAAGCATTGGGGTGATAAATCGCCGTAAAATGTATGGGCTGTAATGTATAAAAATGTACAATTCCAAATATTACAAATTTGTATGCTATCAATAAGAAATACTATCTTTTTTTTTACAATTTTATTCTAGGACATCTTCTTTTTAAATCACTTTTAGAAAGTAGTTTTCTTTGAAATATAAATTGGTAAATTCAATTTTCGTTCTGAAAAGACTAAAGCACATCCAGCGTACACGGCGCGAGGAAGTAACTACCACTTAGAAAGGAATTCACCACGAATTTAATGCAATATTGTCACGCCACATACTTTACACTGAAGAAGACTACCGATGGATTTAGATTTAATTAAATGTTAGTGTGTCTAGAATTTTTGTAGAGGAAAAAACATATAAGCAAGTTTATTGTGGAGATGTAGGGCGATAAATACTGTTTTTATAAGTGCGTCTGATCGCTGAGAATGCCTACAAAAAGGGAGAATTGTCGAGCTAGTTTCCTTCTCATGACATAGTAAATTAACGTGTTAATGTTTAATGAATAGCTTTCTAAAACATATGCGTAAAGGACGGACAACCTTCTCCCGTTTCCAATTCAAGGTTTCACTTCTTCAGCATCTAGATCCGGTTAAACGCCTCGTTTTTAAAATTATAGGGTGGATAATTCGTCAGTAAGATTAATTCATGTGAATAGTGAAGAGATTTTATTTCAACATTTTTGATTAAAATATGTTAAACAAGTGTTCATTTTAACTCAGTTTATTAACACCAGCTGTTAAATCGATAAGATATGCCGTATAAAGTCATAATTTTCTTGTATCGTACTTGCTTTGTTAATATTGGATTAATCACAGTAAATCAGTTTAGTCATCCTCGACAAAGTATTTTGGGAAGATCTCCTAGAAAGCACGAATGAATATTCAATTCGGCACCAACCATCGCCGCCTCCCTCGAGTTAAAACTTCCGAAGTATTGCCTTAGGCATGCACTTGCCCTTTGACCGGATACAGCCCGAGAGCATGGTGTAGAATCTCAGCGAAACCTTTATCCTTACACATAGAACTTATCTCAAAATTTGATCTTACAAAGCGAACGTCCAAGCCACCCGATGCATTTCTCCTATCTATTCGTCCCATTTTAGCAGGCATCCCTAGGAACGTATAATCGCTCTGTTACTGTATACGATTTTACATAGCTCCTTTCTCACATACATCGAAGATACAACAATCCTTTCCGCCAATATTGATCCCGTTACTGCACCCACACCCATCCTCATATCGTAGAGGGCTGGCACGGAAGTTTTAATCAAAGCAAATCGACCAAAATTCCAATAAACATTTTTTATTCTTGACCATGATACTTTCCTGCCTGGCTACTTTCATCCACGCATTCAACAAATAAGGTACGATATTTTTGACAATGTCTGAATAAGTGACACAGAACTCACACAGTCGATTAGAACGGATTGTTTGCAACATCAGATGCTACTTGGCAAAAGATTGACATGCAGGAAAATTATTCCCTGAACATCGCCCCAATGACGACTTGCGGATTATAATAACGTATTAAAATACATCCATTCCAAAACCCTTCAACACGGAACAATGGAATATACTCTAAACTTTTCATAGAACATCCAGGAGAGCACTTGCTTCTAAGCCTCGCAGGTGCCAAGTTAGGAGAAACGAGCTTACGGCTTCATGTCGTAATTAGAATTTTTTTAAATTTTTTTATTCTCGAAACCCTTGTTGATATGCTTCTTGGGATTGGGTGCTATGGAGAAATTCATTGGTTACCGTTAACGGTCGGACGGCCGCTCCTTAACAATGATATGACCAAAACCGCTCATTAAGATTTCGTCCGTAGCCCAGTTGGTAGACAATTTCGAAGTTAATAGGCCCTCGGAAGGGAAAAACGACGATGGCATCATATACTGTCCTTTATGATATGCATAATATGCCGAAGGCCGTACAATCCGATCGTTGTCTGCTCTAGATGATTGTTTATAAATTCGCCACGTTTATTTACAATTTTTACTTATAAGGCGTCTTCTCCACACATTGCCCACTTCAGGTGTAAAAAAAATCAAGATTTTTGATTTGGTTTCGATTATATATGCTATTAATAGTCACATGGCAGTTTACGAGGGAATAAAAATGAAGGTTGAATATTTTATCTTTATAATCTTAATTTCTTCGGCAATCTCAATAGCAATCTACTTTTTAAAAAAATTCGATTCCGTCTCAAGTATCATTAGATATTAATCAAATTTCCAAAATGGCCATTGTGAACAGGGCAGTCAACATAATGACTACAACATAATGACCGTGACTGTGATTTAATGAATAAAGAAGGGGATTGAATTGAAACAGCGTTTAACGTACAACGAAGTTTGTAGGGAATAATGGAAATAAATATTAAATTTAATAACACAAGCAACACTAAATAATTATAAAACGATGACTGGATTGTTAACATTCGAAATAATCTGCAATAAAAAATGTATAGTGTTCGCGCCAAAAATCGCGAATTATAATTTTTTATTTTGTTTCCGAAATGCCGCTAATCTAGAATTTATCCTAGCCCCACAATCCTGTTCTGTTGCTGCCTAGTCCTGCTCTAGTCCTATTCGCTTCCGTCTCGCTTCCATACAGTCCACTATTAATTAGCCTCCAAGAGTGATTTTCTTTTAGTTTTCTTTCAGTTTTTCTCTTATTTTCAAGAAGCATTTTTTTCTTTCGTTTTGTTAATTATCGCGTTCAAAATAACGCGAGTGTCTCCTCCCGCATCATTAATGCGACACATCATACAGGGTTCGGACGGAGCCCCGAAGGTAATTAATAGACTAGGATTCTGTTTTATCTTTGGCCAGCGTTATTGCAGGTTCTAGCTATTAAACGGCTCTCCTCCCTGGTTGTCGAGAAAATCAAGCCACAGTTACCAATTTAGTATTTTATTTTGTATTTTATTTTATTTTGTATTTTTATTTATTTTATTTTATTTTTATTGCGACCGACCAGCGCGTGCGCATATAGTATATGACACTGACACTAAAACACACACACAATGATGAGGGACTTGACCATATCATTAAATAAATTAAGGAAATAATTTCCGCAATTTATACTCACATTAAAAAATAAAGACAGTCTCAGTAGAAAGTTAATGAAAAACTAGTGTGAAAATATTTTTTTCCAGTATCCAACGAAGTAAAATGATGAACGTTTACAATTGGGACAGCTTTATAAACTTGTTTCAGGAAGGAGGGAAACTAGGCAAAATGAGTCCACTGTGGATGATCACCAATCTTATCTGAATACATCCTTTATGATTGATGAGATAGTTTCTATTATCTATTAATCTTTGATTGATTGAGAAATTTGAATGATTACTTACATTTCTTTAAGTCACGTACTTGCGTAATTTTGTTAACGGATTCTCTTGGAGCGTTCAAAGATTAATATTTTGTCTAAACTTTATTAGGATATGATGATGACGAAATGTAGTTCATGCGGTAGTTCTTACACATCGACAGTCGATTTTGATTTGGCCTAATCCCTGATTAAGGTTTCTGATAGTCAAGGGGGAAGGAAAACTCTTCACAAAGAAATCGGTTAACTCTAGATTGGAAACGTTGAAAGTAAACTTTTGCCCGGACCTATCAAAGAACACGACGGCCGAATTGTATGATTCTGGATTCAGAGACTAATTAGAAAATTGGAAGCAATGAGATTGCTCAAAAATGATCTAAAATTTCGCCTATCGGCCCCAGCCTAAGCTAAGAAATTACACGAAAGTAAAAACTAATTTCTAAATTGTGTAAATTGATACATTATCAATTTATATAGTATGCCTAATAAGTAAGGCTTATTTTAAGCGAGCCAATGTAAAGAATTGCCTTGTTTGTAATGGAAAGAAGTAGTAGAGTATTAACCATTGGCATCCTCACAAGCCAATGCGCTTTAAGAGTATTACATCGTACGAAATTATGATAATCGACATGAAACGAAGCGTGCAATATTCCGTGTTGGCCCAGATACCATTAACAGAGCTTTCAGTAACTTTCAGAACGATTGTTTGAATTATTTGTAATTAATTTGTACCTTATAAAACATAGTAGCGTTTTTAAATGCGAACTAGTCAACATTGGAAAATAATTACACAGTACGATTGAAATAGTGGTAATAACAGTATATAAATTATAAACTAAGAATTTAATCTGAGGATTTTGAGGAAGAGGATCTAATTCAAATTACGTTCATTAGATTTATCGTTTCGTTGTCAGGGTTATGTTAGTTTCACCTTTAAGAATCGGTGGTTCTCCAAGCGTCTGTTTTTGGACCGACATTAATATCTTTATCTAAACTAAAATGTACAGCTGAACTGGCTCTCTTTTCTGATAAAACGGCCTTTATAAGAGCCTCCTATAGGGTCGATTCCAATGTATAATAATATCAAAAACTGTCGCTGCGTTTTCAATATTTTGAAAATGGAGAATCAGACCTGATGGGGGCAAGTCTAAGGCAGTATTGTTTACTCGATGCATATCATAAATTGTCTATCATGTCAAAATAAATAACTCACCAATGACATGGATCCCAGACTTGATTTTAATTATCAAATTGAAAATAAATGCTCAAAAGCATGGAGAACCATCTTAAGGAGCCTTTATTCGGTCTTCAACAAGCAGACATGTATGGACAGTAAAAGCAAAAACTT
Organism: Cimex lectularius; assembly: GCF_000648675.2. Classification (NCBI taxonomy): domain Eukaryota; kingdom Metazoa; phylum Arthropoda; class Insecta; order Hemiptera; family Cimicidae; genus Cimex; species Cimex lectularius. The sequence continues at coordinate 513,438 of NW_019392809.1, forward strand.
CTTTATGAACTAAACAAGCGTGCATTATTTACTTACAGTGCTCCCATTTGGGGTATTGTCTAAGTTGAATTTTGCGAAGCTCTAAGCTGTCGGCTTATTGGAGGGTTTGCAGGATGTACTCCGATAGACTTCATGCGTCTAACCCTAAACTTACCTAGCTTAACAACACACATTTATAGAACAATTGTAAATGTTTATAATGCATTCATAAATAGCCCATTTGTGCATATAATTTTTTAAAATTTATAATAAGAACAATAATGTACATGTGTTAAAAGAAATGTGTGGTTGCCAACGTTCCTGGTTTAACCAATTACTGTGATAAATAACGTGTAAATAGATATTAAGTCCTTGTCTGTTAGTTAATTTGTCGTGTATAGCATGTACTTGAATATTCTTATTGTCTATATTTTTCCATTAACTATTTTATGCTTAGGCATGTTTAAGACAAAATGCTTCTTATATTTAATGCACACTGGGTGAAAAAAGTGCAACAATGCCCTGGAACAAACTGAAACTGCTATGTAAACAAATACTGTTACTCAGAAATTATATGCAATATAATTTATAAATATTAGTTATACCCAGTTTGTAAGTTTCGCTATAATTTTAAAGACAAACATACGCTTGTTAATAGCCCCAATGAACAAATTAGATTTGTCGTCCCAAAGCTACCCGTTTAGGAAGAATGCAATTTTACAAGCAAAACCGGTATGCTTAAAAAGCACACAAACGTAGAAGTTTTATGTAAATCATTGTTTTTGCAATCAATTGGATAATAAGATCATCTTGCTCTGCCTATTCTTGTCGGGATTTCTGCATTACTGCCAACATCAGCCGTCTACTAGTGTCGTTTTGTGGATTTATTGCTTTTTTTCAAGTTTGGGTTATTTGGCAATTCGGAACCCCACTGTGCCGACCACGAGCGATGCAGATTCATCCACATCCTCGACATAATATCTCACATTTTTATGTAGATATCCTTCATAACCAGTACAACAAAATGGTTCCTGTTTACAGTGCTTTTGTATATCTGTAAGAGGGCTTTACAACGTTGTACAGAGTGTACTGTATTTCTCGCTGGTGTATTGTTAGTAGAATTAGCCGGTGGAATTTCCTTTCATTTTCACTTTTCCGCACCTCGTTCTACTGTGCGATACGGGCAAAGGACGTTCGAACGGGACGGGCCGAAACCTGTGTCCCTGGCGGATAAATAGTTCGAGGAGGGAGCTTGTAATTGCCTGGTAAACCTCCTTGTTTATCCGTGAGCTGGGGGCTATTGTTATTCAGAGCACGTTTTTCGGCCCCACACCCTGCAAATGTGATGAAGAGGTTCGGGGTCCGCCCGGATAGGGGGACGCGGAATCGGTTTGGCCGTGAGGAACCCATCGTTATCCCCCCGGCCTATTTCACAACAAAACTAAGTCGAAACGCTGACCTTTCGCGCAGAACGACTCCACCACTTCTCGAGCCTAAAGACGTTAGAAGAGGATGCATCATTAAAAATTCATTTTGTGCTAGTCAATTTTCAACTATATTGACCCTATCATATTTGCATAGTTGATGGATAACGAGCGTAGCCTTGTTACTAATCGAAGGAATTTATTCTGAATAATTTTTACTTTACTAGTGTTAATCCAGGGAGAAGATTGCAACCAGTTTACATACCAGAAGAAACATGTACTTCTATTGTGATGTATGAGTCACGTGAAAGTGAGGAAAGAAAAGGCTTATTGACTTACCTCATTTACCTTGAACACGGTTTGGTTCATTTTTCTTTTTAAAATTAATTAATATTTTGTTTCACGGAGCTGTTTTTGAAAAAAAAACTTATTTGTAAGTATGTTGGTTGAAGTGCTGGATTTGAACCCGGAACCCTTACCTTACAATGAGGTGTCGCTGAGTAAACGAGTTGCGACCAGCGACACCCCTACCCTTTTTATTATTGGTATATTTTAGTAAAAGCTGTTAGTTATTTGAGCTTAATACAAAACTTAAATAGAACTCATTTGCCATGACTGAATTGTTTTTTGAGCAAAAATGCTTTGTTGGCAATATTTACATGTAAAATACTACTTATTAAATATACAGACTACAGCATTTATTTTCATGGCCATATCTATGTGGAGAGTCAGCCAGTGTAATATCAAAATTCTCAATTTATGAATAAATGACCGTTTTCAATGTTTTATAGGTTTGGATGGGACGTTCGGTCAGGTATAAAACCGAAACAGAAAATATAAGTAAAGTGTTAACAAAAAAATTCCCAACATAAAAATTGGACGAAAAATACAGCTCCTCTCAAAAAATTATACTCAAGAATCAAAGAGTCGTATTGAGGACAAATCTGGACTAGTTTAAAAAAGTTCCTGTCACAATTGTGAAGTCACAATACCCACTCAGAAGAGTGTACCAACACCAATATTCTTTGAAAAAGGAAAAAAGAAAACGTTACTGTTCTGGCTCTACATGCACATCAAAACAGTCATAATTTTGACTTTACAAATGTAGAAATAATAAAATCAGTCAAAAATTCCACAAAAAAGGAAATTTCATGAATCGGTACACATAAAAAAGGATAATAATTATTCTATTCTATTACTTTGAAACAAGATGCTCATTAATTAGGTTAATTATTACTACTCAAAACTGACTAAGGACAATTAGAAATACTTAATTTTTATTGTTTCATTTCTTTTAAACCTATAAAAATTGACTAAAAATTAGTGTTTTAAGTTCTTACACCACAATATGAGAGTTTATTAAAAGATTTTTATATTTATAAGTGACCAAATATTTAAGAGATATTTTATGTACAAAAATATTTAATCGAGTATATGATATTTTTCTAGTCTAACGTTGGTACATGATATTTTTAAAAGTAAGCTATGTTACATATTTAGTTTAATTTCGTTGTTTTTAAATATTTTATTAAGGTATACCTATAAATTATAGGTACCTATAAATTAAAATAGCGTCACTGCGATGTGGTTAAAGAGGGTAAAACTGTTTTTACCAAAGGCTACTTTCTTTAAAGGTTTCATTTGGGAAAATTTATAAACCTTAAAACTGGATGGCTGAAACTTAACAAAAACTGCTATACAAAACTGACCACAGCTTATAAACTATATCTGTAAGTTGGTTATTTTCTTTAACATTAAACTACCTTTTAGGTTGTTTCTAAAATTTCACATTAAGAATGTTGTGTTTGTAGACGATTATGCCTTGAGAAAGGAAATATATTTTCCGAAATGTCGGCAGAGAGAGAATAATTTGCTTTGTTTTATACCTGACCACACATTTCATCCAAACGTTTGATAAAACATTACAATTCTCAGTACTTTAATACTTAGTTACACCAACAATTTTATATATAAAAAGATTTTGTTGTTCGAAGCATGATCATCGTGCGGTTTTATAATACATAAACTCTAAAAGGTAGGAGTTGTAGATCTATGAGTCTATCTCTACACCTTGTTACTAGTCTCTCTCTTTCTCTTTCTCTCTACGTCTTTCTCATCTACATTCTCTTCCCTTACACATCAACGGTCAGTCAAGCTGAAGTAATTTGTTCTATTGCCGAACTTAAGTGATGATCAATGACGCAAACCTAAATTAATACATTATTTTAAATTTGTTTAATTCTATTTTAAGAAGGATTTGTGTAGAAATCCATTACAGTTCGTGGTCCGATTGACCAATTAACTTTTTTCAATTAATTAATATTTATGAAAGGTACTGGTTGAGATAAAAAAGTCAGTGTTATGAGCGGGATTCGAACCCACGACATTCGGCTAAATACGCCGATACTCTACCACTTGAGCTATCTTGACTTCGATCCACTCGGACACCAACCTCCCATCTCAACCTTTGTGTAGAAAATTACTTCAAGAAGCAGGAAATTGTAGTTTGAATAACCATTCTGTACAATTGTTATTCAGATATCGTGGATGCGGTCGGGTGTGATGTAGGTTTCAGAAAAACATTTTCTTTATCGTACCAACGTTTCGATCTTTTATTGAGCCCTGAAGATGATCTCAATAAAAGATCGAAACGTTGGCACGGTAAAGAAAATGTTTTTCTGAAACCTACATCACACCAGACCGCATCTCACGATATCTGAATAACTATCGATTAACGGTCACTACACAATTCTGTACAATATTATTATAAACATTCTTAAGATGATTATAATCTATGATTTAAACTGCTTGCTTTCATTACATCTTTCTCATGTTCCACATATGAAAACTTAATTGACAAATTTTATTTTAATATTTCTTATAAGAAATTCTTAAAGGGTTTTACCCTGTGCAAATTAAATGCATATTGGGACCGAAAATGAAATTATATATAAATTATATAATCTAGCAGCCAAATTTAGAAGGTATTTTGTGTAAGAAACCTTATTAACAATTAAAGCAATTATCCAAATATTAGAAAGTGAAGAAACACACGTGCATTTAATTGTGTATTTAACACTGAACCGGAGTCTACTTTCTAAAATAACTAAGTCTCCTCTTTTTTCAATTGCCTTCCTGGACTTTGGATTTTTGAGATTCTGTTTTAGAAAATAGCTGTTTTGTAGCTGTAATTATGGAGGTTGTTTTCTCCTTTGAACGCTCTCTTTTGAGTAGATTTAACACGCCGTTTTTCTGTTTCGAAGAGGCATGAAGTCGACCGGTCCGGCCGTGTGGAAATTTCTCGTAGGTACCAAAATTTTTCCCCAATCATATAGTACGCGTTGAGAAAATTAAGGAATTCTTTATGGGAACGACTTGTCTTGGAAGGAGAAACCAGGCCTCCTGCAGGTATGTACGTACGGTTGGCTTGGAGGTAACCGGATGACCTTGACCACTCTCACTCCCTTTCCATGGCTGTCTTCTCACAACCGCATGGATAAATCCGTTTTCGTTCCGAGATATACAGAGTTTTGCGGTTTTTTCAATTGCCCCTGCGCCAATTGGAAAATCTATATTCGGTTTATACATGCATGCACTGGCTAAATGTATGCACAGACATGGTACGCCGAAGATTTTAGAGGTTGGATTTAGTTGTATCTTTTCATTACAAGTAGAATAAATGACAAATAATGGAGCCAAAAATCATTTTTCCAATAAGCATTTCAACACATTTTAAATTATTTTTTAGAGATGTATTTTATGTACAATTTCTCCTCGTGCAATACAATTTTCTACAGTACAATTTTCTTCTTTTATTGATGGGAACGGACTTAAAATACGCAGGAAATTACTAAGATACAAAATAATTCTCGCCAATCCGCTGATACAATATGCTAAGCATGGGGAAAGAGAAGTACTAACACTATTGATATTTGCTATAGCAAATTTGAGACGCGTATGAAAACCTCTCTAAATTGCAAATAAACACAAATTTTAAGAAATCAATTTTTTGAAGTATTATTTTTTATGGGGTTTTGGAGCGTAAAGATTATTCGGCTTACATCAGTCTGAATTTCTCACTGAACTGGTACTTAAATTATTGTATTGTTACGTTATTATATTAACTATATTGGCAAACACTACTTACTTCACAGACAACCGCCTACTCAGATCGATTTCTTACTGCTTTTTAAATATGTTAAATATGAAGTTAGTAAGAAATCCATTATATTTCGTGGTTCGATTGTCCAAATAACCTCTTTCAATTAATTAATCTTTATGTAAGGTATTCATTGAAATGAAAAAGTCGACTTCTAAGTTTAAGTGAAGTCACGATAGGTCCAGTGGTTAGAGCAGGGCCGTGTTAAGCCGAAGGTCGAGGGTTCGAATCCCGCTCATGTCACTAACTTTTTCATTTTAGTAAGAAATATCGTATACTACGTATTTTCGTATACTACGGCTGTTTAGTTATTTTTCCTTTTGACTCGAGTTTAATGTGCTGTTAAAGAGGTGAATGTGTGTTCGCAAAATTTAATTTAATTTGGAGAATCGGGACTACCTCATCACGGACTAACGTTGCAAAAAAAAAAACACTTTCAGACTCTCCGGTCTGTCTATTCTAGCGTTTTCGGATTATACCAACCAACTTAGTGATGGACCAAGACCAGATTAAGTGATCAAATGCTGATGTTAAACATGTGTTTACCGACTACCAGACCAACAACCAATAACTTAACGTTTTTGTTGTACGGTTTAAATACTACATTTAATAAAACAAAATACTAAATTTTTAATTATTTTATCAGCTACTATTTAAATATATAAATACTCAATTAATTATACACAATTTTTTCGAAATGAAAAATTTGTGTCACAGGCGGGATTCGAACCCACGACTTTCGGCTAATTAATTGAGTATTTAAAAACAAAAAATATTTAAACTCAATAGTCAAAGATCATTTCATAATCGTTTCATGAACATAATTTTACCCTATTGATATTATATTGATTCTTACTTAATCCTCGACATATGAAATGTTCATGTTGGAAACTCCTCGAAATACGTAATTTAGTATAGTGCTTATGATAATAATGGTTTATAATATTTTAAACATTGCGCGTATTTTTACGAGGAAATAGGTGTAATGTATTTTTCCAATTTCCTAATTCATTGAGAAAGCGTAAATTTCGAGGTTTGATGTAAACCCGTGCTCCAATCGCCGTTCAATGCTCACAAAATTCCCGTAGTCTGACGGAATTAACGGTAATTCTAGTTTGCCACTCCTTCTGCAAGCCTGGTCCATAATCATGGAAAAAATTGCCGGTCGAGTATAAAAATTTTTCAAATTACGCGGAAAGGGTGTTGCCGACTGGCAGTTGGCATTTCGACTGATATCACTGGGAACTGCAATCGGAAATACGAAACGCAACGCACGCGATTCCCAGTCGCCAACGGGCGAAGACGATTCTTCACAGCCGTCTACGAATCACCATCACTATCCCGACCCCGAGGATATGCCACATTGCAAAATATCCAAGGGGGAAAATTAAACTTTCACTCGTCTCAAAGCTATCCACGATGCGTTTTCGGGAAATTGAAATGGCGAGATCACCGAAATCCGCCACGTACCGATTTAGAAACTTTAGCTCAATACCAGCAATACTTTAACTTTAACGACTCTGGGAGAAATTGTGTTTTTGATTCTGTAAGAATTGATATACAATTTACATGTTATGTATGTTTCTTGCATCAGAACTGTAACGGATTATCTTACTACCGACGATTCCCAAACAACCTCGACATGTGCTACCATAAATATACACCGTCTGAACAGATATTACGATACATGGTGATTTAGAAATGCTCATACAAGAATGTTTTGTGTTGAAATTTACATTCAAAGCAAGATTTGTACTAGGGCAATTTTCTGTCAGAAACGCCTGTAATATTGCGGTATGCTATATATTAATGAATAAAGCTTTAAAAATTATTGTGAAACGTTGTGGTGAGGTCTGTGAGGTGACGGACCTGGCTCGGTTGTCACGTACTTGGCCCATCTATTCTTGCTGGTTTTGGCTATCTAAAAATTCTATCGGAAATCAATGTGAAAATAATTTATTAACAGTATATCTCAAGGCGTGAACAATTTACCGTTAGAACAATATTGCGTCAAATCCAATTAAAAAATCAGTAATTGTTATTTGTATTTATTTAATTATTTCAGTACTGTGCAAGGTAATGCCAAGCATTCCTGCCATGCCGTCTGTATTGTCAGTGGCTGTCACACGCGATAAAGGTTTAATTTTTATACTATTAAAAAGAGACAAATAAAAGGACTCACTAAAAATTGTATCGCCTGACAAAATTGCTGAAAATTTCAACATTGCGGCAATTCAAAAGACTTCCCACCAAAGCGTGGAAAACCGGCTTAGCCAATCCGGATTTTTATGTAATAAAAGTCGTCCGTAAACATCTATTTCTGTTATTGTAGGCCATAAGGATCACATCTGGCATTCTAGAACGGCGTCTAAGTCTTATAGAAATTACTCAAAATAACACGTTTTATTGTCAACTTTAAATAACACCTCCTGTTTTAGGTGTTTGGTAATAAAAAATTTTCGTCACTTCAATGGATGATTTATAGAAAAGTGTCAATTGTTTTCTTCGAGCGATAACTGCCTGCCATCTTAAAATTATATGCATGGGAAAGTACATTTAGTACTTTATCGGTTTTTTCGAAGGTAACCGGTGATGGCTTTCGATTAGAATTCAATTTCGTATTGTCTGTCATCATCGGCCTTCCTAAGCGTTATTTATCCTGAGAGTGGAAGAAGACCTCTGCACACCTGCTGAATATCACCATCGTTTTTCTTGCTTTATAATTGCAAAAACTGTGTCAATATGATAAAAAATAGGCGTAAAATTGACAACTTTTGATAACATTGATAAACATTTTTTTACGGGAGTTCTCAACATCAGTAGTCATATTAACCCCCTGAGATGCTAGAGTGATTTTGAATAAAGCCCATTTTTAAGTATGTCAGGAGGGCCACTGGATTCGAACCCGGGACCTTTACCTTACATGATGAGCGCCGTGGCAATATGGTAATCAATAAAGTTCGACTAAGATGCGATAATTGCTGAAAAACTTAAAAAATGGTCTATATTAATGGGAGCATAGTTATCATCGGGGTTTTGCCGAAGCTCATCGAATTGTTCAACTTATAAAATCAATATTTGCTACATATCGTCAGGTTTTAATTAAATTCGATTTATTTTTTTGGTGAATTTTTTAAAAGTTAATTCGGTGGGTTAGATAGAAGGTCACGAGGCCATCGTCGTTTTAAACGACGCGGAGGATTGCAAGGGCGAGATGTTGAGGAAAGAGTTAGGGCTAGTGGGTTAGGGTGGATGGATAGTTTAAAGTGGAAAGTGAAGAAGCGTGTTCGGATAAGATCTTTCACGAAAGGGATTTTAAGATCTTTATGGATCGTTTGATTGGTGGCATAGAAGGGAGCATTGAAGATACGGCGGAGAACTTTAGATTGAAAAGACTGAATTCGTTGAATATCGGATGATCTGGCCGAGCCCACAGCTCGACTCCGTAGGTCCAAATAGGACTGATTAGTGTTTTGTAAGCGGTTAGTTTGTTGTGTATGCTTAGTTTTGATTTTGGTCCAAGTAGGTGTCTGAGTTGTCCATATCTTTTGTTAAGTTCTTGCCGTTTTAATCGTGTATGTGGGCTCCAAGTAAGACTACTATGTAAGTAAAACACAAGCTAGCGGACTTGGTTCGATGGTGGTATTATCTTGTTGTAAATGTACACTGGTGGATAGGTTTGACGTTTGAACGTAAACGTAACTTTTTTGTTGGTTTAACCTGATACGCCACAGATTGCACCAGTTGGTAATAGGTTCAGGTGTTGTCCTTCTGTAGCTAGGATAGGATTGGAGTGTGTTGATAAGATTGCGGTGTCATCCGCGTAGGTTGTGATTTGTGTGTTTGGATGTGTGGGTATGTCAGCAGTGTAGATGGTGTAAATGATTGGACCTAGGATACTTCCTCGTGGAACGCCAGCTTTGATTGGTGTGATAGGAGAAAATCGGTGCCGATTGTTACTTTAAACCATCGATCCGAGAGGAAAGATTTCACGATAAAATAGTAGGAATGAGGGAGGATGCATTTTAACTTATAGAGGGGTGCCATACTCGGTCAAATGCTTCCGTAACGTCCAGAAATACGGCTGAGCAGTATTGTTTGTTTTCTAGAGCCGAGGATATCGTGTCGACTACTCTAAAGCACTGCTGAACAGTGGAATGGAGAGGTCGAAACCCAAATTGATGGTTAGGAATTACGTGTTCAGAGTCAAATATAGGAATTAGTCTTTTAAGGAGGATACGTTCAAAGATTTTGGATAAAATAGGAAGGAGGCTTATTGGCCTATAAGAGGGTGGGGCACTGGGGGATTTGTGTGGTGATGGTATTGGAGTTATTAAAGATAGTTTTCACTGGATGGGGAAATAGCTTGTGCGAAATATAGCATTGTAAATAGATGTAATGTACACTATTGCTTTTTTGGGTAGATTTCGGAGGATTTTAGGGGTAATAAAATCATGACCTGGGGATTTTCTTTCGGAAAGGCGGAGAATCTGATACATAACGAATCTGCAGGGTGGATGGGCTTAGGGGGGTAGAGCTAGAAGGAGAGGAGAGTCAAGGAATTCATTGATATGATCTGAGTGTGAAGATATCATATCGGGATGGAGAGTAAAAACTGTGGAAGGTGAATTTTTTAAATTCACTTTATCGACTTGATGGAAATTCGTTTGTATAATAAAATATATGTAACGACGATAGAAAATTAACAGCAATAGTTAACAAAATCGTAATTTTTTGCAATTAGTCGTTAATTGTGAGGTAATTAGTTTGATTCATATTGCTTATTAATTGGTCAAGCGGACCATGAAAATGAGTGCATTTTGATTTATGTTTCAATTGTTCAAAAACTCTGTGTGTGTCCAATTGACACTTGAATTCTTTTCTTTTTTCTCGCGTATCGTCATGAATACAACGCTCATAATTTTTAGAAAATATGTTTTTTCGAAAGTAAAATTAAAATGTATACAGTTTTTACCTTTTCAACAGTTTTATCAGGAGTAGTTAAAACGGTCTATTTGGAGAATTTTAGTATTCCCTCGTGTAAAACTTGTGCAACACGATTTCTCTCCCAACCTAATAAACGAACTTCATTCCACCCTGAAACGGGCGTTTCCTAAAGAGACGCCGTTTATTTACATTCTAGTTTATGCAATCGTTAAATATTTTCCATTCTTTTCTTACCGTCGATCTGTACGGGGAAAGGTAACATCCATTCCATCCTTTTAATCCTTTTCTATCCATTCCCTGCGGTGCAGGATTCCTCTCAGATTGGATATTTTTATCCTTATTTGTTACATATTCGCCCCAACTCAGTTTTTTACACTGTATATTAATTTCTAGTAATTATTGTAATAGGTGGAATTTTAAAAAAGGCCAACGAGATTTTTTTCTCTTTTACATGGGCTTGACTTCTCTCCTGAGACTGATATTTATACAGTATTTGAATTAGGGTTTCCGACTGGGATGCTTCAGCTCGTGTTGTGACATCTCTCGTAAGTCGCACTTGGAGGAAGTGGAAGTGGAAGCTTCACCTTGAGCGGTAGAAAAGCAAACCTGTTTCTCTTGAACTTATTCGTTTGGGAGATCGACGCCGCTTTTGATGTATATTTAACAGGCCTGATTCTTTTTTTTTTGGTTTTAATCGAAGCATCAAAAGCTTTTCGTCTCCCATTTGTGGTATCTCCCTTTCCGTGATTTTTGTTCATACTCTTTGACTCCCCCAAAATAAAATTCTTCCAAATGACGTTAAAAGTTAATTCAGTCTAACAGTAAGGAACTTGTGTCCAGCATAAACGTCACTCCAAATAAACTCGAGATAACAATGTTGTGAAATTATAAAACAAAATTACTAGTTTAGCTTTTTTCTCCCGGGGAGTATGTACGTCTTAGGAAGATACATCTGACGGCAAGACCGCAATTGACCTTACGATTTCTTGTTCTTAAACCGGTCTTCGTTTATCCTTCGCCGTCCTCGATCTTGATCGACTTTCACCGTCCACGATAAAATGATCGCTTTCATGCGACTTCCTTCTTTGTCGGCCGTTGAAATCCCCTTCAAAAGCTTTTGACGTTCGGTCTATTAGTTCGCATCTAAAGCGTCCGTAACGCTCGATATGAATTTCATGCCCTGTTCCGTCGGCCTCGTCCATGAAGGATGTCGGAAGAACCACGAGACAGTACAATTTGGACAACTTAAGGGTTCAACTTATTACAATCGTTACTTTGGTAGAAATATTTTTAATGTTTCTTTATACTTCAAATTTGTTTAACTGAAAGTGTAGGGTTGAAAGTAGTGAACTCAAATGACACATAAATTTATTCTCCTTTTATAAAAAAAATATATAGTGCTTTCATTTGGGAGATCGGTTACAGGCTAGTTGTGTAGAGACAGTACTGAACGATAACGGGGAAAAAACGAGAGCAGTGTGGTCGCATATTACAAAAAATAAAGAAAAAAAAAACGCACGATCGTAGTGGCCACGTGTCCTATATCGTGGAGGCTGCGTCAGACAATAATATGAAATATGAACGTTATCAGACAGAATTAATAATATCAAATAGTGAAAAAGTGTAAATAAAGGATTTATAAAATTTATTCATTTTCAGTATTTTTTGTATGTAAGCAATTTGAGCATAATAATTTATATATAAATGAATGAATGAATAAATAAATAAATAAATAAATAAATATATATAGGNAAATAAATTTTTCCGCACCATAAGGATGATCAAATATGGACTGATCTGGGAAAGGTACGCCTCATTGATAATGAAACCATATTTGATCATCCATCGGTGCTGAAAAATATGGTTTCGTTTTCGACGAGGCGTACTTTTCCCAGGTCAGTCCATACGTTCGTTGGAAAGTTGTGGCGTAAAATTATCGGACGTTTCTGATTGATCGGACCCGGTTTAATTGCCGTCAATTTGCTGTGCATTTTCTAGATTTCTCCAAAACGCTTATCTACAGAGAAGATTTTCACCCGTTTCACCGAGATTTAAGGTTTTCGACAAACCAGTTTGCATATACGGATTTTTTTTGCCACCGACCTAGCACCTTGTTTTGGCGATCTACGAAAGGAAAAACATATGATGACATTTTAGCGGGTTCAGTTATTTAGGTCCGAGTCTTGTAGCGTTTTTCTACCGAAAGGAGCGGAATAAAATACCAATCCGGCCGTATGAGATTCCTTGAATGGACTTCACGAGAGTCCAATCCATAGTTCGAGACGGTTTTGCCGCCCTCAAGCTTAAAAAATCATCAACCGTTAGGAAATGGTCGAGTTCAACCAGTTACGCATTTATAATTGACTTTAATCGCGAATGAATGAACTTCCTGTCTACAATTATAGGCCGAAATCGTCGTTTAGCTAAAATTATTGCCTCATTTTTCTCAATTTACCAAGTTTTAAAAGTTGATTTTTATTATTAAGTGACATCACTTCTCTAATTAGAATCATTCGCATTTGAAAACCAATACGTGCATTCCACCAGGAAATTGTGTACGTCTACTGTGTTGCCTAAGACCGTTATTTATCGTTTTTGCCGCATCACTTAGTCAAATACCATCCAGATTAATTTGGGGTGTGTAATTAAGTGAATGTTACATTTATTATTTTTGTATGATCACAACGTTTTGTCTTGCTCATGCTGAAATATTTCTGCGATTCTTTTAACGAACGATAAATGAAGCCATGACCAAAATGAGAACACTGAGGAAACATATGCACGTTGCAAATGATTCTTGAGTCCAAAACGAAGTTGGACGTTAAGCTGTCTAGTATGATCTTTTTCCCCATTTCATTTTATTGTTTTAACTTGATATAGGTATCGATTGCATCGATTTTCGACTTGGGACACCGAAACTAGGCCGTCGATCGGCCACTTGGGAAAAGCGAAATTGAATGGTGGGACATGCGTATGTGAATTTCTCCAGCGTGTGCTTATGAAAATAACTCTTTCTTCCAACCGACAATTAGAATTGATTCAAAACGGAGATTAGCCCGGGGGAGAAGACAAAAAAACGTTAGACCCTAGACCTGTCCTACTGCCAGCCTGGTTTTTCATGTTCAAGGCACTTTTTTACCTTTTTGGTTTTACTTACTGTCGTTCATTATTTATTACTAACCCATTTGAAACTTGTACTTTTTTAACTTATTGTTTACAAATACGTACATCACTAAAAGTTTTGCAGGACGAATGTCTCAATTTCTATTTCATGGTTTTACAATATTATTAAAATTATATATGCAGAGCTGATTTGTACAAATAAACCTCAAATCTTAAATGTCGAAACACTTTTGGAATAGCGAGGACAGACGAACCGCATTCCGAGGCTGTAAGTTACTTTCTTTAGCGCACAGGCCTAAAAAAATTGCACAATTAATTTTGGATTTTTACGCTACTGCACTAAAATACTTAGAGTTTTTATATAAATATATTTTTGTCAGTCTGTTAGATGTACAGCTTAAGTACACACTTTGCGTTTGAAGCCATGCGTAGCTTCGAATAATTGAAGAAGTGAGGACGGGCTGGACAAAATGGGTGTTGGCTTTAGCTATCGTAAAAAAGAAAAAATTTAAAAACGGAATAAAATGAAACCTAGCTATTTATTTATATCTAATTTTTATTTTAAACGGGCTTCATAATAGTAGAAATCTACGTCTGTGTGATGAAAGGGACGAGAGAATTGTTTATTTTGGTCTTGTGAAAAGTTCGTTTTCTAAGTACTTTATAACGGGTTGATTAAAAAGCTTATGAGTGAATGAATTTTAAAGACATATAACCAAAACAGTTATTAGAGGTTGGTTAACAAAATCTCAATATACATTTAAATGCCACTAAGTGGGAGAGTGCATTAAGTACCGAATCCATATGGTTGATATTATGTTTGATAGAATTATTTTCACTATTGTTTTGTTTTGAATTTGTCTTAATTTCAAATTAGCTTATATTTTAAATTTTATCTAAAAAGTAATTTGTTTGTTTAATAAAATTTCATTTACGAGCTCATCTAATCCCAGACGTTACAATTAATTAATTATGATTTTTTTAAACGAAGATTCGCAACATTCGTTCCTTAACGCAACAGTAGTAGCCATATCAACTCCCGGGGTGCCGGTGATATTGATTAAAAAAAATTCATATGCAAATATGGCGGGTTGAAATGTAGGGCCGTTGGATTCGAACCCGGGACCTTTAGACCAGAGTTTAGCACTGTGTCAACGTCTAAACCGATGCGGCCACCGACTCGCCCACAAAATATTATAACTTAATGTTTGAGGTTTTATATATTATTTTCTCTATAATCATGATATACTGATGAACGTTTTATTCGCTACTATATTTAACCACATAATGGTTAAAAAAGTAATTGAAAACTCACGAATTTGGTATATTTGTTAGATTGCAATGATGTTTTGCCAAATCTTACGATCTGAACAACTGTGTAAACTTTCGAATATAATTAATTATTCGTTACTTTGTCTGTATGTCAAACAAAAGGAGAAATTCTTATGCTGATTCCAGCCTTCGGAAGGGCTTTACTACTACTAGATAAAAAAGCTAGTGACACGAACGGGATTCGACCTACGACCTGAGAGAAGAGGAATTGGTGTCCGAGCTCAAGCGGCTAGAGCAGCGGCGGATTGAGCCGAAGGACGTGGGTTCAAATCCCGCTCGTGACACTAGCTTTTGCATCTCAACCAAGACCTTAGATAAAAAAGTATAATTAATGTTATTAAATGGTTGGCCTTGTAGAGTACTGCGGTAAACCAATGAAATCGACAAAATGCGATTTGTCCTGTACTTTTACTTAATAATACCGACGATATTAGCCTACAATATTAGGTTATCAGTAGAGACTCGAGTCCATTTGGGTTGTCGGGCGAAGGTGGCCAGAAGACAGACTAGCCGTAGCAGAATAGGCGTAGCAACCGACGACCAGTTATATATATATATATATTTTTTTTTTTTTTTAAGCTGATTAAATTTTGTTTCACCTCTTGTTTATTTAATTAAATATTTAATTTCTAACAGTGTTGAATATGAAACACTCAAAACGTTTAAACTGCAAGATTACATCTAATAGCGTAATCTCTTTTAGCGAATTCAGTATTCAATCGTTGAAGTTTAACACATAAAAATATCTTGAACTTTAAAACATTATTTTTGTTGTAATATTCGTATTACACAGCCCCATAATTTGTTATGGTGGATAACGAATTGCCATGTCCTTTTTGCCAGAAAAAAATTGACAAATAAAAACCAAACTTTACAATGTTATTTGAAAACCCGACTGAAATTATTAACGTTTTGCTCAACTGTCAGGCTTAAACCTTGTTGAAATAAAAACAAGTTTTGTGACATTTGAACACTTGTCGCCATTAAGTGATTGGTCAATCGCTCTCAATTCCGGGCTTCGGGTCGTCTAGGCGAAACCTTATAATAAAGTACTTTTGAAATTCGGCACAAGGTAGGATTTCGATCAACGTTTCCAAACAGATCGATACCATTATTTTTCCAAAGTTCATACCGATGATTAATACGTTATTTGCTTGCCCGATGGCGAATTAGGAAGCAGTGTCTAATTTGATCGGTTGCGAGCTACTGAACCCATCAGAAACAATACAACCCTAAATAATAAAATTATACTTTTAAGTGCAATAAAATATGAATAGGCGGAATTATTTATCGTTTTAATCTTTCAGATTTGTATAATTAATAAAAAATATTAATTATTTTCCAATGCTTTTATTTTTTAATTTAAAAGTTCTCGGTTCACCTAACAATTACTGTATTTGTATTAATAAGATAGCTTATTCGACCGAACTTAATTGGTAATTTCAATCTGTTCTGGCTGCTTTTATGCTGTTATTTGAATGACAAATTTATGTTATTGTAATATTAATATTGGTTTTCTTTGTTTCAGGTAGGTTTGTGGTGCATTCTGAATAATGCATTAAGAAGGACTGAACGGGAGATCCTGAGAAAGAGCTTTTATAGATCTAGCTATTCAAGGTTTCTTAAATTTTGTCAATTTAATCATACTTTAGTTATTTCTCGATTTCGAATTTAATATAATAGATGCTTATCTTATTTACAACATTATATTTTTATAACATATACGTTGAAGTTCGGTATATTTATAATTTTCACAAGAAATAAGGGCCTATTTAATTACATTTACAAAATTTTGCGTCTGTGCATCTCATTAGTAGGGGAAAGAAAATAAAGTAATAAAACCACAATCTCGGCAATTTATTTGAGAAAATTTTTTACTCTTTTGTGTCTGTACTCGACGTTCATGCTATTTTAGAAACATCATAGCATTTTAGAAATGTCCTATCACCAAATTTATCGGTGTCGTACACGATGAATTCCATCTCCGGTACCATGCAGTAAGCAGTTTCGATATATCTTATACATCAATTGGAAAGCCGTTCAAAAACTTTCATGTTAAATATTAATCGGCAGATGAAAATTTAACCTGCTATTAGTCCGGTAAAACCTTTTTCAAATGAAAAAATTAAATAAGAATAAATTAATTTTTTAATTAATTTGTTGTATTATTGTATTGCATTTTTTTAGATTCCAATTATTAAGGGATTAAATTTGATTTTAATTCCTTTTTATATATTATTTTATTGTGTAAACAACTTTATTACATTTTGTTTGAGAATGAATGTGTAGGAAATGAATTCACTCCACAGGATTCGAGTAGTTGAACATAAAAAATAATTAGGCAGGCTTGTAATCAAGTATGCGAAGCAACGGCTGGTAAGATTATGTCGCCTCTTGAGGCTTCTAGTACAATTACAAAAACACCATAGAAGGTGGATTAAAAAAAATTATCTTAAATTCATAACTTTGAGTAAAGTTCATTATTCAATTATTGTGATATTTTTCAATTTTATTTATTTATTTTTTAAAAATTGAGTTAAACATATGGCATGCATGTATTTATTAACTTGGAAGCTTCACTAAACATTTATTAATATCATAATAAATAAAATATTAATCATAATCATAATATAGTACTATAATGTAATTACAGTAAGCAATACAGTATTTATAATACACTATTATACCTAATGCAGAGAAAGGTTGTTTGTGTACCTATGACAGGCTTTGGCTCCTTACAGAGGGCGTATAGGCATGCCGCCGAATTTAATAATGGTTCTTGGTCCTAGTAAGGGTTTCTGGGTCTCCTGAGGACGTGGGTTTTTTGTATTGTATATAGATATGTGTTCTGCGGTTATGTTCTTTGTTTGAGTGTGTGTATTTATTAGTGTGAATGGTGAGAAGCTGATGATGAAATGTAGCGTCACTATCGCACCTCCAGCTGTGTGTGTTTTGGATCGTTGGCAGAATATTTATAAAACTACCCCATCGACTCTCTCATTTAGATTAGATTATTAATGCTGTGTGTTGGTCGCTGGGGGATTATAGAGTCGGTTCAGTGCAATCTATAAACGTATTATTTTGTGCGATTGTATTATGGAATTCAGTTAGTATTTGGGTAGATTATATTTTGCATGCGTTGAGAGCTGAAATGACCTAGCTGTCGAAAGCCCTCGTAGGAGTCTAACCCTGATGGTTGGGAAGCGATTATCACCTGGGCATCTGTCTTAAGGGGGATACTAGTGACCCGACCGCATAACGGGGTAGGTGAACTCCTCTAAAGTCTCCCTAGGGTCAACAAATTAGGGAATGACAACCCATCCGGGTGAAAGGATATTTACTTTACGACTATATATTCGTTTGGGGCTTAAATTCCTGCAGTAGTAAAGTTCCTTAGGCAATTAATGTTATATTGTTAAGTAAAAAAAAATTGTAGGCTAAAGAATGTATTTATTAAGTTAGAAGGGAAAGTTCCACTGAAAACAAAACTTCTGTATCCACCTGGCTCTTTTTTACTGGTAGGGCGGGAAATCACACAAATTAGAGACCAGTTAGGCCTAAGGCAGAAGTTTATCTCAGGATCAGTGAAGCCATTTCACGCGGTTTAACGTGTTCAATTTTCAGACTTCGTCTTGGCTGAATCCTCTGGGCAAAAACGGTACATGTTACTCTAAAAATGTTTAGATAAATCAAAAGGCTTAGATTTCATTAACGTATATATTATGCATTTTTTGTATAGATGACGTGTAATTGCCTAACAGTTTTTGCATCTACCTGAATGTCTAAATGATCTATTATTTATGTCTTGCGATTGAATATCATAAATTTTAATCTGATATTACGAAATAAATCATGGCCGTTTATAATACAAGTTGTTACTGCAACACAATAGTTTTTGTATTGAATTCAAAATGTCAAGAATTGTTCTCGTAGTAATTTTTTAGTTTCTTAAAAAAATAAAACAGATCATACGACAAAGTATAATTTCATGGTAGATCGATTCATATGAATTTATCGAACGTTTTTTAATCATTTTTATTAGTGGCATCGTTAATAATACGTTATTGACGGAAGAAGGGTCATTTTATAATTTGAAATTGTATTTGAAACGGACGAGTGATGTCGGATTTCCACTTTCTAGTGACGGCCTTCTCAAAGAAAGAATTGACAAAATTATCCTTATTTTATATTATAAAAAAATTAAATAACATTTCTTATTAACAGACGGATGGTTTGCTGTGTATCAACAGAAGCAGAGATTTTCCTTAAAAATCATTTTCTGTACTTAATAATAGATTAAGGGTTTAGCGGGCCTGGTTACAAACAGATGGCTTTCTTGACTCTTGGATAACTAGAGAACAATAATTATTGAATATTCGGTTTGTATATTATTATAAGTTGTAATATCGACTCACCTAGCTTTCTCTCATTTTTAAGCCGTAGAAATACTTAAACATTTTTTTAGACAGCCAACGTTTTGCTTTACTTGTGTGTATTCCCGCCTTTTAGTGACGCAAATGGGAAAGCCGGTACATTTCTGACAGTCGAGTCAACTATCAACTTCTTCCTTGCCTATCTGATTTTATTTTTTAAAATATTTTTTTGTGCCTTTTTTCATTCTTTATTTAATACTTGAAAATGCTCCTGATTCGAGCAAGTCAAACACATTTTCTATCGGTAGTTAATAAGTAAAAAAGGAAATTATTTAAGCGTTACACGCGTGGGTTATTATACAATTCATACACCACTTGATACGCAGGGGATGTTACAGAGAAATAAAGAAACAAAAAAAAAATCTTTATTCCGTAATAAATATTATTGTGGTAAGTAATACCGGTTGTAATTGTGGTTCCAAATAATAGCGACCGTCGTGACATAAGGACAAGTTTTATCCGAAAGCAAGTAAATTTCTTACGACCGGGTCCACCCAGTAATTACGGTCTGGTGGGCATGTTATGCAGGAAGAATTCAGTTGCATAACTCGTCGAGCCTGCACAATGATCATGATCTTTGGTTACGTCACCGATGACGGTCCTGCCTCCAGGTAGGAAACGCTCTTCTCGATCCTCCTCGTCACGTTTAAGACCCAAGGTGGTTGGACGATGGTTCTATCCTGTCCCCTCGACGTGGTTCATCTCGCCTCTCCATTATTAGACTCAAGGTTCCAGAGCCGAGAGGTCGAACCTCAACGTCCTTCGAATAGATGACATTTTGTCAAGAGGTTATATTTATGATTAATGTATTTATGTAAAAATGCAGACGGAATAAACCATGATTGGGTAATTTACACATCCTTGATAAAGCATCGATGATCAAGCACAGGAGATTTAGAGTTACTCTTCCACAATCTAACCTGAGTTAGTATGGTATGTGTATAGATTGTCTCTAATAAAACATAAAATATAAATTAATAGAAATCCTAAACTAGTAGAAATAATCTGTTTTCCTTAACAGTTTAATTAATGCGAGTGTTATGAACAGAAACTGAAATGCACATACTCTAGTATGTGGTACATTCTAAATACCCAAACTATCTATTTGAAATATTGGGATTTATTAACCATAAGATACTAATCGTCTTTATAAAAACGTGTTAATTAATAAAGCATATTGCAAAAAGAAGCAGCTTTTTTTAATAAACTTTATTCAGTTATTTCCACAACGATCATTATATGTCCTCATATATTCATTCCGTTTTCGGCGTAGAAAATGCATTTTTCTTATACTGTTTTCATCTGTGTTGTATTTTAAGAATGAATTCATGAATACAATTCCATTTTCAGTGTTGAGAAACTTATCCATTCTCACACTACCAGATTGCTCATTCAGTTAATTAGTAGAGTGAATTGAAAAAGCAAGAAACTTCTCATCTGATACAGGACTTGCGTTTAAACATGATTTGCGAAGCGTCAATTTAATGTAATGGGTCTTTCTGAGTCTGTTGGGCCACTTATGGTTAGTGAGACCTAAAATTCCTATGTGATTATATACCATCAGTGGGTTAATGTTACTGATCCGGCGTGAGTAGACGGACCCAGCAGTGTGTAGGTCAGTTCAAAATCTGTTCACCGACTCTCAGACCAACAAACTCCATCCGTTGTAAAGATATTACACTGAAACGATTAGAAGCCCAAGAAGTATGTCCTAGACAGCACACATGTTTATTTGGTGAAAAGAATATTTCCAAATGTAGAAACTACCGGTTTACAGGGATGGGGTGTCCTTTGATTGAAAGCACGTTAGCATCATTCAGCTTAGCCCATGTTTTCAAATGGTAATTCGGTGGGCAATGTCCTGTAAGGAGTCCTGCCACAGTTTTTACGTGAGGATTGGTATTGTTAGTACGTTGGAGATGGTAATATCGGTTTCTGAGATGTTTTCAAATTTTGCATGTTTCTCATTGTTTTTCAAATTTTTAAATTCCTTTTCTCGTCGTGTTCAGTTAAGGAAAAAGTTCTAGAACCATGATGTAGAATTATAAAACAACATTAATTGGGTGAAAACATTTCGAGAGAGGAATGAATGTGCCTAAAAGTTTTTGTCTGACATCGTTCATATTCCACTCGCCTGTTCGCATTTTTTTACTTTTCTTGTTCCCATCGGGCCGTGTTAAATATGAACAGCTCAATCCTCATATTTTAAAGATTCATTCTATTGTACGCATAATAAGAATTTACATTGTATGTAAAATAAATCTGTTGTATACACAATGAAGAAATTAAGGCGTAGATTTAGATGGTAGGAAGTTGTTTATTCAGTAATCCGAAGTCAAAGTTATAGCGAAGTCGTAACATTTAATTGAATAATTAGAAACCTACAATGCCAATATCATTCTCGCATGCATAATTGTTGTTGTCTTTTTGCTGTTTTGCATTATCAATGCGAGCATCTTCGACAATTTCGAGGCTGTACGGTGGATGTTTCCCAACGGTTTAAACGCCGAGTTGGGAAATCAGCTTGAGGATTGATGGATAGTACGACATTTGCACGAGGTTGGAAACCTTTTCGTCTTGCGACACCGGCATTCATTTCCTCCCTTGCGCATTTTTACCTTCGTCTTCGTAAATCTCGGACGTGGATAATACAATCCGACTCTAAGTATGTACCCATGTCGCAACTTTTTCGATTTTTAAGACACATTACATATACTTTGTTACATTATCACATAAATCTTTCTAAGAAAAATATTTAAAAATTAATTATTTTTTGAACTGTTGTTCATAAATTTCGATGTGTACTAGCAATTTGTATGCTTTCGGCTATTCGAACTGACATATTTAATTTAATGTTTGACATTTTTCATATAAAAAATGACTTTATAAAATAAACTTTTTTGGGTTTTAAGAACATTTTGGTATAAATAAATTAAAAATCCGATCTCCAAAATATCCTACATGTCATAGATAGATGCAGTTAAATGTCGATTATAATAGAAAAAATTGATTTTTCAGTTTTATCAGAGGAAACGGGGTTGATCGATTGTATGTAGTAATAATAGTTGTGTATATCTAGATTGTGTTGAGAATGATTGAACTTATTAGCGTGAATGCGAAGTGGAAGAGGGTCGATGGCAGAATATTGAGTACCCGTCGACCCATTATTACGTTTTGGGTGTTGAATTGACCTAGCTTTTGACTGCCTCCCCGGAAGCTCAACCTCGGTGGCTGGACAGATAAAACGAGGTTTGACCCCAGACTGCCAACGCCCGGGGTGGGCGATTCTCAAGTCTGCCGGCAATTTACTATAAATAGCAAAAGCTGGTGGTACGAAGCGAATAGGCTCAACTTGCCACATGTTTGTAAGTCTGTACGTACATGTGCCGATTTGAGCCTTTTTAAATCCAAATCCAAATCAGTTTTGTTAGAAAATATTTTTGGAACAAAATTAAACCTTTTTGACATAAACATAATATTAAATTTTTTCGCATATTATTCAGTAATGAAGGCGTATTTTGAATAGACAAGTTTATACAATTTAAACGAAGCATTTTTTTTAATTCAAAAGACGAAAAAAGTAATTTTAAACTGACAATTCATTGATCAGTTTAAAAGTATATTTGTGAAATTCAACTAATCATCATCCAACATTAACAAACAGTTACCAAAAAATATTAAATTTGGTCGAAGAGTTTCGAAGGCAATGGTATCAAAAGGAGGCTCATTTTCCCATAGGAGAAGGTCGATGTACGGGCGCCCTAATTATGTTGATTTGTATGTACAATAATATCTTAGCAAAATGAAGCACAGTTATTTCAAATTACATATTACTTTCTACTTGCAATTTAAAACTAAAAACCAAAGTTTTTAGCAACCACCTCGTACCTTCTTTACAAAATTTGTCAGCGTAGCCTCGTTCGTAATAAGTGTTTGGCAAATGTTAATTATTGAATTGAGTTGGCTAAAGCGACCTATTCAATATGCATAAGAACATTAATTCTATTCGGCTGTTAGGTCAGAAATATTCTATATCACTGACATTAAGTGATTCGGGTTGCATAATACTCTGGCACAATGGAATGTCTGCGTTAATTTACCATGAGAAGAGAATTTCTATGCACCACGTCGTTTTAACGGCTTGATTTATATTTGTGAATTAATTAAAAAATACCCTCTTGATTTTTGGAGTAGTGAATTGATTCTCTACTGTCATTTACTCTAGGAGAGATAGAATAAAATATAATAGAAATTGTATATTTGCGTTCTATGCAAATTAAACACTAAATTGAAGTAAATATAACAAGACCTGTACAGAACCGCCTCATATCTGTAAGAACTTGTATTTATTAGCAGGAGGCCTAGTTCAGAAAATTATAATTAATTAATAATTAAAAATTTAGAATTTGTAATCATCTCACAGTGAATGATGATCATCTCATTCATTTTCCGAAGGCTGTTCTTACATCTCTTTTGAGAGCAATGGAGCGTTCGAGACATGGATGTGAAGCTGAATCTGGTCTAGACCTAGAAAAAAGCTTATTATAATGTTCATACGTGCCAATTGTGGCAGGCGGAATAAGAGATAGTTCGATTTCAGCCATCCTGAAGCTAATCGAAGGCAGTGAATAAAGGATAGCCAGCTAGATGTTTATCGGATCCTTTCGAGGTTAATAAACAAAAAGACTGCAATATGAATCCAACTTTATTTGCTATTGTAATGAATTAGCTTTTATCTAAGGTCTTGGTTGAGATGAAAAAACTAGCGTCACGAGCGGGATGCGAACCCACGACCTTCGGCTGATGGATGAGGAATTGGTTTCTGAGTGGATCAAAGTCATGAATGCTCAAGTGGGTCGAATCCCGCTCGTGACACTAGCATTTTCATCTCAACCAAGACCTTCGATAAAAAGTATAATTAATTAACATAATTAATAGGTCAATTATGACTACATATATGGATTCGCACTATTTCTTGCCGCGTCACCAAGGTAGAATATTGTAGAAAATTCCGGTCAACTCTGACATTCCTGAAAGTCTTTTTTGGACGGGTAAGATTAAAGGTATAATCAACCATCATGGTGGAAATATTATACCGCCATTACAAAGCAAAACAATCGACATAAAACAAACACACAACTTATAGCATACAATATATAAGTTATCGGCGGAGGTAAGAATGAGATTCTTGATATTCAAGTTAAATACTTGAGTTCTAGGCTGGTTATAATCGCGAGGGGCTTTGAGGCTGAAGCAGCTAGAAAAGCGACGAGTGACTTTTTAAGTGTTACTAAGAGAGAATCTTCTGCTCAATTAAAGACGGTATGCAAAAATGGACAACGTAGGGAAAAATATTTAGCATGTTGATGAACTGTTGCCGTAATGCAGTAAAGTGACAAGGGCGAGTCGAATAAGGAACGAAGAAGTTGCAAGGAAAATGAAATCGAGAAAACCGTAGGAAATTAAGGTTGTAAAAATTGATGTTTTTATGAAAATTTGTAGCGCAGCTCTTTCTACATATCATTCGCTCCTCGAAATAGTCTTCGCTGATGCAAAGTAAATTTTGCACTTTCTTGCTCTTAACCTGAATTATGTTTTTTAATATATCACGAACGAATTGGTGATAGTAAAAGGCCAAAAGCATGAAGACGCGGACTCGAGTGGTCCGCATAGATCAACACGCTGACTGTATTTTATCGATTCGTTGTGCTACGTCGGTCCTTCGACGAGTTGGCCAAGAAAAAGATTCGTTATCTGTAAGTTGCGCTTTCGTTCTGCGGTCGTTGTCGGGTCGAACGCCTTCTCGGCCATGTTGACCGCTTTCGCTTTTGATGCGGTCAACCGATCATGCACGTTGTCTCACAGTTTTCTCGTCAACTGCCGGTTACTTTTAGGACCAAATGGCTTGTACGATTGCCCACGCAAGGAACGGTTTAGAATTCCGGTACCATTCAACTCGAACTGAGGCACGTCCTCCGAAGCAGTCTTGCATCTCGTATCAGCCTTACTCAACCTCGTTTTTCAAATTGACCCAATTCTTTCAAATAACGATATTTCGAGTCTAATTTTTTATATAACAATCGACCCCCTCAATTATTTTTCTTTTCTATCATACAACATTGAGATTGCTGGCTGTCTTTTAACAGAAAAAGTAATGTTTCCTTTTTCCAATATTATCATTTTTTTTCTTTTCTTTCTTCCTTTATATCAGACTATAATTCTGTTTAGGTTTCTTGTTTTTCTATGATAAAGTTAACAAATGACAATTAAATATATCTGGCGGTCAAATAGCATTCATGCCGGGATTCCTCTGTAAGAGATGATCTTGTTGCCTGATACCGGACAAAACCCCGTTAAGATTCAATTGTGAAACGTTGAGATTGTATAACACGGCAGATTCCTTTACCGATAGGGCAATTAAAATAATTAATATGTGAGATAATAATTTTTTATTCTAATACTATTAAAGTAACCAAATATTTGTAGTTATTTATGCCTGACCATTGTACGTATAGTATAGTATGTGGAGAGCAGTTTTATTACGTTATAAGAAAACCTTATTAACCCATTTTACATAGAGGGTTCAACCGGTGTTTCAAAACGAAAATCATATAATTATCAGGACTTTTTTTGAAAGTAGTAATGTTCAACATTGGACAGATGAATTTTTCTGAGTAGCTTTGACCTAGGCGGCGAAGGTCGACCGTCCGACCGCGTAATCGCCGAAGATTGCTTAAAATTCGAAATATGAGCGAACAGAGATCAAAGGCGGATCGTTTGAATTGCAGTACCCTCCGGTTAGTCACGTATGATAAAAAGTGCGTTCTTTACGAAACGCTAGCCGTTCAAAAAGACAGCTTTCCCCAAACCGAACGCTTGTACAGACTGTTAGATGCAGATGATCTCATTTTGACAACTGGAGAAGGAGAAGATGAATATATTTATTATTAAACATAAGTAACAGTTTACAATATATTTACAATAAATTTTAAACTTGGCAAAAGCCGGATGCCAGAGTTTTGAATTCTTTTGATTATATCATCATATTAATTTATTTACAGTTGTAATATTAAAGATGATTTTAATTATCATAAAAAATACATAAATCAACCTAATAATCTAAACCAAAAATGGCATTTGTTTCCACCCTGTAACACAAAGTTAATACTAAAAAATCTTATATACTAATTTAACAATGAGCAACAAAATTAGTAATTAAACTCCCTTATTATGTTTACAAGCTTTTCTAGCAAAGGCAGTTAAAGGTTTACTGAGCAGAGAACTTGTCAAATCTCTTACAATCGTCGAGAGAGCTACTTCCCATGTAGAGCTAGCGAAATCAGCTAGCACAGGGTATTCACAAAGAAATGATCAAGATCTTCCCTAGCATCAAATTACGCATAGAATATCTTTCCCTGTGAGGATCTGATGATAGTTGAGAAATAGTAACTCTTGTCTCAGCTTGAATAACCACCTCAATTGATAAAGATTCAATTCAGAGTCACTGCAGCCAAAAACACTGAATTTCATATCTGACTCCACAGGGGTTCTCCACAGAAGAAAGTGATCAGACTGCATAATCATCCTCACATACTTCTACCGATGATCTATTCCTATTTTCCGTAAAAGTAAGGAAAATAAGAAAAGTTCCTGCATAAAAATTATGGATCGTGGTACGCTATTATAAACCTGAGATTTTGACTGCAAAGGCACTACATTTTGTGAGAAAAATATTGATCAGATTCTATTCAGGTCCAGCTTAGCCCTAGAAAATTTTTCGCTGAGGTGACATTGAACGATCATGGAGGTGTCAAAGTGACTGTAAAATATTTTTGTTTTTGCCTACCACACATTCTGAAGATCATTAGGTTAGAATTTTTTAGGTTCAGACATTTTGACGACCGAAAGCTGCTAAATTTGGAATAAACCGATGATGTTTGCCAAAAACTGTAGTATCGTGAAAGAAAATATAGTTGCAAACATGTAAAACACTATGTTGGTGCTCAAGAGAAACTTTGAAGGTTCGTTTTACTTAGTTTCCCTAGGTTATGAATCTATCGTTCATTGAAATTAATTTCTAGTCCTGAACATCTTGATCCTCTATTATCCTTAATTGGTTTTGTCTGCCTATTTACGCTGATGATCTACATAGCGGTACTGTCAGCGATTTGTTTACATTTTAACAGACGGCACAAATTTGAAAATTTATGATATTTATTACATTGACATAATAAAATTATTTTATTGTCAGGTTATAATTCTTTATTCAAGGCTCTTCAGTCGAGTTTTCGTGTAGGAAATTGCGTTGTGATCATCAGTTGTATAATGATGGTTTTGATCAAACAACCATTGACTGACAGCATAATTAGTTTATTTTTACTTCTATAAAGGTAAGACCCGCCGGAATCCGCGTCTTGTTCTCTGTTTACAAAATACTAATTTTCAAGCTTGGGCCACGCCCGGAGGAGGATCGCGTGAAAGCATATTTTGAATAAGTAATTAATGAAATAACGATTCTTGAAAGCTTACATTACGATTAAAACCTCGTGGCTGAAGTTCTCCTTTCTAGTGGTAACAGGTTTTATTTATTTTAGAACCATAACCACTCGAGGCAATTAGAACCCTCTTGGGCGAAAACTTCGATCCTTGTCCTTTCGTAGCTTAATTAGGCCGAGGGGTGGTTCCTCTTTGCGAGGGCGTCGGTGGTAGAGTGCGGTTCCGAGAGATTGCACACGGAAAAAGAGGGATGAACATTTCTAAACGGATTACCAAGCTGACAACAGGTGCGCCGCCCTTTACATCCAGGCTAAATCGACTTAGATACAATCAAGGAGTGCTCAACCGCAGACACGGTGAATTGCTACAGTTCAACTGCCCCCTGCATCGACGGTGAAGACAGTTTTTACATTTAAAATGTTCTCTTCTCTCTAAAAACAAAACAGAACAAAACCAAGATAAATGAAGAAACTATCTGGGTGAATTTTACGAAGTCTGGGTAGACTTATCTCCGGTAAACAGTTTTGCATTTGTAACCTATCTAACCTTTGGATGCTTGTTTTCGCCTTTATGAGATTTTTGATGTCATTTGATGTCATACATACACTAATTAAAACCGCGCATATAAATTACCGATAAAACCAGTGTTGGCATTTTTTAGTACAAAAATTTTTACGATTACAAGACCTTTCGTTTCATAACTGATCGTTTCGGCCTTGCGTTTAAGCGTGCTGAAAGAAACAATTGGAAATTACATAACGCGAACAACAACTAAATGTTCCTCCCTTTCTATTAATTACTTCCTATTTCTGTGGGAAACTGTTTTCCAGTAAAATAATCTTTGTTTTGTTAACAAGTTAATGCGAGTTGTTTTGGTGATGATGATCATATAGTTATTTGTTTAAACGTTTGTGGACTCAGTTTTAATACATAGTGACATTTGTAAGTATGTACAGTAAAATCATAAATACTTTAATAAATATTTTAATTTTTAAGGTTACGACATAAGACGTGTACTATATCCAACCTTTTAGTGGTTAGTGCTTATAATGTACAAACATGTTTGAAAATACAATAGTAATGCATAAAAATAAAAATTGTGTATAAAATTGACTTTAACAGAAGAATCAGTCGTATAAGAACGTAAGAAATATTTATTAATTGTAATTGTATATATTACGCCACATATTTTTAAAGTTCGATTGTTCTTATTGAGGTTTGCTGGATCATAAACATTTAACTTGATCATTTCTGATTATTTTGCCCAGCCTTTTCTGTTGTTGTATAAGACCTTAAAGGTAAGCACAACCTCAACAAACTCCAGACTTATTTCTTAGATAAAACCCACGAAGACGCAAAAAACCAAGAAAACCTATACATTACAAAACATAAAACAACTTGTAAATTTAATTAATATTTTTTATAATTACAAAACATCTAGTACAAAAAGAACAAAAAAGGAAACACAACGTAAGTTAAGCAAAACTACAACTCACTGACAAACCGGCAAGAACGCAAGGTACCTAGCTAAGTCCTCAATAGGAAAAAAAAACAATGGTCACAGAAAATGATGATGAAAAACATAACTAAAAATTAAACAAAAAAACCTCAAGAAAAATGAAGCACTTATTGAAAAATCAGGCAAAACCAGTAATGAGAAAACACGATTACTTCTATACAACCCGTGACTAATAACATAAGCAAAACTTTTGTCGACAACCCCAAAGAAAAGTACCTTACACACTTAAACGAGCACCAAACCAACATGATCCATAATTGGGCAGACTAGTGAAATGGTTAGGGATTGGTGAAACAATACAATAAAACGGGGAAATCTTACGAAAATCACGCTCAAATGAAACGTCGGAAATAACGACAATATGATTACTTCGACAAAAGGACAAAATGGAAATGAGGAATCAGTGGAATAATAACTTTCTAACAAATTTTTGAAGGAAAGAAACAACAGAATGCATCAAAAGGAAGCAGAAAAACTTAACTGGATTCATAACAGTACAAATGCAGACTGAATTGGTGAAAGAATATAGGTATAACAACACAGCACGTGCCGATTCTGCAAAGAAGCAGAGGAGACACCAGCATTCCTACTTATAAACTGTGCCACCACATTTTCGCGCTGGGGGAAATGTTTTGGGATTGGTAACCGAAGAAGAAATTTATACACTGAAACCAGGTCCACTAATCAAGATCTTGAATGAACTAGGACTCACCGGTGTGCTATAAGTGCAGAGCGGGAAGTACAATAGCTCTTAAAGGGCGCAGTGCACACCCCGAATGATACAACTACATGTACAGACACTAAACTACCTTGATTCACAATGCGACAGACTAGTGAAACAATGCAATAAAACGGGTCCATCTTACGAAAATCACGTCTCAAATTAAACGCCGCACACTGCATAAAATTCTCGACCGACTCGGTTGATCGGAAACGACGAGAATTTTCACAGTCAGTTAACAGAACGAACCTCGAATTAGATCTGAACGTGATATGTAATTTAAAAAGTTAAAAAACGTAAATGGAGTTGACGACAAAAGTCCCGGGACATTCAAAATTTGAACTAGGGTTGATAACGTGATTGGAATAGTTTAACAATTCACATTTCATCACTTGGTCCGGATGGTAATTTTTCAGAGTCCGGCCTCGAAATCCGGCTCGACCACTCGAAATGGAGTTGTAGGAACAACGATCAATCCAGCACGAGTGATGCGACGGCAAACTTTCCCCCGAATCGCCCAATTACAATGGTCTCTTTCTCCGTTCGAACTCTGGCGAACATCCATCATTCTCTTTCGGCCAGACCTTTTGAAGTGTAACCGAGGAGATAATTAGGCTCGTCTCTATTAACTTGTCTCATAATTTATATTCCATGATATTGTTTAACTTAGTCGGGCTTAATTACGGAATGTATAATTTTTGTATGTTTCATTAAATCAAAATCGGAAGACAATTTTGTCAGCTTAAGTGCTGACCACTCCTACAATTTCTTCACGTTAGCTCGGCTTGCCCTCGCCTGCGATTCATCCTCCCATTCTAACAAATCAACTCAATTTACGACGACAACGCGGATTTTTTCTTTTAAGTCTACACCGCAAAGAAAAAAAGGTCCTGTCGGCCATCGCATCCGGCCAAATCCCACATTCAAACCGACCTGTCCAACACCAAGCATTAGACATCGTAAATTCAAAATTTCATATTGGATTTTATTTTATTTCCGTAAACATGTCCCCCTTTTGATTACATGTATTTCTTAATCATATAGATATTAAAATAAATTGAGTAAATTATTATGAAAAATTGAATTCCATTTTTTACATTAAGTTTACGAGGTGTTGAAAGTGAATAAATAAAAATTATACATTATTAATTATAAATAATAATTTTGCATTTACAATATAAATTTTGCGTTAAACCAAATTTTCCCTTTTAACACATATGATAAATTTTAGAAAACTATCAAATAGTTCTTTAAAAATCAACCATGTTGCAGTTGCCGGCCATAGCCTCTATATTGTCATTGTGAATTAAATTTAATATCTAGATGACTGCATCCGTAAATAAGATGGTTCCAGTTTTGGGGAAGTGCTTCCTGACAGTAGCAATTTGGACTCGGTATAATTCTTAAACGGAGGAGAAAGGATCTATTGCTTCCATGATGAGTGAGGGCCTGACTGAGCCAGTTCATAATGTATTGACAAGTGATAATGTTTTTTGCGTTCGTAAACTGTAACTCGGAAAGAATTCTATTGTCCGTTGCCCGATACTTGTATTGCGTCATTCATCTTTCCATACTTCTTCTAACTGTTTTACCTGAATTTCTTCCAAAAGCGGTAATGGCTTTTTACGGTAACTAACACAACGGGTGTCATCGTTCGCTGCTTCCTTTGCCATTTGATCTGCAAGTTGGTTGCCGATGGTACATGGCTGTACCCACATACCCTTTAGTACAGTTGAGTGGAATTGTCCAAAACGCAACTTTTTGAAGCGGGTGTAGTATTTTCTAATTTCCTCGGCAAGCTCTGCTCTTATTGATCGATGTTTTATAATGTCAAGGGACACCCGACTGTCGGCTATAATGGTCATTTTTTTTCAAGATATTCTTTTGTTGTTGCCTCCACCCATCGTACCCAAACAATTTGCCCTGATTATTTGAGCAATTATCGTCCAATCTGTACTTTAAGCAGTCGATGGCTCCTCTTTTGAAAAGACGACAGCGGAGTATCCAACACGTCCCTCCTTACTTCCGCCCGTGCAAATGATCAAAATTCTAGCTCGTAGACTTCCTGGACATCGGGGGAAAAATATATATTTTATATTGGATGCGCTGCATCATAAAACCAGATTGTTGTAGAGAACAACATTTGCTCTTAATTTTTGTTTTAATTTAAAATTTTCAAAAGAATTACTCGATAGGCTAAATCTGTTATGCTTCCTACTTGCTTATGTAAACGGATAATATCGTAACAAAATAGTCTCAAGTAATTATTATAAAAAATATATAATATTGCATTAGTAAACTGCAATGGCACTTTTTAAAACAAACAATTTGTTTTGCATTACTCAATGGCTTTTTAAGTCTGCCTTCAAGAAGCCGAAAAAAACCTACTAAAGATGTAATGAGTTATTTTTTTATAGCCCTAAATAAAACTGGCTCTATCTTTCAAAGATAGGAACAATAAATATAATGTTCGAATTGCTTTTATTTTATCACTTGGATAAACACAATAACGTTTAAGCTTAGCTTTTTGCGAAAGGTGGACAATAACAACAATCCGGCGTTTAAGGAGTGCCTATTCTATTGCCCCACGCTGTACATATTTCATATTTTTAAATCCTATTAAGTTAAAACGATAGTCATCCGGGAATGTAAAAAGCGACGATTTAACATTAACAACAATACGGCCAAAGATTACATTATGTGCATAATGACGTGTTTTGTTTTTGTACAATTACGAACGGGTTGGCTGTTAATTTACACAGGACAATCTTTTTATGTTCCACATAATCACAAATTATAATCTTTGTTTATATTCGAAATGTAAGTTTATTGCCCTTTGTAGTTCTTCCCTTTAGAGGAGGTGATGTAAAGCTTTATCTGAATAACGACATAATTGTGGCTTTATCGCTGACAAAATTTAATTGCATAATATTGTTTGAAAATAGTAATTTACAGTATGACTTGACAAGAGTGTGCCGTTTTAAAATAGGAACTAAAAAATCTCAACCCGAGTTCAATTAAAAACTGCGTATGGATTAGTCTATATACCGATGTCGTTGGAACGGAATGAAAAAAAAATCTGAGATCTCTGGAAGATCCATGTCCGCTTCGTGATGGGCAGGCACGAATTCCAGACATGTGAAGGGACGTCCGGCCCTTCGAAGGGCGCTAACTGCCGACGGAATCCTTCTCACAATAAAAACCATGTTTCGATAATACTTATAAAGAAGATTGAAAAATTAAGTAACATTCCTAACGATCTTGGACTTTATTAAAAGTTGAAGTTATTTTTCCGTATTAAGACTATGAAATGAATTAAAATTGGTTCAATTATTTCGAATTTCATTTAATTCTGATGTCCCTGTTCAAACGAATTATAGTCAATAATCTAGCGAAATTCGAAATGAACTGCTGAATTAGGACTGCATTTCTGACAGAAATTAAAATTATATACACAGTTTTGAAATCTAATTTCCATTTTAACTCGCTTTAATAATTAATTTTTATTTATTTTAATGTAAAGTCAATAAAAAAATTAATAAATTATTTATTAAATTTTAATAAGTTACATCAATTTTAAATTAGGAATGTGCTATGTTACATTTTTAAAATTTTTATAATTATGTGCTTGCTTAACAACAAAATAGAAATAATTAGGTTAAACTGTAGTCCATAAATGTATTTAGTAGTCATAATTATGATTGAAATTATATTAATTAATTATACTTTTTATCTAAAATTTTGGTTGAAATGGAAAAGCTAGTGTCACGAGTCGGATTCGAACCCACGACCTTCGGCTTACACTGTAGTGTTAAACTGGAGGTTAAAATGTTTAAACAAATTGTTATAAAGTAACAATTTTGTAGCAGTGGGATGGTTGTTCAATGAAAATCAATTAATATCAAAACAGAAATATCTAACATTGCAAATACTATAATCCTCATAAAATCTCTTCTTTCCTAAAAAAGTACAATTTTACATGCTCAATTTGATTAATGATTAGTATTTATATATTTACATTTCTTTTAAAATACCTTTTTATGTTAAGAATTTAAATAAGTTTATAATCAAGTCCTTAAGACAAGTAAAATATCCTTTCTACAAGCATTTGAATTTTGTTCCTAAAACTAAGTTAACTTTTCTTCCCTACATACACGCGCGCACGCGCGCACGCACACACCACTGTGTCAGTACATAGTTATTGTCATCCTGCAGAAGATGTTAACATTAAATTGGAACCACCTCACTCTGCATACTACAGCATGTGCACTGATAGAAGCATGGTGATCATGTGGGCTGTAGCGCTGTGATAGGGAAGAGCCTCCACAACACCTTCTTTCATTTAAGTTGGCAGACTGGTGCTCCAATAATCAAGCAGAATTGTGGCAATTCTTACGTATTTTCAGTAGATAGGACGTCCAACTATCAAATAAAAAATGTTACACCAACGGCTACCCAATCCATCTAGAAAGTGAGGGGTAGGAAATTTCATTTACGTGGGTAAGCTTGTAACGGCTGCCTAGGGAATAAGCAAGCAGTCTTAGAAGCAAAAGCAAAAGTAAAAAACGAACACATCAATGTAAATTACGTAAAAATTCCGAAATCGCTATCTACCAAAAGTTCAAAGAAAAAGTAATGGAGATGTGGGAACTTAAGTATAAAACAGCTCGTCAACAGCCTATATACCAACTACAATTTAAGACTGCACTCTACATTCCTTATTATCGCCAAGTTGGTGCAAGTAACCAGAAGACATGGTAAAATTAAAGCAGTACTTACACGGTTTCAAAATAATCGAAGATTCCTCACGTCTTTGTGTACGATTGTGGATTATTCAAAATATAAGGTTGAAGCTGGTAAGGCAACCACAAGAAAATACGACTTGTATCGTACCAAAAAAAGCGTTTCTGACTGACAGTAACTCTAATCATTGTCATATATTTAAAAAATTGATTTTAATTATTTTGACATTAATTCTATTTATTTTCGATGTGTCTTTTCATAATCTGTAACTTCATTATACTACCTAACCTTTATAAAAACAATTTGTTGTTTATTTAGTATCACAATCTTTTTTCAGCCGCAATAACGAATTATATTTTGTATTACGGAGGCAGCTTATCTGACACGGTTTAAACGTAGTCTACGTGTTACGCGCAGTGTAATCTCCATGATTAAACAACTTGACTTAAACTGATTTTTATCAATGCAGATAAATTCGTATACCATAAGAATAATTAATTGCCATGTTATCAAAACATTACAATTAGGAAGTATTTCCGTATATTAACACGCACCTTTATTATATCTCAGCACCTCTCACTGCCCGACCTTGTCTGCACACCTGAAGTGAAAAGCCATTTAAAAGAAAAATGGACAACATAATAGTTACATAATTTTTTGTGTACAATTTCTAACTTATATTGACTGCAGAGTCAAGTAAAACGCAAACAGTGAATAAAATGATACTTTACTACATAGGTCTTTATGGGAGAAAGACTTCTTCATGCGCATTTCCAGCATTGTTATTTTTAGAAGGTTTCTACTAAACGAGTCTGTAATATGAAATTGATCTTATAATTAGTAATTAAAAATGGCAAAAGTGTTTACTATTTATTTCAATCGAACGGTTGATGGGCATTTTAGCTTCCCCGAAGCTATAAAAGCTGACTGAATTGTCCGGTGATAAGTCGTCTTATAATTCGTCACTGCTATTCTTATAGTAATTAAGTCGGTTCGGCTCCACGTCTCCTAATCAGCCTGGGGTAACTATCGAATTCGTCTCTGACATCCCCCATGACTCTAATTAGGTGGATTACGAAATTGTGTCATAGCGACGAGGAAGGTCCTTGGCCCCAGGAGACGCCCTATGAATATCGCCTGAACTAACGGTGGCACAGAAGCATGACATGTGTTTCAAAACGCTCACACCGAAGTCCTTCCTAACTGTTCGACTTAAATAACTGGCTGCATACAAAGTGGACATACGTAACAGTTAGGTATTTGTGCCGAGACGTTTGAAGCGAAGCGCAGACCGTATGTAGATCCTATATTTGTCGAAAATATAGGAAAAAAGTACACATTAATTGTAATTAATTTGAGACCAGTAGTTTTCAGCTTCATTCAACTTGTATGTCTTTAACTCTTTAACATCGTGTTTAAAACTCGGCATCACAATTTTGAAGGCAGCTAATGATTATGAAGGATTCCATATTTTGAAAACATCGTAGTTCTTTCTTCTAGGAAAAGATAAGCAAATAAATAATGAATATTGTACCTGAATCAAGTCGAGGCAGATTCTGCTTGAATGGGGGTAATTGTTGATTTAGTTGTTTTGTCGCGAGCCTTTCGTTTCCATGGTCGATGGCATGAGGCCAAAATTCGACTTGCTAAGAGCAAGGTGACTAATGATCAAATTATAGACGAGATCGTGGGAGCAGACAAAATCGGAATGATTTTTTTTAGTACAAAATCAGTTTCAACATGAGCGTGTCAGATAGCTTTTTCAGATAAATCTTTCAACTGCTACTTATCGCTTTTTGCCTAGGACAATATTTTGGGCCTGCTGTTTTCACTGCTATATTTTTGTTTTTATTTTTAATCATTATTCATGGTTAGAATTTCCGCAGATCCATCACATTCCGATTGTTCGTACGAACGTACACAGAAAGAGAATAGATATTATTATATTAAAAAAAAAATTATAAAAGTATAAATGTTTTGGATTTGGATATATAAAGGCTCAAATTCGCACATGTACATTAAAGGTTTATCAATATATAGTATATTTGCCACGTTGTTTCAAAGGTTCCTTCTTCAGTGAGGAACTTTTGGAAAAGTACCGCCTCCCAGTAAGTGACCTAGTCAAATGTAATCTTGTATGCTAAACAACCAATATAAAACATAGCTAGCCTTTATATTAAGTATCAAACTTAAGTATCAAATATTACGGATTACAAAGTATAAAATAAAAATAGAGTAAAATTTACTACACATTCCATGGTAAATGTATTGGTTACAATACAAATGACAATTAGTTCAAAATTATTGTTAAAATAAAAGTCGTATAGCGGCTATAATGTGACATTATATCTTGTGGACTTGGAATGTCGATCTAGCCGGCATCGGTGAAAATGAGTTTTAATTCCTGTCGTTTAGTCGTGTATGTTGGTTCCAGGTTAGTCTTGAGTCTAAATGGATCCCGCTTATGCAGTCTGATTTTAGGATGGTATTGTTATTTGGGAGTATTGTTTTGCTTCAAAGGGTGAATGGTTAGATGGTGCTTTCATTACGTTTTTACGCCAGTGTTTGCTCCATTCTCCTATTTGCAGGGCATGTGCCTTGACTTCCTCCGAAGCAATTGTGGGATCTTCGTAAAAGTAGAAAGATCGTTTCTGATCATGCTGATCTTCTTATTGCCACTGTTCCGCTTGTTTTTGTCATTTTGCCATCCTCAGTGATCGTTCTTTTTAAACATTTTTGATAGAAAAAAACAAGTGCGTAAGTTATTTTTGCTTTGTCGGTGTTTTTGATGCATTACGTTTAGGTGTTTTTGTTCCAGTATGTTATTACGCCCGCTCGCTTTTTTTACATTTCACGCACGGATGCTAATGGAATTTGCACGGTATGTGAAATGTATTTAATTTCTAAGAAAGGTATTCCGTATTATCTGGATATCTCTAAGTTTTCGAGTGCCATATATTATGTAAATGAATTGTTTAGGGCCTAATAGTTTAATTGATGTGAGGTTGTGCAGTTGAATT
This sequence comes from Cimex lectularius, assembly GCF_000648675.2. Classification (NCBI taxonomy): domain Eukaryota; kingdom Metazoa; phylum Arthropoda; class Insecta; order Hemiptera; family Cimicidae; genus Cimex; species Cimex lectularius. The sequence continues at coordinate 551,334 of NW_019392809.1, forward strand.
CTCCGTCATTGACATTATATGATCTAACGCAGCGGCTCTCAAACTTTTTCAGTTTCCCCTATCAGAATTTTTCTACGGCGCCCCAAGTCAAAACTATGCTCTATCCCAGAGTGAAGGCTATGATAGTAGTGTTCGGTGTTTAGTGATAGTTAGCCAATGATTATTTGAAGATCGTGAGATGCGGTCTGGTAGGACGTATGTTTTAGGAAAACATTTCTTTATCATGCCAACGTTTCAATTTTTATTGAGATCATCTTCGGGCCCTGGGATTTATGAACATGGTTTAAATTTTACAAATATATGTAGGATGTGAAAAAATGAATTTATAATATATAATTTTTTTCTAATATAATATAGAATTTATAATGATACTAGTAGAAATTCACTTCGTAATCAGAAAAAAATTGATGTATCTAAACCTCTTAATTTGTAAACTTTTTTTTTAATGAGGGTCGCAACAGCAGAAGATATATCAACCTTGGTGCCGGTGTTTTTGAAAAAAACAAAACACATTTGTAAGTATGTCGGCTTCGAATCCAGCGGCCCTGCATTGAACGCACAGTGATGAGCGCCGTGTCAACGCTTAAACCACCGCAGCCCCCTTTGCCTGCAATATTTAATAAGTAATCGAAACTCCTGACTTTCTTGTGAAATTGAAAAACTTGCCTTTTAAAAAGTGATTACGCACTTATAGAAACAATCTAAAAGGAAATACTTTTATTTGGGCAATAATATAAAACACACAATCGCAGCTGTCTCGTTAACATCCCCTCGTTAACCCTGGGAACCGCGGCGCACAGTTTGAGAATCACTGATTAAACGTGTTTCACATATAGTCTTTTATTAAAGTTATTCATATCTATGATGCTTCATTCGGCATTTGGTCTTTATGGGTCGGCTACAGTCTTGGGTTTCGATGTTATTACTCATCTTCAGTCATAAACCATGAAATTCCATGAACCTTTCCAGATATTCTTCACTAAAGATGGCGCAAAGCCGAATCGAGTCTGAGTAACATCAAAACCCTCGAGGTAGAAGTACTCAATAAGTAACCTTGTGCCGCTTTCAATATTGTATTTATTAATGTGTATTAATTAACATTGCAGGATATTTTACTTAATCACAATATATTTGTATTAACTCAACATTAACAATATTATGTAAATTCAAACTCACGAATTTAAATTCTTTTTGACAAATCGAAAAATAAATTCATTTAAGTGAAAGTTTCAGTTGTAAGACAACACATTCTTACCTTCCTGACATTGAGTTAAATAAGGAGATTGTGAGTATATTTGAAGTGATAGATATTCGTACATATAATTTGAAATTGCGCATAATCTATCATTTTTCCAAGGGGTTTCTTTTGATTTGATCATGCAGACCTTGGGCAGCGTTCGATTTTTAACAAAATTTACCTTGGCCCTCCGTGAGGTTCCTCCTTCTTCACCCCAACTCCTTTCTGCCATTTCCAAGACACCGGCCCGGCTGGAATGGAGGAAATGGCCGGGATAAAGAGGATGAACGGAGGAGGGAATGAGCGTTGTTTAATCCCATCTCCCCTGAGAAGATTAACTCCACGCTCTCGCCCTCATCCCTCCTCCCTCACCCCCGCACCGCGGCACTGACTTGAACGTATAAATTGGAGCTCAGCCCTACGTGTAATGAACCCGATCACACCGACCCAGAGGGTAACGAGGAAATTATAGTAAGACAACAATATTGGAAAATCTCTTGATGGACATATCAAGCGGAGTACGCGTTAATTACAATTTAATGATTGAAATTGCTAATACCTTTCAAAACCAACAACAATATCATCGATATGTAATTTTATGATTTGTACCGGTAAATGAGAGAAATAAACAGTTTATACTGGCACTGAGGCATGTTTAAATCGATTATTATATAAATTACACATATTTGTGACAAATATATACCATTCGATGTTGTGTCTTATTATTCCGTTTCCCGGCTTATTTTCCTAGGTGTGAGGGATTAGCAATCAACATCCTACAGTGTGCGGTTTTCCTAATTTGATACACCAACGGAAACCTCTCTAGAGAAGCCATGGCAACAAGAAACCCAGTGAAATAAGACAATCTATCAAAGCGGACACCAGGCTCCTGCCAGGATATAAAACTATACGCTTCCTTGATAAGGGATTCCGTGTATCAACGATATTAAGCTTTAATCTTCCGCTTCTGTACTCTTCAGGAATCGTCTAGGTCCCAATTAACTTCTAATTAATGAAAACGTTTTCTTCTTAATCTTCAGAAACAAATCGTCTGAGTCACACAGATTTCTGACAAGATTATTCAGTTCTTAATTATCTAAGGTTAATTAATATGTAAATATTGAAATATATATTTGCTCGACAATAAAAATATAAATATAACGTCGTTAACAAGCACGTTGATTTTGTAAATCAGTGATAAATTTTTCAAATGTATTATTTCTATTGTTTCCGCAGTTTGCCTGATAGCTTTATAGCACAGAAAACTTATTTTGTCACGGTTTTTTTAAGTCCTAGAGCCGGTAAACTACATTGGTCATCGTCAGCCCTCTCTTTCTTATGTTTGCAATTCTTTTCTTATCTTTCTCGCGTTTTAAGCCTACTAATCTATTTTACTTTTTCTCGGATATAACTGTAACCATCTCTCTCTTTTCTTTACCCTATTGCTAGCCTCTCTGTCCCTCAGGGCCTCGTCAATTGTGGGTAAAATAACACAAAGAACAAACAGAAATACACAGAAACAATATAAAAACATGATAGTCGGGTTAGCATTCACATTATCCCCGAGTAGGGATATTCCTCGGGGTAATTGGGGATGTGCCCGTTCATACACGCTAATAAATCACATTCACACTTTCATTTTCACTACGTCACATGATAATGGTGATGAAACGAGATTAGAAAGTTGGATTAATAGTCCCCAAGTAGTTTATTGTAGTTCCTTACTCTAGTCTGTCTATTTAATCCTTCTTTTATCAAGTACGAGGTCATTGATTGTCGTTGCTACAATTCTTTTCCAGGGATATCGCTGTATCCCGAGTTATAACTCTATTGAACAGTTACTTCACATTCGAAGATGGGTGGCTGTTTCTTCCTCCTCATTGCACAATGTACAGATTGGCCTTTCACTGAATGTGTTCGTGTGTAGATGTTTTCTGAGATGCCAGTGACCGGTTCGTAGTCCTATCACTCCTCTGAGTTTAACCTTCTCTAATTGTAGCAGTGAGTCTTGGTGAAGGTTCTTTTAGCATAAGTTTTCTGTGTCTAGCACTCCTACAGTTTATTAATTTCTCTTTTTTATCTTTTTGGATGCAATCTGTCATGAATGAGAGTAGGTTCAGGGCCATTTATGGTTTGGCTTATCCTCCACTGGCCAGTGGGTTTGCTTTTTTGTTACCCAAAATTCCCTTGTGTCCTAGTGCCCAGGTTGTTGTTTTCCCTAGGGTAGGAGGTCGTAAACGCATTCGTTCGTTTAGTTCTAATGGTAAATACCATGCTAATGGTTTAATAGCTGCTTGGCTATACGATCATATTAGGAATCTTTTGATTGTGTAACCTCCTTGAAGATTTTTCAAGACCCGAGCATTGATGGCATTTCAGCACGAAATACCGAGGTGTACTTCCCTTATGAGTTTGATTGCTCATGTTTTACGCTTGTACAACAAAGGCAAGATCCTGTTCTTTCATGAGTTTTGGAATCATTTGTATCTCACTACTCCCAAGTACTCGATATTCCTCGGAATAATTGGAGGATAAGCACCTCCTTTCACGCAAATAGATACATTTTTCTAATAAATTACACATATACATGAAGACAAAAATATCTGCATACAATTAAAAATATTTACGGCCCCGAGATATTGGATCAGCGATCTGTGGCCTGCTGCCGGGCCTCACAGGTCATTGTGCCCTCCCGTCATAAGCTCGGCCTTTGTCAAATTGAGCTGACCTCATCGGATTAACTGCAGTAGGTATGTAAAATGAGCTGGTTACGTTTTTATTTGGGATATACGTTTGTATCATGAGATGTAAAATGAGCCGATTATGATGTAGGTACAATGTCGTCAAAACACACCAGATAAGCATAAGCTCTCTACTCAACGGGCACATACGTATGCTATAACCTTTATGCTCAACCTGGCAGTAAAAAGTATGACCTTTCCCTTCTGTACCCAGCCTTCGAATGCCAAGGACCGATGTATTGTTTACATTTATATAATTGTTATAAGTTAATTTACATCATAGTTTACATTATATAATTCTTATAATTTAGACGTGTTTCTTTCGATCCGTCTTTGTAAATCCGCAGGACATATAGAATGGGCTAGGTCGTGTGGTCTCGTCGTGGCTAACTTTGCTGCCTTATCTGCTTGTTCGTTCCGTGATGAAACGTGACCGGAACTCGGTGTCACGAATTAATGACTAATAAGCCATGTTTGGGGTTTGATCAAAAATATACTGCGAAAACGTATTATAGAGAAGGATAAAAATGCTGACAAATATGAGAAATGCCGTTGACAAAGCCGTAAGACGTATGACGACCTTACAATTCTACCCTCAATTAAAACTACTTATTTGAAAACGAAATAACTACAATATAACAGACTACTATTCGCGATTTTCTTACGTCCCAAAGGTATTGTACCACTCTACCTTAGTTCCTCTGGGCAATCTGTCCCCAAATTGGGGTCCAACTTTCTGGACGACAGGTACAGACAAAGGAGAGCGAAGATGAAGGGTCTGTTTTACTTTGGCCAAGAAAGCAATTAAAAAAAAAAATTTTTGCCAATAATAAAGTTATATTACCTAAACCTATAATTTTATTTAACTTTAATTTGGAGGTAAATGTCACGAGAGACTTTGTCCGGAAACTTCTGCGTAGTCCTGTATATTATATTGTAGAGCTATTAATAAATTATATTTTATTACTGTTGAAGACTGTAGAGTGAAAAATAAAAATAATTTGTATTGTGTATTATTATTTCGTAAAAGTATGCCTAGTCTCACCGAAAACGAAAACAAACCCCAGGGGGAGCAGATCTGACAGATTCGTGGAGGGGAGTGAGTTTTATTGCATGTAATTAAAAAAAGCGGAGTGACTATCACTGAGTCTTTATGTAACTCATACTCTGTTTTGCGTGCCTTTGTGGCCCGTGTTTGCGCGTCTGTATGTGTAGATAGAAAGATAAAAAAGGCGTTTTTCGTTTCCCAGTTGTACAATTAAATCCCTCGATGATGAAGGATGACAGGATGTATGAATTATTTTCAGCCGGGAGTTTATTACTTTTATTTTGATATGTTTTGAAAAGAGATGGAGACGGCGGTCATCTAGCGATTCGGCGCGCGTGTCGAAACAGCATGCAATTCACGTATGAGCTAATACTTTAAAGATGACTCTGACATTTATCAAGGTTTAATGATCTTATCCGCTTTGAATACGGCAAGGCTATTTCTTATAATCGATTGGAAACACTCATATCTCGTTTCCAAACAGTTTGGACCTTCTTGTCTTCTATACGATCAATCATTTCTAAATAATGACGACGCGATTGCTAAATTCTGCATTTCAAATTAACAAAGATGTTGGATAAGAGTTAAACTACGTTTACAACAACGAGCATTATTATAGTAATGAATGAACGAGTTAAAAATCTAATGTTTAATTTATCGCGAGCTTTATTCCTCTCCGTTGAATATTCAGAATTAGAAGAGCCATCGAATGCAAAGCGATAAGTTTGCTGGAAACAGGCGAACCGACACCTACTCGTCGAGAATAAATTACCGCAGCAATGAAACATATTGTTTACGGAAATTAAGTTAGAATATTATCAAAAACAAAATAATAATAAATATTTATTTAGAAAAAACGCAAAACACAAATATCATATTAACATTACCTTGATTTTACAAGTACTAAACGATTTCTCGATAACTTGTTTTTCAATTACGAAACAGAAACTGGCTTCAATTCGTGTCGACCTCTTCCGAAAGCTTTTCCGCTTTGGCTCGAGTATATGGAAGTTTTAATTTATTCATGTTTTATATATATATATACGATCGAACTAGCAAAATATTTCAATAATTGTGTGGGGGTGGTTCTTGTATAATAAAAAGAAATGTATACAATATAAGGAAAATAATATATTTAAAAAAACGTTCTTTTTGCATGGAACAAACTGAAGTACTATTTACAATGTACGAGAAACTTTCGTTTTCTTGTACCACACTAATCAACGAAGAATGCAATACGCAGACATTAAATTTAAAAAAAATCAAAAACCAAATGAAATTAGAAATTGGTATACCTTAAATGTTTCACTATGGCACGAAAGTGAAAATTTAATATATCGTTCTACCAGTGCACTTTTTTCAGGATTGTATTATCTCCTCCTCGAATCTTTTTGCGATGATCGGCCACAATACACGTTCCTATCTTAAGAACGGTCATCACAACTGGACTAACGAAACTTTTCATTCCGTTTGCACTTCGGACGATGCATTTAATTCATAGTTAATTATATTGGAGAACTGCATTGTTCGAACAAGTAGAACACGTTGAAATGTTTTCTTCGTAAAATGTATTTTCCAAAAATCATCTCGGAATGTTGGGAATTTTGGGGAAACGGACTCGTCGGAGCCGAATTCGGATTGTACCCCTTCGAAAGCCGAGCTTTTTTACTGCTCATTATCCGAGCCTTCAAATTACGCCGGATGCGGAACGATGCGCTTAACCCTTCTGTAAATTAAAAGAAGCGTTGTCATCCGGGGTCCTTTTCGATGAGGCCAAGGTCGGAAAAACGAAGTGAAAAAAAAGCTAAGCAAAAAGAAACCTTCGTTCAAGCATTCATCCTGTTCTTCTAATTGTTTTTTATCGTTTAATGGAGCTTTTGTGTTTATATAGGGTAAGTAGACTGAACCACAGGAAGTCCGTCCGTTTCACTGCGCTTCAAAACACTTCACCCATCTTAAAAAAAACCTTTTCTAATTTACAATATGAGCTTAAAATTGCAATCTAGTGGCCTTCAGCAACTGTTAATCAATATGAACTTAAGTAAAATTTGCCCTTCCTCGTACTGTTTTGAGGGTTTGTTTCGTAAATACAAATAATATAATTTGTTGTGCCAATTTAATCAGGCCAAATTAAAAAAATAAACATTAAAAAATATTCAGTTTTTAAACGTTGAATAATAACAAATTATAAATTAAACAATTAATATACATTCTATTTATTGTAATAATTTTTCGGAGAAAATGGTAACTCTAGTATAATCTATATTAATACATTTATTCATGAACGATAAAATTGGATTATATATATAAGTTCACTAATTTCGTGGTCCGCTTGACCAATTAATACATTACAATTGATTAAGGTTTTTAGTTGAGATGAACAAAAGTTAATGGCACGAGAGGAATTCGAACCCACGACCTTCGGCTTGATACGCCGCTGCTCTACCACCTGAGCTATCGTGACCTCGATCCACTCGGACATCAACTCCCCATCTNATGATTAAAATGAAGTACACTTCACTAAAGCTCTCCGTCGCCATTTCAATTGTCGTCGAGAATCCAAACCGATTACACGACATTTGAAAAATGGCAAAAGGAGGGAAAACTCATAAGGTGGGGTTGAGATGGTGAGTTGATGTCCGAGTGGATCGAGGTCACGATAGCTCAGGTGGTAGAGCAGCGGCGTATCAAGCCGAAGGTCGTGGGTTCGAATTCCTCTCGTGCCATTAACTTTTTTTCATCTCAACTAAAAACCTTAATTAATTGTAATATATATATAAGATCAAATCTACATATGTATAGAGTTGGGCCTAAACTTCTCGCAGTCCTTCGGAGTTCCTTCCAGCTTTGTAATTTACAATAAATCGTAGGCAGGCCTCCAGAATCACCCAATCCGAGGCTGGTAGACCTGGGTCTTATCCGTCCAGCCACCAAGACGGGTACTGTCAACATCTAGGTCAACTCAACCCCCAATGCATAATCCAAACCCATTCACATTCTCATTCATTCTTAAATAATTACTTAAAACATTCGTTTTACGTACCATTCACTCAGTTAGGGTAGTGGAGTACTCGACATTCCTCTATCGTGGTATATAACTAACTTAATAGAGGGCCGATGCGATCAATATTCTGCCATAGGTCCTCCTACACTTCACATTCGTGCTCATTCACTTTCGTTATTTGCTAGGGACACAAAGCTAAATACAGTAAAAACAACCCAGTTTCCTCCACGAATACAGATTACACGGTACAGATTTTCGGATTTTCGCGAACCTACAGTAAAATTCACTAGTTTTCGTGGTCCGCGTGACGAATTAATATCTTTCAATTAATGGCAAAAAGGCAGGAAAATTCAAAAGATGGGGTTGAGATGGGAAATTAGTAGATCGAAGTTACGAAAATCAAATGGTAGAGCAGCGGCGTATCTAGCTGAAGGTCGTGGGTTCGAATCCCGCTCCTGACATTGACTTTTTTATCTTACAGTAAAATATTCAGCTCCCCGTCAAAATTACGCTACCAGCCAAAATTCGATTTCACCATTGTTTTCAGCGTAAACAATCCTTCAAAATGATGTGTCAGGATGTGTAGGGTCGTATTTGAAATTTCGAAGTTGAACTGAGACTGAGGTACCCATATAATGTTCCTCCAAACAAGTTAAACATTTGAAACTAGACTAAAAAAAATTAAAAACATATTTTTATTTATTTTCATAGCGTCATTGGTTATCCTGTACATATATCTGATTTTGGTGTTTTCCCAGTTAGTTTTTGGTTAACGATTGAAACATGGGTTTTTACGTCAATAATATTGGGTTGTCCGGAAAATAATGCAGGATTTTGGTATTAAACAAAAAAAAAGAAACTAGTTACTTTAAAGCAATGTTCTTTAATCAAAATAATTTCCCATACTCTCAATACATTTCTCCCAACGTGTTGGTAACTTATTAATTCCGTCTGAGTAGAATTCAGAATTTTTAGAATTGATAAAGTCAATAAATGCATTTTCCAGTTCCGTTTGATTTTTGAATATTATGTGTTGTAAGTAGTGGTCCAGGTGTCTAAAAAAATGGTAGTCAGTAGGCGAGAGGTCCGGAGAGTAGGGTGGGTGAGGCAAAGTTTCATAGCCAAGCTCCAATAATTTTTGTGACGTTACACGTGACACATGTGGTCGAGCGTTGTCATGCAACAAAATGGGCCCTTTCCGATTGACCAAAGAGGGCTTCATTACTGCCAATTTCTGATGCATGGTATTAATTTGGTTACAGTATGATTCAGCATTGATGGTTTCGCCAGGATTTAAGAAGCTGTAGTGTATTAAACCAAATGAAGCCCACCATACCGTAACCATTACCTTTTTTTGATGAGTTGGGGGCTTTGGAAAATGTATTGGAGCTTCTCCTTTGTCGAGCCACTGTCCAGAATCCACTTTTCGTCACATGTAACAATTCTGGCCAGAAATGGGTCATTTTTGTTTCGACAAAGAAGTGATGCACAAACATCAAAGCGCTGATTTTTTTGGCGATCGTTTAATGAGTGTGGAACCCAATTTTCGAGTTTTTTCACTTTTCCAATCGCCTTGAGGTGGTCAGCGACGGTCGTTTTACTGACTTTGAGTTGCTCTGCAAGTTCTCGAACAGTTGTTTTGGGGTTTTCTTCCACCACTGATCGCAGAACATCATCATTAAGAGAGGAAGGCCTTCCACGACCTTCTTCATCTTCAAGGCTGAAATCTCCCTCCCGAAATTTTTTAAACCACCTTTGCACAGTGCACTCATTAACACAACCCTCGCCCCAGACTTGGTTAATGTTTCTAGCCGTTTGGGCTCCGCTTCGGCCGAGTTTAAACTCGTAAAAGAAAATCGTACGAAATTCTCGCTTTGACATTATAAGGATGACTGAATTATTTCCAAGTAGCGGAATGCTACAGAGAAACAAACAATATCATTTGGAAGAGGATTAATAAGTGTTGACATTCATACAAATGAGTAATCCTGTAAACGTAAACAGAATATTTTATATAGATTTTTTTAAATGAAAACTTAAAATCCTGCATTATTTTCCGGACAACCCGATATTAATTTAAAACTAATTACAAGAAAATTCTACAATATAATATTAGTAGTCGCAATCGTTTACTGGGTTTGAAAAATGTATCTTGGTTATGTACAATTTAGGATCAAGGATTATTCTTGGACAAATCATAACATTTCCGATTCACCAAAATTCTTTTTTAACTTGCACGAATTGCGGAAGAATATTTCTTTCTGTTAGGTTTTCGTTCGTTCCTGAACCAATTCTGAGACATTGGAGTGAAACTTACACGAAGGCTAGGAAGTCTGGGTCGAGTGTGTGTATCGAGAGGTGGATCTCCCCTTTCACTTTGATCGAACTGTGTGTTTAAATTTCACTTAATGACGTATACGTGTACGATAGAAAATTCGAGAGTAAATATTGTTAAAGGACCTTTCTAAGGATCGGCTCTGTCTATTTGCTGAGGGGTCTCTTCTTTTTCGGTTTCATCGGCTATAGAATTGGCTCTTAACTCGGTAGGAGTCCTAATACAATTTCTCCCATTATAATCCTCCAGCATTGAAAGGGACGGGGAGAGGGTGCCTATATCTGCTTATACAGCCCTATCCTTCCTCCTGAGTGTGTAGGGAGTTCAACGGCCCTCAGGACCTAGATATCATTTCGTCCCCACATTACTTCTGTCCTTCTCGACGAGGGGAGCCCTTGGAAAATTATGAGATCCTCTTTTTCCAAGGAGGCTAACCGAGCAGGGAGATAAATCTGATAAGGGAAATATCTGAGACGGACTTTAACATAACTTTTGGCGTCTTATTATGCATGACTTTAATCCAATCACGCTCTACATTGCACAATGCACAGATTAGCAATGAAAATGTGAAACGTTGTAATATTCAAATATTATTAATTTAGTGTTCAAACTGCGAGAGTTTTTCGAAAATAATCAGTTAATCTTACATGTAACGTGGTAATTACCGATTTCGGTGGAATATTCCACCAAATTATATGTCCATCATATTATAATTTTTAGACGTATATAATTACGATCTTTACCAGCTTTAACTACATCTTTAGGAACTCACAAAAGATTGAATGAACGATTCCTCGGTATTTTCTTTTTCAAAAACGTGTTTGTTCTATCGATAGACATGCTAATTTCAAAAGTAAAACTTTATATTAACACTGGATTAACGCCTAAATTGCCTTGAAATTTTTCCGTGAATGTGTTGATGTTTTGAACCTGTAGTTTGAATGATGCGTCTGATAGACCAGAACAGCGAGGATAGGGCAACTAGGTAAACAGACTAGAGTGAACTGTTTAATCTTGGTGAAAAAACTGGAAAAGGTAAGAGTACTGTTGAACCCTTTTGGGGATGGATCGATTACGATATTAATTATGTTAATAAAATAAAAATAGTTCCATGATGTTGAACAATTTTCGTCCCCATCCACGCCTCCCTGTTCAAACATAACTTCATTGATAGTTACTGGTCTGATTTCGAGTTTAATTCTAATGAAGCTCCTATCCTAGCCATCGATCAAAAACAAACTTACAATCTACAAAACGCTAGTACAACCGATTTGGACATGCGGAATAGAACTGTGGGGCACCGTTAAGCCTTCCAATATCCAACGTCTTCAATCTGTTCAATCTAAAGTCTTCAGGTCTGTTATAAATGCCTATTTTATCTCCAATACTACCCTCCACAACGACCTTAAAAAATCCTATTTATCCAAAAATTAATTCTCCAAAAATTTACCATGTTCTACATTAATCTCTCCCATCGGCCTAACAATCTCGCCCAAGCTTGTGCAACATAACCCATCCCTACATCCCATAATCGACTCCAGAGAAAATGGCCCAGCGACCTCCTTCCTGAGGAGTAGGCAGTGAAGTTTAATTTGCGAAGTGAAGTGGGACAAATATTTATTATTTGCTTCCATCAATGTAAATATGTAAATATATTTATGTTTATATGTAGAAGTTTATAAGATGTATCACAAAATTAAATATTGAAATCATAATTTGCAGATTGTAAAAAAATCTGGGATCCCTGAATTGCCCTTAAAGAAATACTGTTATTCCCTGTCAGAACTTCTCTCTATTCGGTTTAGTCAATCCTTGAGGAATGGGACCTTTCCAGTATTAAAAAAAAGTGAGTGTAGGAATATTGAAAACTATTGCCAAATGCTCTACAATATCTAAGATTACGGACTCCATAGTGGCTGACGTATTGAGCCTTTCATTAAGGCATGTTATTTTCAGCAACAACATGATTTCATAAAAGGATGATCTAGTATAACCAACTTGGTTCTTTATAAGGATTTCTTTCTTAATCATTTGGAAAACGGCCATTGTGTTCATTCTGTTTAGACGAAATTTTCTAAGGCCTTCGACCCTGTGGACGGATTAATCTTGGTGGAAAAAACTGGAGAAACTAGGAGTAGGTAATCTCTATTATATCATATATATTATAATTATTTCGATTCTTTTCTGTCGGGGAGATCCTTTATAAAAATAAGCGTCGGGGAAGGATTTATCGGCCCTTGTTTTATATCGACTCAAGTATTCCCCAGGATTCTCATTCCGAGCCAGTATTGTTTCTGATAGTTTTCAATGATGTTGGATCGCTCATTAGCAACTCCAGATTTTCAATTTAAGCTGACGATCTAAAATCTTTCTCCCATCTTCCTCAAATGAGCAATGTAGTTTTCTGCATGAGAATCTGGACGCTTTCGGTTCTTGGTGCGACAATAATAACCTTAAATTAAATGAAATTGAATTTAAGGCCACACGATTTTACAAGAAAGAGGTCGCGAATGAACTTGACTTGTTTGGCTACAAATTCAATGTTCATCCCATTGACGACGTCGGCTTCCATCTCCGACTTTGAGGTAATTTAAACTGCGATTTTCGTAACCACATGTGAAGCTGTTCAACAAAAGCATTTAAAAACTTAGACTTCATTAAAAGGCAGACGGTATATTTAAAATTTTATTTGCAATAAAGGCCCTCTACCAATCACTTTTTTTTTGTCTTTTGGAGTATCCGAGTATTATTTGGTCGGCCAATAATAATCTTGCCTGTCAGTCATTTGACCCGCTTGAATTGCAATAATATAAATAAATAAATCTCACATTGTTTTACAAATTTCATTAATAGTGAATATCTATAAAAAGATTTTAGTGGTAATGTGGGTTTGTCCGTTATTGACGTGTTGAAAAAAAAGACAAGGTGAATGAACATAAATGCGGCACCTTTCCTCACATTCCCGTCCGTGTCCGTGTTGACCTTTAGAGGAATTTTTCCTTGTGGACCAAAATAACCAAAGTCGATTGAAAATTCCGCTGTGCGAACTTAGAGGAAAATCCTTAAGTTTTCCATTTACCCTTTGGCTTCGGGGGGCAGATAGCCGCGTGGAGTTTCCGAGAAAATAGAATACCTCTCTCCTTATCCGAGTTTGGAAGGACCGACCTCCCTCATCTTATCGCACGCATCGGCTTACCTTTTCCCTCTCCGAGGAGAGATTGATTACAAGGGGTGCAGCGATAAAAGATTTTTCCTTGAAAGTGCTTATTTTTCGCCCCGTGGAACAGTCAATACAGAGATTTACTTGTAGCGAAGATTGTCAGGTTTCAATAAATGCATTTTGTCGGGTTGCAGTATGCCGCGGATTTTTCCTTCGAGAATCTACTCTTGTCAAGTAAATAATTTCCCTTATTTGATATAACAAAGCGATTCATGATTTAAAGAGCAAATGTTTGCATAGACAGGGTGGACGAACATTTAACTTATTTGCCTCTTAAATTTTGAACATATTTAGTTATTTACGAATAGTCGATTATTACGGAACCTTTGCTGTAGATATTCTCATTTCAATGCAAAATGATCTGGAGATCAAGGCGACGTCGAAGAGGGGGCGATGTCAAGGACTACCGGCTGTAAAAGAATTATTTGTTTACCCTACGTGAAAAAATTTAATTAGTTTGAGGAAGATTCGAGACATTAACAAATAGAATTCTGTGGCTATTTCCATCTCTGACCAAAGAGATATTTTTCCAAGGCGCAACGTCATGGTTCAAGGCATTCTTGTGCAATACAGACTCGGTTCTCGCATATTCAGGCGTAATAATTATTTCTCAATAACGAAGTAGGCGGTAGTTTTGTATCAAGGAAAATAAAATTATACTGATTTATATATTATTTTTTGAAAAAATTGAAAAAAAGGACCTACACAGGAAGACGTCTTACAGTATTATTCAGAAAATTAAAAGTAGATAATCATTTATAAATTGGAGAAGATTTTGATTGAAGCGTGAATAAAATAACAAATAAGAGTATGTATACAATTTACACGATGAAATTACGAAGGTGAACGATTTTGCTTCGAAGCCTAAGGTAGTCGACCATTATACCGTGCAGTTACACGCACGAAGCACTTTGATGGGAAATGCATGGCCGGTGAGTTTGCATTAAATTCAACATGCCTTTAACAAATATTTAAGGACTAGGTCACTAAGTTAAAAGTGATATAAAGCTAATGATTTTCAATATAATTATTCAGAAATCGTGAGATGCGGTCTGGTGTGATGTAGGTTTCAGGAAACATTTTCTTTATCGTGCCAACGTTTCGATCTTTATTGAGATCATCTTCAGGGCCTGGGATTTACAAACATTGTTTACATTTAACAAATACATTTAGGATGTGAAAAAGTGAATTTATACAATGCAAAATATTTTTTTTTATATTCAATCAAAGTATTTCTACTCACTCAAAGTGTTTGTCTTCTGTCTAATTGTGCCATTCTTGCGTGTCGTGTTTAGAGTGCCAGTGAAAACAGCAATATCTCATCTTTGAAGATGATTTATTTGCTCGTTTGAATGGGAGGGATTGGCTCAAGCTAAAGATCTATTGCAGCGTGACCTGGAATTACTTATATAAAATATATTATAAACGAGTTTAATTTTTGTTCAATTTTACTTTATAACTGACAAAGGGACGACTAGGTTGATGGGTCACGGATTTTGGCCAAACATTTTTTGGTGATTATACACTCCAAAAATCGGACACGTATCAGCCATTTGTATTAAATAGGCCTTGGTTTCGCAAAAAAATTGAAAGTTGAAATTTTCCATTCTTTCATATTTTTATTTTGCCGTTCTACTGGCTTAAATCAATTGTGTGAATATATGGATTTACATTAAATTAACCTGTTAATTTCTTACAAATATTTTTTTTGTATATTATCTTATAAAAATATTTTACATATTTTAATTGTACATACTTCGTTAAAAAGTTAAATTTAAAAACAATGATTTATATTTAGATCTCTCCAGAGGTACTAAAACGAAATTGCATATAGTTTCACGAAAAAAAAAATTCTATGACCTAGTTTACTACAATATTTAGTTTTAAGTAATTTTTTGGTTATTGATAAACATTGGTAGCTTTAACAATATTTTTATTGCAATATAGATAAGAAATGCTGTAAAATGATATATTTACAGTATAGTTGATTTAAGCAAGTAGAACCGCGAAATAAAACTATTAAAAAACGGAAAATTTCAACTTGCAAAAAATTTTCTTGGCAAAACCAGGGCCTATTCACAAGATGTGGCGGATATGTGTGCGATATTTTCGAGTGTAAAATCACGAACAAAAGTTTGGTCCAAATCCGTAACCTACCAAACTGGTTGTCCCATTGTAAGATATACTAGCTATTTCGCGTTTCGCTTTGTATTACTTTTTATCTTTTTTCAGTAAATATTTTGATCCTTACTCATTGAAACATAGAATATCGAACTGAACTTGTGGGTTGAATAAGATTCAATAAATTCACGCTAACTATTGTAATTCACAATTCACTATAACACCAATAGTAAAAATTAATGCACATTACCACATTGCAGATGGTCAAATCGGGAATTAATTCATCATCTGTTAACGTCTTTTTGCTTGTAGAGAAGTTCCTTACGAGACTTGCGTCTATAACAACAAACTCCATACGGTGAACTTTACTTCAAAGGAAAAGTCCCCGCCCCCGATGTGCCGGAGTAACTCTGCCTTCATAGACGCAGAAGGTGCCTGGCCATTCTTCTTATAATTAACAGTAGCAATATAGTGACACAATTCAAGAGTTTATTTACCCTGTTTTGTATTTCGTAAACAAAAGATGGCTTTTGGAATTTCTTTTAATTCTAGTTAGATTTGAAAAAGTGTGTGGTTTTTCTTTATGATTAAAAGCAACTTAATATGTTCTATTGATTGTGAACATTTTTTTTTTAATATTTGAAATGTTTTAATAATTTAATATATTCGTCATTGAAAAAACTTCTGTAGTAGATATAATTTGTATAAAAAGAAATTTGAGCTCTTATCTGCATAATAATTGAACTTATTTGTGCAAAGCTTAGCAAAGGTCGGAAAGGGTGCGGAAAACTGCGAAGTTTTAAAAAATTCATAAGGCTCCCCTTCTCGCAGATTGCACAACACGTCTTGTCTGCTAAACATGAGATGTTAAACCCCGAACTCATTCATATCAAGTTTTCTTCGCCTGTTTGCCCTCTTTGCCGCCCCTGAAGTGAGACACCGATGGAAAAAAATCACCCAACATCTCCAGAATCCTCGGCGATCCCTTTCCTTTGGACACTTTCTAGAAAAAAACGTTTCCAGGGTGCTGTATAGAGTTGCGATCCCCTGAAGAGAAATTCCCCTGCATACAATCAAAACTAAGTATAAACCTTTATAGTTTGCATACGTTTGTAATTTGAAACAATTTTATTGAAATACATAGAGCATCACGATTCCGTGTATTAACTGTTTTAATAAGATTGGGCAATAGATTGCAAACTTGAACGAAGGGGACATCTGTAATCCTAATCTTCGGTGGTTAACGGGATCAAGGGCTTCAGGATTAACGATCCCATTTGACTCCAATTTGTTAAACAAACGACCGCGTCTCGTGTCCAACCCTTGATTATTTGCTTAAGGATCCAGAGAAAACAAGGCCTATTTGCCTCCCACTCAGCGCGATATTATTGGTTTTATAATTCAAAGGATTCTTGATCCACTGTTTGTCGAGTCAACAGGGGAAAGCTTCTGCGGTCCATTTAAAACGGGGTGCTGTTTGACTGGACGTTAAAAAGGTTGCGCGGATTCCCTTTTATTCCATTTTGTTTCTTCAGCATATCGTTCTTTCCACTGTTTGAAGCCAAGAGCCAATACGTAAAAGAAGGGTCAACAAGAGCATCCTTCGAATATTTGTATCGAATAACTCAGGAAAAGGCATTCCTCACTGCTCAGGCGAACGTTGAAAAAAAGCCCTTGGTAGACTGTCCCTTCATTATTTTTGTTAGAGCTTGGAATGCTTAACACATTATATATTTATTTAATTCCCCTGTAAAAAGCATTATCATTTTCAAAAAGCTATCGCCGATCAACTCTAAAGGTTGTTAAATAAATCTATGAACACTGTTGGAAAAATTTAACGTACCACTCAATTTATTTAGTTTAAAATTAAATCCATTATCTTTCTACATTAGTTAAAGATAATTAAGCCGATCGTAGTTAAAATCAACTTAAAAAAAATGCTTTATTTACTTCCTTTGTTTACCTTTGTATTAATCACATTTCCACAAAAAGTAGATTTCTGCCCTTCGATTCCGCTACGTCTAAAGTTCGCTTTCAGTTAATCTTTTTCCTTCGTGGTTATTATTCTTATTCTTACACTTTTTTCAATGGCTCTAGTCAGGCGTTGAGTTTCAAGTGTCAGTGTCATAAAATTATTAGAGGAAGGATACAGCTAAGTCTAGAATAGGAAGGGTTCTTCGGTGCTTTGGTTATACAGGGCTTCGCAGAGTCGACCTACTTCTACGGACGAGAGACACGTTAGATTCATGCGCTATCAGGCTGTCCAAAACCGCATCATTATGAGAAATGTGATAAGACAAGGCCGAAATGTTTCGATTTCCTCCAGGACTGTAAGAAGAAGGTCAATGAAAATAACCTCAGGGCACAGCACTCGATTCGTGGACCTCTTCTTACCACAGCTCAAAAAATGTCTATGTGTCATGGATATTGGAAAACTGTGGATGAGCCTCTTTACAGATGAGGCGAGAGTTGGCCTCAAATCTTCAGATGGGCTTAATTTCATATGGAGACCCTCAGGTATAGTTAAACTAACATACCTATTTAATGCTGCGATCAGACTGAAATATGTTCCTAGCATCTGAAAATTCGCAGAAGTCGTTATGATAAAAAAAAACCAGGAAAACCGGCGAACGAGGTGAAATCATATAGACCAATATCGCTACTACCAGCAGTGTCTAAACTCTTCGAAAAGTTATTATTAAAACGAATAAAACACATCGTTGAAAAAAAGAAAATCATTCCTGACCACCAATTTGGATTCCGAGCAAGACACTCAACAATAGACCCAATTCACCGAGTAACGGAAGTAATAGAAAAATCTCTCGAAGAAAAACAAATTTGTTCTGCTATCTTCCTTGATGTCTCACAAGCTTTTGACAAGGTCCGGCACGAAGGACTCGTCAATAAACTAAAAGGTATACTACCAAAGCAGTATGTCGATATTATCAGTTCCTACCTAACTGACAGACTGTTTAGAGTCAAACAAGAAGATCAATATTCAAAATTAAAAACAATAAATGCAGGAGTGCCACAAGGTAGCATATTAGGTCCACTGCTTTACTTGTTAAACACCAGTGATTTTCCGAAAATAGATGGAGTAAAAATTGCAACGTTTGCATATGACATAGCGGTGATATCACTAGGACCGACTATCACCCACTCAACCAAAATCCTCCAAAATGTATGTAATAAGATAAACGAATGGACAAAAAAACGGAAAATCAAGCTAAATCAACATAAATCAGTTCATCTAATCTTTACAAACAAAAAGGTGGACCATGTTCCGTCGCTCATAATCGATGGAACTACTATACCATACAGCAATACAGCTAAATATCTGGGAATGAGCTTAGATGCCAAGCTGAGATGGAAAGAACACGTGAAGAAAAAAAGGACAGAAATAGGTTTAAGGTATAGACAACTATACTGGTTGATAGGACGTGGCTCCAATCTTGCTATACAAAATAAAATATTATTATATAAACAAGGTATAAAGCCTATGTGGACATATGATATTCAACTATGGGGTTGTACCAAACACAGCAATATCAAAATCATACAAACACTCCAAAATAAAATCTTACATAACATGGTCAATGCACCTTGGTACATAAGGAATAAGGACTTACATAGGGATCTTAAGATCCCTGAAGTCACGGCGGAAATACAAAGATTTACCGCCAAACACCAGGCTCGCCTCAGCCAGCACGAGAATGTGGAAGCGACTAAACTCTTACATTACCGAAACACGGTCAGAAGATTAAAAAGAACAAAGCCATATGAACTTGTGTATTTATAAGTGAATAGTAAATAGTGAAATGTAAATCTTATTGTACCAATGGGTTTATAAGAATGTAAACATTTATTTATTCTATAATATTATTGTAAAATTAATGGTTGGTCTAATAAGACCAGTTTTAATAAATAAATTTAATAAAAAAAAAAAATGGAGACCCTCAGGAGAAAGAACACCCCATGCTGTATGGTTCTTCTCGTGACATTCCACGGTGGGTCAATAATGTTCTGGTGTGGCATTTTCTTAGAAGCCCGCACAGAATTGGAATTGAAGATCTCTAACTACACAGAGGTACTTAAAACACATAATCGAAGAACATTTAGTGCCATTTGCCCCCCACATCGGTGAGAGATTCTTTCTAATGCAGGATAATGCCGTGCCCCATAGAGCACAAATTGTGAATGACTACCTGAATGAGGTTGGAATTGAGTGTTGATGTGGCTAGCTCGAAGTCAGGATTTGAACCCAATCAAACACATTTGGAATCAACTTAACCGACGAGTACGACAGCGAATCCCAGGCCTTAGCACCTTATAAGAGTTTGAAACGGCTGTTCTTGACGAATGGGGAAGAATTCCTCAGGCTTTTATCAGAAATCTTTTCCAAGGAATGCAAAGGAGCGTAACGGTCGTGATTTGCCAGGGGGTGGAAATACTCCTCGATAGAAAGGGGACAAAAAATTTTTAAAAACATTTTTATTTGTATTTTCTTTTTTTTTTTACTCAATAATTGTTCTTTAGAATTCGGTAATGATTATTTTTAAATGTCTTATTTTTACAACCAAACCTTTGTTTGGTATGTAAAATACAAATAAACCGAAATACATTAAAATTTAAGGATGGGGCATTAATTTTGTCCATCAGTGTATAAAGCATAATATTTCCTCAACTTTCTTAAAAGTTTATAAGACGGGACAAATTTTAAAAGAAATATCTTCATTTTTCAAATTTGTCTTTTATTTGAATTGAAGTAATAAAAAATGTTTTTGTTGGAAATACTTTTTCAAACCGTCGTGATTGCACTGGTAGTTTAGCAATAGTAAACACGTATTGTTGCACACTATTTATGATGAAATAGTAAAACATTGACCGCTTTAACTAATAATCTTTACCTTAAGATAATGCCAAATGATTTAAAATAAAATGATGAGGATAATCATCAACTCTCTAAAATTGACTACAGGTTTTCTTTTTTCTTTTCTCGTTTTCTATTTTACATAAATGATTGATTTTGTAGTATGAATTGGTTTTAAATCCGTGCTACCTTTACAGCATACAACAGGTTCAAACATGCGTTCGTTAATAAAAGTGAAATGTCAATCTTTTTTCTCTTTTTTCACTTGCGACGTTCCCAGTTTACGTTTCAAAATGTTTCTATTCAATCGAATGTTGTAACGCAGTACTTTGTACACAACGATTATGATAGAAGTAACTTTAACGAACCTACGAACTAGTACCCCATTTTAATAGTCTAATAGTCGTGCGGATAGTTTGCATAGTGTCTGTTTATTTAATTGGACCATTTCTGTAGTGCGGCTTCGGTTCATTAAGGATCAATTACCGACGCGTTTAGTAGTCCAATTAGCACGGAATACCACGGATAACCCTATAAATTGCTTGGAAATGTAAACCGAATGACCCATCAAGGTCTTGCTAGACGGGTAGACCTTGGGTTCTCACGACCGTACGAGTGAGCAACATTCCAACGGCTCGCTTATCTACAAAATAAATGAAAAAATTTCTCAAGTCGCACCAGATCGTTACGCAAATAGGGTCGCACCCTTCATTGAAAGTTAATGCGTCTTTAGCCGGTCGTTTAGAAAGTGCCGATTCTGGTTAACTGCCCGCTCCACATAAACTATCCCCAGCCGGCCTACTTTGCAGGCCTTGAAGCCTCTCGAAATATTTTAGGGAAAATGGCGCAAAATGATTGGTGATCCTGTTTCGGCTCAGGAGAAAAGATTTCGCCCGTGTCATCGTCGAATAAAATCTCGCAAGAGTAGTTCCAATGTATTGGACTTGGCCTTAATTTTCATTCAAAAACTTTCTACACCCTTTAAGGCAAAGACGCGGGCCGAGATTATCTAAATTGCTTATTTAAAATTTGTAGCGCTTAATTATGTCAGATCACTGTAATTTCAAGTATATAAGTATAACCTCTATTAATGACTTTCTCTGATATTCCTTTCTCTGTAGACTAGATTTCTTGAAGCATCCTGTTGGTTTGAAAAAAATGTTTCGGCTTACACTATAAAATATTCAACATTTGCCACAGTGATCTTTATTGTTACGGGGGGGGGGCGTTTAGATTGTAGTCGGAACGATTAACAGGATGACTACTCTTGCATTTTTGGTCTGTCAGACGCGTTTCAGCATAGTGATATCTTTCAGTAGTTCGTCTATTCTTTAAAAAAAAATTGGCAAAAAACGTGACTTTTTAAATCATCTTTTATTCTGTCAATGTATTTGATGAATTAAGTCAGGATTGTTGTTTTCTCACTTTCGCACATTGTTCACAATAAATCTCGTACACTCGCAGATATTGCCATCAATCCAGACCCCGATCCAAAACAAAGCCGACGTCAAAAATAAATAAATCCCGACATCCCCTTTTCACCCTTCATGTTTGGAAAAAACCGCTCAACCTTTTAGACGCGACCAAACCACCTTCGATAAGAATATGTTTTGTGCTAGAACCTGGTATTGAAAATTAGTTTTACTTTTATTTTTTCCATGCAAGGGATCTTTAAGTTTATGACCACTTTTAATATTTTCTCCGGTAAATTTCATTCCAAATTCCAAGGACAAAAGGTGGGATTCGAATCCAGAACCACTACAACCATTAGAACCACTACCTTGGCTATACGAGAATCTGATGCCTAACGACCCGGCCACCGTAGACCCAAAAAGTAGATTCATGTGTTAATGAAAGATAAATATATTCTATTCCTGCCATTTATGCGGGCCAATATATAGTATGATATATATTTACATTCCTGCAATACTTCATGTTACTCTATCTGGAGGAAGTCTTTCAACTTTCCCAAGAGTTTTTGATCACTTCTTTCCTGCCGCAATGTGGGTTATTATTAATTACCTTAGTCGAAACCTTCAAAACGTGCTGAAAGTATATGTTATTACTATATTACATACGTTTATGTATAATAAGGTAATAAGAATTTAACATAGCAACATAACATAAATTTTATATACTTAATTAAATTACTTATTGTCTTAAACATTGTTTATGTTGCGATCGTTTATTTTATAGATTATATTTCATACATTATACTCATTTTTTAAACTCAATATGAAAAAAATGCTATATATTTTTATGATTAAATTTTAAAATATACATATAGATAACGACTACAAAGTAAGTTTTAAATGCATCATAGAACAAATATGCAAATGAACGCATAATGTGCAATCAAAATTCAGTAGTAAAAAATTAATATCAATAAAGTTCAACAAATTAATTTTTTTCGTTTTAATTCAACACCGCATCGCTATATCGCAAAGTTTTTTCCTTCAGGATATACCTTTTGTCATCCAGAATATGCTTCGAAATAGAAAACATCCCTTTTTTATTTAACTTTCTTTTTGACTTTTAAACTTAAGGTATTACGATCTTAACGGCCATTATTATTTTTTGTACGTAGTTCTGCTTTGCTCCCAAGCGGAAGAAAGACTGAGAAATGAAAAGTGAAAAATACGCAAGTGATGAGCGGTTGGCCGGATGTCGAACATAAAACAATTTCTTGGAAAATTCTAGGCATTGAAAGTTGATAACTTGGAGGAAGCACATTATAAATTTTGTCATCCTCAATTCGTTTACTCAATACTGTTTTTTTACTGTGTAAAACGTTTTTGTTCACAGTAAATCAATAAAATATATAAGTATTTAGGCATAAGTTTACAATTAAAACGAAAAATCAAATAAAATATATGTACCACGGCATTGCAATAAACCGTCTACCGGGCTTGACCAGATTATACAAAATATACATAGAAAATAATTAGAAAAAGAAAAATAGCCTTAAAAGAAGGTATCAAAGTAATAACTGAAACTACTACATACTCCGGTATCGAAGGGAACAGGAATGCCGGGCTTAAGGCGAGATTTTGTTGTAGAGTTGAGGAACTCTAATAGATGTGCGTACCTAAAAAGGAAATGCGCAATTTAGAGTACCTAGAACGCACCCAACAAATGAAACAAGTCCTTTACATCCCCAGATACGCATACCACGCATTGTTCATCCACCCGCTCTATCCATGGTGTATGCTTTAAATAAAGTAGCTCTCCTCGTAATTTAAAAATGCAAGCAATTGAGACAACAGCAAACCGCTTGAATGGCAGCTAGAAGGCGCCACATAATAAAGCAAGGGTTCAGATGAGGCTACAGAGAAAATGGGTAGAAGAAGCCGAAGAAACGCCAACTGGCTAGCTGAACCTACTCTTGCTAATAAAGTAGAAAATTTAACTCAATACTGTTAACCAATAAAAATTATGCATTTTCAAGTTTTTAATTATTTAAAAAAAAAAAAAATAAAACATCAAAAATTTGGAAAAACGCTATTTGGTGCAATAAACCGTAAAAATGTGTAATTTCTTGTAAAATAAGAGAACTGTCAAAACAACGTCATTTCCATGATTCCAATTTCTGTCTTGATTTCATTGCAATCGGAGTTTAAAAAAAAGATGTAATTGCACGGAAATCCGGTCTTTAGCTGCTATTTTAGAGCAGGTATAGAAAAAA
Organism: Cimex lectularius; assembly: GCF_000648675.2. Classification (NCBI taxonomy): domain Eukaryota; kingdom Metazoa; phylum Arthropoda; class Insecta; order Hemiptera; family Cimicidae; genus Cimex; species Cimex lectularius. The sequence continues at coordinate 575,595 of NW_019392809.1, forward strand.
GAAATCAATCATTTCCTAGCGTTTCAAACCTTAACTCATCTTCTGAGTCCAAAAAATGCCTAAAAATGGTACAATGTAATTAATGTTTTTGTAATCCAAACAATATGTACAAACATTTACTTAAAAAGTCGCAACTTACCGGTGGAAGTTTAGGTTGAAGAAAACATCAACACCAGTAGCAAGTACATAGAAACTAAATGAACCCCCCCCCCCCCAGGAGGATCGATGCTATCCATCAGTCAAAAGCAAATTTTCGAAAAATTTAGCACAATTTATTATTTAACTATTAACTGAATTAGCTTCTGACATGAATATTTCAAACTATTTCTTCTCAAATGGTGAGTAGCACTAAAATATGTTGTTTCGCAAAACCAAAACACTGGCAAACCTATGAAAAACAGATTTCATTTATTACGGGTCGTAGATTATCTCATCCCTGATACTCTCGGTATCGATTAATCTATTCATGTAATTTTTGACATAATAGCATATACAATTGTTTAATATTTATTATTGCAGCATATAAAACCATAATTACGCTACTATTATTTATATATTGAACACCTTCCAGGCTATCTTCGTTTGACTCTTATCGACTAATCCATTAATAATAGCCAGCAAGGAACAAAAACATCAAGGAAAATCAATCCCCAAGGCTAATTTATGTTTAAACTAAAAACTTCTCTTAACAAAAACATACCTAATCTTCTAATCTGATCGTTAAGGGACAATCAATTTTGGATTAGGCCCAAAAAAGCTTGTAGGAATTTATACGAAGAAATTCCATTTCATTTCTGAGACCTTTAAGAAACGATCGGTGAAGAAGCCGTGAGATGCGAAAAGTTTCCTAGCTGAAATCGACCCGTCCAGGCATCCTCCCCCCCAGACAAACCGGCAAGCATAAACCCCAAGGTATGCATATGCATGAAGAGGAAGTATCTCTAGTTCCACTTGCTGACTCAACCCTTTAACACAATTGGGAAGAACAAGGAAAATAGCGCGAAGGCGAGGGTGCCGCCGACGCAATCATTAAGGAGAACTAAGGGAATCACAGATGGCCCCCTAACTGCCTATCTACACTTTCTTAACTGCTTTAGAGGCTAATTTGACTTTTAACAGTTATCTTTGTTACGTTATTGCTCTTTTGTAATAGTAATGTAACAGATCAGAAACGACCAACACCCACGGAATTAAACATAAATCAATTTTCAAAAAGCAATCCGAATTCCTCGATAGATTGTACATTTTGGTATTTCAGAACTAGGTTATTTAACTTGGATTTCCACAGATACTTTATATATTAAACTTTTCTCCTTCCGAGTTATTTGAGGTATGCCATTGCGAAGCGGAGTGGCGCTCGATGGCCTTGGCATTATTATGATGTAAACAACCGGGATTGTTAAAATCGTCCCGGCGTGAGTAATCTCTTTAAAAAAGACTTTATTAATCGAAACATCAAGAAAAACAACTTTGATATATTCACGGTTTTGAAATTCTTCTTCTACTATAAGGAGAATATCTGACATTATAATTTTTTAACTACGCCCCGAGGAATGTCAGAAGAGTATTCTGGGGTAGTGTGTCGATGTCTGGTTGGTGATTGTAATTTATTAGCGTAAATGCAGGGGCAGATCCCTAATTATCGTAAGGAAAGACTGCAAAAAATGAAATACGACATCCCGAATGGCTTATGGGCGGCCTTGAGGCACGGTAGCAGGTACAGATCGCTGATTCAATATCTTGGTGACATAAATATTTTTAATTGTTTATAGATATTTGTACCTTTATGTATGTGATATGTGTTATTTATTGAAAGGAATATATTTATTTGCGGGAATCGAGGGGGCTTATCCCCCAATTACCTCGAGGAATATCTTAGTAGTACTATGGGGTAGTGAGTACAGATGGCTCCAACTGACATGAAAGGACAGGATCAGGCGTTTTTTGTACAAGCATAAAACAAGAGCTATAAAACTCTTATGGGAGAAGTACACTCGGTATTTCAAGCTGAAATGCCGTCAATGCTTGTGCCTTGGAAAATCGGCAAAAGTACTAATATGATCGAATAGCCAAGCAGCTATTAAACCATTAACATGTAAAAAATCATATTAGAACTAGGCAATGCAACCACAATCTCCAAAGCCTGGGGAAGAACAACGTGTTGATATCTTTGGTATCAACACACAAACAATTTTGGGTAACAAAAAAGGAGATACACTGACCACTGGAGGATAAGTAAAGCCATATATGGCTCTGAAGCACATACTTGGGACAACAAATCAAACATAGAATCTTCCATCACAGAATGGATCAATAAAAGACAAAAACACAGATATAGGAATTCTAGCGACAGTCAATCAGCAGTATTCTTTAAAAGAATGATCGAATGAACAGACTGAAATAAGGAACTAGGAATGTACAATAAGCCGGATGCCTGCCGTGCTCGGGGAACCCCCTACCTCCTAATCTCGTTTCAACATCATCATCATTATAATCTGGGGTAGTGATAATGAATGCGTGAAAATAATTTATTAGCGTGAATGGAGGGGACATATCCCCAATTACCCCGAGGAATATCAGTACTCTGGGGAGGAGTGAATACTACCTAGACCATGTTTTTATCTTGTTTCTGTATATTTGTGTTTGTTATTTGTGTTATTATTATATTATTATTTATTTGATCCACAATTGAAGAAGCCCTGAAGGGCAGAGAGGCAACAGTCAATGCCCTAGTACACCTTCGAATCCCGCTCTTTACACTTTTTCATCTGGACCAAGATCTTAGAAAAAAAAGAGTAATTAATTGAAATAATTAATATGGTAAATTATGGCCTCTAAACATGTATGGATTAATATAATAATTAAAGAAGTAATCAGGTCGCTAACAGCTCCCAGTGGCCACTTCGTAAGTCACTGAGAATCGAATCCTGATTACATAGCTTTTGAAAAATGGCAAAAAGAGGGAAAATTAGAAAGGTTGTAGGTTTTGATGGGGAGTTGGTGTCCCGGTCGATTGAAGTCACGATAGCTCAAGTGGTTAGAGTGGCGTATTGAGATGAAGGTCGTGGGTTCGAATTCCGCTCGTGACACTTGCTTTTCCATCTGAACCTACATTAAACTTAATTATTACTGCTAAATGCTGTTATTAATGTCGATCAATCCATGGTTAGCTGACTCTTCGGAGTAAAGGGGCCCGCGGTGGTGAGTGGTTGGGCGTCCGACTCGTATTTGCTACGCTAGCGGTCCTGGGTTCGAATCACAGCACAGCTCATGGCTTTTTAGTAAAGTCTAGTATGAAAGCAGTATTGTAATGTGGTTTGACTCCTCGACCGCGACATTTAACTATTGCTGGACGTTAAGCCCTCCTGTACAAAAATTCATTTAATCTAACTAGAAATACTCGATTTTTCACGGTATTTTTTGACTCTGTTATCCTTGCCGAGCCTATCGTTACCCAACCATTCATACCCGTATAAATCGATCTTATAACTCGTAAATATACAATTTTTTTTTAGATAACGTGACAGGAGTATAAATGATTCGATGAAACAAACATTAAATTCAAAAGGGATATTAAATGTAAATATGTGGTGAAAATTGTAGTTCTGAGCCAGAAAGCATGAGAGAGACGGAAAATCATAAGGAAAATAGACTTCAATGAAAATGTTTCTTACCAAAACGAAGGTTTACATTCAGTCACTGTTTTCAATTTAATGTAAAATAAAGTTGCTCCAGGCGCATTCTAACCAGTTATAAAACACACGTCCTGTGCATGTGACACAATTTGAATGAAAGTGTGTGTGTGAATATCAAGTAAAAGAGAATAAATGCGAATGGAGGAAACGAGTTATTCAGTAATTTGTGTTTTGTTTCAGGTGAGCGTTGAAGATTGCGTACGGGGTGCTGTACCCGGAGCTGTGAGTTTATATTTTCGATTTCTGAAGAGCCGTCTCTGTTCTGGGTGTCTGCGTGTGTATGGTTTAGTACGGCGGCGGGTGGAAGAAGGCGCGGGGGTGGGCTGGAACTTAGTTAGCGAGGTGGTCGCGGACGGGCGGGGGCCGGGAACTGTACGTGCAACGCCTAACTAAAGTCTCTTCGGGACGGAAAGTTTTTACCTCGCCCTCTCACACCCTCAGAGGACTCCGGGCGAGGAAAAGGGGCAAAGTATGTTTTGAAGTGGTGTACGACCGGAGTGCCATTCCAGGAAATTACTGTAATAAGCCTACACTATACTACACCGCTGTAAAAGTCACTCGCGAGAAAAGAACAACTTTCCTTTTCGAAATTTTTCTTCCGCTACAGCATTTATCCCAGCGTGTTTTCTAATTAATTGAAATTTTTTCTTAACGAGTGTAAACATAGTGGACTTGTCCAAACGCCTCCAGCGAAAACCGACGGACCCAACGACATGTAAGTGGTACTCGAAAAAGCGAAGGAACAAACCGGCGAAAGAAGACGGACCCAATAAGTGACCCAATGCATGGAACAGATAATAGAAAAGACTAACTTTAATAAACGACGATATGTGTAACACATTAGAACATTTAATGACAAAGAGGGAGAATTCAACTTGACAACCTCACATCAATGAAATAACATGTCCTTAACAATTCATTTATATAATATATGTCGCATTTGTTTTTCCTTTTAAAAATAACGATCACTGAGGATGGTGAAATGACAAAAACAAGCGTAATAAGACGGTCAGGGTGACCGGAAATGACATTTCTACTTTAGTTCTGTTACGATTATGAAGATCCCATAATTGCTTCGGAGGCACATGCCCTGCAAATGGACGAATGGAGCAAACACTAGCGTATAAAATTTATGAAAGCAAAAGCACCATCTACCATTCACCCTTCGAAGCAAAACTCTTCATTCTCATACAAATTCCTCAATAATTCTCCCATCCTAAATCAGATTTCACACGCGGGCTTCTTTTGGACTCAAGACTAACCTCGAACCAACACACAACTCAAAAATGACTGGAATTGTACAAACCTTTGGACCAATCTGTAGACGACTGAGCAAATCTAACATTTCAACTAAAGACAAACGGACAGTCTACAACAATACTACAACCAATCTGGACGTACGAACTAAAACAATGGGGCACCTTCCAACAACCAAGAAATACAGTCCTTACAATCTAAAGTTCTCAAAACCTTAGTCAAAATGCTCCTTACTGCAACAACACCCTTCACAAAACCTCAAAATCCACCCCGTACCAAAATAAATCCCCTAAACATTTTCCATCATCCTCAATAAACTTTTCTCTCATCTCTATTGACTAACCAAAAACGTATCTATTAGAAACCATCCTAATAATCCCACCAGACGACGGAAAAGGAGATGGTCTCGTGACCCACTAAACGAGTTAGTCCTTGCGATTTGGCAATTATGGCATGTGATGGTTTCTTGTGCCGTGCGATCAAGATGAATCTAACTTAAACTCGTCATAATCAATCTTTCGAAAATTTGTCTTTACCTAAAAGATAAATATAGAAAATAATCCGTCAAGGAGGCTTTGGGAAACTGTCGGTAGAGTAAATGAGGAATGCCTTTCTTTTACGAAGATGAAAAAGTGAAGGAAGTGTATCGCTTTGACTGCATTATTTTTCATGTAGCTTATGAAGCACGGGAAGAGGAAGATTCCGAGTTCAACGTTCCGGGGATTCTTGGCATTTTCGGCTCGGAGTGGAAGGTGGAGGTCGAGAGGGTGCACCTTTTCTCGCTTCCGCCCCTCGTGGTGAAATTTTTAATGGCGTCAATTTGAGGAATTCTACCCGGGAACGCCTTTGTGCCGTAATCCCCTTTAACCGGATTCCAACCCCTTGTCGTGTCTGATCTGCTAAATAATTTAGGGAAAACTCGACCCTGCAACAATTTCTGGCCAGACTGACAAAAGGTAGTGCTAATTAGCAAAAAGTAGAGCTAAAACTTAAAATTATCTATTTCCCAGTAAAAATCAAGCTAGATAAAGAGTGGCACATGAATTTATGCAAGGGGATGTAAACGATAGTCAGATATTGTTTGTACCACGCCATTTTCGAAGGGTCTACTCCCCCCTCAGGTCCCTCATTTCTGTTTACCTGGCTAGTGTATCTTTTCAGTTGACTCCTTTGTAGGGAAAACTTTGAATCGAATCAGCCACTTCTCAGGACGCAAAGGTGTTCAGAAAATGACCCAATATTAATCGGAATATAACTCGTAATTTGAATTGCAAATACTTGGTACAAGTTTGGCAAAAATAGAAAGAGATGTAACAATTAAAAAGTAATTATAAATATTATAATTAATAAGAAGTTCTTTTCAGAGGATCTTCGGAAGAGGTCAAAACAGAGAAAACTTCCTTACGGTTTTCGCCGAGCTTTCGACAGTTTTATACTGTCATCTTCAGGGCCTGTTTTATTATCATATAAACAAACAATTATAACATGAAAAACAATAATTACAATAATAATTGAATATCTTACTTTAAAACCTTAATAGGAATTTAAATAACATGGTTTTTGAGCACTGAAGTACAATGATTTTTGTGGCTCAGCTCTAAATATTAATTTAAATTGAGAAACATAAATAATTAAAAATTATAGGTAAAATTACAATAACAATAAAATTAAAAACGTGGTCAAGAAAGGTTACCTCATATAAGTCTAAAAAACAGGTACAAGTGATCACAGAAAACGTTTTTTAACTATATATATATATACAATCAAATTATTTTAAAAAAATCGAACCGGGGACTTTTACCTTATCAAATATGAGCGCCCTGTCAACGGATTAACATTGCAGCCACCCTCGCTTCCTTGTTATTGAATTGCATAAATAAGTGTAATAATTTATTGGCTATATATGAACATAACTAGGTCAATAACCTTGTCATCCAATGAACAGAACTGATATGATTTTTAAAGATCATATATAAATAAAGATGTAGAAAAGAAGTAAGGTTACAAGGTTAGAAAGCAACCTTGAAGTTCAGACATGTTTTTATATTGGTGGAATATTTTATAAATTAGACTAGAGGTTTTGATTTTTAAATTTAGTATTTATTGTATTATTTAACATGTAATATCTTCAGGATAAGGAAATGTTTAATTTCAATAAACGTTTTTCATTGGTTGATAAATAATATATCAATACTTGTTACTTCAAGTTACAAACGATACATTTTCTTCATTAAAAAAACTTTCTTTTTAAAAATTTAACCACGGATATTATTAGAAATCTTAATCAAATATCCTCATGACTAGCATAAAGAATTACGGTGAGGGCCAGCACCGAGGTTTGATTTTATTATTTTTTTAAAAGCATCCCAGTCCTAAATCGTCCAATCTCCATTCGAATTTATGAGACAGATACCAATTTTTAAAATAATTTGTATTCTAAAATATCCTACGAAATAGGATTATCGGTTGGGAATTATAATTGGGAGGGAAAGAAGTTCTGCCTTTGCCCTTGGCCTTCGGCTATCACAAAGAAGTGAAAGCACCATTTATTCGGTCACTCTTAAAATGTAATAGTTTTCCTTCCTTTCCGTGTCCGTTTCTCTGACAGAGTTGGCCGAACAGGTTTTCTTCAACTCTTCCACGTTTTATGCTGGGATAAACATTTTTTTTTGTTTTACGACCGATAACTTTCGGCTGGGGTTTTTGACTCAATTAGGGACTCGGGAAATGGTACCCTGAAATGAAAAAGTTTCTACTTTGGCCATAACAGTCAACCTAGCTTGTACCTTACTTATCCTCATACAGAAATTATGGGGAAAGGTTTACATTACATTATTAACCTTTTATCGGTCATTAACCTGAAATCTTTTGTTTTTATTATATTTTTGTTTTCTTCAAACTTCTTGGGTAGCTTCTTTTACACAAAGGATATATTCGGTAATGGCGTATTATATACCAAAAACAAATAATATTACCTTTGAAAATGCGATAATAAAATTGTAACTTTGATTTGTACATTACGTTAACTTCCTGTACTACATTATATTCGGATGGTAATTTTTGAAAACCTTCGCATTATTTTACAGTTTTTTGTTTTCAAAATCAACATTTTTATCTAAATATTATCTTAAATGAGCACAAACATTGCCTTCTTACTAATTTTGGTATTGGACGTCTATTTTTTTGTTTGTGCATTAACGATAATATCAGCTTTTGATGATGTCACGCTTGTTCTTTATGCAGATGATCTAAAAATTTTTAGAATAGTGAACATTTTGATTATGTCAAACTACTATAGTTAAACATTGATCAACAAGTTTCATAGTCAATGCTAATTCTTTTAAATTGAACATTTTAAAATGCAAATTAATGAGTTATTTCAAGGGCAATAAAAAGGATATTTTTTGTACAAAATTGATGGTCCCCCTATAAGTAGATTCAATAGTTTTAGCAATATTGGTGTTCTGTTTGACACATCTCTTTTATTTATAAATTATATTGCTTTCATTAAGAAAAAAACAATAAAGGTTTCATTAATAGAAATACAAAGCACTTTTGTAATATTCAGTTAACTGAAATTTTTTTTTTGCTCTCTCTGTAAATCACAACTTCAATTTGCTTCTATTATTTGATCTCCTTATTACGAATCCCACTCTGATAGTCTTGAGAAGTTTTAAAATAATTTCTTAAGACTTGTTGCATGTTTGAGGGTTAAATCTGATGAAATGAACTATAAATTTCTTCTACTATTCAATTTGACTTTTCTTTCAAATAAAAACGTAAAATATTGGACATATTACTTTCGACATCAATCGTATTGACTGTGAAAATTTTACCCATTTAATTAATTTTAATATTCCCTCTTATTTCACCCACAGTTACGTTCCATTTCAAACATCTTTTCAACAACACAACTACTTAAAAAATATTAATATGACCAGAATTATGGGTCTTGTTGTCAGATGAGATTGACCTTTTTCAAGGATTAGTTTAAGAAAATAAAAATCTAACTTTTAACAGTATTAATTTCTAATTATTTTATTACTTTATGTTATGTTTAATTGTTACTTCTGTATATTTTTATTTATTTGTCATTTTTTCTTATATTATACTTATAATTATACACTTAAATTTTTATATTGTTTCAATATTTATATTTAATCAAAATTAGCATTAGGATATATTATAAAATAAGATTATAACTGCATTTCTACTGCTTGTGTAAATATGGGTGTAGTTTTGTTTTTGCATAATTTTTGTTATATTTTGTTTATCAATATTCTAATATTTTTGTTGCTATTATTTAAAGGAGATGTATGTTTGTATACAGGCATGACCTGCCTGTTTATGTGAAATAAATAAAAATTGCCGCAACTCTTTAAATCAATAGGGTTACGCGAGTTTCTTTGACAAGAAAGAAATGCAGTTAATAAATTTAAAAACACCAAATTGCGCTATGAAAATTCTCAAATAAAAGAAGAAGAGTCTAGGTAATCGTATTCAAGCAGTTCAATATCTCCGGATCTTCGGTTAATGTCGGCTTGACGTTTAGGAAAACTTAATGACAAACATCATAAAGCAAAAACTGCATGAGTTTGTATGTTAATTTTCGATAAGGTAATAATAAATATATTGTACATTATGTATTGAATAGTATTACGTTGAATTTTGTTAATAATCACAAGTATCGTTCAGCGCATTTGACCAGGCATTTTGTAAATTATGCGTCAATTCTTCCAGCAGATGAATTTGAACGTGCAGTTAATTGCCTTAAACATTTTTACATACTAGCATTGATGTCTGCTTCTACGATGGAATGGAAGCTCCCGGCTTCAAGGGATATTAATAAGGGATATTAATGTCGAGCCCCAAAACCCCTTCATTCCGCCTAATTTTATGATCTCTAATTAATTTCATCATTTGATGGGGCGACTGTTGCAGTTCGTACCGTTGGGTCCCCTCTGACAGGCTGAGCCAAAACAAACACTGCCCTGTGGAGATACGAGAAGGGTGGAATTATTAAGTATTTTCTGACCATTTTCATAAATCGAAAGGCCAATTTCTAATTCGATCTAAAACAATGTTGGAAACGACCTGAAACCACCCTCGTGTTCTAGTTATTTTTTTTTACTGTCGACAGAGATAAAATGAAGAAAATAAATTGCCGGCCGAGGCTGTTTCTTATGCGCTTGGAATTCTTTGTAGGCTGTTCTTTCACAGACTGATTTATTTTAGTGGTTTACTTTTAAAATTAAGGCTATAGATCGGTTTCGAAGTGAAAATGGATACTAAACATTTGGAGCTGGAGTTTTTAGTCGCTTTTAGTGTAAAGAGATGGTTTGGGAAAGTCAGTGATAAGTTCAAGGCGCTCTCCGAAGTAAAAGGAAAATATATGAGGTTTAATGTCAAACCAACATTACAACGTTCGGTAGCACAATTGTTTTTACTAACTTTTTAAAAGTTGAAATCTCCGCTAAGTACGAAGTTTAAAACACCAATCATGATATGATTGTTATCAATACCTAAGTGCTCCTAGAAACCAAAAACTTTTAATATTTCTTGTTCGACTGCAACTTAATGTTTTAATTTATATTGTTAGTTAAATTTAAAGCTGCTAATGTTTTGTAAGAAATATTGTTATTAAATAAAGGACTTTTGACTACATTGCATGACTAAAGTATATAGGGCCAAACTAGCTGATAGATTTCCCCGACGATAATAATCCGATCACTCCGTAATAAAAACAACTTCTTTAAAGGTTCTTATAAGCCTCCAGATAAATAATCTTATATTTCTGTTCCGACTGGCGCAGATGTATTTTATAATTCCTTTCACACATAACACAAGCTATAAATCAATTAATTGCGATTCTGGTCCTTTTTGGTTATAAGGCGGTTTGCGTTTAGCGATATCGCAAATTTTTTAAATAATTCAATTTAGAAAGTCAGGCGGAGTGGCCTGCAAATTGTTGAAATTATTTCACCGCTGGTCCGTCAGGTCTCGACGCTTTCCGCTTTAAGCGGCTTCTTCTTGAACGTTTACTAAGGACACAGTGGTTCACTCGTCAGCCGACAAAATAGAAAGTGACTTCGGCCAATAATGACAATTTCATTAACTGATGCCGTGCAGTCTCGTCGATTGCCTAAACTCTTCTCGGGTATTAACGCTCATGAAACGACTTCTCAATAGGTCTCACGATCAGGCAATTTATTATTATGAAAACATCGAGGGAATTTGGCTTGGAAATTGAGGCGACGACCACTAATAACACGCTGGCCATGAGGATCTGCTTTAGCGGAATCCGCAAGCCAGTGCTATGGATTTAAGCCTATGATTAGCAATTTCATACATAGTTTCTTCTTGGGCATTCACTTTTACAAATCATACAAATCATCTTATACATCCAGTATACGTAAAAACATAAAAGTATTAAATTTATCGCTATTATTTTTTATTAAAATTTAATGTAGAATAAATCTTTTTTTAAATATTTGCTTTGTTAGTTGTAGGCTTTTCAAATTATTGGATAGAATGTTGAACTGTAAACAACCAGTGTAAATAAAATAAATAGGCTGCATTTTGCTCACTGGTTGTTTACAGTCCAACATTCCGTCCAATCTTTTGTTTTTATATACGAGAGAGTTCAATTAGAAAACCATTAGATCCAGTTTATTGCACAAACAGTTTGGGTTAAAGACAATTGGTATTGTTTAATCATTGAAGATAAAATTTAAATACAATCTAAAAGTTTTCAAGTCAAAGAATAGTAATGTAATAAGGGTTTAAACAAGTTGAAGCCATCAAGTTAATGGAAACGTCTTTCTACAAAATGATCTTTTTCTACCTTTTATTTTTTAAACGAAGCATTCGATTGAAAATTAGTACTACAACCTGTCTATTTGTGTCATTATCACTGCTTATATTTGGCGCGTTGCTGCGAAAAACAATTATTATTAAATTGTTATGTAAAAAACGGTTTTTGATTAGCGAGTCTGCCGTGAAGAGTTTGTCGTTCTGAATGTCCGACTAGGTGCAATAATTAATAAATCTCATCTTATAACTGTAATAATAAATGTGTGGTGTTTAGTGACCGTAGTGAATGATTATTTGGAGATCGTGAGATGCGGTCTGGTAGGTTTTAGAAAAACATTTCCTTTATCGTGCCCACGTTTCAATCTTTAGGCATTTCAATAAAAAAGTTCTCTGATTGATAGCCGATGCAAGTTTCTTTTCAATGTTGACGATGTTTTTCAGAATACTCTTTGCTTGGTGTCCATATATAGCTGAAATCTACAAAGAGTATTCTGAAGGATATCGCGAACAATTAAAAAAAACTTGCATCGGCTATCAATCAGAGAACGTTTTTATTGAAATGCCCTGAAAATGATCTCAATAAAGATCGAAACGCTTGCACGATAAAGGAAATATTTTTCTAAAACCTACACCACACCAGACCGCATCTCACGATCTCCAAATAATCATGCAATATAAAACAAATTTTGGGACTTGAATTGAAAACGCAGATTTTCCCACTTGCGTTGCTGCCAAGTTAAAGACGTCGTTGACATAAAATTACAATAAGTTCTAAAAAAATTTCCACAGAATTTTTGGGATCCATTGAGGCAGATCTACAGCACATGTAATAAGGGGTAATTCCATTGTTCTTTACCGGTTTGGTTTTTTCAGACAGTCAATCCTGGCCGTTAAACTAGAAGTTGTTACTAATGACCTATTTAAATATCTCTCTCCAGTCCCATTCCAGGTTCAGGTGAAATGTTTGTAGTGTGAATCCACGAATAATATACGTCGAAACAAAGAGGGGAATTAATTGCTGTACGCCAGGCAGTTACAATCCTGTGGAGCTTTAAGCCGAACGGAAAACGTTTTTCAAAACCTTTTCCCACTGTATTTAATCAAACAGAATGCAACTCTCGCTTTTCGGAATTTTAATTACAAACTGGTATGGTATTCGTGCTTTTTTGTGTACATATATTCATATTTGAAGCATCGACGTTTTTTATACCACAAACATATCATTCATGTAAAGGATCAATAACGGATTGAAAAAAGCTATATTATCGAGTAAGCCGGGTTTAAAAAAATCCGAGTCGATAATCTATTTACTTATGCATTATATATGAACTACATATTTACTTTTTTATACAATATGCACCCAATCAGATGGAAAATCCATACGTACGTGTTTCTTTCTTCCAAGATTATATACATTACTCCTCACTGCTTTATAATAGAATTAATACTTATTATTGGCGTGTTGCTTGTGTACTTATCTGCAGTCTGCTGTGTGAACAAAACATTACTCTTAAAAACAATTTAGTTTTTATATTTCGTTTTGACGTCAGATTTAAGAGTAGCTCGTTAATAAATTCCGGTTATATTTTTAAACTCATAATTGGAAAAGTTTTAAAGTTGCTATTGTAAATAACTTAGGCCTACTACAGAAAAATTGTCGGAATTTTTATTTCCTCAAGTTATAACTTCCAAATTAAAGAAAAAATAAGTGACAAATTTTTTCAAAATTTTACATTTGATTGTAGTTAATCCCATTTTGAAAACATTAGTTAACTGAGAATATTTTCATGAACATTGGGACACTTACTGGATCCTTTTTCCCCGCGGGTTTGTTGACCTACTCACATGTTTCGGTATTGCGCCATCTTCAGAGAGGAACAAACGGTACCACGAGTTCACCGATCGCAGACCCCAGCATCTATTCTAAGAGTAATTATTAAAGCATAAGATATATGATAGAAAATATGATTAAAAAAGTTCTCATCATCTGTACACCTTGGGTAGACCTTCTCAATAAATAAAAAAAAATGGTTATGTAAAACGATTGCCAATGAAAACAAAACATTTTTTGTTCTTTTGGACACCTTCACATATCATCGATCTTCGTTTCTTTTCATAAAGACTCCGCAAACTATGCAGGCCGAAGCGATTTAAAAAATTCCATCTTCTTGAAGCTGATTTTCACAAAAATTCCATTGGTTTTAATATGAGAGTTTTAGGTTGAAATGGCCCGTGGCAGACGATTTCGTGAGCCTGCAGTAATTTTGGCTGCGGTGCAAGGGTCGGCTGGCAAGATAGGGCATTACGCCCGAGGTTTACGAGGTCTCCTAAGAGGTCCTACAAAAGGGAAGGATAGCACGTCCGTGAGGGGCTTCTTCCCCTTTAACTTAAACTCGAGGGGTCATGGACCAGGAAATAGAACCGTCCGACGGGACGTAATTGGGAGAAATCAAATCATCGCCAGAAACAACGACCGGTGGCTTCTATTTTGCAATCTCTTTTTATGCTCGATATATCGGTGAAATTGGCTAAATAACTATTTCAAAAGGTGGGGTTGAGATGGGAAGTTATGAATTTAATATTATAATGTTGATTATTAATTAAGATCACCTTAACAAATGTTCTTCTATCTTCAATGGTTCTGCTTTGCTTTATTAAGTACACAATTGGCCGAACACAACGACTAAGGCACAGGTTCATCGCTAAGCATACCACCTGGAGAAATCTTGAGATTTATTTTTATTGTGTTTTTTTCAATAAACGAAATTAGAAATTTCTGAAATCGGTCAAAAAACGTTATCCAACCATATTGGAAAAAAAACAAGCAAATACAGGCTATTTTATAAGCATATGAAATAATTTATATATTTTATAAATAGTAATAATTTTTTTGACTATCGCCGTCTGGTGAAGAGTTGGTCAAATATTACAGTGCGGTGTTTGTGTTGCTCCATTCCAGTCCAATATTCCCAACTGACAAGTCTTTTGACAGAATATAGATTGCAGCTTGTTGCAGATTAGATATTCTCCAGATGATACAGTTCCCGGTTTGATGACTCAGCCTCCGAACATCGAGTGTCATTGTAATAAACTGTCGTTTAAGACGCATTTTAAGCCTGTAATAGCAGTTGATAATAAAAGTTTTAATAGGGATGTTTCCTTTATAAAGGTTTTGTTAAAATATAAAAAATCTCTCTCAGACTCACCTTGAGAAGGTTTTATTTACACCCAATGTAATAAAGTCGGGGAACTGAAGAAAACAAATATCCCTTGGGATTCATAAATAAGAATACCTTCTCCAATTTACAAAGTAAGATCCGCTCTAGTATTAACGTATTAAGGTAATCTCACCGACTTTACAAGGTCGATGGAAGGAAATCCAGAACTTTTCTAAAATTTTAAAACACTTTATTTTATATATTATATTTATAACTATTCATGCAATGTGTATCTTACTAATCAACTAATTACGTTTTTATTCAAATTGACACTTTAAAAGGTGATCATGAAAAAGAATGATTTGAATTCCAAAAAACAAGAGGCAAATACAACGATTTTCTGAGAATTACTGATATATTTTGGTTTGTTATTATTAGTGGATAACACATTTTGCAATTTTATTCTTATGAAATCCATTATATTTCGTCGTCCGATTGACCAAATAACTTCTTTCAATTAATTAATCTTTATGTAAGGTATTGGTTGAAGTGAAAAAGCTAGTGTCACGAGCGGGATTCGAACCCACGACCTTCGGTTAACTACGTCGCTGCCACTTGAGCTATCGTGACTTCCATCCACTCGGACACCAACTTCCCATCTCAACCTACAACCGTTCGAATTCTCTTTCTTTTTGCCATTTTTCAAATGACGTGTAATCAGGATTCGATTCTCGGCGACAAATAAAATGGCCACGTTATTTTACTTATTAAATCCATTATATTTCGTGGTCCGATTGACCGAATAACTTCTTTCAATTAATTAATTTTGTTATTTATTATTATTTAATTTATTATTAAGGATCTTTATCCTTATTAACAATAGGGTAAATAATTTTCTGTATTAACCATTATAAGAGCCATTTCTGGAGTTTTGTCTTTTTCGTTAGTTTGTCTGTCATAATTTGCCTATATGTAATCTACTATTTTCCATTTTTGCTGAAGAAATCAGATAAATCGCTTTCCGCCGGTAATCGACTGCCATCTAATAGATAGTGTTGCGACTATGGCAACGTTGGTAACCAAACTGGGAGGAACACTTCGTGAAACGTTACTGAAATTGACGCTAACTTTCCCCCTTTAAGCTCGTTACTCTATCCAGGGAAGTTAATCATTTGCGGTTTTAGGATTATTGGCGTTACCCGTCGAGATGCTCTTAGACTCCAGGAGATAATTAGGAACAGGTGACCCCCATCGGAGTTAGTTCACCAAGACATTCCTTACCTCGCTAGTTCTCTCACCCTCCTTCCTAGGATTTTGCGGTGCCCTCGGGCAAACAGATTTTCGACGGTGCTCCACTAAATCATCCTTTAATAACCATTCGCACGCTCATGTGGAAGAGGAAAATATGATTTGCCTATACTACTGTTTAGGTAACAGTTAAACAAAGGCTAATCCGATTGTCGTTAAGAAATGTCCGTACTCTCAGGATTTTGGCTTATACTGCTATTTGAAACGAATGACATCACTGGATCTGTTATTGTTCTTCCCCGAGGATTTACGTATTGTATACGCTTAAGTAATGTAAGAATGTATTTGATAATTTTTTCAACGTTTATTTTGTTGTGAGTTTTCCGTGTGGTTTCTGGGGTGATGAATCTTTAGCTTGGTCTCCGACCCTTGGCTCTTTTCGTACGTCTGTCTTAACAGACGCTGTTGATGTCGACCAAAATAACGGGAACAACACGGTACTAATTTATTTTTGCTTTTGATTACCTAGAATAGACCCGGCTCGGTTTACCGCCGTCTAAATTCGAAGTTCTTACAACAGCGAGGATAAGCGGACTTAATTTGACCTTGATGCATATAATTGAACAAAACGGGAACACGATACGAAATTGATGATAATAGTAGTCAACAGACAGGGTCAAATCGGAAAAAATGGCATTGTTTCTTTTCATTGGCATTGAACTAAATTTTGAATAATCAATGAGGGTACTTTCATATATAGACTTTTCTTTTATAAAGGATGGGAATAAATTGTACAACTTTATACCAATGATTTCAAATTGCATACAGAGATTTTTTGCCGGTTCCAACCTCATGTAAGCTTTACGATTCAATCCTTACTTAAATCATTAATGATCAGGTTTTCATTCTAGCCTTGATGCCCTTTCGTCGACCAAACATCTCATAATAGAAGACAATTTCGTGAAATTGCTTTGCATGGTTAATTCAGGGAGCGCCGAGTTGGGGATGGACCCGTACCTAAAGCAGTTGGACTCTTACATTAATTTAACACACACATAATACGCACATTCATCCATTAATCGTAATCCATCGCATCAATTTATGTACCATTGAAGTGACGCATTGAACATTTCAGCGTTTCTTCTATATAAATAAGATGTTCTTCCACGCTGTTATTTTGAAATTCAAAACGTATCATGATGTACAAAGTGAAGCCTATTGTTTTATAATCGACCTGAAGGGAAATTATCACATTAATGATGACAGCTGGCGCCGACGCGAAAAATTATTCCTTTAATTGCACACCGTCTATTTTTGTTTATTTTACTGAGATAAGCAAGCAACGTCGTTTTCAGGATTGCTAAACCAGATATAAGGAAGAGATAGATTTTACGAAAGAACTCTTCCGACACGGGATGTCATAACTGTAAGGCGAAGAATTGCGTTTATCTGGAGATTCGTGCCTTTGTTCAAGCTTCTTCGTAAACGTAACTAGTAAAGAAAATAATTACTAGTCGCATTGTGAAAAATAGAAATGACCAATTGTCGATTCGAGGTACAACCACAAAAAGTTCATTAATGAAATAGCCTTCTTTTACATCTCTTATAAGTGGAGATCGATAATCGGCAATATCTACATTGCGAAATGAAAAAAAAATGTATGAGGTTGTTGTTTTATTATTGTATATTAATGTATTACATGGACTGATTATTTACGTAGTTCTTAGAAATATGTAGGATGTCGTCAACTGTTTATTCATCAGGGATCATTTGATAAAAAATTGATCAACCTAAATCTAATCTGTATGTGCTAGACCAATGCGTAATATTTACTATATAAGAATATTTATTTTATCAAATGATCCTTTTCTTCAATATCTAGACCTCAATGCGGAACAGATTTTCGTGTACGATGGCCGCCCGGTCAGTTATCCCTTCGCACCTTGGAATAGGAAACATGATTATTTAAAAATTTGTCACTGTTTATATGGTGGTACATAAAAATGTAGAATGCATAGTTTTCACCCCGTAGTGAATAAATTCTTTAGAATTGTCGATTAGACAATTATTGACGTTTGGTACATTGATAATCCAGCCGCCAATTATGCTGTTTGAAAAAAATTGCTTACATTTTTAAATGCAACGTTTTAATTACGACGTGACAGCGGATCCACATATGACTTTACTCTGGCAAATGAAGCTGTGGAAATGGAAATTAGCCCGTCCAGATTGCAAACAGCCTGCTAACGAACTGTTTTCCCTAAAAAAAAATCGTTGTGCAATATTGGGCTATGATGCCGAGGAAGGGGGGTTTATTTCTTCATTTTCTTACATTTTTATATCTCCTTCCTAGCTTGCGGAGGCAGAAAGTGTAACACGAGATACGGGCAGTCTTCACGTACAGATAGCGTACCCTGATATTTTGGAAAGCGTGAAGTACTGGGAGTCTTCAGATTTAAAAAGCCGCGTCGCTTATGTAACTGGAGAATTAACAGGTCGTTCCATGAGACTATAGTTCCTTCACTCCTGACCTGATTCGCCTCCACGAGTTATGTTTCATAATACACCTTCTTCCAGCCTAGCACGAAAACTGACAATCGTATTTTTGAGTCCTATTTTTCTAATTTTTCTAATTTACCTAATTTATTTTTCAAAAGTTGTTAGTTTATTACTAATTAACTATCAATAGTTTCTTTTTGTGTTCAGTAATATAAGTTCTTAATATCTCTAGAGTCACGACCTGTAGATCCTCCCCGCGGCCGAGGCCTGAGCCGGAAATGAGGAATCGTCCTTACCCGAATAAGCATAGGTCATAAGCGGTTGACCTACAGGCACCTGCTTCTGGGCCAAAGCACGCCCCTTATGCAGAGAAATGTTCCTCGATGTTTCCCACATAATAGAAGTCCCTTCGACTCTTTTTAGAGAATGTGGCATGTCACCAAATTTAAGAAAGGTTGTTGGGCACAATAACGAGTTTCTGAATTATCGGTTCTGCTTTTTGGAGTTTTTTATTTTTATTTTTTATAGTTAATACACTGAGAAGCAAAAAGGAGTTCCCTGATATTATTATTTTCTAATTATCCTCGTATAATTATTTTTTAGCAACTACTTGCAATCGTTATAATTTTTTGTTGTTGTTTGCTTTATTTAAAAGAAACCAGATATAGCAAAATAAAAAATTTAACTGAGTAAAACAGATTATTTCCTCCTCTTGCGTTGATAACCGCTTGCATTCGATGTGGCATCAATTTTATGAAATTATGAGAGTAGTCTTGAAAGTAGTGCTGTGGGATATTTCCCTATTCCTCTAACAGCGCCATTCTTAATTCTAGCAAATTCTCTGGCATCATAGGGCAACTTAATACCTTCTTTGACAACTCGTCCTAAAGGTGTTCGATGGGTTTAAGTTGGGACATCATGCTGGCCAATTAAAAAAAAAAAGAAAAAAAAGCCCGTTCCAAGTAGTCCCCAACGATCTGTGGGGTCTTGGATTGTCAAAATATAAACGTCGCCAATTTGTGGCATATAAGGAACAACTTCTTCCGATAACTTCTTCAATGTATCGCGCTGCTGTGAGCGAACCTTCCATAGAAATATCTGCCCAAACCATAATACCACCACCTCCTTGGCTTGGCTATTTCTGAATGAAAATGTTGCTGGGTTATATCACTCTCCTCTTCTTCTCCAAACCCTCTCACTGCCGTCAGAAGACCTCAAACAAACCCTTGACCCCATCCGAAATTTTAGTCTAACCTTGCTCAGACTAATTGGTGAGATTTGTTGCGAAACTTAACCAAGACGTTCTGACCCTTGTCCGAAATTTTGGACCAGTGGCAGGCCTTCTACAACGTAATCCACGTATTTGACTATTTAAAGAGTTATTTAAAAAAATCCAATTGTAAAAATAAGTGGAAGAATTTAATCTGTGTTTTATTTGCCTCTAGTCATTTAAAACGGACCAAATAATGTTGTAAGATAATCAAGGGAGGATTGTCTAAGAGATAATTAATAATATTAGGGAGGCCACGTTTTCCCTCTTAGTGTAGATATGTTTTATGAGTTTTGTTTGAGGGCTTATATTTATTAGTGTGAGTGGTGAGGGTGTGATGGTGTACTCCAGCAGTGTGTTTGTTTGTTTGTGTGTGTGTGTGTGTGTGTGTGTGTGTGTGTGTGTACGTGTGTGTGTGTGTGTGTGTGTGTGTGTGCGCGCGCGTGTGTGTGTGTGTGTGTGTGTGCGTGTAGCGTCGAAGATGGAATATTTTTACAAAAGTACCTCATTGACCCTAATTTAAATTATATTATTAAAATTGCGTGTAGATCAATGTAGGAATATCGTGTACTCCACAGACTAATCAGAATGAGTACAATGTATAGGTAGCATTATTATTGAAATGGCCTAGCTGTCGAAAGCCCCTGCTGGAGCCTAATCCCGTTGGTTGATAAGGGACGATCTCTTGGGCATCTGGCTTCAGGGCGATACTTGCGATCCAGCAGGATAACGCGTTAGGTGAACCCTGAGGTATTGACTCTTCGTCACCCCATCGGGGCGTGACAACCCTTCGAAGTGAAAGTCCCATAAGAGTCTTTAAAAATACATCTTCCTTAGTGATGCGTCAACATCCTAAATAAAAATATGACGTAGTCTGTGAATAGGTGATTTCAATCTATGATTATTATTACGTTTTATAACACTTTGATTCAAATCAAGTTTTTCGCAAATGTTTGGGTTACAATTTTTTTTTATTCTATGAATTGTGCAAATAAAGGGTCGTTTATTAATGGGCTCTAATTAATTATTTCCATTTATTGAACTAGCCAAAATTCTCACTACACCGGGTTCGTATCATCTTTGGTTATTGTTGTCTTGTTAAAAGTTATTGTTGTGATTAAGTACCTTGCTGGTAAGATGTTCGATAGTTTTAGGTTTTTTATTTTAAAGTGAGATGCAATGCAATGCTTTATAAAAAAAGGGCATATCGTTTAGATAACGGCAACCAAAGATTATATTTACTCCGGTAATTAGTTTTTCACGACTTGCTACATCGTGAAATTTAAAGAGGGTCGAAATAAAAAAATGTTTTGTGTAACACACTATGCAATCCGTTCCGCGTTAATGTTTTTTCGACTAGCCGTCAAACGTGACATCATGGCCATGGGAACTATCCCATTCCACCGCCCAAGAGCGCACAACTTTTGAAACGTGACACCACTTCGGCTTAATATTCATCCCCTCGACGTTCCGCCTCATGAAAGAGGGTGCGGTGTCAAGTCTATCGCCGAGAGAATTGATAAATTAGGTAGAAAGCCTTGCCTTGGCGAACGTCCGGTGAAAAAAAGGTTTCCAAGGAAAAATGTGTACCGCGGTACGAAAAAATAAGACTGTGCGGTTTCCTTTTCGCCCTGACTACCATCAGGATTGCAGTTTCGGAACCTGAGCGAACGCTTCTGTTAAAGATTGGGCAGGGTTAAAAAGGATTAGCCTTGAAAGTAAACATTTATCAATAAATTAATTGCTAACATAGTGATTGTAAGATGAAATGAACGCTTAACATTTTTGTACTTTCTAATTGCAAACGTAAATCGATATGGGGTAAAAGACATCCACCTCAAACTTTTGTGACGGAGCCCAAAAAGTTGTATCTCATTATAAAGCTTTTTTGTGTGAATTGGTTAAAAGGAAAATGTTCACTTTTTATTTTAGATTGTTATTTTTTCATGGAATGTTCGAAAAAATAATCGGTTGGGGAAATAATGTAGGATCAGGCCCGGAGGACCACTTGTTAGAGGTGGGAGAGGGGCTATCAGTAACAGAAAGCAAATCTCCTTTCACGTGTAGGTGGGATAAATACAATTATAAAGTTCTTTTATTTAAAAGAATTTATTTATTGGAAGTTTGACGACTAATCCGTCTTATTTAAATTTGTTGGTTAATGTTAGAAACCATTTCTAGGTTGTGATTTTTCAAAAAAAACCATATGGAAATGGTCGAGAATTTACACCCATCATCAGTATCTAAATTGCCCACCAAAAAAAGCCGACAACATGGTTTGTTCACGAAAAAATGGCCAATTTTGGAAATGAATATTTTCTCAGCTTTTTAAGTCACAGACCAGCGCTAGATATTCATTTTTTAGAAAATTGTACGCTGAAAAAGGTGGCTTTTTTAAATGTTTTCCTAGCTTCAGTTATTCATCAGTAAATTCAAAAATTTGGTACGTGTCAATTTTAGCACTTTTTACAAAAACTTCAAAATCAGCTGAGGAGCCAGGAAATCATCCTGGAGCGACGCTTTTTAACAATCGATAGGAAATTTTAATAAGATTTCAATTGGTCACCTTCCACTTTGCCCGATTCCTCAACCGTTTTCGAGTTAATCGCGATTTTTGGGATAAAACGTGGTTTTTTAAGTGCTAATGAAAAACAGATCTCTCTCTCTCTCTCGATTTTCATGCATAAATTTTGAACTGTCCTGTTTTTGCAAATTTTACGCTCTACAACTTTTGTTCGAAGGACTTTTTAAAAAAGTGACCAGGGAAGCGACAATTCTCACTTTTTCATACTTTTTTGGGATGCGGAACGCTTCTGCTGTCCATAACCACTTCAATTAAATACAACTATTCCTTCCCATTTCACAGGTGTTATGTAGCAGTTTGGCTTAGAATAACGTATTGAAACAATGGGTTTACGTACGGTAATATCGGGAGAAAGAGAGAGTGATCAGGTTTTTCCATGAGCACGTAAGAAACCACGTTTTTTGCCCAAAAATCGCGATTAACTGGATAACGGTTGAGAAATCGGCCAAAGTGGAAGGAGACCAATTGTAATCTTATTAAAATTTCCAATCGATTGCTACTTCCTGGCTCCGCAGCTCAGTCTGAAGTTTTCGTTAAAAGTACAAAAATTAACATTTTCCCGAATGAACTTACTGATGAATGAGTAAAGCTAGGAAAAAGACAATATTTTTCAGCGTAAAATTTTCTAAAAAAAGAGACCTGACGGAAGTTTGTGACTTTAAAGGTTGAGAAAGTATGCATTGACAAATTTGGCCATTTTTCGTGCAAAAACCCGCACCAACCAACAACAAACCAGGCCATTTTTTGATAGGTAGCGTATTTTTTTTAATATAAAAAGACCTAAGTATAACATTGATATTGATATTTTACATGTATTTTTTAACTAGTTTTAAAAAATTATTGATTATTTTTATATATTTTTTAAAAATAATATGGGATATTTGGTTTAGTCAGTTTTTTCACTAGTTTTTGTAATGTACACACATTCTATTGTCTTTTATTTTATTTTTTTAATTGGGTGTGTGTTTTGAGCAATTTTTATGTTGGAAAGAGCTGTTTTTCTACCATTGCTATGGTATTTTCTTTAACCGGTTACCCGTATTTTTGTTTGACCGATATATATTTTATCCAATTCATCACAATTAATTGAGTCAATTGCATTATTTTTTATTTACTTTCTAGTATCTTTTATTGGGGTGTATAAACTAAGTTGTAATAATTATACCTTACTGTTTACAGCATTTATTACTTTTTTTAGTATTACTTATCATAAGGTTATAGACAAATTGAAGTTGATTCGTCATCCCCACAATTAGATAGCTGGATAATAATTTTGATTTGTAAGTATAAATTATATTACACCATCCTTTCAATTATGTCGTTAAGGAATGTCGTTTGCGATTCTGTTATTTTTACGTCAGTGGACGCAGCGTAGAGATTACATCAGGCGGTCGTGACTGGGCTACACGCAAACAAATAATTAATTCTTTACCGGATTTCGTATACATATGTTTAATTATTTTTGCAATGTATGATTGAGTGCTCTTATGCCATGTAAAACAGCAGATGTTCAATTAAAAGAATTTAAGGACAGAGAATATGTTATCAATTCATCACCTAATCAACGGTACACTTATACAATTAAATTTTCAGTTTATTCAATATAATCGTAAAACAATCAATAAAATTAGAAGAATATCGCAATTAAGGATTATGTGAGATTATTTTTAAACAGTTTAGGTTGGCAGGTGTAGAAATATTTCTGTTTTCACCTTCAGGATAAAATCATTTCATTTTCATTCTATGGAAGTCTTTGTACTTTTCTTTTTTCTAGATATTTTTTAAAAATCATTTATACAAGCAATGAACAGATGTCGAATGAAAACTTATGGTTGATGGTTGTTCAGTTGAAACAGGTGTTTATTGTTTCTTTAATCTCCTGTGTTTTTCCGGCTTCAGCCGTTGTTGACGGATGTCGAGGACGGGGTGAAAATCTCAGTCTGGTTGTAGACGGTCTGTCCGTTGATCTCCACCAAGTCCGAGATGGCTTGGGCATTGTTCTGAAGCCCCTGGAACATAGGTTGAAACACCTGGAGACCGGTTAACTGAGGCGAAATATTGACCAGATCCAGGGGAGAGAGACAGGAAGTACCATTCTGCGCGTCCGGGAGGCAGACGACAGCTGGATAGTTGCAGCAGTTTACGCTGTCCGCATTCGATGTTCCAGCACACTGGAAATGTGTAATGAAATTTAGAAAACAAAATAAAACCTTGTTGAAACGACGAAAATAAACCACTTGTTGGTGAATATATAGACAAAATGAAAAGGTTTGACGGAATCGATCGATTGTACTATCAATGTTTGCATGGTTTTAAAATGAGCCATGTATAATTTGAAGCATTGTTCAATTAAATTGCGTTTATCGATGTGCGTTTTCGGGTTTTGGAAGTGCGTGATTTATCGGAAATACACCTCCTGCATTTGCGACAAAGAATTCCCACGAGACGTGAGTTTCCGGCCCATTGAATACTGTAGAACCGAGCGATTCTCAGCTTTTGGCACGGTTCTCACATCGAGCATGGCATGATCAGTATTTCTACATCATACGTGAAATTGCAAAATCATAACAACACACGTCCAAAAACCTGTCCTAATTAATACATCACTTTTGGGGCGTGTTGTGTGAATCTATATACATTTCCTTACATGTACTACTGTTTTTCATTTCTTTGGGTTTTTCATACGACATTGTAAAATAATTACACCTAAACACTGCCTAATGTTTTTCCAATTTCCACTAACTGCTTCCTTTTTTAAAGAGACATTAAGTTTATATAAACTTATATACTTATATACTTTATATTAATTTTAATATAAATATTTGAGGCAGCATGTTAGGATTCTCCAAGCAAACAAGGCGTAACAACGAATCTTTTTTTAAATATGACCCAATTAACAAGTACTCAATAATCACTGCGTTTAAGCGATGAAAGATAGCAAATAAACGAGGGATAAACGTGCTAATCATAAAAGAGTTGACTATTTCCGGTTCTAATTTCAGTCAATTATTTAGCCCTTTTTGTTTCACTGATCTGAAGTCTTTTAAATTCAATAATCAGTTGAAGGTTGTTTGGTCAAGTGGACGCCCTTTAAAATATAATTAATTACAGGAGTTCAGTATTGTCAATAAGAAGTTGAAAGTGTTTAATTTAAATTGAATTATCTCTTAGCAAATGGCTTCGGCCGGCCGAGAGGCGGCCTGAGGGATCCCCGCGTTTAATTCATTGCAAATAAATTCCCAAAACAGGAAAGTTGAACTTCGTTTTCTTAATTAAATTCCTACAGGGTTTCAATTTCGAGCAGGCGAGATTTTGACGAACAAAGTTTACATAGGCTAATAGCAAATTAATGATGACGTCGCTCTATAGTATCAGTCGGAAAATATATCTGATTGACCTAGTCAAAAAATATTTAAATTTTTAGTTATTAAACAGTTTTAAATTACTGCTTGAACATTCTACTCGAAAGAGATTTCATTGTCGGTACGACGTGGATAACAAGCATATTTAATATATTTAATTATTAAGATAAAATGAAGAAAATTCCTCTTACACGGATTGTGCAGCAGTTTAATCGTATTCTCCAATTCTGTTTGTCGTTGCCAGGTTTGGCTAAGGGTTATTTGATGAGGGATTTAATTGCAAAATAACCGCAAAAGCTTGTTTTGTTACGAAATGGAACAGTTTCTTCTTTATTTCGCCGTCCCAAGTTAATTTGAAAATTAATAACATTTTGTGCATTTATTCAAACAGGCGATTTGATCGAATTTTTCTCGATTGACATTGTGTGGCTGTAATTTAATACACATCGTATTATTTAAAACCATCAAAGCTGAAAGTAATTACAATTAAAAGAACGTCACGTTTTTATAAATTTATGATATTAAATTTTGTCCGGCTTTCGGAATGACACTAATGAGTTGCATCTGAACCTTGCACGAGACTGTTCTTTTGAGTAAACGTTGTAGAAACAAAGTTAAGTCTCGGCCAGTTGTTAACTAAAACATGTCATAATCTAATTTCGTTTAGGAATACTTTACGAACACAATATAAGTCCAATAATGATATACATTTATACTTATTACTGTTTGTAATTAATGCACAGCCCTAAGGAAGCCATGATAAATGCAGAAAGTTTGACAGTAGTGCCATAATTATCAATCTTGGACCATCAACCCTAAAAACCCTTCTAAAACATCGATATTGATTCGGGTATGCAAAAGGTGCAAATCAGACGGTGTCTGGTCCAGTGGTGGATCCAGGGTGGATATGGTAGACGTCTCTCTGATAGACCGTTTTAGGTCGTGTTTCCTTTCACTTTTGCAGTTCGCGATTTGTGCATTTTTTATTATAGTTTCGAAGGAGTAAAACACTACTACCTTACGATCCTAAAATCTATGATCGTTACTCCAGAATGAAGAATTGCTTGGATAAAAAATGAAGCAAGGCGAAACAAAAATAATGTATTAACTGTACGAGGGGTTTTAAAACACAATACCGTGGTGACAAAATGGCAAAAACATTCGCAATAGACCCTAGTTTTCTTCAATGCAACTCAAGTACACTGAACCTTAATTGTGTTAGTTTGAAGGTTGTTTCACAAAAAATGTCCGATTTTATTTCAGAGATTCAGAGAGAAAATAACGATTTACTGTTGTTTACATATTATAATTAGTACTTATTAATCATCCAATTTTGTTTATAATGATGAGCTCGCCAATCCATTACACACTGAACTGGATACAAACGATTTTCGTGTAATATTCCTTTACGAGTTTAAAGTCGGACAATCAGCAGCTGAGACTCATCCTACTCATACATCAGTAAGTCGTTTGAGGAAGGGAGTGTTCGCAACCATTCCCCGATGGTTTGCTAAGTTTTCGGAAGGGAATGCCGAATTGGAAAACGAGCCCCGCGGAAGACCTCCAACTTTAATTGAAAGTGATGCCCTTGAACTTCAGGTAGAAGAAAACGCTATCCTACAGTCAAAGGACTCGCAGCTCAACTAAATGCAAGTGCAGCTACCGTGTCAAGGCAATTGAAGAACATGGGAAAAATCAAAAAGCTCGATCCTCATGAGCTCTCTGAGCGACATCAGTTAAAGCGCCTTGAGACATGCGTTTCGTTGCTCGCCAGGCAAAAAACCGATCCTTTTCTTGAAAGTATAATCACTTGCGATGAAAAATGGATTGCATATGACAATCAGCGTTGGTCAGGGCAGTGGTTAAACAGTGACTAAAGGCCAATGCCAAAACCAAATTTACACTCAAAGAAATTGATGGTGACCGGATGGTGGTCCATGCCCAGAATTATTCACTACGCCTTTTTGTGTAGAGGTGAGACTAGTCTAGAGTGTCTAAGACTCTACATTGGAAGGAAATTGACAAAATGCATAAAAAAATTACTCAAAAAAACAACAACACCTGCATTGGTAAATCGGAAAGGTACTCCTCCACGATAACTCCAGGCCTCATGTTTTATAACATATTGAAAGAGCTCGCCTTGGAAGTTCTTCCGCATCCACCTTATTCTCCAGACTTGTCTCCAAAAGACTTTTACCTGGTTAGGAATTTAGACAACTTCGTCAAAGGAAAATTTTTTGAAAATGAAAGTCCAAAAAGCGTTTACAGATTATGTATCTTTTCAAAGTTCAGAATTCTTCAGTTCCGGCATAAAAAAAGTTGGGCACGCGTTGGGAAAAATGTGTAGAAAATGAAGGTAAATACTTCGAACCACAAAAATTGGTTTACTAAAACACATTTACCTTGGAAACGGACGTTTCATGTGAAACAACCCAATACATTTCATAAAAATTTTGTGAATTTATTATGACAGTTACATATGACGAGTTTTTAATAACATAAAATCACTCACAGGATTGTAGTACTGAACACAGTTGGTCGAGTTGTTCAACTGGGCTTGTACGGTTGCCGCGAGAACCGTGAAGAGCACGATTTTCAACATATCGTTTGTTTATTTAGTTTTAAAAGCCTCTCTTTGCCCCACTTTTAAATAGAGGGATTTCCGTGTCTACGCGACGATAAACGTCAATGCCTCGTCCTTGAGATAACGTCCCATAAAGCGCAGTAGAAAGCAACCGATTTCAGACTCAATCCGACTAGATAATCGCCAAATTGTTTACTAACAAATGCAAATCGCCGGATAACCGGCGGTACGATTTAAGTGGGGTTGAAACATGTTAGTTCTTTCAAACATCGGCCTTGCCTTCTACGATAGAGAAAAGTGGCCGTCTAGGTTGAAGGATTCCACGTGGAATAAGAAAGAGAACAAAGATTGAGGCTATTTATTCGAGACAGGACGAACTCGATGTTATGTGCTCGGATCAAAGTTAGAAAGGACTCCGAAACAGGATTATATGGAAACAAAAAACAAGTACAGAAGAAATGAGAAGAAAGCCCCATAACAAAAGTCGCCGTCCATCCTGCGGAACGGAAAAATAAAACGAGGGCGAGATTTTCCCGGAGGTCCTGCGCTATCGCTGTTGCTGTCCTTCGTGGCCGGAGGCGGTAAAAGTAAAAAACTGGCTAATGTCGAGCATCCGTCACGCAGTGTTAGGACGATAAACCACGTGGGGGGCCACGTGGACCCTGGAGATAAGAGGATGCTCTGAGAGATTTACCGTCATTCCGGTGAATTCCCTCAAACATCTCCCGAGAGCAGCCCTCTTTTTCCACCTTTTTAATTCAATAACGGCCTACCTTCAAATTAATTTCCATCCAAAAGGGCTACACCTATTACTCAGAGCGATGTTTATTGTATTTTCAATTTCATAATAGAAAAAAAGAAGCTTATTTATCCAACACCTGTACCAAGCCTACTTTTCTTCATCGGATGTATAATTTCATGCAAATCGATCCTTTCAAAGAATATACCAGCCAAATTGCAATCGGTCTGTTCATATACCGCAAACATTGCTGTTAGACATTTAATAAAAAATCAAATACAATACGCCATGGATTATTCCTATCAAAGCACATCTTTAGCTTTGGCGTTTTATACAAAGATGAATCTTTTGTAAATGTCAATGATATTCTATGAGATTTATTTGCTGCTTTAATTTTTCTTTTAAAATCTATACATAAAACAATATACCGCTAAAAGCGAATGAAGATTCATTGAAAAATAATTGTCGATATTGCGATTCTATTATTTAATTCTAATTCTACATCACTTTAAATGTCCATAACTTACATAAATATAACTTCACCTCTTTATTTTATGTAAACTACCAAATGTTAGTGCAAAGAAAAAGAAATAAGCTTCTTTTTTCATCGTCTCTCTTTTCGATTTTATAAAGTTTGCAAAATTGTGGAAACCGGAAAGTATTTCATGGATCAGAATGAATTCTTTAAAGTCTTGTAACAATTCCTTATTGGTTCCTCGTTTAATCTTTAACTATTTAATTTTATGTGTACTGTTTAGCGACCGTTTTCAATAATTTGTTGGAGTAGTGAGGAGCGGTCAGGAATGAAGTATCAAAGTATTTTAGAGACCACATTTTCCATTTTTTGCCGTCGTTTCGACGTTTATTCGGATCATCTTTTGGGTCTGGGTAAATTACAAACATATGTTGATTGGAAAAAACAATTATAATGTTATCTGTCTCTATTATACTCGTCAATATGCTGCCTCGATTTCCGGAATCGATGATGCATTCGATCGTAGTTATAAGACATACTCGCCGGTTAAGTTAAAATCAATGTTGTCGCCAATGATATCATCAGGTCGCTTCAATATCGCTAGTTTGCCCAATGTGTCCTAAACGGCTCACAGCCCTGGGCAAATCCGGGCTTTGGCAAATAGGATGCGAAACGTTTGCAATTGAGACCGTGCTATTTACATGCTGCAGATCCCGAAGTATTAATGCAGCCAGCCCGTTCCCACGATCTATATGGAAATCAAAGTTTCCCAATTAAATTTTCTTCCGGTAACTGCTGGCTTTTCTCCTTGCAAACTGATTCTGGTCGACAGTTTCGTTCTTTTGAATAATATAGACCTGATAGTTTATTTTCATCGATCAAACTTGGAAACCTCCTCACGAGTTGCCTTGGCGACAAACGGTGAGTTTTATCACTCGAGTCCACTCAATTTTGCTCAACTTTCCACCTGCCGTTTTCGGATTAAACCCGTCCTGGTCATTTGATTTGGATGCAATTTATGCCGACGATTGGATGAAAAAAAAGTAGTCCCGCCTTAACATTAAAACCTGTTATAATGTACGATAGTTTTATAAAAAACAAACCTTTTAATCATTAAATATTTTAAACTTTTAAATAGGCGTTTGAGGTAAAAGACCATATAAAAAATTTTGTTAAATAAGCTACTCGGTGTAATAATAATTTTAATTGGCGACGAATCTGAGGAAATTGGCAGATGGTGAGAAAAGTGAAATCCGAACTGAGTTAATTTGTGTACAGTTAAGTGGGATTCTTGTGGTCGGGCGTTGTCATGGAGAAAGATCGGTGCTCGACAGCGGCCTGGACTTGTTTTCCTCACATTTTGGTAAAACCGTGCTTTGTTGTTGTATTTGCATATTTATTATCGCAAGAGATAAGAAATTTTGTTTCTTTTGTGTTTGTAAAGACCGATGTGAAAACTTTTTAACTTTTGTCGTTCGTTTTCGATAAACTAACGAACCTGGCAACAGTGGTTTAACGCAGACGGTTTTGTTTCATCGGTAATCGGTTCGGCTTAAGAGCATTATTCTCTTCACCATTGTAATCGTTGTAAAACATCTCACGGTTATAACACAACTGAATCAGTCTATAAAAATTTTTACATATTGTAAAAACGGATATATTAAATTTTAATATGACCATTTTATTGATATTTTCAGCAAAATAAATAGTATATTTTACCATGTGCTCATAAAAGATTTGTAACAGAAGCAATAATTCTTTTAGACGGGTGTCAAGCCTTGCAACCCTTTCTTTAAGCAAGTTGATAAACAACTTCCATGACGATACAAATGAACTTTTGACGCCAGGTTTTCTTAACTCTTTGGAATTTTTGCAGGGAATTTGTACTTTAAATTCATTACCAAATGCTTTTAAACAACGATTAATATATGACATAACAGTCAAATAACAACAGGCACCGCGCTGACCAAGTGGTTAGGGGGTCCGAATCTTATTTACCCACGTTAGCAATTCTGGGATCGAATCCCTACACAGCTCATGGCTTTTTAATTGAAAATACTATCAAAAAAATGTAAAGGTGTTCGACACATCGTCCGACTACATGTTAGACGTTAAGCCCCCTGTAAGACCAGAATTACTGCTAAGTAATAACGACGGTTGCAAGCGGTCGGAGTGAAGAGATAAGGTACATGTACAGTCACAATTATAGAAAACATAAACCACCCATGAATCTGGTGCTTTTATACTTAAAAATTTTATATTCAGTCCAAGTATGACATTGTAAAATTTATAGAAGTTTTGTTATTATAAACTATTTGTTCAAGTATTACATTTATTCTAAAGAGAGTTTATTAGAATATAATATAATAGAATTTGTTTATTCTTCTTCATCTTTTTGAAAAACAATACATAAATAAGTAATTGAAAACAAAATAAATTGGATTGACTTTAACAGATATGTAATTATTACTTCTGCTTAGTTACTATAGCAACAGTAATATTCATTCAGGTAACGCAAAGGCTCTCAACCTTAAAACCTCGGAAAAATAGAAATAAATCATTTGCTTTTTGCTCGTTTACCATATTTTCTACACTTGAATAACTGTACGTATTTACAAATGAAATGGTTTCTTAGAAGGTTGTTGGAGATACGTTCCTAAATACTCGGTCGTCCTTAAAAGGACAATAAGGATCTTTAGCGTCCGTACCTAACACGTGGCCTTACCGGATGTATATTGGACAATTAAAATAATATGGTGCAACGTTTCTTTAACATGCATGTTACAAACTGAACAAATGTCATTTGTATTGATTTTATAATAACTGCCATTGTAGAATATTTTTTATCTTTCATAATTAGCTAGTCTTAACTGAACTAATAACCTTATTTTCTTAATGGCTAAACTAAATAACAAATATTGTTCAGCAGAAGTTAAACTACGCCTCATTCTGAACCCAGTGTTATATCGCGAGTAGAGGCATTTATCAATGGCTTTTCAGTATATATTGTTCTTCCACCTCTCAACCGTATCTTTTTTCTTACTTAAAAGGCTCGTATAGTAGGAGATGGATTTACACCATAACGAGCTAAGGCACATATTCATAATTGTCAAACCAATACCATTGATGTACCGACAGGTTTTGTGTTTTTCAGGAAATATTGAAATGAAGAGAATTTATTATAAAATATGAAAAGGGCTTATAAACGCTTATAAATGTCCTGTATTAATAGCCAAAATCTCTATAAAAATATATTACATATGTATTGTTATGTTATTATATCAAAAGATTTATGCATACTTGGTTTTAATAACGTTTCAAGTGAGTTGTTGATTTTTGATGATTTGATGTTCTTGTTCATTGGAAGAACGTTACTATGTCAAACCCCCCCCCCTAAAATTCAAATTTACGCTTGTGATAAGGTTGCATAAATTATAAGTTTACATGGTATTTTCACTACGTTGAACTTAAATATTGATGAATCAGTTTCGGTAGAAAATCCTGAGACCGTTATAGCCAGTCTAAGTAAAAAAATTATAGCTGGTATATATAACATAGTAAATTTGCATTCTGATTATTTTTAAAATAATTAATGATAGTTTTTAAGAATTTACAATGGTTTCCATATTTCGCAGCGTCGATTCAAAAGCATCAAAACCTTATGGCTGCCGAGCAAAAATAAGTGTTTACAACTTGCAAAATGTGTTTTATCAAATAAGATTTGTTCCTGAAACATCTTAAAACCAAAAGAATAATAGTAATTAAACAGTCTAAGCTCACTGTCTGTTGACTGTTTATCGGAATGCGATAGTTCGCATTATGCCCCGACAACCTGGCCACCGATTTCAATTTCAATGACGCAGAGTAAATCTCGAGTTGGGTCGGATCTATAAATATTTCCAAAATGGCAACAACTGAAATTGACCATCGCAAGGAGGAAGATTCACTTCGGGAGAGAGTTGTGTGTAGTAAAATTGAAGACATTGTTGAAGAAACCAAAAGTGATGAACTGAAAAAGAACAAGAAGGGGGCGCGAGTAACCAGACGAAGTTTGAAAACTTTTATCTGAAGCAGTTATCGAAGAATCAGCTAACCATGAAGCTTATCGACATTAATTACAGTCAATTTATGCATTTAGCAGTCATAATTAAGTTTAATGTAGGCTAAGATGAAAAAGTAAGTGTCACGAGCGGGATTCGAACACACGACCTTCGGCT
This sequence comes from Cimex lectularius, assembly GCF_000648675.2. Taxonomy (NCBI): domain Eukaryota; kingdom Metazoa; phylum Arthropoda; class Insecta; order Hemiptera; family Cimicidae; genus Cimex; species Cimex lectularius. The sequence goes on from NW_019392809.1 coordinate 609,496, forward strand.
CAGTACGCCGCTGCTCTAACCTTGAGCTATCGTGAAATCCGCTCGGACACCATCTTATCATATCAACCTACAACCTTTGGAATTATTCCCTTTTTTTGCCATATTTTCAAATGCCATATTTTTCATCTCGACCAAGGCCTTAGATATAAGTCATGTGTTCGAATCCCACTAGTGACACTTGCTTTTTTATTCAGCCAAGAGCTTAGATTAAAAGTATAATTAATACCAGTGCAGACCCAAAGTTAGACAAACTATCCAACTTTGGAATACACGCGTAAAAGCAACACCTGACATAGAGGAAAAAGGACGACAAGATTTTCTTCAGGATGACCCTCGTCTCACTGGCCATTTAGAAAAATTCAACTTGGTTAGCCACTGTAAGGTAGACAAGACTGAATACCTGAAAATTCCAATAGAGTCACTCCAAGGGTGAAGCGCTGTCTTATCCAAAAGCCGAGTCGAATGAAAGAAAATTTCCATTCTTTGATATAACTCTGAAGGCAATCTGTTAATGCCCGAGCTCAGTAAAATTTTATAATCAACAACTTCATCTACATATAGAGATCGAGGGAAAAACTGAGGACTGAAAAAACGAAGGACTTCGAGATTTAGATTCGTGATAGAAACAAGAAGGAGGCAGAAACCGATTCTGAAGTTATTGTTAGGATACAATAACAAATTGATTATGGTAAGAATACCATAGATTATGACCGATACATTTAACTTGTACCGATGGATGCAAGAACAAAAATCCATCTGAAATCGTCAGCAATCCATTTAAAATTCAGGCGAAGGGTCTAGGATGGTCTGGTTCTGGTAAAAGCTTGGAGGCAACGATTACATTTTCGCAATCCCGATTATTTAGTAGTCATCAACCAAAGATCGACTTCCTACTACTCCGGCCCTAAAAAGGAAAAGCGCGCGCGTGAATAAGTTGTTTCCAGAATAATTCAACAAGCTGAAGTTGAAGAAAAATCCACACTCGAATATTTGACTTTTTTTAATTTACGGAACCTCCTATAAAATATTTTAGAAACGTTTTGCTGACAATGAGTAAACTGTTCGGTTGAGGTTATCGCCATGCAATAAAGTTGAAAACCGATTTTGGGGGGTTTCTTGGTGCAATTTGATCTTTGCTACTTCTGACGTGTTTCTTTTATAGTTTTTACAGCCTTACACCGGATTTACAGACTCATCTTCTTTCAATGTGTTTCAGAACAGGGCTAGATGGGTGAATGTGGCATTATTTGTTAATACGGCACGTTACATATGGTTTTATTTTGTCAAGACGATTTATTTTCGTATATAACCAATATAGAATTTAGATTTTTGCTGTTGTAAAGGCTAATCCTTATGAATCTAGCTTAATCGCCTGTTTTATAGTTTTTGCAAATATTATTTTTAAATTATTTTCTTAGTTAATTTAAAAAGCATGAAAAAATTGACTTGCATAGATTTTTAAATGCTTGCATAGTATTCATTTAAAACGTTGTTGCTTCTTTGAGTTTAGTAAGTTCGTCGAAACAATTGGAACTAGAGATTTTAGAAATAAATTTTAATTAAAGTTAACGTTATATCTAAAATGCAAGGTGCCAGTAATAGAAAATACCTAAATCTTGATAAAACTACTTAATCGTAAATATCTGCAATTTGGTGTACCTCGGAAGAATTCTAGCAATAATCTCACCCTCTTAGATAATTATTCTTCATGATAGCAGTTAGATAAAAGTTGTACTCGAGTTATTCGTTATATTTTCTTCTCGTTCACCCCTCGGAGTGATTAGGCGTCCGTAAGTTGGGATGAAACGCCTCGCCCGGGACGGGGGTCGAAAGTGGATGAGGGAGGTTCGTTTCATCTCTGACGACGGCATTCCCCTTCTCGACCGAGGGATATCGCCGAATGATCAAAAAGTAAGGGGGGAAAGGCTGGGGGAGGGCCAGCTCTTACGAATTTCGAAAAACTTATAATTAAAGACGGGAGAGCGAGAAAGAAAACGAGAAAAGAAAGTTTCCCCACGAGGACGACGTCCCCTCAGCGAGACGGTCATTTTCCGACAGATATCTCAGTGCGACTGGAGATTAGCAGATCCGAGATAATTTCCACGGCGAATACTCTTTTCAGTTTCACGAATTAGATTTTATATTATTACATCTTATGCATACTATTAGGACGTAAATATTTATTAACATAAAATTTAAAAAAAAATAGTGTACAGTTGATTTTTATTATTATTATTTTATTTGAAGTACAGTACAACTACCATCAAATAAGAAATATGTAACAATGAAAAAGAAAATAAGAAAAGAAGAGTAGAAATAACTGAAAATTTGTGTGCAGAGTTTGGTACTAATGCTGTAAATGGTCGTTAAGTCTAACTGTGGTTTGCTCGATTTAGAGAAGGAAGTTTTCTTCTGTGATCGTCCTTCTGAGATTGACGATGACATTTTGAGATAAAGGCTAGAAGAAAATCCCCTTTTGACGACCCGAGAACTAGGGAGAGACGTTAAGTGTTTTCCATACACCCATTGGAACCTACATCTAAAATTGTGGTTTGTTCAAAGGTACGCTACGTGGAACCCACACGAACTCACTGAGAGAAATTTACCGGATCGGAGCTCAATTCGCTCTTCATTCTAGTGTAATCTCACTTACGGACATCATCTTTTCAGTCGGCGAGGAGGTTCCAGAGAATTCGTCGGAATTCAAGGTTTTGGATGTGCTGATTTACAGTGGTTGAGAGAACGGATGAACGGATTTCATCATGAACGAAAGCAATATCTAAGTCCGTGTAGCTAAGCTCGGCATATACAACGGAAAATTAAAGATTTTTCGTAGGATTAAGGATTGAGCAATTACAAAACACACAGTTATTAACGCCACATTTCCAGTTTATAGTGCATATCGGTATAACTTTTGTTTTTGAGAGGTCAATCACGTTTGTCAAGAAGTCGTGCAAAAGCCCTGACAGTTTATTTGAAGTTATCACCGGATTGAAATTTGCCGAAGGAAAACCGTACAAGAAAAATCAAACACGTAAGAGAATAGAAAAACAAACTGTTTAATGGAATTAAGAACTATTTCTTTCTGGGAAAAGAAATCGAAAGGTGACCGCTTTTGATATTCTGATGTTATCGAATTATACCAATCATAATCGTAAACGAATACAATTAATTACATTTTTAGTGCTCTGAAAGTTTTATTCACTTAAGAGTTAACATTATCGTTTAACCGTTAACAGGTTTGAAAAAAAGAAAGAAGAAAGAAGCATTTAAAAAATGGTCTGAAATATGTCGGCACCCTGAAGCTTGAAAGGGTTGCTCTTAAAAACATGTTTACCACCTTTTCGACGGTAGGTATAAATCGTATTTGATATTTCCTTTTCCTAGTGATTTATTATTATTATTAAGCGGAAGTAGAAAACATCTCTAAACGAAATTAATCTTCCCTCACAACGCAAAATTTGTATTGCATTTATGTTTCTATAATATATTTTCCTAAGTTTATCCTTTCGAAAGGACAGCGTGTTACCCGATCCTTGTTTTTAATTAAACGAAAACTAAGCCTTCAAGACTGAAAGGTATTGCCGGTTTAGTAAGGCTTAGTCAGTGACGGCGCCGATCAGAAGAGAGATTGCCTTGTTAAAAGTAATTATGCTTCAATGAAACCTTCGGCAAGCTAATTTAACGCTTAGTTGATCAAAAAAAAAAACAACTATTCTCTTAACATTAATAAGATCAATTAAAACAATGAAAATAAAAGAAGCAAAGAAATTAGACCGATTGTCTATTGTGCTATACAATATACGAGTCAATAAAGTCCCTTGTAACTACTTTCGCTTTCTCTATCGACCTCTTTTATTTTTAAATGTATATATAATGTACATATATATAATGTATATATATATATATATATATATATAATGTGGGAAATTTTATGAGCCGTGTTATCTTCTTTTTCTGGTCTTTCAAGCGTATTGTCTCTCGACTTTTATCTGTACGCAACGTGGCTATCCTAAAGTGGTAGCTTCTTTAGCGTTTGTACCTCAGGTTGTCACCAACAGATTAGTAACAAAACATACTATATATACAGGGTGAGTAATTTTTTGACGCACCATTGGAAAATCAACGTGGGTGCGTTTAAATCTGACTCGAGGCTTATTTCCTTTGATTAATACGTTAATAAAAGAAAGTGAGTCAATTTTCGGCGCACCATAGGAAAATCAACGTTGGTGCGTCTAATTATGACNATATACACATTACTATAAATATAGAAGTCTGGTCACATTCACAAGGGAGAACATACTCGATATTTCTATGGGCGGGGTTGAGCCCACTCCATTCTCGTTCGTATTTTACTCACACGTCGCACACTCACCCCAGAGTACTCGATATGCCTCGGGGCAGGGTTGAAAAACCCTTCCTTTCACGCTAATAAATTACATTCATTCCAATCAATTAACGTAGACACCACAGAAATAACAGAAACACACATAAAAATTATATACATACATTTAAAAATCCATATTAGCATAATTTATCAATTTGTTATTTTTCTTTCTTGTTTCTCGCTCTATCTTTCTTTGTCTCATCTCTTTATTGGAAAAATATATCTGTAATTAAATGAGTGTAGTGATATTTTGTATTTTATAATGTCAATCTCGGTGGTAAGGTATAAATGGAAATAAAAGATTTTAAAGCTTAATTTAAAAGGTTCTTAAGATCGAGTCTTCCAGAAAAGTGTATCGAGCCAATGAGAAACGTTGCCCTCAGACAGAAAGTCTTTTCATCTTGTCATCTCCCGGAAGTAGACGTGATAAGCAGTTGATACGTGTCTGGGGCTTAAAAGAGGTCTTCACGAAGTTCAGCACCGGCTTGCGATAGTGGATTGTCGCCCTTTTATTTTCGGCCCGGTAATATTTTACCTTTTTCTGTATTTTCGTCGATGCCTCCTGTGAGGGCGTGGGGGTTTAGAATTTTAGATTCACCTCCATTTGATGGCTAGTTTAAATTCCGGGTCTGTTTTAAACAGCGGCCCGTCTTCTCTTTGGGACCTTACTCAAAGCCGATAAATTGTCAAAGTTTTGCCTAAACCACTTGTCCTCTCCCTTTTCCTCTTTACTTCCCCACTTGGAGTGAAGCCGAGTTCCGGTCTTTTGCTACCACTTCCTCTAGAACAATCTTATATAAGCAGGAAAAGTAATTCCCATCCTCGAGATATCCCCGGCTCCGAGCCTGCTTCAACCCCGATAAAATCTTCGGAAGGGGAATAGGAAACAAGGCCGGACTCGGGTTTTATTTTCTCCAGAGGGGGAGGAGCAATTAATTAATATTCCTTTTCATCTTTTGTCCAGGTTTATCAACGTTGTTAAACTCTATTTAAGGTTCTCATTTCCCTCTAAACAACCGACTGCTTTAATGTAAGAAAACAAGACTCCACCCCCAAAGGAATCACTTCCTTCTCCTTTTATAGAAAATATTAAGGGGGATTTGTTTGAGCTTTACTCTGTGTAATGATCTGTTTTATAATTCATTACCACCCAATAGGTGTTTTATTATTTGAGTACATCGAGGCTGAAAATAGTCTCTTTGAGAATTTTTATTAATCTCCTATTTTGTTCATCTCAAACACTCGGAAAGTCCAGTAATATCGTTGGAAATAAAGACACATAATGAGACTGAATATTTAGACAGATACTTAAATATGATCTTACAATGCTGGTGTAAATAAGAAACAAGGCAATGCAAATCATTTTCTAGTTGCTATAATCCATTAACAGATGTAATGTATATGTAATGTTTCGACTCTTGTTTTTAAAAAATGCGGTGTTTATTCTGCTTCCGGCGGAATTGCAATTAAGTTTTAACACGGGGAAGGTGTTTCGAGAGCAAAGTGAGAAAATCGTTGAGTAATTTTGTAATTCTTGTCCATTTCTCATCAGTTTTGAGAAGAGAAAGGTAGCGTGCTTCCTAAACCCCGCCAGGACCCTTCCATTTGTTTTCCACTCGAACGTCAAGTGCTGGGAAAGGGAGACTAAATTAAAAAAGAGAGCAGGGAGTGAGAGCGAGAGTAAAAGAAAAAAGACCCTCTTCCCTACATAAACCCCACCACAACTCCAGTGACAAATAAAAAATTACCAACCCACTGGCCCTGGACGTTTATTATTTGTAGTAACAGGGTTTAAAACTCCAACAAACAACTTTCTCCGCTTCTATTTACATTTTAAAATGTACTTTCTGCTTCATATTACATTTTGTTTTTATAAATATTTCAGCCCTTTTGGCCCGTTAAACCCTTGTTTTTCTCGACTCGGAACGATTTGATGAAAAATTTACATAAACTTATGGTCCTAGAATTAAAAAAAAATCAAAGTCGCAAATTTACAGTCGTTTTACATTGAATCTTTTGAAGTTTACATATTTATGAATTATGTGCCCACATGACAAATAAAGGGTCATTTATAAATTTTTTATTGGCAGTCATCTTTTAAAATATCCCGGGCTTTTTAAAATACACTAATGGACAAATTTAACACACTCCTCAATTTATTTTGTGCGGAATTTAATCCATTATCTTTCTATATTTGTTATAGGAATTAGGAGTTATCGTAGTAAAAAAAACAAACAATAAATAATAGTTTGTTTACTTTTCCACTGGTTAATCATATTTGCACAAAAAACAGCATTGTGCCCTTTCATTCTGCTATATTTTTCCCCTCGTTGATTTGATCTATATTATTATTTCAAATATTTGTACTTTTTATCTAAAATCTAGGTTGAGCTGAAAAAGTTAATGTCAAGAGCGAGATTTGAACACATTACCTCCGGCTAGGCGGAAGCCGAAGGTCGTGGGTTTGAATCCCGCTCGAGACACTAACTTTTTCATCTCATCCAAGACTATAGATAAAATGTATAATTAATTGAAATAGGACAATTAGGACCGCTAAACACATATGGATTAATATAATTATTCTTATTCTGAAACTGGCTCTAGTCACGCATTGGAGTGAATATGCCAGTGTCATGGTCATAATATTAGTAGAAAAAGTGTTCTTCGGCCCTCCAGAGGTCTTTCCAGGGTCGACCTAGGTCTACGAACGAGAGAGAGACGATGGATTCATCCGTTATCAGTACGAAACCGCAGAATTTCGGCAATCAAAGCAACCAAACATATTTTTGGTATGCAAAATATGAACAAACCTAAATAAATTAAAATTTAAGGGTGTTGCGTTAATTTTGTCCGTCGGTGTAATAAAATGAAGCTAATCGATGATGGCAGTCTGTTTATGTATCGTCACAGGATGGGTATTAGGGTAAATCAATTTTTTTCCTGACACAATATTACAAAATAAAAATAAATAGTGCGATATCCGAAAATAGTGCGAAATAAATAGTAAAGTGATTTAATTGTTGATATTGTACCATTATTATATGCGTCTTGTGTGAAAAGCATTAATTATTTTGAACCATCGTCTTAACAAGTGCAAATAATATTTAACACCGATCAGTGTTTTGCTTCATAGAATTGTACAAATGATCCACGGTTTGCATTGCAAATACAACAGGTTTATATTTATGTAATCCTAATGTCTACTTTCTGTGAAATCCTAGTCCCTCTTTGTCAGATTTGTCCTACCTTATAGGACACATAATTGAACTAAAAATTTATTGTAAGAGAACTTGTAGGTTTGGGAAATTAGATACCTTTGTATTGTCCAAGAATGTCCATTGTTAGATTTATATTTAGCTGAATTGGTGGCGCTAAACAGTGGCAAAATTTATAAATATGACGATTGATTATAACTGTAAGCTTTATCTACCGCGTTCTATTGGGTTGTCCGGAAAATAATGCAGGATTTTAAGTTTTCATTAAAAAAAATCTATATAAAATATTCTGTTTACGTTTACAGGATTACTCATTTGTATGAATGTCAACACTTATTAATCCTCTTCCAAATGATATTGTTTGTTTACCTCTGTAGCATTCCGCTACTTGGAAATAATTCAGTCATCCTTATAATGTCAAAGCGAGAATTTCGTACGATTTTCTTTTACGAGTTTAAACTCGGCCGAAGCGGAGCCCAAACGGCTAGAAACATTAACCAAGTCTGGGGCGAGGGTTGTGTTAATGAGTGCACTGTGCAAAGGTGGTTTAAAAAATTTCGGGAGGGAGATTTCAGCCTTGAAGATGAAGAAGGTCGTGGAAGGCCTTCCTCTCTTAATGATGATGTTCTGCGATCAGTGGTGGAAGAAAACCCCAAAACAACTGTTCGAGAACTTGCAGAGCAACTCAAAGTCAGTAAAACGACCGTCGCTGACCACCTCAAGGCGATTGGAAAAGTGAAAAAACTCGAAAATTGGGTTCCACACTCATTAAACGATCGCCAAAAAAATCAGCGCTTTGATGTTTGTGCATCACTTCTTTGTCGAAACAAAAATGACCCATTTCTGGCCAGAATTGTTACATGTGACGAAAAGTGGATTCTCTACGATAACACTAGACGTTCTGGACAGTGGCTCGACAAAGGAGAAGCTCCAAAGCCCCCAACTCATCAAAAAAAGGTAATGGTTACGGTATGGTGGGCTTCATTTGGTTTAATACACTACAGCTTCTTAAATCCTGGCGAAACCATCAATGCTGAATCATACTGTAACCAAATTAATACCATGCATCAGAAATTGGCAGTAATGAAGCCCTCTTTGGTCAATCGGAAAGGGCCCATTTTGTTGCATGACAACGCTCGACCACATGTGTCACGTGTAACGTCACAAAAATTATTGGAGCTTGGCTATGAAACTTTGCCTCACCCACCCTACTCTCCGGACCTCTCGCCTACTGACTACCATTTTTTTAGACACCTGGACCACTACTTACAACACATAATATTCAAAAATCAAACGGAACTGGAAAATGCATTTATTGACTTTATCAATTCTAAAAATTCTGAATTCTACTCAGACGGAATTAATAAGTTACCAACACGTTGGGAGAAATGTATTGAGAGTATGGGAAATTATTTTGATTAAAGAACATTGCTTTAAAGTAACTAGTTTCTTTTTTTTTGTTTAATACCAAAATCCTGCATTATTTTCCGGACAACCCAATATAAATGATGTATGCCTGCCGGTCATACAATTAGAGCTCGGCCTTTTATGCTCGACATGAGTAGGAGCGTCAAATTAGGTTATTCTTGTTTAATCCAATTCGCCCGCAGAAAATAACATGCGAACGTTTGTAATAATGCATCGTTTCTATAGAAAGAGAGATCCTTTTTAGTAGTAGTTAGCCGTTGTCCTACCCAGTCGCTCAGTGCACATAAGTAACTAGATTCTAGCAGGTCATTTAGAATGCTCTTGTTTCTTAAGAATTTTTTCCGGCTAATATGTCTCCGCTATGGGATCTGGCTGAGAGGAGGTTAATTTTTGGATCTTGATATAGTCTCCTATCTCTATGATTTTGATAAAGAATGATAACCAAATTTCGCGGAGGCACCTTTCCCATGACTAACTACACATCCTGAAAGTTTGGTTATTATTAAGGATTATTAAGTTTAAACAATGTAATATTTGTCTTACAGGAAACTTAACGTCCGACTACCCGTTGGGTGTGGCTGCCGAGGAGTCAAACCACTTAACCATGCTTTCTCCACATTATTCTCAATTAAATCTCCGCTATTGCGGGATTCGAAGCCAGGACCGCTAGCATGGCTAATACGAATCGGAGGCGATCCTAAATACTCGTCCACCGCGTTCCTCAGTATTATTTTTACCAGAAATAAAAAGAAATAAGTAATTAGAAATCTGAGTATGATTGTTTTATGAGGTTGGGTAAGTCAATACGATCGATAAACCTCCACATAATGTTCACTTCCTTGTGACTTCTTTTTTAGTTAAAGAAAATACAATGGTTCATCAGTGACGCGCTGGTGACGTTGTGATATCGTTATTGTACATTCCGCAATTGTCAACACTCCTACGGCCACCATTTTGTCACGGTGTTGACTCAGATAACAGTGCGGCAATGCTACGTCGGCGTAAAACCGTTTGAAAAGCAGCTTTTATTGAGTATTGTGAAAGAGGGGAAGTTAAAGTGAACACTCTAGGCTTTCGGACGCTAGGGATCTAAGAAAATCCCTGTGTATTCTTACTGGTGTTTTTTCCGGTACGATTGCAATTGCAAGCCCTGTTTCATGGAGTTTGTAGATTTGTGAGATCGACCGATAAAAGCAAATACAATTGAAGCGGGCAGGTGGCGTGTGCATCCAGTTAAACATTTATCTAAGCCCCTTCGGGCCGCGCATTAACTAATTGGCGACCAGTTTAAACATTTCGATTTACCGAGCTTTTGCTTTCCATGACTACGCCGGGAAAACAAGTCGCACCCCTTCGATAACAGCCGACTCCCCCTTCACCGTTTTTTCACCCTGCATACACATCTTTATGACTGGCATAATATCGGTTCCTGGTGTAAAGCGATCCACTCCGAGTATTAAGAATCTCCCCAAGAAAGCATTCTCGAAAACGTAAGAATCCTCATCCCTACAAAGAATCGTAGCCATTTTAAAAACGATTAACGGAAATTTTCATTCAGCATATTGATATTGTGATTATTATAATCTTGAGGTTTATCAAAGTTCGATCTAACGTTAGTGGCCTCATTCTATTTTTCCCATCCTGACTCGTTCTACGGCTGAAGCATGCAACGTGCATTTTATCGTGCCAAGGAAAGACTGTATGGTTGAGCTTCGGCCACTGTGATCTTATTTTCGTTCAAAGTAGATCGTAGATGCAATCGAAAATATCAACCGAGCGATGTCAAGCAAGATCTGATGTCCTGTTCACTGGTAAACCACTGTTAAAGATAATTTAACACATTCTTCATACCCATTTATCTATCACTTTTCAAGGAAACCTATAGAATCGTGTAAAATTTCTGGTCTCGTCCTGCTTCCTCTAATGAATGTGCTATTTCTCTCTTTTCAAATCTCGCAACTCCGTGGATCGTTTGATTGCAGTTAGAGATTTTTATAGCAAGTTCTTTAATAGAATTCCTACCGGGCAGAAAGTTTTGGCTTCTGTCGGTAGCACGGTTATTTTCGGTAGTTTCATATTTTGCCAAATCAATGGGTACATCCTTTCCCTCAACTCGTGCATACCCCAGACTAGAAGAGAACGTTTGTTTTGCATAACCTATTCAATTCACTTTTTGGCTTGTAATTCAGAGAGACCTTCGGAAGCCATGTCCTTATGTTAGAATTCTGAGTTCTGCATGAAAGTTATTGCCCACTAGCTTATAGATTCTAAGGAGTTGATTTTGGGACCAAATGCTTCGTATTTTATTACATAATTCCAACAGTATACCCGTTACCGATTGTACCTTTTTCATCGGGCGCTGAGATTTCCCGAATTTCAAAAGTTGACAGTTGCTTGAAATGTATTTTTGTCGATATCAACCCCAATCTCTGTAATTAAATTAACTAAATGGTTTTAAAACGTAATTTAAACAAAAATTGTTCAGTCAATTGCTGTAGGAATATTTATCAATATTGTGACGAGAAAACAATTGATTTTAAAGACAATTTTTAGACAAGAAGCAGCTAGTATCATCGTGAGTGGAGGAGTTCCCGTTCTTCATTCCCCTTCTTTAATTAACTTGAGTGGTTGGCATTTAAGGACCTTTCAAATTATAATTTAATTTCAAACTGAAGGAGAACATCCCTGAAACCGGTTATAAGGACAAGAAGATGTAATTTTAATCTCCAACCATAAGACGGCTATAAATTTTCTTGACAATGGAAATAAAAAGTAACTCTTTGTACTAAAACCACAAGATGGGGAGAGTGTACAGTTTCGATCGACCCAGTTCCGTTAATTGACCGATAAAAACTTGCTCTGGGTCGGGCCGTTCGTATACAAATCATACAGGCTCTTTCCAGACCTCGTGGGCCCGATGCGATAATGACAAGCAGAGCGGGCAGTTAAGGGGCTTGCAATAGCGATACAGCATATCTATGGTCGTCGGGGGATCATATTTAACGGAATTGAGTTTAGAGAGGGGATGGAGTTTAAGCCTTCCTCCGAGGCGTCTACATTTTTTTTTCATTTTGGCTGGATATTTGACAGCGGTTTATTTGACACATTAATCAACATAAAAGGAGACAGTTTTATAAAGTGATATTTCTTTTGTACCTAAAAGTTGAACTTTTATCTTAAAATTATCCTATTTTTTATATAAAAAAATTGCTTTCAACCTTAGAAACATCGACCAATTTTTCACTCACAAACACTCTAGATCAAGGTATTGTCTTGATGCAATGCAAAAGCAAATTGAGTTGTTACTACCAAGCTTTTGACTTATTTTACCTATATTTATAAATGAGCCAATCTTATATCTCGCCTCGAAAAAATCATTTAAAAATGTGTGGTGCCTAGTGACCGTTAGCCAATGATTATTTAGAGGTCATGTGATGCGGTCTGGTGTGACGTAGGTTTTAGAAAAACATGTTCTTTATCGTGCGAAAGTTTCGATCTTTAGTGACATCATCTTCAGGTCTCAAAGTATTTGTTTTCCGTGTAGATGTGTCATTCTTGTCTGTCGAGTTGAGAGTGCTTAATAATTTAAAAGTTATTTTTATCGTTTGTAATGTTTGTATTTGAGTTTTAATAGTTTGAATTAAGTTTGCCATTCGTTCCTTGTCTGAGTATAAATAATATTGTTAGATCCAATTGGGAGAGCACGTCGGTAGCTTTTATCAATCAGTTTCGAATTTGAATTTCTATCTAATCATTTATTACATTAACTGGCATAGATCAGATATTTATTTGGGATGAATCAATTATCTAATAAGTGAAGTACAAGAACTGAATGAAACGCAAATTTAATTGTCGTATCTGGTTGGAGCGTTCGTTGGTAGTTAATGACGTTTTTTATTGAGTGGTTATTTAATTTAATCATAAAATATTATTAAAATAATATAGATTCTTTTTCGTTGGATAGAACATAACAATTGTTTATTATTTGTTACTTTATAACGACAATTTCAGTCTTGAAACCAATTCGATGATGATTATTTTTATAAGTTTGTGCCACTGCTACCACCTCAGAAAAACCTCAGGAAACTATGCTGGATACTATAACATTGCACACTGGTTTAGTGTAGCTCGCGTAGATAAAGTCACTTTGTTTAAGGGTCGTGTAATTTATTACTAATACTATTGTGTGTACTGTAGGTTATTTAACATATACTGCACCATGGAATTTAAATTTTTTAATTTGTTAAAAAAATCCATGCTGCAGTATATGTTCACTAACGTAAAATGCATAGATTAAACTTTGTTTTTTGTAATTGCTATTAAAATAAATTAATATTATTTAATTTACGTACAAGTACTGAAGATGGCGAAATACCGTGACGCGTCTGAATTGATAAAAATCAGCAAGGATAGGCAGACCAGGGATTATAGCCAACTATCAAGCAATACGTTTATCATCCCGCAGAACACAGGAGAATAAAACACGTTAAACGATCGTCAGATGTGCTTAAATGAATATAAAATCTGTACCGCATTGTGTTTAGAAAAATTATAGCAATAAATGGTAATTCATTCTTTGTTGGATCGACACATTTCATGTCTCTATTTTACTAAGAACATGCTAATTTTCGTTGTTTTTTTTGAAAACAGTATGCTTGCAATCACTTTATTTCTTCTCCAAACTAACGAGGTACTGTTCCAAAAGGAAAAAGATCTTACTTGATTTATTGTGTTCACTGTAATGACCGTCCCAAGGTGTATTTTGGCCAGACCAAACAATGCTTGACAGTTTATTAAGAAGACAAAAATGTGGCAAAACCGACCAAATTAGGCCAGATCGATACAAACAGAAAATTTCAGTTTGGACCCTAGATTAACCTACAATGTAAAGATGTCACAATTGTAGACATTAAAACAGTGGTAGACACTAATAAAAGAAACAATTTATGTTCAAAAAGACAACAATTCATGCAATGAAACGAACTGCAATAAATTGAGTTCAGTTTATTATAATATAATTAAATGATATTCTGTGATAACCTCACTGTGATATACAACTTAATCCCTTCCATATTCCTTACCATGTCTAAAGAATGAATTATTTATTGTTTTTGTATAGACATGTACAAGTACCATGTTAATTCTATTTATTGTAATGTGTACATTACCCTCTTATTTGGTTGTGAAACAGGTCTATTAAAATAAGAATATTATGTCTATCACATATATACAGGTGTTGTGAGTGGTTTTTTTCCAGGCTGTTACCAACTAATGTTTCTCGTTTTTATCTGAACTAAGCTGTATAAATATTGTACATTTTCAATAAAATAGTTTAACCGTAGAGGACTTCCCTCATGACCTCTATTTAAATTTAAACAGTATATAATGTAAGTTGGTAAATGTAATTATGAGTCCAAAGATAACCAACTTTTATGTTTTGTTACTGTTCTGTTAAGCCCTGATGAAGACCAAATAAAGATGTCGAAAGCTTGGCAATTATACGACACTTGCATCATCATTGACCACAGTCCCAGTACTTTAAAAACATTGTATAACTTCTGTTAGTCCATAATTCCAAACACTACTCAAAATGTAATGTTAAATCACATTTTTATCCCGCTCTACTTGTTTTACGAGAAAGTTCATGGTGGTGCTCCGTTGATTATTTTGGACTAAACCTTTAGATTGGATGTCGTCGGCATGTATCAGCGTTCTTTCACTCCCAGGGCCAAATCTCATTTAAACTTGGCAAACCACCCGTTCACTAGTATCTTACCAACAAATCTATCTTCGACTGAGATTTTTTTCTTCTTTATATAAATAAAACTACGAAAATAGTTTTGTAACATCCTTTTAATAGTATAAATCAATAGAAAATAATTTATAATAAATTAATATTTTCGGTCAATCAATATTAACAATTCAATTGGATGTTATAGCTTACTTTTCCATCTTAATGAGTTTTTCGAATGAAAGCTCTACTGTTCCGTTTGTCTTTTGATAAGAGATTGCTTTTTAGGAAAACACCAATAAATACTAAAATAACAAAGTGTGTTTAGTTAGACTAACAAATCTTTGCGTCTCTTAGCTTCGTTTCTTTTTCCTTTCAAAACCTGGCCTAGTTCCAGTTAAAACTGCAGAGGCATTCACTATCCTCTCTGCTGTCGGACAACTGCACCGTCACTTTTAACTTTCGGCGTAAGCGTACTATGCCGCCAATCACCAGTCGATAAAAAATTTTTTGTATGTATCATTTTTTTATACTATGCCTTAAAACCGTTAAGTGTAAATAGGAAAAGGTTCATTTTTGTGCAATGCGCAACAAAAGGTTTAATTTCTTTTAACATAATTTTCTTAACACGTATTTTAAAATACTGAAAGGAACGTATTTGGGGGCCAGCGGTGACTGAGTGGTTGGGCGTTCGACTCGAATTTGCTACGCTGGCGGTTCAGGGTTCGAATCCCGCAGAGGACAAGGCTTTTTAATTAATTTTAGTATGAAAATTGTATTCTAAATTGGTTTGTTAGTTAATGTGCGGCACCCATTGGATATTTGGAAAAACACCCTCCTGTACGACAGGAATTACTGCACTTTACTTTTTACAACTGCAGAGAACTTTTAACGATCAAATATACAGATTTGTATTGTTTTTGATAATAACAAGAAATAACAGAAAATTAAAATCCTCTAACAGGGATTTTAGGGAGTTTTGCTGCCATTTGCTTGTACAGCGAACATCGTAGGATTTTGTTTCCTTTCAAACTAGCTTTTTCTTTCATGTTCAATGAATAGTGTGAAGTTCACGCCGACTGGTCGAGATATTTCTGTCCCTGCACGATCATTTGAACACAACGGCTCTGGCGGAATTTTCTGTCCTCGTATCATACGATCAGCATTGGTAGAAGAGTGCGAAAAAGGAGCTACAAAAAAGTGCAACTTTCACTATTTACAAAAAAATATGAAATAGTAAAAGGCGTCAACACTGAAAGTCTAGCACCGCGGTTCTGACATGTTTTAGTGTCTGATGAACAGCTAGTGCGTAACAGTGATGCCCCGCCGGCTGTTTGCAGTGCCGTACGTTGTAGAGGGAGCCTGTATCAGTTGTCGAAGAGTAACATGGATAGGTTGGATGCTGGCGTTTCTGTCAAATACGAAGAGTAGGGCCTCGGGCACTTGTGAACCAAGTTCGCGATTGCGTGCTGTTGAGAGGAATGTTGCTTGTGTACTTTTTAATAATTGTGAGAGCCATGATTTAAAGCCCCTACTTAAATCGAGCAGTGCATTATGCTCATTGACTGCTATTTAGATGTAGTGATGACTGCAGCAGTGCTGCACCGGGTGTAAATTTCAGTTAAAATCGTCGTTACGCCAAATTTCAATTTTACATTCAAATTCCTAAGTAGAAAATCCCCGGATATAGCCTTAATACCTTGACCTAAAACCACAGAAACCTTGTAAAGGAACCTTTTACGTTTAATAACCATTTTTAAATCCACATTCAAGTGTTTCTTCTGATTGATTCTGTTTTCGTTCCCATCATTCTATGCCTCAGCAAAGTTGACAGTATCTCATGTGTCTTGGACTTTTCCTACATGTTGATCAGGCTTGCTATCTGCTATTTATTAACTTAAGTACAATCTTATTTAACTGGTCCCTAGTTAGATCTCCGATCGATAGACCAATATAAGTCGGTGTGCCAGAGTGGAGCATTACTTACTAAAACACACAAGGGCACATTACTCTGTTAATAAATTGTGCAAAGCGGCATCGGTGGCCGCAACGGTTTAGCCGTTGATACGGCACTCATCACTGTAAAGTAAAAATCCCAGGTTCGAACCCGACATACTTACAAATGGGCTTTTTTTTCTCAAAAAATCGACACCCCGAGGTTCATATAACTTCGTAGTTAAAATTCCCTCGTAAAAAAATTATGCAAAAAGTGGAAAATAAAACCCAACAAGAAAAAGAGTTACAGTCTACGATATCAACTGAAATAAGGGACTTTAGGTACTGCAAGGCGTACGCAAGAGTTTGCCACAGGACTTCCATAAGTACCAAGACCTAGAACAAAATCTGTTATAATTGTTAATGATCAACTGACATGTGCAAACTTTTACTTTGACCATACGAATAACATACATCCAAGTCATAGCCAAACGTTCCAATCAAAAGTCCTCTGTGAATCCTAATGTTTTCATTTAAAACGACCTCGTTTCGTCGACGGATTGATCCGCTTCCAACCTAACCCCAGCTCTTGCCCACTGTGTCATCACGAGAAAACTAATAATAGATGTCAGTACGGTGACCCGTTAACAATAAAACATTCGAAATATAAGTATTACACTGATAAACAGCTACAAATAAATTAAAAAATAAATTTATTTAATCATCATTAAGAACTCGCCTTTTTAATTTATGAATTTATTATTTTATCATACACTACGGCATCTACTCGGCCTCTGGGCGGCAATGCTGTTCTGTTATTGTTGTCATTGGAATTACGTCCCATCGCGAATTGATTTACAGCGATATGGCTGGCGATATTCCGCATAATTCAAATTGATGAAGGCTATTTAGCCTCAACTAAATTGAATTGATCGTTCTTCTTGATCCAGTCACGAAAACCGCCTATTGTTTCTAATTTTAATTCGTAATGTTTCTACGTGTAATTTAAAAAAATCGTCTTTTACGGTTTATACGCAAAAGATAAAAAACAACATGGCAAGTAAAAATCCAACTACCGACAAAAGTTTGCGGCTTTTCTTTTAAAAACACTAACCTCTCCTAAATGAGTGCCCATATATGAAAACATAACCAGAAGATAAACAACCGTTAATGAATTAGGTAAAATTTCATTTTAACTTTAAACGATATCGTTTATTAATTTTATGAAATGTCAGTTGTCGACAGACTATTTGACCTTTTTGAATGAAGAAATACAATAACTAAAAAATCTTTATGATATTGCATAATATTCGTTTTAACATTGAATACGCCGATTTTAGTTATCGTTTAGATTGCTTGTCGTCGTTTTCCTTTTCAAGCGTCACAGTTCAAAAAAATGTTAATGTTAAGTTTATTAAAATTCAGGATGAAACGAATGCAATAAAAATCAAATTTAACGTAATTGCTTTTTTTTGTTGAAAAATGAGATTCAATTACGCTCCGTTTCTTGACTCGTTCAAACGTTCATCATTTTAAAGAATATTAAAATTATCATTTCACTTTGATATTGTACACATTTAATATATAGATATCGTATTGTTTCTGTTGCAGAATATTCTCGACAAGTTCAATCCTGGCGCTCGTCAGATGATCAACGCTGGGAAGGCCTATTTGAAAGCATTACACGGTAAGAAATTTGTAAAGATTTTCAACGTACTGGTGTTATTCCAGTTTCAATTTTGATGAAACCGGATGAAATCTGGAGGGGGCGACTCCTAAAATCAATATTCAAACGTTCATATCGAAGAAATTCTAATATTTTTAATGAATAATTGTTTTCCTTCGACTGAGTTGTCATTCATTATAGTTACTTTTTCTTCAAAGAAATTGAGGAAAGAGGAAAGATAACTTTTTGGATTTTGTAATATATAAATTATTATGGTGTTCTAATATTGTGTTTCAAAGCTAAACTTCAAATTTTGACATTCACTATTTTATGTATTGTGTAGACGTATCTCTTGAAGAACATCTTTATATTGTTTTCTTCTTTCTTCCCCGGCCGGCTACTCGATGAAAACGAAGCAAATGTTGTTGATGAATAATTTATAAATATGTCGGTCTTGTCACTTAATATACGAAACCCAATTTCTGACTACAATATAATTTTATAACTTTTTATGTGACTATGTAAAGGCATTTATCGGAAGATTTTATTATTTTGTTTTTATTACCCGCAGAGTGGTCTCAACGAGAGGCAGACGGGATTTAGCTTTCCTTTAACCAGTCGGAATTCTTAGAAACCCAGATATGGATCGTAAATAAAAACTCGGTTTATATTCATCGAGTTTTCACCCCCCCGGTGGGGTAAAATTATCAAAACTCTTCCCCTTTTCTGCCGTCTTTCTCGTCCTTGTCCTGACCCCGAGGTAAAGGAACACCTCCCCAGGCCTTGCCGCAATTAGCAGAATTAGCATAAAATTAGAATAAGTAATGATCCCGCGGGGCTTTAGTATAAAAGCGGCGTTCAGTGAGAAGGGCTTGAAATTATAAGCCACTCGTTCCATTTTGTCGGAGAAGTTGTCATAACGGATCAAATTTACACGACGTTCAAAATAATCCGTTCAACAAATTTCCAAGAAAGTACAAATATTTGTCATTAAAGTGAGACAAATTCATACAATTTATTACATTTACAAGAGTGCCTTCATTTATGATTACTCAATATATCCCGTTCGTATCGATTTCTATCAATTTGATACGTTTTTTGCTGTTATGCAAAAAAATACTATTTCGTTTCAAAGCAATCAACACAATCGACTCAAATTTAATTTTTCTTGCTTTAGTACACTTATCCCAAGTTGTTTATTGATTAATACTATAATATCTGGTCGATTAGTAATATAGGTCCGAGCCACTAGAAAAGTCAATAATATTTCCACTACATAAAATGGATAAGAAAGTAGACATCAGTATGCCAATAGCTCAAAGCCGTTGTTCCGTTATTTTCAAAACTAATTGAATGCATAGTAAAAGAACAGTTCGTTAATCACTTGGATACGCACAGTCTGTGGCACCCAAAACAATGTAGTTACAGGAAAAATCACTCAACATCCGATGCTACCGAATCTCTTTAAAACAAATCACAGAAACATTTGTAATAATTTGAAGTAAAAGAGCACAGTGTGGCCACTTTTTATGACCTTGCTGGGTGTGGTTTATGACCTTGCGCTTTCGATTGGGTTTCTCAGGAATTACTATAAAAGCTCGGTTTCTATCATGGATCCAAAGAGTCTCAGACAAATATGGAAAATTTCTTTAAAAAAAGGACCCAGATCTACTACAGTGGCGAAGGATCGGATCCTCTGACACTGCATGTGGGAGAAGGGCAGGGTTCGGGCCCGATTTGTTTTCTGGTTGCTGTAAACGACCTGGCTGCATCTGTCTTTAATGACGGTGCTTTTTGAAAATGATGCAATAGACATTAAATCTTATAACGATATCAAACATGAAGCTAGACAGGCCATATGCGAGAGGTCATGCAGTGGTTTTCTTATAAATAACAATAAAACCGAGGTGGTGTTTACATTAAAAAAAAGTGTTAGGAATATTAAATATTTGGGTTTTTGTCAAATTATAAATCTCAAGGAATAACCATCTCTCTTCAAGGAATAACCATAATAAATCATCTCTCTAAAAAAACTGTCAACATAATTATATGTTATAAGAAAGCTAAAAGCTGAGTGAGATGTAGATGGCTTGTTAATCTCCTATTATGGATTTTTTCATTCATTGGTACAATAGCTTATGGCATTGGTTTATGGGAAATTCAAGCAATTACAATAATTTTCTTCTTTTACAAAAATACATAGCAGGTTTAGCTTAATGAACCTTCCAAACCATTTTTCTGTAAATAAAGAATTTTAATTTTTTATTCACTGTAATTTTTGGTTAAAGTTTGTGATGTACGTTTGAAATTATCGACGCTTAAATAAATGGAGATAAACATTATTACTATCTCAGAGAAAATGACAACATATATTCCAAAATATTCAGTCATGAAAAAACAGCCGAAACGTGACGTGCCTGCTGTGAAGTTTCATAATTTAATTACAAAAGAACTGAGGACGTTACATCATGAAAACATCTGCAAAAAATTGAAAGCGCTTCTTGAGGAAAAATCACTGTACAGTGTATAAGTCTTTAAAACATGTTTTTCCTAAACGTAATTTTTTTTCTATCGTCCTCCATAAATTTCGTCGCAATTAATATTTTTATTAGAATATAAGGGAGCAATTAAACTTTTTTACTACACTCATTGTTTAACAAAAATTATACCTCAATATTAGAGAAAAATATTCACAATGAATAAGAAAATAAAATTCATCCATTTCGCTGATAAAATTATACTCCTGACCTTTCTTGTGAATTTAAGCCTTAATACGTCCTGGAATCGTAATATGACTTTTGACAAAATACATAATTTTGAAGACTTGAAGGCGAGTTATTATTTTAATTAATCCCCAGTGTCGAGACGTATTTTGAGAACATAGTTCGTAAAAGTACATTTGAAAATAATTACATCATCAAAGTTACAACCGAGGATTAATGCTAATCTTATTGTCCCAGCTGTATTAATTACCTCAATAACGTACGTTTTTATTGAATCATAAATTGAATTCCCGCACAATGTTTGTATTGCATAAATCGTTTGTTCGAAAAAGGAAATAAGACTTTAATATCATCGGATCAATATTCTAGGATATACTTGACCGTTGGCGTCCTCATTTCTCCGGGTAGCTTAAGCACTTTGATGCTCCGAATTCGACGAAAAGCAGCGTCTTTTGAAAAGGAGAGAGAGCCTGTTCCACCCATATTAAGAATCCTGTCTACAAACTTGAAAACGGGCCTTGCCAGACTAATTGCCCGGGTACTTTTGAATGGGCAACCGCCGTTTCTTTGAAAATCGGGACAGCCTTCAGGCATTTCCTTCGAATCATTATTAGGTTGATTTTATTCATGGCATATATTCATCGCTATTTCAGTCTTTCTTCAACGAGTTTTCGATATTCTGAATTAAATATTTGTAAACGTTGACAGTTCAAAATTATATTATTAATATTCCCTTTTAAGACTGAATGTCGTTACTTGGGTTTTTGTAATGTAGTCATTTACAAATACATCACTATTCACTGGAATTTATCACTATTCAAATACGCGTTTTGCCGAATTGTCTCAATAAATCCAGGCGTAAAGATAATCACAAGAATGTGGATTATGTGGTCTGCATCTCCACAAAGTTTGCCTGCGTGCGATGAAATATGTGAAAAGTAAGGTTCCCGTGTGGTCGTAAACTATAAAATTGTGATTTTGCCATGTTCAATTTGCAAGAGATCGGTGCTACCCCGACACAAGCGTATCGAAAAATGTACCATCTCACAGTTTATCTTCAGTAAAAAAATGTAACGATAAATAATAATAATAATAATAATAATAATTATATATATAACAAAAATAATAAATAATAGAGATCCAATGGTATAACAATTAATGTGAACGTCTATTTTAATATTTTCTTAATTTTATGAAATGTATTTAAGAGTTTAATAGTCACGTTTGCCTTGATCCATAATTTTAATCAAATTTTATGGACTCTTTTAATTTAACCGTCTAAGTTAAACTTTTTCGACCATTCAAGGTGGTTCTTTGTCAATGAAAGTTATAGGGACAAACTGATTTTTGACGAACGTGTTACAAAAATACACAAAATAGACACTACTTTCTTTTTTATGCGGTAAGCAATACGTTTATCAAATGTGTCCAATTTTTATTATTGTAAGAAAGCTAGAAAAAACTGACATCATAAAGTTGATTATGAAGGCGTATTCCAAGCCTTGTTTTATTAAGATGCAGCTCATACCAGGTTATAAAAATTTCAGTTTTGTCCGAGAAACAAATATTTGTGAAGTCAAAGATTGAATGCACATTTCATAAATAAAAAAGCGAAAATATTTATTATTTCTTTTTGTATTGTAATAATAATAATAATAATAATTATTATTATTATTGATATATTATTATACAATTATTGTACTGACTGAAAGAGGCGTCCTTCGACGACGTAATCAATTGCTCCTAACAAGTCATTTCTTGCTGAACATATTTTCAATTTAGAAGAGGATTATAAAGGATGAATTGTGTGAGACTGAGTTATGGGGGAGAGAGGAATAAAATTAACATTAGCCCCACCCGGAGGCTGTGCGCTCGAACACTGAGCGCGGCGACCCGCCAGCATTAACATATCCATTGTTTCGCATATCGAACTAGAAACACTTTCACAATTACGCCCCGAGGCACCGGTTCTTCTACTGAAGGCGGATATTTTTACTAGGCAAAAAAAAAAATCACTGAAACAGAAAATTTCTCGCTACGATGGACATGACACCGTTTAAGTCACTCATATTTAATATGTGATACAAAGTTTTAGTTTGGATTGGATTTACATAAGCTTATATCTATACATGTATGTGATAGGCATACAGTGCAGAGTTGAGCTTATCACTTCGCGTAGCCCACCGGCAATTCCAGTTTTGTTATTTATATTATAATTATATTTATTATAAATTAACGCCAGAATCACCCACCTTCGAGGGCCGTCCAGGGTCTGACCTTAGCCTGATCCGTCCAGCGAGCCATCGAGTTTGGGGTGCTTACAACAGGTCAATTCAGCACCCTACATGCAGTTCCTCGGTCCGTTCACACTCTCACTCATTCTTAATCGAATTCTTTCCTTTTTACATACCATTCACTCAATTGGTGTTATTCCTCCATCATCCCTTACACCTAATATACAACTAATTTAATTGAAAGTCAAAGTCGATGGGATACTCGATATTTCGCCATTACCCTTCGCCCATCGCACATTTACGCTGATAAATACATTCACTTTCAACGACATGCAGGGAACCCAAAACTGTAATAATATATATAATAAAGCAACCATGTTTCCTCTAAAAATAGGATACCTAGATACTCGTTTGCTCAAAAAACCATCTTCATATCGGGTGGCATTCCTACGCTCTCTCTATGTGGAGCCAAGGAACCGCACCGCTCAATCAAGTATGACACGTCGAGCAACCTTTCTCTGCAGTCGGACAAATACGCAGGCTTTAACCCAAAAGTAAGTGTTCGAATGTATCTCGCAAGGCCTATCCTTAATATTATTTTACTTCTGTTCGTATGATGGTACAAACTGGAGTGTCACAGAATCTAAACTGCCAGTGGTCCATGGCGTTCTGGCCGGAAAGGTCCCTGTCAGACATTTTTCAAGATCTTAAAAGAAAGAGTTCAAAAATTCGTGATTACATATAAACTTTGGACATTTTTATTAAATAGAATTAGATTAAAGAATACACTATCTTCCCTGCAACAAGCAGTTTTTTCTGATATCTTATCAAAACGAAAACATTTACTGTCGGTGGATATATAGTTAAGCCTTGTGTTATTATGTTATCGTATGTTATTTTTTCAAATTTTGTTTGTTACAATGCAAATGAGAAATATACAAGTTTAATATAAAGGCGAAAATGACAGATTATATCGAAATGCCGAAACTAGCAACAATAACCAGGATAATTCGATAAATATCCTTATGCAAAGAATTACTAACAATAATTTGAAATGGTAAAACAATCGAAATAAAGTTTAACACCAAAACCAAAAGAAATTGTATTTGTCATGTAAATAGATGATTCTGATTGGGTTTTATTTGGTACAGCTTGAGTATAAATTTTTTCGAAAACTTTTAATGATTTTTAGTACAGTGGCAGAATCTGTGTTGCTGTAATTGTTGTACCATGGAAACTAAAGACTCAAGCAGAAAGTAGGAAACATTGACGCGTCTGACCGAATCCCAGAGACAATATTCAAACCAGAATGATCAGGAACGACCAATTTACAAGTGTTCTATAACTAATTGATTGTTATAAAAGTTTTAATGTATAGAATACATCATATTTCAGTTTTTGATGTTTTACATAAGAAAATGTTCAATATTTGCTTTAACTTGGTTTAAAAGAAAAACCGCTGATTCCGCACGTCGGTTTTTTCCACTGTTTGGAAATTATTGATGGGAGTATTAAAAGTATCCGTCAGAGTTTGCTGCTTCTCGTCAAACAATATTATTTTAAGCCAATTTAAAAAAAATATCCTCCTTCCCACCGACAATAAGCCCGAGTATTTGCCCCAGAAGGACCGATACTTTCTCCGTCCTTTCTTCCAGCATTGTTTTCCACAACTTCTCAAATGCCAACGTATTCATGAACTCGTGGGGCCGAAGAGGCCACGTCAATAACGTGCCTTTCTCCTTAATTGGAAGACGGGAGTACCCTTTGCTTGATAATATTTAGGATCCCGCATTGCCAAATTCTCGAGGCACGCAACGGAAAGTAACATTACGAGACAAACGCCTGTAACATTACACTGGATTTTGAAAGAACCAGAAACACATCATCTAACACGAGATACGTATGTGTAATTCGTGACCCACTCTCCTGATTTAGTTTTGTCATTAAAAGGCGGTTTTAGTTATACCACCGACCCACGCTCATCAACTGAGGGGTGTACATCAATATGAATATGAATAGCAATTAACTAAGCATAATTAAGTAGCAAGCGAATAATTTTATTAATTAATGCATTTTGTACGGCTAACAATGTGGCAAATTATCCTACGATGATTTGTTTTATCAAGAATACATATTAGAAATTCCGCTATATATTATATATCAATTCTTTATGTAATGACATTTTTCAGTACGGATGTGTTTTATCTACTGCGGGCAGTTAACAATTTCGTTGGTGGTATTTGATTTTGTATCACAACTGTCTTCAGACCCGTCAGCAGATCCAATAACTCAGGGCAATAAATATTTTTAATTTTATATAGATCTTTGTACCTTCATGAATGCGACATGTGTTTATTGGAAGGAATGTATTTATTTGCATGAATGGAGGGGCTTATCCCCCAATTACCATGCGGAACATCGAGTACATTAGGCTAGTGTGAATGATTTGTAGTGAGTGATTACAATATATTAGCGTGAATGGAGAGCTTATCCCCAATTACCCCAAGGAATATCTAGTACACTGGGGTTGTGAGAATGAATGTTATATATAATTATTTATTAGTATGAATCAAGGGGATTGTCCCAAATTGCCCTGTGTAATATTGAATACTCTGGAGTAGTGTGGAAGCTAACGAGGCTGTCATTTTTCAGAGTATTTGCGTTTGTTATTTGTGTTATTTTATCCACAATGACGAGGTCCTGAGGTACAGAAACGTTAGCAATATGATAAAGAAAAGAGAGAGTTACTTACAGTTATATCATAAAACATCGTAACGTGGCTAATCATAAAAACTTCAAGTGCGAGAAAGAAGAGAAATGCAAAGCTAATTAAGAAAGGGATGACCATTTTGGTTACTTTACTTACAACTTTTACGTTGTTGCTTGTGTTCCAAACTTCATCACTGTAGCTTGTTCGGGGAGAATAAGGAACATTTATTTTGTTCCTGGGCGCTAGAAAACATTGATCAATTACAACTAGAAATTATGTGTTTTAAAAACTGCCACATGAATTTTCCACAACCTTCATGCAAAGACGTGCATGAGGAAGGGTCTCGTGTTCCGAAAGTCATTCTGCCTTTCCAGGAAGTGAAGCTCCATAAAAATAGTACAGGGCTAAAAACGTGTGTATACAAAAAGTTATTTTTATCATAAAATGTATTACTCGCCATCGTAAAAATTATTACCTTCGCTCAATAACATATATATAATTAATTAAGGTTTTTAGTTGAGATAAAAAAGTCAATGGCACGAGCGGGATTCGAACCCACGATCTTCGGTTAGATACGCCGCTGCTCTACCACTTGAGCTATCGTCACCTCGATCCACTCGGACACTAACTTCCCATCTCAACCCCACCTTTTGAATTTTCCCTCCTTTTTGCCATTTTTCAAATGTCGTGTAATCTATTTGATTCTCGGCGACAAATGAAATGGCCACGGAGAGCTTTCGTGAGGATATACTTCGGTTTAATTATTAAATCCAATACAGTTCGTGGTCCGATTGACCAATTAACATTTTTTAATTAATATTTATGAATTGGTTGAGATAAAAAAGTCCGAGCGGATCGAAGTCATGATAGCTCAAGTGGTAAATCAGCGGCATATTTAGCCGAAGGTCGTGGGTTCGAACCCCGCTCGTGAAACTGACTTTTTATCATAACCAATACCTTTCATAAATATTAATTAATTGAAAATGTGAAAACAGTTCAAAGCAATGTAAATATTATCAGACGGCGTGAGCATGCCGAAAGAAAAATACTGGACTGTGAATAAAACCGCGAGATGATGTGCGTACGAAGCGATGGTACAGGCGTCGTGAATCAGCAACATTCAGCAACGATGAGCGGGTGAACACTCTTCGAATCCCGCTCGTGCCATTGCCTCTTTTATCTCAACTAAAAATCTTAATTAATTATATATATTATTGAGCGAAGGGGATAATTTTTACGATGGCCACGAAATTATTGAATTATANTATTAAATTATCATAAGAGCGGACCTTGGACATTTTCGTTTTTTCGGACACAACTAGTAATTGATTTACAAACGCCCCGCTTCTGATAAATTAACCGATTTTTAAATTAAACTGTAACGTTCCAGTGATTTGTTAATATTGGGCGATTTTCATTTTGGAAAAAGCCATCGGGCTTGTTCGTTATGCATTTCCATTACCAGGTGAGAAGAGAGATTAAAGGGATTAAATTGGGAGCAGGAAATTGGAACTGCTGTAAGCACGCTTTATTCAATGTACAAATTTAAAAGTTAATTCAACTAAATCGAAAATAGTTATAGAAAAAGTTATAATTTATCATAAAACAATTATATCTTCTGACAAGACCTTTCGTTTCAACAAGTTTTCTTTACGACAAAGAGCATCCTTAGCTATATACTATAATCGCCTCATACTACAAATAAAACAGGAAGCTTGCTAACGGCTGCCATTTTTCTTAATGAGTCACTTGTAAATTTGGTTTGTGGCTATTCAGCTTATACTTTGCTAACATAGCAGTACAGGACGAAAGGGCTTTTTCAAATCGGATCATCGCTTTAGGAACTTGGTAGGCTGCATACCGGTTCGTGCGAGGCACTTGTATGATTTTAAATTAAGAAAAGTATGTTAAACAGAGATTAAAAAGAGAATTCCTCCAGCTTTGGGTATAGCTAATTATGAAAATTATGCTCAGTTAAAGGTTATTTGATATTTCGTAAAATAATTTTGATTTTGTTTAAATTTTAAAAGTATCCAGATCAAGATTCAATGTTCTTTGGCCTCTAAAGTGGTCGTATTAAA
This sequence comes from Cimex lectularius, assembly GCF_000648675.2. NCBI lineage: Eukaryota > Metazoa > Arthropoda > Insecta > Hemiptera > Cimicidae > Cimex > Cimex lectularius. The sequence continues at coordinate 637,606 of NW_019392809.1, forward strand.
TGGCATGGAAATCATAGATTGTTCCCAGATTTTCGACGTTGATTCTACTCACCTTTTACTATTCCGGATTCAGGGTCGTAATCAAATAACCCCCCCCCCCAACGTCAGGCCAACCCTTAGCCTTCCTGATATAAATGTAAATCCACTTTATTTACATATTTTTCATCAATGTACAGGGCAGTGATGGAAATGGACACAAACGTTTTTTTATTTTTCATTTCGCCTTTTTGTCAGGATTAACGCTTGTCATGATGGAAGCTCATCGTTCAATACTCGCCAGCATAATCGTTGTGAACGCGAATAAACTCTTCAGTTGATTTTACTACGATTAATTAATTCAGTCATATAAAAGGTTTTTGAAATATTGAAAACAACTTGAACAATCGTCCTGATCATGGGACGTCGGTATCCTTAACGCATAGATCGTTACACGGCGCCTTATCATCGTTTGAGTGCTCACCGGAACCCACGGGGTTGATACGAATTATAAGGTGCAAATACTTGTATTTGAAAAATTGTATTAGAAAAGGCTACAAAGGTTTTATGTGAGTGGAAACGTAAGGATCATTTAGCTTTCAAGAAAAACATGACAGCCCGTCATCCCCCCCAGAGAATTCTCCCTCACCTTCTAAACAGTTTATCACCAAGTTTTCTTCTTCAAACAGTATAAAAAGTGTAGGGGCCCCTTTGTTGGGAAATTCTTCGTCGTCGCCGTCCGTTAATCGTGTTTGCTTCCGATTCCATCGTTTCAATAACTTCGAATGGAAGGCCAAAATGGCATCGGAATAAATGAACGACAGGTCGGTCGAAGGTGAATAAGTCCAATCTGTGACCTCACCCCATGGACAAGATTCGATTTTTTCCCTCATCGATACAAAAAAAGCATTTCAGTACCACTTTAAAAATGTTTACGAAAAAATCTCGAAGGATTTGACGCGAGTGTTACTTTCGGGAGATCTTGAACGTTTCACGTTTATACTGTCTAGTCGTAGCCTGTTCAAAGAAATTATCAATTTTTGTATACGGTTACAACACCTCAGCGACGCGAAAATCGTTTTGGCAAGTTTAAAATTAAGAAAAAGGACTTTTAATCTGATTAAGAATTGAAGTACTTCATTCGATAGGCCCTTTCTAAGGTGGAAGTGGACATTAAACGGATCCATTTGAACCAATAAGGGAGCTGCAAGGTTTACAGCTGTTTTAAGTGAGGGGGTGGCCCTCTATATAAAGCACTTTGTCCCAGGTAAATCTAGTTTTAATTAAGGGAGCTAAACTACCAAAAGGGTTCTCGGTTAAATTGTTATAGGTGTTTCTAGTTAATAGACATAAACAAGAGAAAATATTTCCATATTTAGTTAGAAACGTTTTCTCCGGTTGTTAATAATTTGGGTAACATTTATTAGATTCTTACAGATTAGAGTGTTTTAACTAGTTAAACTCTATTAAATGTTTGTGGATTCGCTAAAAGGTATAATTTTTCTTTAGTTTATTTAAAAGCGTTTGTCATATTGGAGTGATGGCGGTTTTCTGCTTTGCAGTGTTGCAAATATCATAAAGGGGTGGCCGGCGGCCGCAACGGCTTAGGCGTTGGCATGGCGCTCACCACTGTGAGATAAAGGTCCGGGGGTTCGAATCCAACGGCCCTGCATTTGAACTCGACATACTTACAAATGTTTTTTTTTTTTTTTTTTTTTTTTCAAAAACACTGGCACACGAGGGTTCATATAACCTCGTATTTGAAATAATCCCCCCTCCCTAAAAATCTTAAAGAGTCAATTTTGGTCATTTTTCATTTTGTGTTTAATCATGGTTTAAGTATAGTTTTTTCTTGTACTCGTAAAAGCATTATTCACTATCATCGGGGCATTACCACTATTTAATTGAACGTTTAATATTTACAGTCATTGGAGAAGACGAGAATGCATTCATCGCGTCGTTCCTTTTAACACCCGGGCGGTTTGCAGGGCAATTAATTAGTCGGCAGAGCAATTAATTAGCCGGCAGGAGAATTGAACGAGAAGGACACAATTGCGATACCGAGGGAAGAGAAGAGGACAGCAGTTGCTCAAGACACCCCAGCCCGTTTTCTAATCTAGAGTGAACAGCCGGTGCATATTACAAGTACGGATCCCATTTCAGGCCCTGCGAGCGGTTCTCGCCAATTGAATTTCTTGGAAATACATGAATCGAGAATTTTATTAATATCCTTTTTCCTATTTTCAAAACATACAATTAGAAGTATTTTTATTAACCGTTACAGCATCATCTTGATAGGTAGTTGACATATTTTGCATAAATTTTCAGCTGTTTTAAGGTCTAACGTCTTTCAAATAACGTAGCGCTATTAGCAGACGGCAGACGTTTTGCATAACGGATTTTGCAGCTAACGCTAACTTTACTGAGATCCTGATAGTTGTAGAAGCTCTAAAATTCAAAGTAAATGACTGGGCGATTTGGGGCAAGTTCAGTTGAAATTAAATTGAGGTCAAAAAGTGTCATAAACTCTTAAGATGGAGGGAGAGAGAGAGAGAGAGAGAGAGAGAGAGAGAGAGAGAGAGAGAGAGAGAGAGACTAATCATATAATTATAGTTTTATAAATTGATTCCTCAAAACAGAACCTGTGATAAGTGCATATATGTATATATTTTGCATTAAAGTTAACATTAGTTGCTTTTATTGTTGTTTACATTCTTTCAATGTTTGTGAAACTCGCATTATGAGAGCAAATCTTAATTCCTGGTAGTAAATAAATTTTACAATAGTACCTATTCGTTACTGTCAGTATTCCGTTCAAAAGGAACCGAAGAGCACATTTCTCCGATCAACAGCGAGTTGATAGTACGACTACATACTTTATTAATGCTGGATGTACTCCTAGAAATTTCCTGATCGCCCCAGAATAAACCACAAAACGTTTATTCGCGTTACTCGCAATATGAGGAGATACGGATCAGTTGCTGTTCCATCACCAAGAAACGGGCAGCGTCATTTCGACGAGGAGTTGAATATGTTACTACGTGATCGCGAAAATCCGAATGCCTCTCTCTGAAATGTTAAAAGGGTTTTACTTTTTCAAAAAATAAAATTAGAGATGTACTCCGGACTTACAATTCTAAGCCGTATCGCTCTCATCTTGTCCAGACGTCTAACGTTCCTTGCACAAATATCGATTTGGGAGGCTGAAGGAAACGTTCTTCCGTGCTTTCTCTGGACTGATGAATCCAAGTTCACATCTAATGGCAATTGGAATTTTTGAACGTGGGTAGAAGAAAATCCTAAAATTTGATACTCATTATCAGATTTCACTTTTGGGGTGTACGATTGTAAAAATTTCGTCAAAATGATCTGTCAGGATATATAGGGTCGTATTTGAAATTTTGAAGTTGAACTGGGCCTGAGGTAACATGTATAATTTTTCTCAAAAAAAAAAAGTTAAAAATTTGAAACTAGATTAAAAAAATTAAAAACGTATTTTTTTTGGACAGCGTCAATGCTTGAAGAGAGATTCAGCCCAGCCATTTAAAAAAGATTCCCTGCTTATGTATGCTTACAAGATCAGTATGATTTCCATTTAAGATAAAAAGTAGAGATTCAGAAATGGTCTTTTTCCTGATATTTTTAAACATCAAAATGAGCAAAAATGAGCATTTTTTCTACGTTACATACTTTTGAACTTTTAAGTAGTAGAGTTTATATCATTTTCAGAAGATTTGGCAAATGTATGTGGTGATGGTAGAGTTAGGTATTGATTTTCCGTTTAATCGGCGATTTGCGGTCTGGGGAGGGAATTGTCATTGCTGATGATGATCACCCCAAGGTCCAGTAATTACATTCAGCGAGGTTTGCTTAACGCACGGTTAGCCACAACGATCTTGAAGGCGATTATAAAATTGATACCAGCATCTTAGTCCAAATGGACATGCCAATGGAAGAAGCGTTGCGTCTAGATTAGTTTAATTGGAGTAAAAAAAATTCAAATTAAAGTGACCCATGAGCCAGAGATGGGTTCTGCCGCGTATTAACATTTCAGATCTCTTCTCTGGGTAACTCTGGAAGCCCTTGTTTGATATTTACCAACCAATTAATATTAGGGGGCGGCCCAGGGGTACGCTACAACCTTTTCGTCTTACAAAGATGGTATGTTGTTCGTCATTTTCGGATTTCTCACAGCGCATGTTTCATTTGACCAATAAAAACATTAGCTTTGGCAATTTTTTAGCTTCCATAAAAAGCTTCCTTAAAAATAGCGTGATAGTTGTGCCTACGAGAAATATTACCCTTCCCATTGCCTGATGTGTCTCGAACTTCTGACGGAAAAGAGACTGGACTGGGACGAATCGGGAACATTCATCTTTATAAAAATTATTATAGGGCCTAAAGAATGTTTCCAGGACAAAGATTAAGATAAAGTGGGACGTGTGGTCGCTGGAGGTGGGTCTCCCAGTGGTAAGTCGACGTGGATGTCACCCTGGTAATGAGAATCTATCTCTTTCCAGGCATCCTTTTGACAAAGTGCCAACCTTTCCGCCCGGCCATTAGGCGATTGCAGGACCAAAAGAGACCTTTAATTGTTATCAGCAAAACTCAATCCGAGCATATTACGTTTTTTTATGATTTTACATTAAACAACGTAAATTATAGGTGAATTTTATAAATAGAATCATCTCATTGTGTTGTTTCAATAAGTGAAATACCCAAACATGTAAATTTAATTTAAAATATGCCATCTCTGATCGTTCTGAACACACCCAAAAGACTGTGTCATGCTGAAATAGAACGAAGAGGCAAAACAAACAATATTATGTGGACCGGGATGATCGAGACCCAGTACGAGGTCTTCACCTCGCAGACTTCAAAGTTTCTCAAATTAAAGTTGAATTTTAAGAAAATCTCTTCTGTCTAGTTTATGAGATTATTTGTCAACGTTGTATGTACTCTAAAAAGGCCAGAGAAAACTCACGCAGACCTTAAGTAGGTATTTTAAAAAGATATTCTACCAATATTCTTTTCTTGTAAAAAAGAATGAAAAGTTTTTTCGATCCGTTTATTTAGTACACGATGTGCTTATAGAAAACCATTATCCAAGCTATTTAGATTCTTCTCCGTATATCTCATAAGGGCCATTTTTAAATTATTTGTTTCTTGTATACGCTGATACATGTATGTATTAAATATGTATATATAGGTGTAATTGTAGATGATGAAATTGAATTAATTTTATTTTAAATAATTAAATTAATAATATAATATTAAAGTAATATAATGTTAATTGCTTTTTAGTATTACTTAATGTGTGTAACGGTAAAATACTACTTACTGCTGAAACATACTACTTAAAAACCATTATATGTAAATTTAATAGGTTAGAGAGGATCATAAAATAAGACAATTTTTCCAGTGCATCTTCTGGCCCAGGAAATTTCAACAAATTCTAAAATAACCAATCTTATCATGCGGAGAAGCTTAAAATAATAAAGAAAACCGCAAAACGAGAAGAAGATACAAACGTGATTGTATTTGTACTCATCAATCCCAACCCTCATTTATGTCCTCCACGTGGGTGATCTTTTTTAAACAAAAGCAAAGAGGGTGAGGGCATACTTGTAAGGCTGGCAAAGAGCGAGGGGGCTTTGATTGTTTCCTGACGAGCCGGTTCTTTATTGGAAAGCCCTGTGATAACCCCATTCATCAAGTTCTTAAAAAAGAGAAAGGTATAAAGGTGGCCGGGAACCTTTATACATTAGACCTTATGTTGAGTATATATAGCGCAAATGAAGGGAAGCGCTGTTGAAAAACCAGGTGTATAAAACTTAATTCAACAAATTCGTTTTGAATGTGTAGAAAACGAAAGTTTTTTTTTTAGCTACATATGTTAAAAAAATTAGTTTTGAAAAGTCCTTACGTCGTAGTCAAAAGGCCGTAACTGATTGACTCTTCTATGGAGTCGTGCATTGATTTTTGATTTCTAAAGGGTAGTTGTCGGGTTGAAGAAAGTCACGGAAAAGTCGAGTTAAGGAGTAAGGTCACATAGTTTCGGGGAGGGGGAGGAAATCGAAGTTTATCCCGTCCCAAACCCCCGAAGTTACCTCGGACCTATTTTGCATTTGACTCACGCACTTCTTCCACGGTATCCACTGATCGGAGGCTTTCCAACCGTGTATAACAGATCCGCCTGTTATCTGCTTCTTCTCTTCCCATTCTTAATTGATTTTTGGGCAATTCACCGACGGACTAACAAAGAGAGGAAGGACTGTCAGAACAGGCACAAATACTTGTTTTTTATGGGTATCGTATTCATCGTATTCAATGAGCGGAAACGACAAAAGGTTTTCCTTATTGCTTCCGCTTTTATACTCCTGGATTTTTATCATGCCGAATCAACGTTCGTTTTCTCAGGGATCAAGAAATATCCGAAAAATCCGAGTCTAATCCAGAATTTGATTGAAATAAAAAAGAAATATCTTACCATTTGGAGAGAATAGCTAAACATAATTTGAAAAATTCGTAAAATTAATGTTTTAAAATTGCAACGTTGCATCGTAATTTAAAAATAGCAACCGTCTATAGAAAAATCAGGCTTATAATAACCATTAAAGGTGAGTTAAATCTGAAAAGTATTTTAACAGCGAATAAAATAACCTAAATATACACTCCTGAATTAATATACATTTTCTCTGAAAATGTAAATAATCTGTATACTATACTTTAATTATAATTTGTTTGTTGGTCTACGTCGTGTTAGAACAGTTCCAACTTTCGTCCCATTCTTCCAGATTTTAGATAGTGCTTTTAACTATTTGGTACAACGATGGTGCTGGTTTGACATTGCTTCTACACTCAAAAACGCATTTCGTTGGCATTTCCTGTATATTTACTTATTATACTCTTCTCCTTACTGACAGGAATAACTCCAACAGCAAAGTTTCATCTTGTATTTTCGAAAATTTCTTGTACAAACTCGTACTTTTAGTTTCTGTGAGGCAATGGATGCCGGTTTAAGTCATCGACTTTGAAGACTTAAATTGTAGTATCGTCAGGTAATGATCCCACTTCCATTTTATCCCTATACCCAGTTTATCCCTTGACCCGGCCCCTTTGTGTCTCGAAACACATAAATTATTCAAAGTCGTCCGACTCTCGACGCTCCCCCATCGCTGTTCACGTACAACCTGTGAAAACTCAGAGAGGACGGAAAAATATGTTAATAAGATGCAAAATGAATTTTGTACAAAGTAGTTTACAATTTTAAACTCGGGTTTATTTTGGACTCTTGGCAAAATTATTCTGGTTTTTTAATTTTATTTCAACGCCCTGCAGACTCTGTTCATTATTTCACAAATATTTCTTCACTGCTTACTCAGGCCAGACGCCTGTTTCTACGCAAAGCTTCAAAATCGTCTGTAATACGATAATTCCAGCTGAATGGCTGTTCGCTGATGTCAGAGCGTTTGCTCAGTTACATGTTTATCGTAAAACCAGAAATGACAAGCCAAATGAATTCTGCTTAATGAAAGTCCCGTCCCTGGATATATCGTTCCAAGAAACATTTACTTTTTTTTTTTTTTAATAAATACATATAATACAGCACTGTGAATCGCTTTAACAATTAAACGTCGACGAAACTACACACTTTACAAAGGTAAAAACGGCTTAAAACGTTTATATTCAAAGTACCACAGCGGTGAATTTGCCATAACCATTGCATATAATATGTTGAAGATAAGAAGTTTACATTCTTTAGAGTAAGTATTATAAATTTGTAGAATTATGTATTTTAATTTATACAATCGACCAGCCTTTGCTCTATACTTCTCGTGGATTAACGTTGAGGTCATGCTGAAAGGAGCCAGAAGTAGATGGAAGCTTCCTTTTCTGGACTTTTATTTGAATAGGGAAGGAAAAAAAATGTTAACCAATTAGTATATGAAACGAACCAATTATGATAGGGTGTTACATTACTAGTCTGCTCATTCATTCACAACGAACGTTAATATTGCGTACAACCCGATAAATAGATAGGACCTAAAACTTCGAAAACAAATTGAAGGTGCAATCTATGTTAATGTATAATGGATATCGAAAGTCATTAATAAACAGTTTAATTAACAGTAGAACGTGTTTAATTACAAAACAACCCCCCCAGAGGGAGAAAGATTTGATCATCCAATAACATATATTGCAGAAACATCAAACAAATTAAAACGATTATTGGAAACAATGTTCTGTTGTATAAAATACACTAAATGTCTCACAGTTTATTATGGTCAAACCAATCAATATCTCTCAGAGCGTATTAGACAACATCAGTATGACTGTAATGATGTTGAAAGGTCAGGAAATGCATTATCAAAACCGTAATCATAACTTCGATTTTGTCAAAGTTAAGATTATCACTACGGAGGATATTAAAAGAAATGGTGTACATTTATCAAGGTAATAATTCTTGTAATCTAAAAACGGAACTTAACGATCTAAGCATAATTTATAGTGAGATTTTTGACATTTTTTTGACATTATTTTTGATAAGATATATCCCATTCCTAAAATCTAAACAATACACATTAGTAAAAAATAAATAAAGTGAAAATTATTTATATATTTTTACATGTATTTATTTAATAAAAACAAGCTGTGATGGAATATTAGTATTTAAGGGACAAAGAGGTGAATCCGCTGTGGCAGGGTGTGTAACCCCCCTACAAAGGAAAAACCTTAATTATGTTCTAGTCATCACCCATGAAATATGTACCGGCTAAATGTCTGTTTGTTATTTATTCATTTTTTGTTAGAGTTAATTTACATATAAAGATAGTTAAAATAGTAATGAAGGTTTACGTTTTGTTGTTATTTAACCTGTGTAAACTTTTATAAATTTTCACTACGTACCTGAAAGTTGTCAAGAATCTATGATGACCCTGAAAAGTACGAAATTTATCGTCGAAGCTCGGTGTTGGTACAAAAGGACTATTTGTTTTTCTGACCACAACCCTAATCCACGAGACTATTACATGGTTTAAAAAAAAAGTTTTTGTAACAAGTGAAACATTTTAACAAAACGTTGAAACAAAACAAAATTTTTAACATTTTTTAAGACTATAACGCTTAAAAAGTCGTAATTTATCTTTTAGTCAATTGGACGTAAATGACTTTGAGGCAGAACTTATCGACAAGGCCGTTTTGAGATTATGTGCCTTTGTTCAAATTCTAAACCGTGCAACAGAAATATAGTTATAGATTAAATGTACGTTTTGCAATTTCTCTACAGAAAAAGGTAATTTTTTGCTGGAGTCGGGGACATTGTGGCATCTGTGATAATGAAGTAGAGGACCGATTGGTTGAAATAGTGACAAAGATAACCACAAAAACACTTCATGCAAGAGTGGAGCTCATGGTACACCCAAAGAACGGCAGGTTTGGTATATAAATCCATATCCCCTTAAATAGGATCAAAACCATGGTTCTCTAGAATTGTTGCTTGGATATCCCGGATTCGCTCAAACCACTGCATTTGCGGTGCATAAATGCATTAAATTAGCCGCACAGCTACTTTAATTGCCAAATGTGCGACGAAACGAAAAAACGTAAAGCATATAATTTTGACGTGCCCAGAATACGAAGAGGCAAGACACATTTTTTTCCAACGGGGTGTATAGCTGAGAAATTTTGAGTGGCCGTTTTGCTGGGAAAGTTTGCTTTCGACTGGAAATGTGGACGTGTAGTAATTAATATATCCATTTTTGAAAAATGTGATATTGATGTGTGAGCTGTGTATAAATTGTATGTGTGTGTTACAGTAATTATTTACTTATGTGTGAAACTATTTATTTCATTATTTTGAGTTCTTTGTTTTATATATTTATTATGTAATGTGTACGTATTTATTTATTATAAGACGCCACTTCCCCTGAAATTTAAAGGATTGTGTTCTATGTAAATTTATTACAAACAAATCAAATTTAAAATCTAAAAATCTATTATATGATCTGTATTTGATTGAACTATTGCTATATTCTTAAAGCAAAGCAATTAATAATGTAAAAAAAATCTCAAAAGCTCAATCGTTTTTGACTAAATTACCACTTTGGTCTCATGATCAAAGGCTATAGGTAATAAATCCAAAGAAAACAGTCATCATGATTTTTATGTGCAGACTCATCTTGACCGACCCGTGATTACTTTATGCCATTCATGCCCCTGCTTGACGATAAACTCATGGAAACCAAATTTTTAATGCATTTATATGTGATTCCTTTTCCCTGAATGTGGTAAACAAAACGTCTTATTTAGGCCTAACTTTAGACTCAAATAAGACATGGGAACCACTCACAAATAATTTCATGTTAAAACTAAGATACGCATGGATCAGCCGAATGCCATCTAAGAAAATCAATTTTCTTGAAACATGAAGTTAAAAAACAAGAAATTAGTGAATTTAATAAAAAATAATATATTAATACATTTATGTTTAGTCGTCTAATTGACCATAGACGACCTTCTCCGTTCGAAACCCGCTCGTGACACTAACTTTTCCATCTCATCCAGACCTTGCATAAAAAGAATAATTAATTGAAATATTAAAAAATATTGTTAAATTTGAAATCCACAAGGAGAGTTGCCTAACCACACTTACGTTCAAAGCAAAATAACACCTCGTCATTAAAATGATAAATTGTTTCGTTGGCAACTCATGGCTCCTTAAAATAATATCATGCGTATTTAAGTACAATACGACGTACTTTGTTCCAGAGCGTCATAATAGATGAGGTCAACGAACTTCAGCATTAAAAATCTCAATAATCTTCAATTTGTTCCCATCCTGTCTTTTCCTTTAAAAACATTTAATACAAAATATATAAAAAGCTTATAATAAAATATACTATGGAAAAAAATTATAAGCTCTTCCCTTGCGCTCATTAGTTTTTAATTATAAAAATATATAAAAAATAATTGAAAATTTAATTATAAATTTTAATTTTGGTAAAAGATATTTGGATAAAGTATATAATAAATCCAAAGATTATAACATATCAGACCGATTGGCGATGTCACCTGGTTTGGCCTTGAACAAATTATATTTAAAACTCAAACCACTGTTTGCTCTCTTTTCGCATTTTTTAAGTATGCTATTGTGTTTAGATTACTTATCTCTTGTTTTATTATCGCCTCCATGCTTTCTGAATCTTCCGTGGAGACTTACCAGCTGTGAGGAATCAGTAGGCGTTATTCAATTCCCAATTCGATCAATAACTCTTTAGATTTTTCAGTATTGTACTTGTAAAAATACCGAGTAGATCAATCACCCCTCCCCTCAGAAAAAATTTCATTTTGCAGAACCATCTTTTTAGTACGGAGCTGAAAAGTTTTAAACTTTGTTAAACTATTTTCTTTAAATGTATATTTTCCCTTGATGCAAGGGAGGCTTATAAGGAGAGCCGGGTGGAAGTAGCAAGTTCAGCCCGCCGAGTGTGGTGAATGATCTCTGAGGAAGAGGGTGCCGGGTTTCTTTCTCCAAAGAAAAAAAAGAAAAATGAAACAAGAAATAAGTGGATAGAGTTTCCAGAATGGATTTATGCGGGTAAAAAGTTGTACGGGAGAGGGGGACCATGAGTGTCTGAAGGGCCGAGACGAGAAAACGCGAAAGAAAATGAGAGGAAGCGAGCCGCTTGTAAACTCACGGCTTCATGAAGATTGATGATGGATCGTCACGAAGCGTCGCGAGGCATCGTCTTTCCGCGCCGCCCTCTCTGCACAACGCTGTATAATAAGCAAAACGGCTAATTTATCTCGCCATCTGTTGACATCCCCCTCGAAAACCTGTTACCGCCACTGACGTACAGTTAGCCTACAATTTCCCTGCATAAAGGGAATAAATGATCAAACGGTTCCTCGGTTAATAGCATTTCAGACATTTAAAATGGTCTTCAGTTATCATTAGGCGAGGACTAATCAAATGCAAGGAAATGCACTCTTCCACTTTAGACCCTTTTAACATTGTTGACAGAACGAACATGAAAATTTATGACTTTTTTAAAAATTAATAAACTATTAGAAATATTCTTACCCTCTCTAGATTAAAATCGAAGCCGTTTGCATGCTAATATGAATTAATAATACCAACCTTTGGGCCAAATAATATCGACACACGCTATTACGGTCTCGTTATGTGGCCAATCGATTTGTTCGCCTCTGCCCGCTTATTAAAGTTATTTCAATTCATAAACGATCATGTCTAATTGGAAATTTCCTTAATTCATTGTGCAAAACGTTCAGAGTTGTATTATTATTTATAGAAGTCACACATGGAAAAGTGGAATGTTTTAAACAATGACAACGCACCATTTTTAATTTTTAAACAATGTGTAAACGTAGTTTGAGTGTTTCCGATCGTCCCATCAGGCGGGGAACCCATTCCATTTTCGCTCATACTTTACTTTTACTCCCCAGGCATGGCACTCATCCCAGAGTACTCGGTTTGCCTCGGGGCGGGGTAAAAACCCCTTCCTTTCACGCTAATAAATTACATTCATTCCAGTCAATTAACATAGACACATTGCAGACACAACACAATACACATAAATACTATATACATTATTAACAAATCCCTATGAGCATAATTTATCAGTTTGTTTGTTCTATCATTCTTAGACTTATCTCTACCTTTTTTAGTGTCTATCTAAATATGGGAGAAAGAGAGGGAGTGTCTATGAGAGAGAGGATGAAAAATGATTGATGATGATGGTAATGGTGATGTGGATACTAGGTAGCGGGTTTTTTGTTACCCAGGCACTGCACCCTTCTGGCATATTGCGCCTTCCTAGTTCAGTGCAATCGACTCAGTCTTTCTTCTCAGCAGTATTATGTCATTTGCTGTTGCTGTTACAATTTCCCTATGTTGTCCTCTATGCTAGGTTAAATCTCCATTGAGCCACCCATTCGAAGATGATATGGATGACTGTTTTCTCCTCCTCATTACATAATCTGCAGATGGGATCATCGTTATATATGCCAATGTTGTGTAGATGTTTTCTCAGATGTCAGTGACCGGTCCTATCACTCCTCTGAATCTCGCCGTCTCCAACTGCAGAAGTGACTTGCAAATCTTGGTGAGTGTGGTTTTAGCTTAAGTTTACTGTGTCTAACGCCCCATCAGTTTACCCACTTCTCCTTTGAATCTATTCTGTGATGGAGGATTCCATATTTGTTTCTGTCATCCCAAGTATAGGTTCGGGGCCTAGGAATGGTCTTGCAGATCCTCCTCCAGTCTGTCTTCTTTTTCGTTACTCAAAATTCCTTTGTGTCCTGGTACTAGATATGACCAGGTCGTTGAGTTTCCCCAGGAGACATTTTGGATGCATTCACTATCTAATTGTATGTTATTTTTTCACATGCTAATGCTTTAATTGCTACTAGGCTATCAGAGCACATGAGGATTTTTTTTGTCAGTGCAACCTCTTTTAAGATTTTCTAGGTCACAAGCATTCATGTCATGTATTTCTGATTGAAAGACTAAAGTGTACTTCCCTAATGAGTTTGACTGCTCATATCTTGGGCTTGTACAAAAAACTTCAGAACCGGTTCCTTCGTTTGTTTTGTTTCCGGGATAATGTTGACAGTCCCCATTTCTAAGAATGCACTTCTGATTTTATTAGTTATGGTTGTGTGACAAATCATTTTGTTCCTGTCCAATTTGATTGTTTTTGGAGCCTAAATGAGCTTTTCCTAGCCTCTCCTTATATAAATGTTTCCAGTGGAAGTAGGTTTAGGAGAGTTCCTAGTAGTTGTAGGGGTTGTTTTCATTGCCCCTGTGATACATATGTTTGCTGCCTAGGGATTGGGTAGCTAATTTTTGCTTAGCTTTGGTCTACCAGATATATAGGTTATTTCGGGTCGTATTACTGCCGTGTATAGCCAATGGGCCATTTCAGATTTTAATACCCAAGATGGCCTAGGGTTCTTCTTGTGTTCATTAGCGATATTTTACTTTATGCTATGGTATGCTGCAAATGAGGGTTCCATCAAAGATTATTCCTAGGTATTTAACCTCGTTTTAACTGCAGGATTTCATTATTAAAAAGCAGGCCTTGAATTTCTATGTTTCTTTACTTGGGTGAAAGCAATTAGGGTAGTTTTTGAGGAGTTTGCTTTAATTCCCATTGTGAACACCATTGCTCCATCATGTTTCGTGCTCTTTGGGTGAGCTCTTTTAATGTTGAATCGAATTTTCCCCTGACTAATATGACAATGTCATCTACATAGCCTTGGGTATGAATTCCATTACCTTTTAATTAGTTTGCATTTGAGGTCATCCACTACCACATCCCACAGAGGATGCCTCCGTACGGACATCCTCTCGCCACCACCTCTTCTACTTTTTCGTGGAAGATGGAGGCCTGCACTTTTCTGCTTTTTAGCATTGATTCTGTTCTTCTGCAGAAGGTTTTGTCAGTTCCTCGCTGTATGAGGTAGCGGAACAAGCGATCTGTGCCCTTTGTCATGCTCCATGACTACACACAAGTCTAACGATATGCCAAAATATTGCTTACGTACCGTTAACGTAGGTGCTCGGACCGTTATTCTACTTTTGCATCACGGACACCTACGCGGTCGCTTTCCGGTCAAAAGGTGATTTCCGGAGGATCTATGTCAATTTTCAATAATCAAGTAATTTTTGAGAATTCAACAAGATTTTTATTATTATTTCTTCCATTGAAAAACAGTATATCCTATTAAACATTGCAACTACATTTTAGCTAATAAGTAGCTCTAAATATTTAAGGCGTGTAATCAGATCATTAATCTGTATATAATGAAAGGATTGATTTAGGTAGGGACGTCCTTAAATGTAATTAATTTATTTATAATAGTTTGTATATTTTTATTCAAAAACACTCCTTAGTTTTTGCTTATTTCTAGTACAACAGAAGCTGTATAGATCCTGTATATCCGGGAAACAAATTTCAACAAACAAGCGAAAAGGGTAAAATCAATTTGTAAATACAATACGAATGGTTGTAAATATGGAAAGTCAACAGGATGGCTCTGCTCCCGTGTTTTTCTGTATACACGGCTTTTGGAGTATTGACCTCCTAATTGGGAAGGGTGGAAGCTTTAGATATCTGATACTCTTTGCAGATACGGCATAACAACTGAAAAGGAAGAGAGGCCGAAGGGCGGACTGGATGGATGGGGGCTTGTTGGGAAATATACGTCCTCTCGGTTTGAAAAATGGCCCAATCTGTTCTGGAATTAACTTCGTCTGTCTGGCATTTCTTTTAAGTCGATAAGAGCCCTCCTTTGCCCGGGGACGATGCTTTCACGAAATCTGTCCTCAGTCACTCCTCAAACGACACGATGAGAAATGAGTGAATGTGAAAATGATGTAATAATATTTTATACAAAAATGGCATAAAATTCCTCGTAAGCGTGTTAGACTCTCAGCTCGTAGATCCCGTGGTCGTTAAGTGATAGTTATCTCTGAACCTCACATAATCGATTCTTTTATTTTATTCAAATTAATTACACACGGTTTTTCGAAGTGACAACTTTGTCTCACAGGCAGGATTCGAACCTACATTCCGATGCTCTGACCACTTGAAGTACCATGGCACAATTTGTGGCATGGGCGATCGTAGTTGCGGTAGTTCAAGAGGTTAGAGCACCGAGTATTGTTGATCCGAAGATCGTGGATTCAAATCGTGACTGCGACATAATTAATTTGAATATATGTACTAAAATTATAAAAATCATAATAAGAATAAGAGTTGGTACATTTTATTTCGTTATTTAGCAGTTTGTGGATAGTTTGAGGGCTGAATGTATAACAGTTAAACGGTAAAATAATTGTTAAAAATGCGTCAAAAATAAAAAATAATGAGAGAAAGCAGATGACTCTTTTTATAAGCATATTTCCTTTAATCCATCCATACATTTTGGTCAATGAATCCAAGAGTGATTGATTGGAATAAATATAAAGGTTAAACAGATCTTTTGACAAAGTGTATTTCCGGTTATATCTTAATGGTTTGTAATGTTTTGATCATTCATGAAAATTATTGCATCTTTAATATATGTAAAATTAAATAATGCAGATTAGTTATACCATGCAGTAAAATATATATATATATTTTTTTGGCTTTATTTCTTTAATATCTTGCCATTAAATATATAATTATAACATAAAATTGAAGAATCGTGAATAAACTAAACACTCAGACATTCAATGAGAAAATGTATTATTTAATTGCATTTTTCTAACAATATATAAATAAAGTTTTCTGTGTAAATGGACCTTCTTGAGTGAAATGGGTGAGATTGTGGTTAGGTCGCGAAGGGTCATATCTCACCATACCTTAATGGGTTAACATGAAACATCCTCCAGCTCTGTCCGCGAAATATTTCAAGTCGAGACTTCCGAGGTGGAGAAACTAGCTCAGAAGTCCACAAATTCTCTTTATACGTACAACGTCATAATTTGGAATTAGCAACATTTGGATTTGTTAACGTTAGCAGTTTGAAATTTATACCCGTTCCACTCGCCTTTTTCTGTTTCCTTTATAAGAAAAACGTAGAAATAAAGAAACTAATAAAGTCAAATATCGAGGAAATAATTATATCACAAAATACGCATTTATTCGATGTAATACGGTGAACGGAAAATGCGCTTTAAAACTGATATATGGTGAGATATAAAAATCAGGAGAACGAGTTTTTTTAAATGAAATCTCCATGAGTTTGATAAAAGCGAAATACTTGTTCATTTAAAGTCATTCTATTTTTTTTCGATCATTTTCTTTGCAATAACATCTCATAGCATTTATGATATAATATTCATAATTGTTGTCAAAGAAAATTCGTCGTTATAAAATTTAGTGGTTATTTTTATATTTTTAATTAGTTTACAATTTTACCAAACTCTTTTCTCATAGAGTATGTCGCTCGAAACAACGCCCGTCATAATAAAGAGTTTTAGAAGATCTTTTTAAAGGAAAGTCATTACAGAAAATGTGTAACGGTAATTTTATTTTTCTGAAAAGTTTCGAAAAAGTTAATAAAAATCATGGATAAGGCCAATTTTAATTAAGTTTACACTGGAAACTCAACACTTAATTTCATGAAATACAAGTTTCAATTTATAACTAGATTTTCATATTTGTTAAACTTGTAAATTACTATTATAGTTTCAAATTCCCGATGAATTGGATATATTTCTAGAAAGATAAAGAAATTTGCCGTATCGCTGATTTTTAATATAAATTATAATATTGAAGGCTGATATTAATTAATAATATGCATTATATCGAGATAAGTTCACTAACTACTCAGAGTTTCAAAGTTTGCTGCGCAAGAAACCGAGGATGCTACTTACTTCCTAAATTAAGGTTTTTTTTTCCTGGATCCTCATGTTGTTTCATGAAAGTTCATGGTTATATTTTAGAAAATGAATTAAAATGTAAACATTGAAAAAAGCAAACGTGAAAAATTTCTTACTTACAAAAATATTAATTCGTTTTTTGTTTCGTGCAAATACTAAATTTAGTACGTATATTCTAGAAAAACCTCATATGAAGCAATCGATTTTCATTTAGGTTTATTAGCAATAATTCCTGTAAAACCTATATTGTGTGTATTTTTATCAATACATTTTCCGCAAAATAAGAAATAAAATATTAAAATAAATGACTATTTAGAGATCGTGAGATGTGGTCTGGTGTGATGTAGGTTTAGAAAAACATTTTCTTTATCCTGCCATCGTTTCGATCTTGAATGAGATCACCTTCAGAGCTCAAAGAGTGTGTTTTCTGTGTAGACGTGTCAACGGTTGTGTGTCGAGTTCAGAGTGTGTATTATTAAAATATATTTTAAGGTGTCACGTGAATCAATAAAAAAAAATTGTGTGTTGTTGGTGATTGTTCAACTATTTTTTTCCTTTCGTTTGACATGCAAAAATGAATTGCCCATTTTCAGTAATAATAATAATATTACTGCAACCATAATTAATCAAACCATAATTAACAAAATCAGACACACATTCATAGAAATGGGGACTAAAACATGATCCCTGAAACATACTTTACAACATCCTATAAAGTGTCAACAGACTATAAAGGAGCGGAAGACCTCAGAAGATCATCAGATACAATTATATGGTATTCAGATGGCTTCAAAACAAACGAAGAAACCGGATCGGATGTTTTTTGTACAAGCCCAAGGAATGAGCAGTCAAATTCAGTAGGGAAGTACATTTCGGTCTTTCAAGCAGAAATACATGCCACCCTGGAAAATCTTAAAAGAGGGTACACTGGCAAAAAAAATGTTCGTAAGATCTGATAGCCAAGCAGCCATTAAAAGATTAGCATGTAAAAAAATCCCATCAATATTAGTCAGTGAATGCATCCAAAATCTATGGAAACACAACAATCTGACGATATCTTGGGTACCCCGAACCTATACTTGGGATAACAAAAGCAAATATAGAATCCTCGTAGAAAAGGAAAAGTGGATAAACTTTAGCGGCGCTAGACACAGTAAACATACGATGAAACAACCCTCACCAAGACTGGCAAAATCATTGCTGCAATTGCAGAGGGCTAAACTCAGAGGACGGGTAGGACTACTAACCGGTCACTGGCATCGGAGAAAACGTCTACACAACTTGGGTATATACAGCGATGATCCCATTTGCAGATTATGTAATGAGGAGGAGGAAACAGCCACTCATATCATCTTCGAATGCGAAGCAACAGCTCAATGAACTATGAAAAAAACTTAGGGAATGAAATTGTAACAGTGACAGTCAATGACCTGATACTTCTAAGGAGAAGGATTGAGTCTATTGCACTGAACTAAGGAACTAGGAAGGTACAATAAGCCAGAAGGCTGAAGTGTCTGGGGAGCATAAACCCCGCTTCCTAGTATCCTTATTACCATACCGTACCATTACTACAACCACGTTATAACGTTGGTAAATGCAGAACTGTGGTAAAAACGTCTTCTGTACCGTCTGAACACCTACTCCTCATTAATATTAATATAACATGGGTGTACATATAAATGTAAAAAGTATAAATATGTATATAATTTAATTCTCGGAAATTGTTCAATAAACTTTCAAGCTGTGCAGTGCAAAAAATTGAATAAAAATTGTAAAAATATTTTTTTTTAATTTAATTACAAATATTGTATTAAGTTATTTTCTAATGCTGGTTGTATCATTTGAGTTACTGGCAGGAGAAGCTGCGTAGTGAAAAAATCATAACAGACAAAATTTCGCAAAGTAAATCATACGTGAAGAAAGAAAAATTCACTTTTTTCAAACATATTTTCATGAATTTGCAAACATAATATAAATGCATAATACGATTATTTCTAGTGCTAATGTTTTTTCCAAGATAGATAGCTCGATTTATAGAATCGTTCAGCGCGCTTTAACGACTTTATCGTCGGCAATAATGCTCAACGTAATGGTCATTAGATTCAAGTGTTTTTCCCAAAGGCATTCTGGACCCGTTCGGAAAAACGTAATAGTCTGCGGTCTCTCTATGTACCTTGACACCCCTGTGAGCTTTCACTGAGCGCCCTTATGGAAGATGGACGGCCCGTTTCTTTTATCGCCTCGGAGAAATGAGAAACTGGTTATGCTGGCGGCTACTAGTCTTCTTTTTCCTACCCGTCTTGGGGACGAGCGCTATTTATGAGGACGGTTTAAAGAGGCCCAGGCGAAATGGCCTGTCTTATACATTATAGTGTCGGCTTATTCGAGGGAGGGAGACCCCTGAGCTAGCCCACGGTTTATTCCCCGGCCGTAAATAATACGCCGTAAGAATAGAAGACGGAGCTCGAAGCGAGGGTACAATCCGCCGACTACCCCTGAAACGTTTTTATAAAGAGGGACATAACCGAATCCTTATCCTCGTCCTTAAACTGTGGATTCATCCTTTTCTCCGAGGATATGTGACACAGTCTATGGCCTTTGACGGCGCGATAAATTTTACCCTTGATGACTTGAAATCTAAGCGCCTTCGAAATGTCGTGCTCTCAATCAGTACGGCGAGTCATCTCGATTGCAAACAGAACTTCGAAGTTAATTATCAAAACTAATTGGAGAAGTTAGATCTTAGGCGATCAGTGTATACCCCAACTTGAAATAACTACTTTCACGTGGTTGTTCATCGGTCCAGGTTTGTAATGTTACGATAAATTTTTCTCTTTGCAACTTTTCAGAACAAAAAGCGTTTCTTGCTTTTGTATTTGGATTTTATCACACGACAACTAAACACGCTGTACGACCAACTGGCTCACTTGTTTAAACAATGAGCCGATCAGGAACTTTGCTTTGTAATCAAATTATATTTCTCAATTGTCAATTATTATTTCGATCATTTTGATTTTGCCCATCCCTCCAACTAAAAATAGTTCTACAAAGGTGGGTTCGAACATTTTTACAATTTATATATTAACCCTTTTTTTTAACAAGAACAAGATGTACGTCTATAAAACATTCGAACCGCTAAAGTTGTGTATGTAACAGGGCAATATTTCTTATACATACAAATGTATATATTGATTTTTTTGCGTAAATTTATTAATTGAACAAAAGTAGAGGAAGAAAAGTGGTCTGTTTTTGAAACTCAACTGCTTATAAATGTATAGGGATATTGCCAATTTTGTAGAATTTGCTTTCCTTAGATTTTTATTTTATTTTTATTATAAATTACATTTTTTTTACAAATTATTACGTTTTTACTGAAGGAAGATTTAATTAAGGTATTTTGAAACATAACAAAATAAAAGGTTTTAAATCCATAATTTTGTTTATTGGACAAAATAATTTTTTTTAAACAATTAATACCGTGTAATGCCCTGTGTCAGCCAAAACCTCTTTGCACCTGTTAGGCATAATGTTAATAAGGTTGTGACTACTTAATTTCATAAGGAATTTCTCTCCAGCAGTTAGTTGTTACTGGTCAAACGGCTCCGGATGGTAATCGAAAAGCCTTCTCTGCAAAGAATCCCACATGTGCTCAATGGGATTGAGGTCTGGAGACAATGGGAGAATTGACAGATGGGAAATTCCTCAACATTGATGAACATCTCTGCCTCTATGAGGTCTGGCGTTGTCATCCAGAAATCCAAAATCCATGCCAATGAGATCCCTCTTTAGAGGAATGTATTTTCCTCCATATCATTGGACATAACGGACTGCGGTAAGGTTGCCTATGGAGTCCAGTTCGTCCTCCAGTGTACATCCCGGCCCAGACCATTGCACCTCCTCCTACAAACTGCACTGAGGGAGCTACGAACTCTAGTTTAAGAGAGTGATTAAAATGGAGAAAATACGAGAGATGGCATTTGTTTACAAAACGAATAATTTCATGTTTTTAAAAATGAGGATTAACATTTTTTTGTATTTTATATTATATTTTATCCATCTAGGAAGAATATACCGGTTAATTTAATTAAAATTAATAGAGTAAGAATAAATTACAACTATCCCTATTCATTTTTGGGAAGTTTATTTCGGTTTTATATTTATAATAAAGAAGTATAAATTATAATTTATTTCAGTGCAAGAAAGATAAAAGGCAACTAAACAATATATTTTTTATTTTTCCTGCCAATGAATCATTTCGTCAGTTAAAATAATTAAATATGAAGATTCTAAAATCTCACCTGTAGAATTGACTTACTTAATTGCTTCATTTGGGATTTCGTACTGATTAATTTTCTCTTCAATTATCTACAGCATTGAGTACATGAGTCGTAATTGTTCTTCTCAATTCCGCAAAAAATCGCAAATTCAAGGTTCTGCTTTTGTAACTTCTTAAAGTAGTAAAAGGGATCATTTTAGAAAGAGAGTATTGTCTATGTAGGTGGGACTCCCCGAGGCGTATTTTGTGAAGTGTGTGTGTGTGTCAATCGAAATGAATTGTTTACGAGTTGACCAGTTAATGCTGATTGTTTGAGTTATCAAAGCTGATTGGGCCTCCCGTGCTAATCCGTACCAATATCCGTAATCCACTCTCTGTAACTCAATTACTATTGGGGAAAATACACGCTATCGACACCTGTTACGTTTTTTCAAATATTCTCTTCAGAAAGTACACTTTTGGCTAAAAAAAAATTAAACTTCGATTTAAATCATCCTAACTAACAATGTAGCATGCAAATTTAAACAATGATGAAATTTGGGTAAATTATAACAGTAATTACAAAAAATTAAAAACATGTTTAAATTTAATGTACGATTGTTGCACTCGATACACACGATTTTGGAACACAACGTTGACGTTTATAAACTGTTTGTAAAAGTAAGGATGAAGGGATGAAGCTTTTTATATTATCAGAAATAGCTCAGAAGATGTTATCCGTCTATGGAATAATATAAATAATAAAATAAAAAATACATTTGAAAGCAACCTATTAAAAAAAAGGAAACCGCCAATCAAAATATTAATTGAAAAACCAACCTCCAACTTGGACACAAAATACAGAAGAATATTTTTGATTTAGTTAAATTATAACTTTTTTAAATGTTTCTTTAAACTGTTTCTTCTATCCAGTAGCAATGGTATGTCCTTTATTGAGTTTCGTCCATTTATAAAAGAACGCATGTTCGTACGTCCGTAGAGTATTTTGTTTTATGGTCACCTGTTTCTCGTGATTTCGTTTGTTCCCTGGGAAGGAAAGAGGAGAAGCTTTTCACTTTGTTTTATAGCCGGGGTGAAACGTGGTAAACACGAAGTAGCGGAGCGGAATTTGCGGTCTGCCCGGAGCGTATAAAGTCGACTCGAAGTACAATCTAAGCCCAAATTACCAACTTCATAATGAATGATATTGGTGTCTCGCCTGTCTCATCGATCCTCCGTCCTGATCCTGATTACTGTCAGTCTGACACTCGATGCACGGTGATTAGCTCTCCGTCGCGTCGGCTGACTCACGCCGCTATCCGCACCGTGGAAGTCACAGCGTACTAGTTATGACGTGTACAGTGGACCTGTAATGGTAAGTAGATAGATCAAATGTCAAATCTTGTCCCCTCAACTCACCCCTCACGCTTTGCCGCACTTCCGTTTTCGTGGTTAATTACATTTACTTTTATGGCTGTCACTGTTCCAATCATACTCATTCTATAAATATGTAGAATAAAACCAAAAATAAACAAACCAATCAGCTAAAAACCTGTTGTAACAAATTGAAATATATTCCCTCAATCAATATCATAATAATTTTATTTGGAATTGTATAATTTTTTATTTTTGTTTATTTTTATTCAAAGATGAATGTTGTAGTGAGACTTGTCTGTAAAGGGATAGATGTGTCGACCTCTCTTTTACTCTGGAATTATCTGGATTTCGGTATGATCTGGATGGAAAAACAAATTCAATTCTATTGCAAGATTTCGACCCGTTTTAAGGTCATCATCAGGGAAAACTAATGTTAAAGATGTCTATGAACCGATTCTAAGTTACTGTACTTGGCGATGTTGGGATTGAGTCTGTCATCACAAATATTTGAAACTATCGTTTTGTCTTGATGATGACCTTAAATAAATCGATTTGGCAAATGACAATAATGAGTTTGTTTTTACATCCAGTCCATACCGAGATCTAGATTATTCGAGACTTCTTTTTAATTGCATAGTTTTTTTTCATCTCCATGTTGTTATTGTTCAACATTTAGCCATATATTCGGAATTAGACTTCTCAATCACCAACTCAGGTTGTGGGCGGTCGTAGTTTGATCTCGGAACTTTCCGACCTTTCCACCAAAAGGATCCATCCCTAACCACCCAAGTTTGGCTCAACGGCTGTCGATAACTAGTTCAGTCGAATCCATTTTTTTAAACCTACACACACTCTCAATCGTTCGTGAAAACATTCTTTTGTACTAAACGTACAGTTCACTCCTGCAGGGCGATGGATGCTCGATATTCGCTCATTCCCTCACCCAACGCTAATAAATACATTCTTGCTATACATTTAACTGAATTTTATACAAATCTGTCTTCTTAATCAATTTTCAAAGGGGGTGAAGGTTACATGTTAAAGGACTCGAAAAACGCACCAACGCTTGAAAATATAACTTTTCTAAGATTACGTGTTAGGATTGATTGCAGTTTCCTTTAATCCGCAATGGCCAAATATGGTTCAGCATTTTCTTTTTAACCAGGTTTATGAGTTTTTTCTACATGCGAGTTTTTTCTGTTTAGATGGGTTGAAATTAAGTTTGTGTACGAGTTGAGAGAAATCCGACTGTTTCATTTTTGCATTAATGAAATTCAGACAAGACTTTCAAACCTATTTTAAAGAATAACCGGTTGAAGGTAGCGGAAAAATGTTGCAATTCTGACGGGACAAAAGCCTTCTCAACGGTTAAAAAAGACGGTTGAATAGACACTCACAATGTGACACTTCGATTTGTGTTATTGCATCTGATAATGTTTGTAGTCTAAATAGAGTTCTAAACTATTTTGCAGGTGAAAATTCTCCGTAAAGACTCAACATGTTCAAATTAAATT